>NC_132934.1:123598500-124299750 GCF_034638445.1 Ciconia boyciana | reverse complement strand
TCACACATACAAAAGCAAAGAATTGATGCAATGAAGTTGCTGTTTCCCTTCACATTGACGCTACTGACATTAAAAGTAAATGCTTCTGCTTTATGCGCAACATATCAGAAGCTCACTGTGTTTTTTGGTTTTCTCCCCTGCATTGAAACTCTTTTGTTACGTTTTTTTAAAAGCAATGTGTAGGTATTTTGATAATGGAGCATTTTAAGTAGTTTGAAAGGGTTGTCTGTAACCTGGAACACTGTTTTTTAAAAGCCTAAAGCACTGACAATAACATATAACTTTGTTTTTTGTGGTTTCTTTTTCTGCTACATCCCATTACTCTTCTCTGAGGTGAGTAACATTGGTCCTGAATTGACTAGCAGCATGACAGAAATGAAGGAAACAAGATAGCTTCCCAGCTGTGGTTTCAGCACAGCAGTGCTTGGCACAGAGCACGATATGAGTAAGGGATGAGTATCCTGCCAGCTTTCTACTCTCCCTTGCCCAGCCCTAAGCCCAGAGCTGGTCTGGTTCAACGCAGAGTTGGAGGCTGCTTTAATTTCTGTTGATTGGCACTGGTCCTCGGGGCTGCCAAGCATGCAAGGGGCTTCAGGCGTACTCCATTCCCAGGCTTAATGTGCATATTTCACTTAAAGCAATCTGTTCTGGCAGAGGTATAAGGTTGCCGTTTTACTGGCGCTGTGAAACCCATCTATTCCCTGGGACAGCAGACCTCCTTAGCCCGTGGGTAAGCCATCCATGTAGCTGCTTCAGATAAAGACTCTCTGCTTTCCACTGTAAATTGATTTGCGCCTGGCTTTTCCTATTTTTGTGAGTTTGAAAGCAACTCTGTGCTGCCAAGCCAGAAATGGCCAATTCAGCATGACAATGTTTGAAAACACAACAGTCAACCTGGCCCTGCCTCTCAAGCCCTTGAGATACAGTAAAGTAAAAGTCACAGTGCGTGGGCTATCAGCATCCTAATGAAGTGGCGGTCAGGTGAGGTTTGCAGGGGCGGGAGGCGGGAGGCAGGAGGAAGGCCTGCATCAATTCCCCTGCCTCTGATTTATGACACCTTTGATGGCTACATGCGAGGAGCATCAGTTAGTGAATTATTCCAGATGGCCTGACTGGTGGAGGGAGTCTCTCTGCCGACACAGGGCAGGATTTACAGCTTATGCTGTTCAGCACTAACAGTCGCAGGTAAATCCAGGACTGGAGCCGTGAGCCTCTCTGCTAAACAACCAGTTCCCCAGGGCCTGGATCAGCACATGCCACTCAGCCCCTGCAAGCTTGAGCAGCCCCTCAGGGATACCCTATGTCCCAGCTCACGGCCTTGCAGGTTTGCTCTTTTCCCTACTCCTGCAGCATAGCAGATTAAAACAGACGCTTTCCCTCCATCTGTCTCAGGCACATGTGAATCACGGAGCCAAACGTGCGCTACCAGACAGGGAAAAAAGATATTAAATCACATCCTTCTTATAATGTGTCACGGTTACATCTAGAATGATACGCCGCAGAGCGCTTGAGCCCACGCTCCTTTTTTTAAGTATGTTAAACTGCGCCACATCATATAGTTTATTGCACACTCAGCGTGTCTACCCAGAAGTGATTTTCTAGTGCTAGCAACAATTTTTTACCTGCTCGTCAGGCATAGGGCTTTACTATGCCCAGTGAATCAATGTTGCTCCCACTGAGAAGCAGGCAGGAAGCCTCCACAGCTGTTGGAGCATTCCCAGACAGCTCAAGCCATTAGCTCTAAAGACTTTCTGACTACATTTGCATAAAGTGATTTCTTCCCTCTTATTTCTCCTTGGGTTATTTTTGTATTTCACTCCTAGATATTAATAACATCCTATAAATACCAGAGAGCATGCTTTCATGCCCTGGGAGCAACTCAGGGAGCTTGAGGACAGCAAGCTTCCACTTCTCTGGTTGTCCTCAGTGGATTTACCTGACCAGCGTTATGAAAGTGAATGAGAAGCTTTAGTGTAAATAGAAGATTTTGGATGCACACATCCTTTGCATTCAATGGGAGAAAAGAGCTGTCAATACCTATAGAGCTGTGAAAAAGTACTAATCTTCAGAGCTCTCATAATCTCCAGAAGCAAAACTGGAAGAGGGAGCACATGTCAGAACCAAGAGGAGATATATGGAAATGAGAAGGCAAATTTGAGGCAGAGAGGGCTGACGTTTTCTATTTGTGGTTCCCACCACGCATGCAGGGAGTTAACGCAAAAAGAGTTATCATTTCTCCCCACGTTTGTCCTACAGCAGTCTGTGTCCTGGATCGTGGTGTCTGCCTGCTAGTGGAAAAAACAACAGAGCTGCAGTTTCATTGTAAAGTGTATCAAGAGAAGAGACACAGCACAAAGTAACAAAGTTAAATGGCTGTCAAGTATGTTGTAAATCATGAAATGACACCAGCCAACCGTTAGCTACATCTGGCCTAAAGGACCCATAGCTTGGATAGGGAAAGAACGCAGGTACTGATATGCTAAATTACCATCTCATCATCAGCATGATGGTGAAGCAGAGAGTTAAACTGCTTTTTCAGAGGGGCTGCCTTGCCTGATGCATTCATGAGATGATGTGATCTGACAAGTTAGTGAGTGCTTCACCCCTCCTCTACCAGTGGACACTTTCTTCCTGCTTCTCAGCAGAGACAGTATTGATTTGCTGAGCTCAGAATAACCCTGTGGGTGAGAGCTGTTGTGCTCCTATACACAGCATCTGTCTGAGACATGTCTGTCCCAGACATCATTTTGGGAGAGAAAACCCTTCTCACTCAGGAATCCAGTATGGAATCCAGTATGGTCAGAGATGTCCTGGGCTGGAAAAGGGAAAGAAGAGGAACAAAGCAGGTCATAACCTGAAGATCTGTAGAGCTAAACCATCAGCACACAAAAACTGTCATGATATGTGAAGCTAACCCACAGTGTTGCAGGGCACAGCATTACACCTTTCAGGATCAGCATCAGGCAGCCCTGACTAGTATGTATCATGGGCAGCTAGCCATAGCTAGCTAGAGGTGGTGAACTGGCACACTAAATGAATAATACACAATTCCCTTTGCACCCCAAATGGCTATTCTATAGCAGGAGGCTAGGTGGGGCACAATTAGAGGAGAGACCCTCTTCTCAGCTGCCCAGACACCTTGGGTATGTGTGTCTCAAAAAATCAGTTGGGTTAACTGGGTAACTCTTCTGTAGTTCAAGCTCCATCTGTTACTAAGAGTTTGATGATAATGGACAAAAATTGGAGCTGAATGAAGGTAATTTGATGGCAGAATACCACTTAACGTGTTTGTCCCAGGACACTGAGGTTTGTTCAGAAAGGAAAGTCCCTAATTTCTTCTTCTCCAGCACATCACCGTACCAGCCCAGAGCCCTGCAGATTCATTCCTCTTTTAATTTGCACTACTCTATGTCAAATCATGAGGAGCACATTACTAGCATATAATATGAACAACTGTTTGACTGAAAAAGTATAATCTCCAACTCTAATAGACAATTCTAGCTAAGCATCAAGTATCATCTGGCAGACATGACACGTGAAACTACCATATGGTGAGGATCCATCTAGATAAAGCACTATGCTCCAAGTTCTGCACTGGCCTGTGAAAAAACATCTTGCTGTCCTGAGGACAGGCAGTACACCCCTATATGTAAAGAAGTGTGGATCATAATATGTAGTTTGATTTCACAACTGTGAAATTGTGAACAACAAGTAAACAGCATTCTAGCCAATCCTTGTTTCATCTCTAAGGATTTCTTTAAATGCTTTTTGTTCTGCAGAGAGTTAACATGGATCTTGTGTGGAAAGAAGCAGGTGGAGTATGAGTGTGTGTACACAAGCATATGCACATGGTGCTCATAGGTTGGGGGTTTGACAGCAATGGGGTCTATTTATATGGGGACAAGGAAAATATGTTTTCTTTGCTCCCTTCAGGAGCAAATGAGCAGTGAGTGGGTGGGACATGTAGGGAACGCGTCTGTCTCTAATCATCTATGTGCTGGGTGGCTGAGGGAGTATGCTGAGAGGGATGCTGCTGCTTCCACGGCCCAGCATGTATGTGTTGTGCTGCACTTCTGAGGCAAAGTGCCCCTGGTGCATCTCCTGCCATGGCTTGTCCATTTTTCCTAGGCTGGGGCTGGGCAAAGTGCATGGTCCAGGCACCTACATAATCACAAAGATTGCAATGCCACAGACTCAAAAGCAGAAGTATGCAAGAAGCCAACAACCTGATAGTCTTTTTCTTGATTTGTTACTAAATTTGTCCTACCATTGCACCCTAACAGACACTACTGATCTCCTACCCTACACTCCCAAATCCACAATACTCTTTCACTACCAAATGAATACATTCTTTTAAAAAAGCGTATGGACTTCAGCAGCACTGATGGGCTACTGATAGCTACCTCAGTGGGGAAACTGTCCTATACAGCTTTTTAATCCATAAGGGCAGGTGGGCTGAGGAGTTGGGAAGTGCTCCAGAGACCCATCGCTTGCAGCAATCTGAATACTTGAGACAGCAAAAGACCACCTGGAAAGAAGAGCATAGGCAAAGAGAAGGAGCAATATACCTCAATAAGCAAGGATAGGTAGGCAAAAATGCAGCACAGGGAAACTCCCAAATGTCTGGATGTACAGAGAAAGGAAGATGAATTTTGCTTAGGCAAATATGAACTCTTCAGCTAGCATAATTCACATTGAAAGAAAAAGATCAAAGAAAACCAGTGAAATTAGTCAGCTGAATTTTAATATGCTACTGAGTAAAGACTAAGGAAACTCTTACAGATGACAGTAGAAACACTTTCTAGAGATCAAAGTTTAGCTAGAGATAAAAGACAGAACAACAAACTAACGTTTTGTAATTTCCTCCCCACCTCCGGTAACATTCGCCATGCATTATTTATGAAGAGACCAGTAGGTCTTTTTGGGGGGGAGAACATGTTAGATGTATCTTTGATGGGGCTCCTTAAATTTCAGAAAGTATTCCAGTTACAGTGGTCCCCGGCAAGTTTGCTATCAATTTCAACGGCATCAGAATTGGGTACATGGTAAATTTAACAATGAAAATAAACCAGACACTTTTAGTTCCTTATGGTGTGTCCCAAATAGCTTATAAAACACAAATGCTTCCTCAGTCATTAGGGATGAACAGGTCCCCTGGCATCCTAAATAGAATGCAAAGTGTGGATCAAAATGGGTAATAAATTGAATTAATGTGGCAAAGACATAGGCTGATGTCAAACTGATGTTAAGGGACTGACTTATATTGAACTTCTCCTTGGAGACAGCAACATAGAGAAATGGTTAGTGCTTCATTTCTAGCACAGCTACCAAGCAGTCTGTTGCCATGCTACTGTATCTAGGTGGCATATAACTGGTGAACGTAAAGGAAAATCCTGGTTCTCTCAGAGTCAGTCCTTGGCTGGGATGCTAGCAGGAGGCTTGCGTACATCAGCTGAGTGAGCTGCCTTCCTCCAGCTGCGACCTGGACCAGAGGAAGGTGAGGACATGCCACACAGCGGTATCTCTCCCTCACCATGGCACACTCCTGTGATGACTACTTCATTCTCTGCATCTGTACTGTGGGAGAGAGCATGGAGCTAAGCCATGTGCTAGATGCCTTTCACATCCCTCTGTGCCTGAACTCTCATTTTCTGTAGATGTACTGAACCCATTTAGCATATAAATGTGCCTCTGGGGAAACAAAATAGAGGGTGGGATTTGCCAGATGAAACTTCACAACAGCAAATTTAAAGGATGCTGGGAAATCTTTTGAAAGGGAAGGTAGTAAACAGATGAAAATGGAGAAAAACATATCACAGAAACCAACTGGAGGGGCAGAAAACAAAAATAACTAAATGGTTGGATGAGTGAAGGTTAAGAAAATGTTCCCATTGAGTTAGACAAAAGGAATGGAAATGGTCAGTAGACTGTCTTTCTTCTGGAGCTCACTCTTTTTCTCTGTATTTCCCTAAATCAGGTAAAACATTGTAGAAGCCCCAGTGCTGGAGATATGCAAGGCCGGGCGCATATCTCCTGGCACAATGAGAACCAGACCCATGTCCGTAGTGAACTTTCAAACTTTCAAATCTAGAAAGACTAAAACATGCACTATCCATTTGTTCCCCAACTAAACATGCATTTTTGTGGCTTTAGGAGTTACTTTTCACACTGAAGCAATTATACAAAATGCTGCACATACTGAGCAACTCACAGGTTAGGCTGCACTTCCAGATGCCCACATACTTTCCAGCCCTCAGTGTTTTGGGGGTAGCATTGTGGCTGGATGCAACACTGCAATGCGTGGCAACACAAGAACTTGACTAGAAACAGCAATGGTGCCTTTCTATGGGCTTCGTGAACAGTGATCAGAAAAACTCTTTACCATCAGCTCCTCTCCAGCGTTTCATCGGTCAGCTTGGGCTCAGCCTGAGCAATGTCAATGTCAAACCTCCTCTGGAGCTTCTCCAAAGTCAACTGTGTAGCGCATATATGGAGAGAAGAAACACCACAGAAAGGTAATCAATGAAAGGAAAATTAAGCTTGGCTTGCCTCCTTATGCTACAAAACACAGTTCTCCCACTGCTACGGGCTGGTCAATGTTTGCAGTTGGAGAGAGACGTGCTCTCCGGGAGGCATGAGAAGAGCAGTGAGCCCATCACGGCAAAAACATTAATGGGGCTGCTGCCTTCTCTCTGTCTGAGGAGAGCAAGCCAGAGGAGGAGCCCAAATTCAGTCATTCTAGGTGCTTTTGCAGTAGCTAGAAACCACTGATCCCATGAAACACCATCAACTGCACGTGACAGCTGCCACCACGTCTTCTCACCTTCTCTGTAACGTAACGCCCTGACAAGCTGACTAGACAAAAGATCCAGAATGGAGCTCTTTCCGAGCATTCAGAAAAGTCTGACAACTCACCATTATCATCTCAATAAAATGTAGCAGAAAAAAGATCAAAAAAGCCCCCAGAGCCTCCATGGCTACTTTATTAAGAAGCCAGAGAAGCTGCTGCCCTGGAGGGCGCGTCCTCACGCCCCAGAGGGTGCCAGGGCTGAGGAGTGAGGGTGGGTGCGCAGCTGCGTGTGGCATGGCTCCCCTCCACAGCCGTGGGGGAACACCGGTGGTTTTACAGGCCTGTTTTACACAATCTTCACAAAATCCAGTGAGTGAGGGGGGGGTGGAGCCCAAGACCTGCACGAGGGTCCCTCTGGCAGGGACAGGGATGGCCCCCAGGGTGAGGTCGATGAGGCCTCCTGAAGATCTTACTCACCGCACCACTGCTTTCCCACCGCCAGGCCCTGGCCTGTGGTTCCACCATGTTGGATCTGGCCCCAGCCCCAGCAGCCGCATGAATGTTTTCTGTTGTGCTCACGGGCATAGTCTCAGACAAAACCTTAGGTGGCATCCTAGACAAAAGGCTTAGGTTACTTTCAGAACCTGTGCTGGCTCAGAGAGCTTGGACAGGAGCAGTGCAGCCCAGCTGGCTGGCCACGTGGAGGCAAAGACAAGCTGTTAAGGTTGAGGCCCGCAGGGCTGAGGTGAGCAGAAGGGATGGCCCAGTGGCAGATTACTTACAAGCACACAACTTCTAATAAATATGTTATCTATCTAACCTACAGGAAATACATTGCAGCTATGGCAGCATTAAAAACCCCTTTATATTTAAAAGGTTGGCCACCTTTTAAAAATGTGTTGAAAGTAATAAATCTGGCCACCTTTTAAAAATGTGTTGAAAGTAATAAATACCAGTGAAGGTCACAGTACCGTTAAGAGGGGACGAGCCTACATTTCAATTGGGACAGAGCACTTGGGGAAGTCCTGGAGAAGAAAGTCATCCTGTTCTTGCCAGACTGCAGTAACCAAGTACAATGCACATCCAGCCAGGAACACTGCAAAAAAGACCTTCACCCCACAGTGGGCTGAAGACAGCTGACACAGATTGATTTAAGTAATATGCTATTAAAAGCCCTTCTGAATGATTGCACGCTATTATGTGGCTTCAGACTTAAGCACTTTTAAAATGCATATTGTTTAATTGACACAGTATTATAGCTCCTTTATAGCCATTACTGTTGCTCATATTGTGACAATCTGAATATATAGTTGTCATTATGCTAGTATCTATACAGATACACACGCAAGAAAAGGAACGGAGAGGCTACCTTTCATGGCATAGAAATGGCATCTCAGCCTTAATGATACCAGTACAATTTGTGCTGCCGCTGCAATGCATGTCACCTTAACCCGTAGCTGAGTGACTACAGAGATGCATATTCCTAGCATGATGTTCATAACAATTCTTACCACTTCCAGAAATGCACTGGTCCTATACCACTGCATATATCAAGGCAATGGCTGCAGTCTGCTTCTACACTTCTCACCCATTTTCTCTAATCTTTCAGCTGGGTCCCTGTATCAACTGTGAAAGTAGAGGACATCAGAGGACATACTACTACTACATTATCACCCACTGAAGAGAGGAAGGCACAGCTATATTTAAATCAATGTTCCATAGAGAGTGTTCTGCATTGGCAAATAAGTCCTTATACATTTACCTGTCATAAGATTGCCATATATTAATGTAGCAATGGTTATACATTTCAGCAAATTTTTTTCTTCCTTTGCTGATCACATATTCCTAATTCCTTTTTAGCTTGACTCTCCTTAGTGTGCAAATTCTAATTTGCAAGCTTAAAATACAAATTCTGTTTGTGAAGATAAGATTTTGTAAATATCTCCCCTGGAAGAGGAGGAAATTATTTTATGTTCTCTTAAACAAATTATTTAGATAATATCAAGTCTGCTCCAGGTTAAAATTTTTGAGATGTAAATATGTTTTAATATGCCATCCTTATACCAAGTATATTATAAACATTCGTGCTATTTTAGGTATTTTAGAAGTTGGTAGATTTCAACAATACTCACAGTAAAAGACATACTGCAGCTAGAAAAGCAATATTAGATCATAGAAAGGGAAAATTTTAAAAAAAAATTAGACATCTTAAAAACAGATATTCAGGCTCCATCTCTCCTGAAGGACATGTGCTCTGGGGGTGATCCTATCCTGTCCCCAGGCTGCCCAGCTCAGAGGACCAGCTGCAACACAACCTGCCCATTCAGGGGGTTTCCCTCCAGTGGAAACCAAACAACAGGGCATAGCATGGAAAAAGGAACAGTGTCCACACCTCATACCCACATCTCAGCCTGGCTTGCTGTCAGGATGTGGCGAAGATATGCACCCAAGCAGAGCAGACTGGGTGATGGGAAGTGGTCTCAAGTTGAACTATTCTGAATGTTAAACTTGCACCTTCATGCTAGGCAGCTTGATAGTGTGCACTGAGAATACCAACCACTGAAAAACCGAGTGTGTTCCAGCTGTCTGTCGGAGAAAAGGATGAGGAACAGAGTGAGGGAATGCCCCTGAAGGAGAGGAAAATGGGTGGAAGTATTGCTCCAGTACAGTAATGACAAGGGGGGACAAGATGAGGAAGGTTTAGAGCTAGAGGAGCAAAAAAACTCCAGTTAAGAGGATTGGGCAATTTCTAGAAGATAGTAGGAACTCCTCATTTTCAAATACTGAATCATTAAACCCAGAAAGGAAGGAAAAGAAAAGGCTGGGGTTATAGTTTCAGACTCACCAGGCTGCCACAGAGCTCCACAGGAGCTGGGAGCCAAGAGCAGCTGCTTCTCATGTGGACAAGAGCCCATCACAGCAAGACATGGGGGATCCTGGCTGCTCCAACCTGGGACCACAGCAGCAGTGGGAGGCTAGCAGCATCTCCTACATGAGCATTACCCTGCCATGATGAGAAGCAGCTGCTCTGCTGAGTTCCCAGCTGAGCTGGAGCAAGAAAGCCGGGGCTGTCTGGCTCTCACAGTGCTGAGATATCGCCAGTCGGCTGGTTGGTAGCATCTTGCTTCGCTGAAAGCCAAAGGTTTTTGGATCACAGCCCCCAGTGAGTTCCAAGCAAGATATCGTCCCCCTGAGCACCAGCATCTCACAGTTACTTCTGAGCCCTAATTCAGGAGGAACTTCCATCTAGGAAGTCCTGGCTTTTGCTAGAAAGATACCATTGGGATCCAAGCTGCCTTGCAAAGGTGAGAGTATGCTGAGTGAGCTGGCTTTTTGGACTCTGTGTGTATTATTGCCATGGAGGAGACCACTGCATTAGCCAGTGCAGTTGTCAGTGGCCATGGGCCTGACCCTTCTCTAGACCTGGCTGCATAGTGACACTGGAGCGGGTGCAAAGGGGGCAGAAATACACAGCTGGGGGGGCAGGCGGCAGGGCCACTGCAGAGCCAGCAGTGAGATCAGCGTAGGCTGCAGGGCAGCCACAGCCTGAAGGTGTGTGGATGGGAGGCCTTTCCTCAGATGAGGAGATGTCCCCATTTTTAGAGCTAAGGTAAGGACGTAGGTAAGCACTGCCTTAAGATTTTGCTAGAGCACTAGTGCCCAACTGGTGTTGGAGAATGAAGAGAAAACCTGGAAAAGTGAATATTTCTGGAGAAAAGACATGGCAGTAAATAGCTTGAGCAAAAACATTGGGATAGGTTATGACCCACATTAAAGGGGCATTGATTTCAGGGCTCTTCAATTCTTTCCATTCTGTGCAATGGGAAAGTTTTGTGCTCTGGGGTGGCATTCCGCAGTGCCTGCAGAAGTCTCTGCGAGCAATTTTTCATCCAATCAGAAAAATAATTTCTTCTGAATATGGCTGCCTAACGCTGCCTTGAGTGGAAGTGCCCATCTTTAAGAAACCTTTGTTGGAAACTCACTATATGTTTGCAGTAAGCAGTGATTCTAAAATAATAAAAGTAATTAGTGCATGTTATGAACTAATCATCTGTAAAAGGACCTTGAATGCCATCTTTAATGTAGACTGAATTTTTATAGTTGTGTTATATAAACCTTGAAAACAGAAGTTTATATACTGGAAATGCTGACAAGCCCTGAACTACAGTGCTATGACCAGCTAATCGAATTCATATTCCCCTGCATTCAGGGAATCAATAACTGTTAGAAGCAAAGGGCACTGCTTTGAAAGCCCAGTGAGTGCTTCATGCAAGGAGGGTTCTTGTGGTGAAAAGGTAGCTGTGAAACATTGTAGGAACATGTGCCAGGCATCTGCAAGAGAATCATGTCTGAAAAACTTAGTACCTAAGGACATGCACAGCCAAGCCCTAAGCAAACACCACTATTTATAATTTTTTCCTGATTTAGGATGATAAACAGTCTGATGTGCCAGCCTCAAAAATTGCTGGGTCCAGAGATGTTAAGCTGAGCCAAGCAATACTGTTGGACACCAGTATCTTAACCGGGGTGTGAACATGCCAGGGAGCAACTGGGAGAGGGGAACCTATTTCTAGCAGCAGAAGGCTGTTATGCACTGGTGTAACAAGATTGACTAGTGACTTGTTACTTACTCATGCATGAAAATGACACCTTATGGTACACAGGCTGCTGCTCAGTAATAACCCCAGGGGCAACCAGCCGGTGGAGAAGGAACCCAGGCACCTTCCTCACAGGAGCAATACCCACCATGACGTGATGGCTGCTCCCACCCCTGAACTGGGATCCAGGTGCCCTGCAGCTAGGCTGCCTGCAGGGACAAGGACTAAGGGTGCACCATCAGATAAGCTGGTGCCAGACCTGTGTTAAACACAGTTACTTGCTCTTCTGAGAGGAAGCTATGTTAATTCTTAACAAAAAGCCCACAGAGGTTGTTTTCACATTGCTTTGTGGTTTTTTTTCATAGCTAAATCCTGTCCCATATTGCTTGTAGTGGTGGGGTCAGATCAGGACACTGTGAGATTTTCTGTGTGTGTGTGTGTGAATTTTTCATGCTGGCAGAGGAAGAGGGAGGGAGAGAGGGAGAAGTAGAAATGAGGAAGTATAACCATCAATTAAACACCATGCGTGCTCCAGGAATCCCAGGGAAAAGGATTTGTGCCTGCTGCTCATTGTACTGTTTGCAGCTACCTTCTGTAAAACACTAAATCTTGCTCACGTTTGCATAGTGGATCCAGTAAAGTACTTGAGCACATGCCTAACTGTAAGCATATGAAAGGTTCCATTACAGCTACTCACATTCACATATAAGGATATTCTCAAAAGATTTATTGGATCGCAATCTAGGAGAGGAAGGAGCTTTAAAAGCTCTTACAGGTCAGACTCCCTTCAGGATTACCTGGTGTGTGCCGCTGGGCCATTTTTGAGGGTTTAGTGCTTTGTCTGTGACCGCTCTCCTTGCTTGTGACAGTTCATCTTAGCCGCCCTACTGAATTGTTTTCTGCCTCTGGGTTGCTTGTAATTGCTTTGCTTTGGTTGTTCATTATTTGTTTGATGTCTGTGGCAAGCAAAGTCACTTTTTTTCTTTTTTTTAAATGCTCTCTGCCAGGTGGCTGAGTTGTGTAAAAAATGAAAAATACAGACCCAACATGTTTCTGGTATTTTTAAAAAACATTCACAAATTTTTACAAAACTCAGTCTTATCCCCTCCTCTGCCCTGTCAGGCCAAAATAATCCAGACAAACAAACCCTCTGGTGATAAAATAAGTGATAACTTTAGGATTCGCAGACATACCTACTAGCATGCAGTAGTCAGAAGACTATATGAGAATAAAACCCAAAGGGGATCCTTAAGTATTCAGACCAGGGGAATTCATGTGGACAGCTAGCCACATGGACAAAGTAAGCAGCTGCCTCCAGCAGTAGACTTGGGGAGCGTCAAACCGGCCATGGTTTGTCTCTGCCTGTGGCTCAGCCACGCAAGTTCAGACTGCTGCTGCTGCTGAGAGAGCGCGTGGGGCCCGGATGCCCGAGGAGAGCAGCAGTGCTGGGGGAGGCAAGGGGCGGCAGTGCTGACCCCGTCTCTCTCCTGGCAGTAGGAGACCGACCCTGCAGGGCTTCCTCTCCCTTCCTGGGCTCAGCTCCATCCGACCTCCTCGCCCTCTGGCCTCACTCTCCACATTTCCTCCTACAGTAACTTTGGCTTTCTTCCCCAGGAAACCCTGCAGCTAAAAGACAACATAATCTTTCTCTTCGAGAGCCATCCTGCCTCCATCACAGGTTTTACCCAGAGCCAGACCCTTTGAATTTTGTAACCCATGTAGTCCTTGCAGGGCAGAGTGGGAAGATGACAAGGTTTATCCTCTCTCTCCATGGTAATCAGAAGTAAAACAAGAGACAGAAACAGCAACTCTGCATTGGACGTTGTTTTCTCCCCAGTGTTTCTGAAGAAAGGGGAGAGCTAGAGGGGGAGGAGGGATAAGGGCCTAGGGGGGAGGAGGGAGATAGAGGAAAGGAGAAGTTTTGGCATGTTGTCTTGCCAAAACGTGTGGTACAGATGGGAAGGCACAGATGGAGCATTTCTACTGATAGTTCAAGAAATCAAACATTCAGGGAGTTGCAGCAATTTCCTGGTATCACTGTATTGTAACGTTCTGTAGCAGCAGTTCTTAAAGAAACAGGCTGTCACTTCAGCAATGCTTTGGGAGCCTGCGCATGAATACAAACAGTCACCCTAAAAATCTGCTGCAGCAACTCTTGCCTGGCACAATGAGCTGAGATATTTGTTTCAGCTCACATTATATTTGCTGGCCCATCTGCGAGCACATAAGAACTAAACCATGCTCCTTAACTTAGCAAGCTAAACTTGCCCACGGCACAGTTGCAAAACAGCTGATGCATAGAAGCAGATCTGTCTTCCTTTGTGCTCAGGTGCAGAAGAAGTCTGAAAATGAGAATAAATGTTGCATGTAATAGTGATGTTGGCATGCAAGCAGAGAGGAAAGAAAGGGATCCAGAGAAATGCCATAAAGAATTCTGCAGGTACTGTATGTCAAGTACCCTTATTAGAAGCACTGAAATGACTGAACAGTCCCTGCAGCACAATTCCTGTAAAGACCTGCCAAGAGTTTCCAGTCTAATTAGCCTTTAACAGAGTCAGCAGGAGGCCTTGGTAGCCTCTCTGTTGTGAAGAGATCTGTGACTGGATACTGCTTTGCCTCTGTGGGAAAGTAGATGCTTCCACTCCCGGCCTCCTGGCTTCCATGGGGTCACAACCCTGTATGACTTCTGCAGCTGATGACAGGGCAGGAAAGGCTGGAACAGTGTTCTGGCTCTGGCCCATGGCACCATTTCTCCATGCCCACCCCCCCCCCCCCCCAAGAATACCCAAATGGATGCGTTAGAGGAGGTTAATGTGGCTAGGAGCCTCCTCTAAGAGCAACGAAGCAGAGACATGCAGAAATCCCTTCAGTATTTCCCTCCCCATCCCTCAAGAGGAAGATCTTGGGAAAATTTATTTCATTACCTTGTCCTGTTCTGTTTCTCTTCTTTTACTGTGGGAGACCTGACTTAAGACTATTAAGATATATGTTGGGTTCAGCTCATAACAAAAGTATTCCCTATCCATCTGTCTGTCTGTGTTTTTCTGAGGGCAGCTGTCACCATCACATCTAAGAAGAAAAACAGCTTTTGAAAATAACTTCTTTTTCAGATTTTGTAAGTCCCAGCACAGGCATTTTCTTGCCCCTCATATTCTGATATTTATCCTGCCACAGTAAGCAAATGGGAGTTGCAGAAGTCATTAATGGCTAATTTAGACTGGCAATTAAGCAAAATCTAATGGCCTGCTCTCAGGTTTAGAAGCTAGTACTGCTAGTTGTAGGCTCTAATTCTGACACTGGCCTTTTCTGTGGCCAGGATGAATTCCCTTCCCTTGTGTAAAATGAAGAATTACTATTCTTTATGAAACCACATGCTGTTGGGATTCATTACTTAGGATTTGTGAAATATTTTGGAAAGGAAAGCTAGGAAACATTACTCTGACATTTTAATGTGCATCTGAATACCCTCCAACCCCCTACTCTGGTCACTTCAAAATCTCTGTCTTGGGTGAGAGAATTCTGATCTTAGCAGACTCACAATATAAATTCAGTAATAGCATTGGTCCAAAAGACACCTTGCTCAATGGAACTAATTAACATGCCACCATTATGCAGTTACAGTTTTGGCCAACTAGAGAGATTGCTGAGGTAGAAAAGGTGGTAGTCATTACCAACCCTGTCAAATACCATTTTCCATTGATTTTGTGAGCATTTGGAATGCAACACCATCGTGAGATATTGTATATTTTGATATGCAATGTCAGTGGACATCTTTTTTTTTTCCTTGCATCATCATCAGCTGCAAGAGTGAGGTTAAACCAGAACTATCTACCATTAAAAAAGACCCTTGAAAAAATATCCTTCTTAAGAGTTTGCAAGCACAAAACAAACCTCTCTCAAATAAATGAAAATAAACCTCTCTCAAATAAATGAAATGTTCATAACATAAATTTTCACTTAAAAGATGCAGCTGAAGCTCCAGCCCCTTGATTGAATCTCTCTCCATGAGAAATTCATCTTTAAGGAAATAAAATAGGAGGAGTGATCCTTGTTTTCCTCTCCCTCTGGGCTGAGCAGGGCTCTGTTCTCTACTTTCAGATGGAGAGAAGATAAAACCTTCAAAGTTACCATCTTCATTTAATACCCATGACACCAGTCCCAGGGAGACAGCTCTCCCTGGGCTCAACCTCAGAAATCAGTTCTGGGGAGTGCTAAATGATGGCGATGCCAATACAGGACTGTATGCCACTCTACAGTGCCACTTTCACCAACATTTTTTGGTCACTGAGTCACCCTTATGGCTTAGCTGGCTTTGGTCCTCAGTGCTTTTGTTGTCAGGAAGAGATATAGCCTGAGTTAAAAAAGGGACTAGGCTGAGGACTGGAGCAGAAACACCAGACATCAGGCAGGAAGGTAAATGTTCACTTGTCCTGTTTGGTGATCCAGAGGGAAAATGAAGATGCTGTGTCACATACAAAGATGGTAGATGACAAATCCTGTGGCTGTGCTAAAAGCTCTTCTTACAAAGGCAGGTATGAACATTCAAGCCTGCCTGGCAAGGACTGTTAACCATTTGACTCAAGACTAACATGTCCTTTCAGGAAACTGAAGAGAAATTAGAAATTTTGAAATTAATGTCCCTTTCCCAAATTCTAGTTTGCTGCCTGGGTCACTAATGCTCACTGTCCACAGAGACCCCGAGAGGTGAGGAGCAGCTGGGCCATCCGGGCTAGTTCTCTGCAGTATGGACATGGGGAAACAGGGCCAGTGCAGAAGTTCAGAGGTTTTAATGCTGCAGGAGTCACTAAGGATAACGGCAAATGACTGGTGCAACACCAACCAGCAGCTCTACCAAGAGATTCCTGCATTGAGCCTGTAAGCTAGCCCCGTTCATCTAGAATCTAATGAGAACTGGAAATAAAGACAAAGTAATTTATGTGAGTGGTGCTGGTGAGAGACACTGCCTGAGATAACATGAGTTTCCATTTTACATCTCAGTCCAAAGCTGTAGCAGTATAGGCAACCTTTCTGGCAATATTTCATTCCTGATGTTCTGAACAGAAGGGCACAGAGAAATGAAAACTGTCAGAATATGGAGATATTTGGGCCTTGTCTTCGTTTGCTGGTATTCTAATTTTTTTTTAATACTATTGAGGAGTTATTTTATATGTAATGCCATAGAAGAGAATTACTTGTTTTGGCTAATTACATAGTCCTGTGATCATTGGCCCGTTCAACATTTTATATTCTCTGTTTCAAAGTCTTCCTTATTCAGTGGCTTAATGCAGCTAAGCAGATATGTGACAGATATTTCTAAGAAGCATGAAAGTGAATAAAATAGGAGAAGCCAGATAAATTAGGAGTCTGGGGATGTTTGCATCGGCTCTTCAAGAGGGTTCTGCTATGTGAGGAGTTTACTGCCTGGAAGTTTATTCCTAGTTTGTTTCCCCCACACTATTCACGGTTAACTGTGATTAGCCTTTACTGTGGCTACATTTATAAGGATGCTAGGTGACAATTTACTTCAGAAAGCGCATCTTCCACATATATTGAATATATCACTCTTATACTGTTGGTAAGAGAAGGCATTTTAGACAACACATGAATATTCAAGCCCTCTTTAAAATGGAATTCCTCTGTATACCAGTCCTGTATTTCCATTCTTTCAAGGACAGGACTACAAATTCAAAAGCACTTGTACCGTTGTCTTTCTAAAATAATCGAATGTGTAGATCAGTTTCAGGAATAGACTATTAATTGTATTGCTTTAGGCTCTTCTAGGAGACAAGGATGGTGAGATAAGAACCTAAACATAAGAGAATCTGGTTTCCAGGACAATCATACAAAATCCAATTTATAAGATGTTAAACATATGAAGGGAAAGCTGGAAAAATTCTCAGGAAAATTCAATGGCCTAGGCCCCAAAGCTGTTGGCTTTTGTTCTTTGTTGGAGCTTTGAAGGGAAGATATTTTCATGGTTGATACTTACAGATTGTTGTTTACAGCCCAGCAAAGCACACATAGCATTATGATGGAGATAAACACATCTCATAGATTTTATAAACATTACAGATGTCACTTTTGCTCCTAGGAATCACACCCTATGAACCATCATGGACAAAATGCTCTGACAGTTGATGTTATCTGGCCCTTGGTTTCTAATAGCATAGTCACAGCTATTATAAAGTACAATAGAATTTTGCCCTACATCCTTGATATAAATGTCAAGTGCCCTGCAGTATTGTGTACTGTTCCTAGAGAAATGATCCATTAAAACCATCCATATGAGAGAGAAAGTATTCACAACACTCCAGAAAGAAATTATATTCTCATAGAATAATAGAGAGAATTGGCTAGCTTGCATAGACCGTATTGACATGCAGCAAAGCTAGCCTCTTCATTAACTGCCTCCCCATGCTAGAACTAAGGACACCCTGTCTACAAGTGGGACATATAGGCTTAATTTCACTTTCTACCTTAGACCCTTCATTACAACTAAGCAAGGCTGTGCAGCTGGACAAAATGAAAATGTGTAGAGTGCACTAATGATGAGGAATCGAGGCCAATAGAGAGGTGCAAGAATGAAAAAAAAAAAGGTTAGCAGATGCAAATCCTGTAGCTGACCCTCAGGTTGCATGGGGGCAGGGAGGAGAAGTCCTATTCCATTCCTTGAGATACATTGAACAAATATTATAGTGCACACGGGGAAATGGGGGCCTTTTGCAGTCAGGTTTGTACTGTGAAAGTGCCAAATGCCTAAAAGCCATGGCCAGACATTTCAGCATTAAGGACTCCAGTGCAGTCACAGCAAAAAACTGTCTTGGTCTTTTGCCATCCTTACAGAAAGCGTATGTTCAATATTCCCCAAAGTCCCCTCCTTAGGGGAACTAGGCCTCCTTCTAATGACTGTGCTTCTTCCAGGGCAGGGGAAGCAGAGGACCTCAACAGAGCTCTCCCTTTTTCTGCCTTCTCCCTTTCTCTGTGCCAGTCCTTCTTTGGACTGTAGCCTATGCTACTCAGGCTTGCCAGGCCCACAGCCTTGGGGCTAGAAGTGCTTTTTTTAACCTTTTCTTTTCCAGATGGAGTGGCAATTTGTGCTACCCCATAGAATTGCAATCAAAACTTCTTATTAATGTGGAACAAGTGTCCCCTTGGCATTTCTCATTTTTGAGTATTTGAGAGTGTATTTTTCCTCTAATATCCGTGTGAATTCACTGCGGTTTGCACAAACGTGATCTCCTACAGCAGTTATCTTACTGATCTATATCTCCCACTGACATCCCATGCCATCTTAATCCTGTTCATCTAGTTCCATTATTCCTGTCTCATATTTCCTGGTCACCAAACAGTTATCTTTTTGTCTCATATTTAAAGTGCATGTTTTCTGGGGCATGAACTATGTTTTTGGTCTCTGTTTGTACAGCACTTAACACACTGAAGTCCTAGTTTTAGGTGGCTTTCTAAGTGCTGAAGCAATACCAAGAAGAATACTCACTAGCGTAATAAACTATGATTTATTTACCCCTATAGCTTCCCATGATGTCTAGTTATAATAAAATTAATTCATCCAAAACACATTCAGTACCCACTATCACTCCCTTTCATATGGCAAAGAAACCAACTCAACCCAAAACACTTTGCAACTATACCATTGTTTATTGCACTAGAGAGACTGTATGAATATCCAGATAGATTAAAAACATGTCTAAAATTCACAGCCTTTTCATAATGTTACATTGTAGATTTATAATCTTCCCTAAGGAAACTAAATTAATTTTCAGGGATACATTTTTTTTTTTTAACCAAGTGAGACAGGGATAATAAATAATCCTTTCTAGTACCTCTGGAGATAATTGGCTGGAAAACTATAGGGTGATAATTGTTAACCAACTTGAGGTCACTCACAGCTGAACATTAGCACCACTGAGGCATGCTTCTGAGTAACAAGAACATGCCCTTCAGACAAAGATTAATTAAATGCAAAAGTTGAAAGAGAAGAAGCTGAATTCACAACGCAGTGTACCTTTCAGAGGATTAGAAGTGCCAGTGTTTTAATGGTAGAGATGAGTTTCCAGCTTACCATAGTCTAAGTGTTCCATTGCTTGCATGCATATTTGATAACTAAAGGATTTGTTTGAGAGAAGTTTTAAGGAAAGGAAGGCTATTTAAGTTGCTCAACTTCAAAGAAAAAAGAAAATACGGAAATAGTTTGTTTCTTACAATGAAAATATCTCACCAGCCTGCACATTCAGTTCTACCAGGCTGCAGTTCCAGCTGGAGAGGACTCCCTCTTCCTTCTCAGCCTGACCTGGAGCATGCTAGCATCCGATGCTGCAACTCCTGCCGAATTCAACAGGAGTTTTGCCACTGGCTGTAATGAGAATTTGATTGTGCTTTCTGTCAGTGTGCTCCTAAAAGGGGGATAATTACTGCATGATGAGGGGCCTGCCAAACAAGATATGGTAGTTTCTTATAGCGGGCTTAAAGGCAGTTGCAAGCCAAATTTAGCCTTATGAATTTCTTATAGGCAAGACACACCCAGTGGCTGCTTCTTCTTACACATCCTGCTTAGTCTGTTCAGAGGCTGACTGAGGTCATGCAGAGACACTTTCAGCTGCTTTGCACGCTCTGTGCAAAGGGACTATGCTCAAAGGAAACCACCAGTGATTCTTGCCTCAGGAACAATGGAGATGGTCTCTCCTTTTAAGTTCACCCTGTATTCAACAATTTAAAAACACAGCACTCTCACTCATCCTGGGAGGACATGATTTCTGAAGCTCTTTTCCCTGTTGTTTTCTGACTTTAAAAGGATTCTAACTCACAGCCCTCAGCCACGGTAATGACAATAACTGATCTGGTTAGAAATGGTGCCAAGCAAGTTTCTAGATTTAAGAATGTTTGCTTTATAAATCTGTTCAAGCAGTGGGGATTTACAGGGCCCCAGATTCAAAGAGGAGGACTCCCTTGTCCACCTGGAGATAACCTCCCGGTGCTCACACTGACCTTCCCCCATTTTCCTGTCCTGGTGCCCTCTGTACACTCAGCTGTGGCCCTCTCTCTGTGTTATTTTCCTTTAAACTAAAGTACGGTGAAAAACAGGTTTGTTTAGGCTCCTATTTTGTGCTCAAACTTTTAGTGAAGCTGAAAGAGCCTAAGACCACCTATAGGCTGTGGAGTAGATGTGCTTTGTGGCACTCTACAGTCTTAGTCCCACAATTATCCAGATTTGGGATTTGCCCAAAGTACATATCAGCTCTCTTCTGGGTTCTGTAGTTCCTGTTTCCTTATGAGTACAGGGGTTTGGGAGAGGAATGAGGGCTGGTTCACCCTACTGAGTCACGAAGCAGTCAGAAGTCCCCACATAGCATCTGCAGCAGTCCCCTTGGGTCCTACTGCAAAAGCATAGTTTGTCTGTCTTGATGATAGAGCAGGGTCTTGTTCCCCTTTGAAGGAGGCAAAATCCTGCCTTTCTTCCTTAGGTGCCTAAATTTCAGATGTCTGTAACGAGCAGCCTGTATCCAGTGCCTACTTTTGGTTACTCTAAAGGCCAACATAATGTGGGACTGAAGGCAAAGAGAAATTAATTACAGTCTTTGCTCCCTCTACTGGGAGAGACCCTCTTTGACTGAGAGGTCTCTCCCAAGCCCTGCCCATGCCAAAGGCGCTGGTCAGGAGCAGAGACAGAAAACAGAATCCCCCAAGCTTCATGCACAGAGATCTGCTGGCCATAGAGCCCTCCCCCATAGGGTATAGCCCTGTTATCCTGGGCATGCTGTTTAAAACAGGCATATTCATCCTCAGAGTAGGCAATCCGGGGGCCAGCTGCATGTGCAAGTCACATCTCCTTGTCATAATGATCTGTCAGAAGTTACCCTCAGATGTTTTTCCTCTGCAAGTAAATGTGACCTAGGTCTGAGCTTCAAATTCTCCAAATATGTGTTCATGAGGGTATTAGAAGACCAAAGGGCAGTTTCTAAGACCCATCCCACCTTCTAAAATACCCAGGCTTCCTCATCCCCTCAGAAGCTTATAAATCACTGCACTTTGGAGAAAGATACGATCCTTTTCATTTTTTAAACTTACAACCACTTTTTGTCTTGCATTAATGTCTCTTTTATTTTCAGAAACTTTCCACTTGAATTATGAAGCAGATCACAGGCCAGCAGAAAACCATTCCCAAAAGAAAAAGGCAACATAATGGCACACAAATTAAAATACATATTTAAGTACAAAGCACTGGGAGTGTTCTGGAACACAGCATGCAAATCACTTTTAAAAATATGAAGTAAACGAATGAGTCCTAACACCCACACTTTAAAAATTGCAGTGCATCCTAATATCTTCCAGATGTGGATTTGATTAGGGCTAAAGTTAGATGGGTTACAACCTGCACTTAAAAAGCTTTTCTTTGCCACAGACTGAAGAGAGTAAAGATTTGCTGAAGCATAGGGAAAGGAAGGAGCTGAACCCTCCTCTGCCAAACACTCCACTAATGAGTATGTGTATGTTATTGGCAATCAAGAAAAGAGAGGAGTGGTTCCCATTATGGCTGGTTTCTTTATTTCTTACTGAGGTTGGTAGAACTTCTCACAGGAAGGATGTAGCACAGAAGGTGGCCAATTACAATCTCCTATTTCTACACGGAGCCAACTACTTTTTACAAGCAAGTGCACCCTGGAGGCACTGAGGCATAAATACCTACCTAACAGCCTATAGCCAGCTAAATAAATGGCAGGTCTTCATCGAGCTCTGGCTTGTGTGCATCTAGCAGATGATCCCTAATAAAACCCTGAAATTTTCCATCAGGGCTAAATAACCTGAATTTGTGCAGCTTCCTTTTGTGGAAATGTGTATGTCACCTGGCGCAGGAAGAGGCAGAGGTGTCACACAGCACTCTAACAGCTTTCTTGAAAGCTGCATTTGTCCTGGAGCCACAAAAGTAGCTCTTGCCTTTCCAAGCAAGGATTCCCAGAAGATGTAGCTGCCCTTCCACTGGAAAGCCTCTAAGCTCCCTATCAAGATGAACCCTTCTGGAGTCAGCGAAGGCTGCTTCCTTGCAATACTATTGGGGGTCTCACTATCTGGGCAGGTGATTGTGACTCTTGTAATCTGAGCACTCTCAAAAGTTAAAACATTGACTCTGATGCAGTTCTGTAAGCAGTACAGATCACATCTGAACACCCATGCCTGACTTCCCATGCTGCTTAAGCTCCCAAAGACTTGCTCCGCCTTGTGCTGGTCTCATTGTAAAGCCAGGGTTGCCTTTGAGAGCAGAGCCTTCCTTGGTTACTCCAGAGACTGGGCTAGGTATCAAGGTGAGACATCCTCAGGTCTCTCCATAGATGCAGGGAGAGTTCCTCCTGCTGTCTGTCAAGGACGAAGTTCTAAGGACCTTTGCTTTCCTTAGGGTAGAGGATGAGAGGAATCAGACTCCACACTTTCTCCGTGCTGAGCACATGGCAATTTTAAAGGTAAGTTTGAATATAAGTGGGTCAGAAATCATTGAACACAGAAAAGAAACCTCACACTTTTCCACCAAAGCCTCAGTCCTCGGCAGCTGCACTCAATTTGGTGTGACAGAAGAACCTTTCTGAATAATTATTGGCAGCTCTAGGGAAGTACCCTAGAGTATAGCACACCCAAAATGCCCCTGAGCAGAAAAATGGCTACATTACTATTAATGCTGGCCATATTCTGAATGAAATACTTACCTCCTTAGTAAAGATTAAAATGCCAACATGTTAAAGGTGGCACAGCACCTTCCTGAAAAAGGAGGTGCCTTTAATATAAATGCATTTTATGAAATAGATTTGTCACCATGAAAGACCTGATGACATTGCAAGCAACTAGACAGTAAGAAGCATCTGCTCTTCTTCAGCATGCACATCTCAAATAAACCTTGGAATTTTTCAGTAATCTTCCAGCATCAGAAAGAATTTCAGACTCTTTTATGTGGCAAATCATCAACCCCTTTAAGTAGGTACATCAGCTTCTTAAGAACTGTATCCATTTATGTCAGCTGAGAATGGCTGGCTGTGAGCAAATAAAATGCTGCTAGCCCTTGTGTCTCAGTTAAGAATTTACGATATCAGTGACTAAACAAGCTGGCATCAATTGTAGAACATCTGGCAGAGGGATTGGTCAAAGGCTGGTGAAAGAAAAATGCTATACCTTGACTCTTTGGGCACCTTTTGGGATTTTAATTCTTTGGATAATAATTCTTGGGGTAATTCAACTAATCTGAACCAGCTGCTTCTGGCATTGCAGAGTGAAAAATAAAAATGCAGAAAGAACAGAATGGCTTGGAGTCAGAAAAGCAAATTTGCAGTGAGATACCTACTCTGCTCCTGTCTAGAACTCATGAGACCTTGGCAGCCATTTAACTCCCAATGTCTCTTTTAAGACTGGTGGCATAAAGAAGAACAACAACAAAGAGACAGAGCGGTCTGCAAACTGTGGAAGTAGGAAAGAAAGACAAGAGGGACACCTAGTCTGTAGTTTGCCACAGTTAACTCACGTGACTTAAGTTTACTTGGTGAACAGGCAGGAAAACTGGTTTCCTGGGTGCCAAAAGTCTTACTCTTGTAACCTTTTCGATAACTACTCATACAGTTGCATATCTCTTGTCATAACTACATGTCCTTGCAAGAAAAATCTGTTCATGCTGAAATGGGGTGTGAATAACTTAGGAAGAACCAGCAAACTTTTAAAAGGCAAAGATGGCTGGGAGCAGCAGAGGGGAGGATAAAGCAAAGTGATCTGCAGAATGTAATGAGGAATCGAGGGAAGCAAAGATGTCTTCTGCACCTCCCCTGGCAAAATACGGAGATCAACAAGGAAATAATTGAAAATCATCAGCCTGGAGAAAGATGTAGATAACAGAGTAAGTTCAAGGAGAAGCATACGCCAATATGCAACAGTCCCAGCAGGAATGTCAGTGCAGAACTGCACGGCAGCAGAATGACTCCATTTATTACAGTTTAATTTATTGGCTGCTGACAATGTGTTCTGTTCAGAACAAATATAGTGCAGTCTCTGTCCCCACAAGTATTCAATTTAGCTAGAAAAAAGATTAATTAAGATCTTTCAGAGTGCCTTCAGTGTATTTTACAGCAGAGGTGTTGCAGTGTCTCACTCTTGCATTCACTGATTTTTATATATATTGGCTATTGCATACAAGAAGGAAGTCGCTTATTAACAAATTTGTCCTCCTGGTTTGCCCATTTTTATTGCAATTGCTTTCTCCTCTTCCTTCCCAGAGGGAAGTCCTTAGGCACAGACCAGAGGTTGGGATGGACCTGCTCTGTCCATGTCCTACACTAAGCCCTTTCTGTTTCAAAAAGGTAGGCCACTGTTGGGACATGGTGTGGAGAAGAGAGCAGAGAAATCAGTGGAGGCCATGAGCCCACTGTAAGGGCATTCCTCCTGCTCTTCTCATTGTAGTGCAATCCTGTGGCCAAAAAGTTCATGGCTATGGTTTTTGTATTGAATGTGTGCCTCTCTGTGCATACATAATATTATACAACATTCTACGTTGTCCAAACTACAGCAACACAGCATGGAGAGGAAGACTAGTTGCCCTTCAAAAACCATGTATATTCATACAGTTTCAATGGTGAGGGGAGAGAGTGTTTCAGACCTTTATCACCTGGAGCTGAAGAGAGCTGACCCAAAAAAGACTTTCTGATCATTTAAAGGAAGAAAAAAAGAATAGTACCCATCACAGTTTATCTTGCTGCCCATTGCTAAAGCTTGTCTTCACAAAATCTCATTTCATGTGATGTGGGATACCTATTGCAATCACTGCAGTGGAGAATGGAACACATTAATTGCACTTATTGCTCTGCAGTCTGTATGGTGGGGTCCCATGGCAGGAAGACAAGTATGTCTTGTAGAGGTGGAACTCTTTTCTACTCATTACCAAGTGACTGAATTTCTGATGGAAAACATAGTCATTCAAATGGCAGTAACTCAGGTTGTAACAAAGAACCTGAGACATACTAATAAAAGCCCCATTTCTATTTTATAAGTCATAATGTGATGTCACATTCAGTGCTTCTTATGGTGAACAGGCTACTTATTAAGCATAGTCTATGACTTTATTTAATTTTAGAATTGTCATCTTTTCCAATTATTCTAATCTTTAGAATTTTCTCCCTTTTAAACCAGAATATTTTTAGCATGGACTACAAGTTACAAACAACAGAAGTTGCTATAGAAACAGAAAAGGCACTTTGTAGAATAGAAAATGGAGGAAGAAATATTGTTCACTATTTATCTGCTGCAGACAGTAAGATAGAACCAATACATATAGGTGTATGCATGTGTATCCATACATATGTATGGATATATATGACTTTCCTTACTGTATCTATGAATTCTTCAGTGCTCATCTTTGTATCCTAACATGCAGATGATTTTTGGCACTTCTGCCCTAGCAGGCTATTATCCCCAGCTACATACAACTACCCTGCAGCTAGGTGCCCTGCAAGCACGTATGTATTCAGTCAGCCAAACCACTGCAAGTAAAACTGATGCGATATTGCAGCACAGCTAGAGGCAGGTGCCTTGGATGGAGGGGTGGAGGAAAAAGCTGTTCAGCAATCTGACTAATCTCCCATTATTTGACCCTCATCACACACCACATCGGACATTGCTAATAGAGGGGACTCATCCGGCTTTTTTCCTCTCAACTTGAATCAGTCCCTACTGTACAGCCATTCTGATTTTTCTTTTAAAGCCCTATGCTTGTTGTCTCGATTGTAAAAATAAACTTCATGTTCTAGCAACTTTAAATGAAACAAAGGTAATTTTCAGTCACAGGATTTTCTGTTATTTCTGAAGTCTGTATCTTAAATGCTGTGCAATCTCTAAGCCTTATCTATAGAGGGGCTAATATGGATGAAGTATTATATAATTTTAAGCCAGTGGGAAGCAGACTCAAAGCCTAGTGTAACAGCATGGATTACTGAACCAGATTCATAGGAAAGACTGCTGTATAGATTACACTTCATGTACTCATTAGATTGTAATAAAAAACATTAGGCGTTTCATAGTCAAGGTGCCTGCAAGACTGGACCTGAAACATGTTTCTCGCTTCTGCTCTTAAACCTTTTACTTAACTTCATTGTTCTTTGTAATGATTGTATAGTTCAGCTTTACAATCATTTTGTGTTAAGAACAGGTCAGAAAAATATCTACCAGAGATAATTTAGAAATAGTTGATCCTGCCCTGAGGGAGGAGAGGCTGGAGGCAAGGGAATGAACTGGGTAAGAATCAAGGACCCTTCCAGAGCTATTTTTTATGTGTTCTGTTATTGTCAGCGTAGTTCAACACTGTCTTAAAGGAAAAATATTTTTCTTCTGCTTCAGAATTCATATATAATGCTGGCAAACCACTTAGGACCAGATTTCTGAGTACTTAAGTGCCTCAAATAGGAGATGGTTGCTTACAGTGATTGCCAAGAGGATCTTGGAAATCATGCTACGTTTCTTTCCACATGTTAGTTGCCCAAATACCTTTGTGAAGCTGGTTTTTTTCACAGATTGTCATCAACTGTGAGCTCCTGGTTTCCCAGCTGTCTGCCTGGCTGGGGCCTTGGTGTCTGTTTTGCAGGAGAGCTCGGACTCACAGCTCCAACACAACCTAGCAGAGCCATCCTGGAATAAGGAGCTGTGTGTAAGTCCAGTCACTCAAAAAAAAAGAAGTGTCCTAACGATGAACACTGTACTCCAAGTGCTGTGCACCCCAGCCATGCCCTGGCTCTCTGTCAGGGCAAGACTTGGATGTGTCTCCTTAGGCAAGAGGTCTCTGGAAAGCAATCTGGAGGGATCTTCTGTGATCTCCAGGGGGTTGCCTAGTCTGGATGAAACCCTGTGGCAGGCTTCGGTGTGTAACATGCCCACCCCACCATTTAAACGTAACCAAGTGGACATGCAAAGGCAGGGTTTTTACTTTCAGCCTTTTGCCCCAGTTCTTGATTTACAAAAAGGGGATATTGTGAGGAAGCTTTTGGAGCACTATGATGTAATGAGAGTACAATAGAAATCCTCATGAGAAAATTAAGGTTCTTAACTTCCAGGCAGGACTGGAAAAGTGTTCATGTTATACAGCCTAGGAATACGCACAGAATGGTGAAGGAAGAGTAAAATATTGAAGAGCTGCTTGTTAAATAAGCAACTTCTATCTCAGATACTGAATAAAGCAGGGGTCCTAGAGAAAAAATAGTAAATGTCCCTGCAATTAGAGACTGTATCCTAATGCACGCTCACCTAGGGACAGATAAAGCACTCACAGGCAACTCAAAGTCTGACATGTCCAACTTTTAGATATTTGCTCTGCTGGCCAGAGTACAGGCAAAAGGTTAGTCTACACCTGCCTATTTATACATACTCTTAGGCTTCCAAGTGGTTCAACCTTAATTACTGCTTATAGAAGTAAGTCTGATTTCAGAATTCGGATCAGTATCAGTACCTTTACATTACCTACCAGTAGACGTGATTTACATGTGCTTTGTTCGGCACACATTCTTGAGTAAGGCTATTTCCAATTCTGGTAATATTCAAGCAGTACATTGCTTTTTAATATGCATGTCACTCTCTCTGACTCAAGCTCCTCAATTCTTGAATACATCCTTGTTAAAGAGAACAGATGGTTTCAGGTTCACTAGATGAACTCTCAAGGGTAACTTCAAATCTGGGCGATACCACTGTCTATTTGGTTGAATTGTAACGCAGGCCTCAGTGTCTTTGCGATGTTGTTCCAACCCTGCCTGGTTCTCTTTTACCCTTTTTGTCTTTCTTTAATGTTGGGTTGCCTTTGCAACAAGAAAAAAAGACCAGCAACCTTCTCCAGACCGGCCTTTTGTGTCTAATACTCACTTACAGTAGGTAGCCAGCTAATTCCAATTCAGTAGTCAGGGCATGAGAGGAAAGGATAGTCAGGAAATTAAAGCCAAATGTGTTGAGCTCAGAATTTCTCAACAGCATCAAGTATTTGGAGATGCCTGTTCTATTTACAGCCTGCCCATGTGGTGCTCCCTCCTCTGTCGAATTACACCTTTCAATCAGCAGCAGCACTAAGTGAAACTGAAGAGGGGTCCTACCTTTGGAGGCCATGTTGCTAATTAAAACGGGAATATTTGGAGGAAAAATACCCAGGAAAAAGAAAATTAGGCAGAAGATTAAATGATGTTTTGATTTTCCAAAGAAATACCTTTTCAAAACCTCTGTAATACCTAAGAGTAAGGTCAAAACCAAGTGGACTTTTAGGACTATATAGCTATTTGGTGATAATCTTACAGAAACCCTCTTCTTTGGGACACAGGTGCTGGGACCTTTCCTCTCGCCTCCCCACTAGGACAGTGACAATGGAGCCAGCAGCATTATCATCCTATTCTGCCTGAAAATGTCTCTGACTTTTTCTCTAATAATATCCCAGCTGGATTGTTATGTCCTATCAAAACTTTATTGACTCACAGCAGGCCATTTGTAAATGATAGATTAACTCTAACCTCATTAATATACAAAGCATTGTTAAAAGGGAGAACTTGAAAGAATTACAATGCACTAGATCTATTTCCTGAACAGAAATACACACAGTGGGTGAAATCAATGATCAGTGTGCAGCCTGGCAGCCTGGGTAAGTGCATCTGTGTCTTTTGTATGACATGAGCAAAATACTGGTTGCTATATCCGTTTTCTGAAAAAAATTTCCCTAGAAATTACTTAGGTAGGCAGAGGTGGAGAAAGATTCTCAGAGATCAAAGAAAGTGCTTAATATAAGCAACCAGTTCAAAGAATTTTGGCTATCATGCTTTGGTTGAGATGGATGAAAGAGCTCTTTGGGGTAGGAGAGAGATTGCTGGCTGTTTTGAGAATGTAACCCTATCTGCATCAGATGTTAAATCTGGGTGTCTGTGTTTCACCAAGCTGTGCATTAGATTATGTTTTAGTTATGTTTTATTTTTACAAGGGAACCAGCTCTTCAGGGCACTGTGCCAGCTTTCACTTTCTTGCACAGTTTGGGGAGGAGAGCAGCAGGTGACCAAGAATAGGTCTAGGAAGCATGAGGGGAGAAGAGAGACGGTAGCAGGCTCTACTGATGGGCCATGTGAGGGGCTATATGCTATCAAGGGCAACTCAGAAAGCCTGTAGCCTGCAACAAGGTCTTCCAAGTGCAGCCTGGGGTGATAAGAGGAAATGGAACAGTGGTTTAGGTTTTCTGCTGGAGGCTCCTGCCTTAACCTGTGTCCTGGTATAGGACTTAACTGTCTTTTTGACCCCAGTGAGGTCTTTATGAATTCTTCACGACAGGAAACAGATTCTACATAAATTGCTCCCTCTGTAGAGGCAGTTGCCATTTTCCCAGTCTTTCACTGGGACTTGCTGTAAAGCAGTTAGCCTACCAACTGGGATTGCCACTTGCAAATCATCCTTCGAAGAGATGTGACTGGGAGCCAGCATAGTAATCAGGTGTCTGCTGATTTAATAACAGAAACCTCAAAGAATATGAGAAAGCAGAGTTTTAACTTAGAATTGTTCCTCTAAAATGTGATAGTAAGTATGGTCCTGAGCACAACAGCAAAATGCACTAGCCAGACCCTTTGCAGTATTTTCTGTACCACTCCGTAGTATCAGCCATCCCATTCAGAAATTCCTTTAGTTCTGTCAAACAAGAGTACCTCCCTCCTTCTGCTCCTTCTGCTGCCCTCTAAACCCCTTTATGAAACCAACTATCAGGTCAGCTCTTTCAACAGAGCACTGCTGATGGTCTCTGAATTTGGACCTAGGTATCTTTTCCAGGAGAGTCTCCTCTCTGAAGGTGTAACTTCTGTTCTGGTTCCCAGCTGTTGTACCTTGCCTCTGACAGCATTAACATTAAATATTCTTGGTGGTTCCTGGTTATTTAACCAAAGAAATTGGACTAGTCTGTGCCGATGGTGTGCTTTCATTATTAAATGTTACACCAATTCTGGTGCTGTTCATAAATGTTACAAGGAGAGATTTAATGTTGTCCCAATCAGAGGTCTTAAACCTGTGGGTTTGTGTACTCCTTCCCAGGGGCCAAAAAAAGGTAACTGAGAGAAGCAGCCCTACTGCCAGTTAGCTTTAGTTTGCTATGTGGGGAGCATTCATGGTCTGAAAAAATCTAAAAAAAGATTGAGCTAAGTCAATCATGACAATATTAAGCAGTGTTAGACCAAAAATTCATTTCCTGGGACACTGCAGGAAACAGTCTCACTTGCTGATATCTCAGCCTTAGCAACTACCTTCTGAGATGTGTCACAAACTAATTCTTAAGCCATCTAATATGTGCTCTGTTAATTCCATATAATGCAAGCTTTTTAACCAAAATGTCATGTGGTGCTAAGTCAAATGCCTTGGAGAAATCTAAATGTATTATATCAACACAATCATCTTTATCAACCAAAGCTATAATCCTTTTTTCAAGAAAAGACGATGGCTTTATTTGACAAAACCTACCTCATATGTTGCCTGGCATTAAGTATATTTTTAACTTATAATTCTTTGTGACTAGACTCCCACATTGATTGTTACAGTATTTTAGCTGGGATCAGTGTCACAATAATTGTCCCTAGTTCCCTGAGCCATCCCTTTTGCCCTTTTCAAATATTGGGAATGTTTGTAGTTCTCTAGTCCTTTGGAATTTCCTTATTTTCACAAGATTTAGTAAATATTGACAGATCATGTGCAAGGTTTAGAAAAAGAAGCAGTGATAATTTGGTGGGTTTCTGTATTGCATTTTTACAAAGTTATCATCTAACCTAAACCTGTTTTTTTTACCCAACCTACTTTTTTTCCTGTTTCTTATTTTTTGTCTTTATTATATAAAGTTCCATTAATTATTAAATATTAATACTTAATTGATTATTTTGTCTTCCCTTGTCATTCTACACTGTTAAACTTGCAAAATGTATTAATGACCATTTGCTTCTATTTTCCCTCCTATTTCTTACTTACTAGTCTGATGTCTTATTGCTGTTTTCTTATCTTCTTGTAGCTGGGATGAATTCTAGGTCAAACCAGTCCTTTTTTGTGTCTATACTTATGATGGCTTCTTTTCAGGCTATTGACTTGACTCTTCGCAAAAGATTCTTAGTATTCATTAATACTTTTTATGTTTAATGTACATTCTCAGTTTGTTTGGCTAGCAAGGTGTTTAAGCTTGGGAAAACAGTCTTTTCCAAGTTTCAGACAGAAAAAGTGTCACATTCATTTTCATGAAAAAAAACACAAGTCCTGCTGGCTGGTGCATCATAACAGCCATTTTTTAGGTTTACAATTAACTGTAGTTTGTGCATCCTCATTCAATTAATTTCATAGATTCAGTCTGTGATGTTCAGGCCATCAGGTGTTGAGATGCTGTCTGTTAGAGGGAACTCTCCAGGAGTTTTGATACTAGTCATTTGAGTTGCCCAGCAAGTATCTTTTAGTTATTTTAGTCACAGGTTGTTCTTTTGTTGCTATTGTCCAGCTATTAAACTAAGCGCGATATGTCTAAATAAACATTTCTTGTTACCTGGCCTCATGCAATATTCATAAATTCGTACAGATTAATTCCATAGTCTTCAGAAAACATGAATTTTGTTGTTCTGTGTTGTTCAGTGGGGGGAGAGGAGGTGCAGAGACCTTCTCTATTAAGGGAATGAGGACATCCAGAACAACTGGGTGTTTTGGATGCAGATTAAAGACTAGGTCACTGCAAGAGCCAGACAGAACTGGGAGGAAGTGAAAAACTAGCTGAGGGAACCTCAGGCAAACAGCAAGATCTTATTCTTTGTATGTCATGGTATAGTTTGTAACATTTGTATACATAATACATCGTCTGGAATTTTCACATTAAAGTGATGGCTGAGGGAAGGTGTATTCATCTGACAGCTGAAAAAATAACTGATGTGCCACAGCTATGCCACTCCTAGGAACTCAGCTATCTTGGGGACAGGAAAATAAGAAACCAAATGATTTTAAGAAAAACTGATAATAAATAAATTAAACTCACAGGCTTACATACTGTGTGACCCAAGGAAAATGACTGAGCCAAGCAGGAAGGAACTGCAGGTTTCTGTAGAGGATCTATAAAGCCTTTGGAATCACTGTGCAGCAAAACAAAATAATTTCCATGAAAATAATTTTAAAAATATTAATATAATTGGAGTGGCACTGTTATATCAGTGTTTTATGTGGAAATAGCAATATATTTGCCTCACCTCTCATAGTGGGAGGTCCATAAAGAGGACCCAAATTCTGTGATGTAAAACCAAAACTCCACAAAAATTAGTAGGATGTAGTTCTCTAGCCGAACATGCAGGCAGGCCAATTCTCATCAGCTTTGGTATAATCCCTAGTGTACTTGTTACCTCTCTCAAAGACAAAGTAAAAGACAGATGGTTTTGCATCATCAGTGGTAGGAATTAGATCCTAAGAGCTTTCAAAAATCATTGAATTGTGTTGTGTAAATGTTTTCCCTCCATTCCATGTCTTTTCTTATCTTTTCCTTCCTCCCTTCCCTCAACTAACTTCATCCTGGATGCAAAAAATTCCTTGCTGACACTGAAATATTCCTCAAAAGTCTAGCTTTCTTGTATTTGTATATGAAAATCTGTATTTTTCTTTATTTATTTTGTTTGTAAGATAGATTTATCTATTAGAAAACTAATTATCATCTGTTGCCAAAAAAAAAAAAAAAGGGAGAGAGAAAGAAAAAAAGAAGAAAAATATTTAAGACCTTACAGTCAATAGGAAACTGACTTAGAAAAAGCATCTTGGGTTCCTTTTGGTCAGTAAAACCTTAACAGACAATAAGAGGGAGAAAGAGCACATACTGTTTCCTACAGAGGGAGAAAGAACACATCCTGTTTCCTACACCACACAGGATTCGTATGAAAGTTAAGCTGGCAAGATTCAGCACAGTGGTAGCTTGCTGATGCTCTTATTTAGTGGAAATGCAGAAACATGTTGCAGGATGGTCTGACTGTAGAAAAGAACAAGAAATCTATTCCAGAGAGTGTTGGTAACACTGAATATAGATATTATAATTACAAAATACCCAATACTGAAACAATGAAAACATATTCACGTTTGGCACAGAATATCAGTAACTGAAATAGTTTCTTGGGAAAGAATAACAACAGCAATAATAATAATCATCATAGAAATGTATATATTACAAAAGGAAATAACAGCTTGATGGTGTAAATATGGTGAATTTCCTCATTAGTATCAATACCCTCGGGTACCTTTCCTTTATCTGATTGTGTATAGCTTTGGGGTTGTTTTTTTCCCTTTCCTTCTTTCTCGTTTGTCTTTGTATTGCTTTAAGGAAAAAGCACATGAATTTCTCATCATTCAGACACTAGGGAGTCAATTAAAAGCCAAATGGACATGCTTTGCTGTTTTTGTAAGAGTGGTTGCTTTCTGGGTCCAGTGCTCCTGTTGTCATCCTGCACAAAGTCTGAGTAGTGTCTGAGACAGATAGGGGCACTGAATCTGTTCACCAGACTCCGTGCCAGGTATTGGGGAGGAAGATAGGTGCTAAGCCATCCATGGCCTCCTTCCTCCCTGTGTGCTGGCCAGGTAATTGCAGAGTCTGCATTGCATTTTCAAGAGCATAAATGACTTGTGAACTTAATTCCTTCTCCAGCAACAGCTGACAGGGGTATCTGGCACCTCATACACTTGAGAACATCTGAAAATCTTGCCCCAGCAACAGCCCTATTCAGTGTAGGTCTGCTCTGCAAAGAGTGAGCGGAGAGCTCGCTCTGCTGCCTTTGGAGGGTGAGGCGTCTTCGGTGGGACCTCCTGTCCTTGGTGACGCACAGGGCTCTCCCATGGCCTATGTGCTTCTCTTCTGAGGCTGGTGGAAGTCCTTTCATCCCAAAACTGGATAAAGCCGGTGCCATTGTGTAGAGACATAGGGTGCAGCTGGAAGAAACTAAAAGCTACCTGTATCCTTTGCAAGCCCTATTTAAATGCAATACTTTCAGTAAATGCAAGGGCTTGGTGCCTCAAGGGGAGGAACAACGTACATGTGCTCCTGGCTTCCTCCATGCCGTTGCATCAAGTGTGAGCATTTCCTCTTCCCTGTGACAGCCTTCACAGCGAACCCTCCTCGATAAAAGCATCATGGTGTCAGGGCCCTGAGGCCACCAGCCACCAGCCCTGACTGGCCCCTGCCCAGTGCCCTGCCCACCTGCCCACAGCCCAGGCCCCCATGTCAGCCCCCGGGGCCATCAGCCCCCACAGCAGGGCTGGTCTCCAGCTCCCCACAGCCCTGCCCAGCCTGGTCATGGGCCTCGCAAGCTGGGCCCACCCACAGGCCCATGTCCCGGCCCAGCCTCAGCCCACCCCCATCCCCAGGGGGGTGCCCAATGCCCGGGGCTGGGTCTGTCCCGGTGCCCCCAGCTGCTCCGGGCTGGGGGTGGGATGGGCCAGGGCTGCCAAGGCCTGCCCTGCTGCCCTCCCATGGGGAGCCCCCGCGGTCCTGGCCCATAAGTAGCCTCTGGACCCCATGGCATCCCCACAGAGCTGTCTGTTGAGATAGAGGAGCCAGCTACCATCTCCAGTGGGTCATGATCTCTGCCTCCGTTCCCCTACATATCACGTACTCCAGCAAGTGCAGTCACTCCTCTTCCCACGTCCCTGTGGTGTGAGGATGGGACTCTCCACACTCCCTCAGAGGCACCTGCTGTCTTGCCTCAGTTGTGCAGTTATACAAATAAAATATAAATGTATATTGTATGCAAAAGAGAAAGAGAAAAAGTTGATGTACAAGACTTAACACCATGAATGCCAGAAAATTTTACTCTAGTGATTCTGCGTGTTGTAGTAAGAAGACACGGCAACGGCCCCAGCTCTGCTGCCTGCAGAAGTGAGCATTTCCTCCCGCCATGCGTTGTCCTGCTCCATGTAAGAAACAGCAAAAGTAGTAGAAAGGAGGGGTATAAATTGGCTGGCTGCCAAGCTTACTGTGCCTTGGCACTCTATAGCAGACCCCAGCAAGATGAGATCTCCTAGACAAGCAAGCAAGAAATGTTATTTGAATAATTCTGAAATGATAATGAAATATGCTTAGCAAGCCTTTCCCACATCAATACTTGGCAGTTTACAAACATCATTAACATTATTCCCCCCTTAAAATTGAACGAGCTGTCTGTTTTTTAATGGATATATTGTCTGTCTAAAGTAGAAAAAGGGATTGATTCGCAATTATTTATTTCAGATCTTGGGTAGTTTGAGACGCTGTTTGATATTATTCCAGTGATTGAATTGCTTGTCTGTATATGTTACAGATAAATTCAAAATGATGCAGAATCCAGAAATAACTGCTTTTAACCAGATTGGTCTTGGACGAACCCACATGTACTCAGAGAACTCCAGCAATGACAATTTTCTCTGGGCATATCTTGAAACACAGATTGAAAGCAGTATAGATCTGGACTTGCTGAGTGCATGGCAATAGAGTTTTGGCATGGATTAGTTAACCGCACACATACCAAAGAGTTCTTCCCCATACTTCCCCAACTGAATATTGCCCCCCTTTTAGTATTGTTCTGATAATGAATAACCTATATTGTTCTCATTTGGTACAAAACTCTTCTCTTAAACTTTCATTACTTTGTACACACACACACACAAACACATACACATGCCTACTGCAAAACTTTCTCTTCAGGTGCTCCTCTACTAAAAAGTTTTACATCTGCTACAGCTCAGGAGATGTGAAATTTTAAGCACAAGTGAGTCCAAGACTCCAGTCATTCAGGGCATTAGAAAATAAAATACTATTAATTGGGATGAGCTTTCTCACCTTTGCACAGAGCATACCTTAACATCAGACATAAAAGCCTCATTCTGAAGGAAAATGATTTAAAACCCAAGTATAGTATGAGAATAGGTCAAGAGATATAATCATAGGATATCTCAGTTTATGTGGAGCTTACCAATAAAAATGCTCTCAGGCCACATTAAAAAATAAGAGAGAGAGAAGACAGGTAAAAGCTCTGGCTCTTAATGAGCTAATTGCAGATGCTCAAATTAATCTCATCAACATGCACACAAGCGGAGATGGAGATTTCAATTACCTAATAGTATACTGGAACTATCTTAACCAGTTGCTCTGTCTTTATGCCCTCAGAAATGAAATCTTGGACAAAGTTGCTTTGCCTTTAATAGCATGCCTGAACTTCAAGCACATTGCATCTGACAACAGATGTGAATTTATTAGCCCCACTGAGCTAAGCTATACTTGTAGAGGGTTTAAGATTGTAAACAGATACTTTTACAGGGTTAGGAAATGGTAGAGCAAGAATATCCAGCCATACAAAACCTGCTAATGTCTGAAAAGAGGAGAAAATGCGAAGCCCTGATATGAAGGCCTGAATTTCTGCCAGTTTGGTAAAAGTGGTGTTCCTCACTAGCATCCAACAGACATTTTCTGAAGCAGCTACACTTGAAGTTCACTTGTAACTGTATATACAAACACACTTCCATGTCCTGTAGTTGCTATGTTAATTTTGAAGAGCACTACTAAGGCTTCAATCTATCAAGATAATCCAAATAATAAGCCTAATAATCATCAAGAAGCAACTAGTTCTACCATAGCAAAGCCTTGATTGTAAGATTAAGAATTTGAAAACCATAGGAATCACTGCTGACTTTGTGTGGAGGAGAACTGTAGTATTAGGTATGTACTGTATGACTGGAACTATTTGCTTGGCAGGTTGGGGAATCCTTGTCTGGCAGAGATAAAGGAACTTCATCTTATGCGTGAAAATAAAGAAGATCACACTGGTCTGTCTGAACAAGCTAAAATAATGAACTTTGTGAGCTTTACTTCTAAGACTTGTTGGGACCTTGGCATGAAATACAGTATGTAGAGTTCTCAGGAGCAAAGTGGTAAAAAATGTGTTTGACCTGGTTATGGTGACAAGAGAAGACTGTTTCTACAGAAGTGGGGGACAGTACGGTGCATCTCCACTTTTTTTGCAATAAACTGATTTACACAATACAAATTACATTTTACTCCTTTTCTACAAGAGAAAGCTATGTGAAAATAGCATAAAACAGCCACAGAGAGGTGATCAAGGTTTTATCATTTTCTGAAAACTAAATTTTCCAGAATCAACAAGTTGACATAAATAACAGAAATTGTATTTAACAGACTGTTGGTTCTGAGTTTCAGATTTCCAAAGGCTTCTGACACTTTTTCATTTTCAATATATGATCTTAAGCAAATGAAATAGATATGATTTCGAACACAATAGAAGACAGACATTTTATTACTTAGAGGTGATGCTCCTACTATTCACATTTTACTGTTTTCATTTATGTTATTACAAATCAAGAAATGAAATCACGTTGTTCAAGAACATTTTTTTGTGTGCATGTATTGTAGAATATGTTTGGCAATGAAAAAGCTATTGATACAAAAGAAAAAAAAAAAAATCACAAGTGTAACAGGGTAATTCTAGATATACTTTCCAAGCAAAATCTTGATTGGATCTTATCTTTGATTAACTTCCTGATTCTCCCCAACACAATTTAATTTAATTCTCTATAAAGATTTTTAAAAATGCAATGGAGAGGAAATTCCAAGCTTCCCAGGATGCACATATAAAATATATGTGCAAGTGAAAGTGTGAAGTTGTAGACATACCTGGTCAAACTGAGTAATCAAATGCAGCGGTAACCTTGATTTGACAGTCACTTTCATATGAGTCTTTGCCAGGACATGTCAAGATCTACCCTTTATGTCTATAATTTATTCACCTATTCATCTATCTATTATAAATATTATAGTTTGTTTATATCTTATACTCCCTATTACCATTCTCTTTTACTGCCTGGTATCAGGCAACTTTTAATTATTCAAACTTCTCTAAGGAAAAACTGTGAGATATTGTTGGGAACAAAAGTGGGGGATCTCCGTTTATTCCTTTTTACTGTTTATTATATGAAAACAAAATCTTTGTAATACGTATTATTTTTTTCAGATCATTATAGCACTCCTCACACTCCTCATAGTTTTTTTCCCTCTCTTTTTCTCTGTCTTTCTGACCTGTCCCACGCTCATTATATAGATGGTGAAATAAAAGCAAAAAGCTTTATAAACAACTGCATCTCCATGGTCACAAAACCACAAAGTCTCATTTGTGCTCCAGGATTCCCAGGTAAATGTTTTCAACTCTTCTTGTGGTGTGGATTTCAGTTGGGGCAGGAGGGCAGGGGGCAGTGCGTGCATGTGTTTGTGTGTTTTTCTAACCCAACTCTGACTTTCTTAATGTCATAATATTAAATACTATAATTTCAAACTATATTACATACAAACATGTAATATTTGTAAGTACACATAAAGAAGATCTTAAGGAGGTTCCAGGTTTCCCAAACCTTTTCAAGGAAAAAAGTCTTCAGCTGTTTTGTAGACTGAAAGCACAGAAGATTGAAATGTTTCGTTTCCTCAGCAGAAGACCCAAGGTAGCAGGATACACAATTTGTCCCCAGCATTTGTCCCATAAGACAGTTTGACCCGGAAGGAAAAAATAGAGAGAAGAAAGAGTTTCACTTTCTTTGCCTGTGTTCTGGCTTCTTCATCAGCTCCATGAACAAGGTCCCCAGTTGCTCTAATCTGACAGGTTGCTGGGGGTTTTTTCTTGATTTTTGATAATGAGAAGCTGTCCATAAGGGAATAGACGGCAGATCCAAAACAGAGAGCAAATAGCACAATATGGGGGCGGGTCAGATGGGTACTCACCTGACATGGACTCTTCAGGCTGGCAACAGAAAATTAAATTTAAATTTTCAATTTTAAAATACAAAACCCTTTTGGTGGAATCTGGCAGCAGAAAATAATTAAAAGTTACTCCTAGTCTAAATGTTTTTGCTGTCATATTTTCCCTATGCTTTCCAGTCAAAATATAGTACTAAACATCACATCCACAACAGGAAAGACAGAGATTGAGAAGGCAGAATTTAATTGTGTAAAACACACAGCAGAGGTGACCAGTCCACCTTAGTCCAGAGAATTCTAACTGGTCTGACATCAGTGAATCGGTTATGACATATTATAAAAGACCTGAGACCCAAAAATGTGCTTGTGGTTAACATACTAAACAAGCTTGTCCTTTCTTGAGGAAACCTGATTGCTAAAAACCCTCATCTGTTATGCAGTCCACAGATAAGGAATCCTGTCACACAGTTCTTCATCACTGACTGTCACTTCACTCAATTTACATTTGCATCTCAAACCTGACTTGATGTTTTAAAGTTTGCAAGAAGCATGGGCAGAGGTCAAAGAGATATACTATGCAGATTCTTGCAAGGTTATCACTTGATCAGGTGAGAGGACTTTTCAGTTTCCTAATGATTTTTTAAGCTGACCTTTGAATAAAGTTTTGCAAACTCTAGGAGTAAAAGTTAAGCTAAAGCTTGTGGTCCAAAGAAGCAGGAGGTGAACTTAGATGTATATGAATGTATATGTATGTATATGTATATGTAACTTGTTGTCTGCATCTAACAAATCTTGGAGGGCTAACTTTCTCTATGACTTGAACATCATTGCTAAGTTTAGAATATTTTAAAAAGAATACATTCAGGTTTAGGAACACTTTAAAATGCCCACACTAAAGCTTTAGATGTTTAATAGTAATTCGTATGTCTATATGCCGCTTTGTTTTATCTGCTTGTCAGGATTTAATTTCCATTTTAGCCAAATGAAAGACCAGCCAGTTTTCTGTTGTCAGAATGTGAGTGAATAGGTGAAGTGCGAGGGAATGAATGGGTGAGTGCACATATAAACAACCTACCAGAATAAAGGCAGAAATATAATACAGGGCAAAGATTCCTGAAGCATGCAGCTGAAGGCTTGAGCACCCAAATGCCTCCTCCTAGACACAAATGTATGTGGGAGCTGCCAGTGCAGGCTCTGATAGTGATACACAATCACAGGGAGGTTGGAGCTCCTGGTGTAGAGGACTGCTTTCTGTAGTTATGAAAGTGAAAGCTCAGTTAGCAATATATAGGATAGATTTAAATCGACAGAAAGTTCATTCCAAGAACAGAAATACCAAGTTTCACAACGTAGGCTTTTTCAGATAAGTGGCTGAAATCATGCATCAGTAATCCATTATACCAAGCAGAGAGAGGACTTGCATTAGGTAAATTGGCATGTTCTGAATCGTGTATGCCACATATGCTGATGGCACTGCGAGTGTGAATTCAGGTAGAATTTCTAGGGCCAAGCAAATACCTGGCATCAGTGAAGGGGGATATGGTTGTTAAGGGATTAGAAGAGAAATAGTAACTTCATTTAGCTGATTGCAAGTGTGCAAATACTGCTGTATATCACAAAATAGCCTACTTGTATCCTAAAAATAATGGGCAATTTTTTCATGGGGTCCACCACATGCAGATCAGTTTTCAAGAGCTGTTCAGTGTAAAAGCAGGGTATGGGCTATCTGGGAAGGGTAGAGGGACAGGACTTACTGTTTTCTACCACTTTTTTTGTTAATGAAGAAAGTGTGCCAAGAGTAGATTAACTACTTAGACATACCCTCCAAGCTCAGAAAGTCTTCCAGGAGATGTTCAGTATGGTTACCAATTGCTTTTTGAAATGTGAGTTCAGTGCCACATGCTAAGTGGACATGTATTTATCTTGTATATCTGTTAGCTGGTCTTGAATTGCTCCATCAGCCCACCTTCCATACCGGTACGCATGGCTGCCCACGTGCAGAGCAGTCAATAGATTCACTGTCTTTCTGTCCCTGCTCTTTCTCTAGGCAGTGCTGTCTCTCTAGCTCCACTCTCACATGTGGCCTGGAAAAATTTCTGGCAGTTGAAACTGAGAAAGCTCACGTGTTCTCATGAGAGAAGACTTGTTAAGGTGTGTGCTGGCTGTCAGTCCCCAAGCCAGTTCAATGGTTGTCAATCCCCAAGCCAGTTCAAGCCAGTTCAATGACCTGCTTCCTGGAGTGGCTTGTATCTATCTATAGCAGAAGTTCAGCTCTGTGATATAAAGTCAGCTAAGATAGACATGAAAAAGGAGATGATTGTAGAAAGGCAGTCTTCTCCGTGTGCAAGATCTGTGATTATCAAAGAGGCATTTATGTGCTAGCAGTCCACTTAGATATTCCTGGGCTTTCTGACACCTATCATTGCACACAGAACAACTGTACAACCACACGTAGCATGCCAGAGCATCCCCTAGCCAACTCCCATAGTCATCACAGTCAATGGGGGCAGAGCAGCCGTATATTCTAGGCTTGTATTTGTTAGGTGGACAGGATCAGCACAAGAGCAGCAGAGCTGGATGCTGGTCCTAACCCGCAGGTCACTCTCATGCCTAACCGATCTATTCTGAATATGCGTTACACTTATCTCACCTACAAATCACTCTTGCATGCCTACCACCAGAAAACCCCAATACAACTCACTAATGAGAATGACAGCCACCTCAATGCCAACAGTCAGAATGTACTGAACACAAAGTCAGCTTAAAAAACCCAGGGAGGAGTAAGTGTGTTACTTAATTAGAACCGTTCAATACACCCTTCATAGTGCAAGGATATCCTAAAATCAGATTATCTTAAGCCCTTGGAAGAAGGTGCTAGATAAATAGGAGTCAAAACTACTTGTGACTTTGGGGGAAGTCATCTTTCTGAGTAGACCTCCTGTGCTGAGTAGGCGGTGATGAGCAGGGAGCACTCAATGCCCATCTTTGATGGCAGTAGCACAGGTGAGAAAACAGTGTCTGGGAGATACAGAAGTGCTGGGGTTTGGCTCTTCTGAGTCTTCTTGTGAGTGAACTTGGATGATGGCAGAGTGCTTGGTCTCTGCCTTGCCCTGCAATCTTCTTGTCCATCCCTCTCCTCCTACTGGCCAGCTGCTGGCCAGATTCCCTTTCTGACACCTATGCTTTCTTTTCTGTCTTCCCTAACTTTGACAAATAGCTAGGGTGCTTATCCTTTTTATGGGCCTTGTCAGACTGACAGAGAAATGAATATGGTTGGACTCGGTGATCTTAAAGGTCTTTTCCAACCTATACGATTCTGTGATTCTGTGAATTGTCTAGCCCTTTAACAATATCCTGGTGACAGGCCCCAAATGGTATAATCTGTGGTTCAATAGCAGATGCTGGAACATTCAGTTGTTGAGCTGAGCAGAGGGAATGGAAATGGGTGCTAGTCATTGGCTGCAGGGTGAGGTTTCTCTAGCAACACACCATTTTTGTGTGTGCATTGACAGGAATCTGGAAATTTCACATGCACAATCCAATTCACCTTCCTTGAAAGCCCACATCATATTATTTTCTTTAAAATAAAGCATGCAGACAAACAGATCAAATTTTGTGGTGCCATCAATCACAAAACTAAACCTGGAAAGTTTATCCATCCTCTGCCCCAGAACATCAAGTTTACACTGACATAGTACCACTGATTTCCATGTGCTTGTTAATGACTTACATGAAGTTACAGAAAAATCAGATACTTCTGCCATGTCACATCAAAGCCCAGTTTCAGCCCTTGATTAAAACTGTTATGAGTGTCTTGATTATAGTTGATAGTGTTCATCTCCCTCTAAATATGTGTTTTCACCATCTTCTAGAGCTGTCTCCTGCTAAGTAAGCATTCTGTTTTGCTGAGTAGAGGCTATTAGGCATTATAGAAAGTTATGACATTTATAGTTTCACTCTCATTATAAAACACTGTTTACTTCCAAATTTCCCTTCTTCCTTCCCTCTCCTCTCCAGAATATACATAGCAATGAGCTGAATGGCCTCTGTTTTTCTTGCGTGTATGGCATCAATCAGCACTTGCAAAGGATAGTGTATCCTTGGCTCTACTTGATTGAGATCTGCAGTTTCGCATTTACATAATTAATATACACATCCATATTTAATCTGTGCAGATGAAGACAAAGTCATGACTGCTTAAATACCACAGAGCTTGGCAAGCTTCCAGTGTTGGCAAAAAGCTGTACTCTCACGCTTTTCTCTGGGTGGAAGTGCAGCTATTTAACCAGTGCTGTGACATATGTACCAAGCCTCCCTACTTTTCAGATGGCAGAGAGGGAGACTGTAGTAAAGCTACCTTCAGATGCTCCCTTACACACTCCCATAGTGTCTCAATTACTCAAATAAGCATTTGTTTCACTTTCTTCCTCCTCTCATCTCCACTTCCACTCAAACAGAAGCAGAGACTGTTGCTTTTGGTCATGCCATTTGGAGCTGGTATCATAAAGGCGTTTTTAGGAGTCTGTATATCTTCCATAGTAGAAGCTGCAGAGGTAAAGTGAAGGCAACATGTTCATCACTGTAATATTTCTGTGCAACAGGAACCAGGAGAAGCTGGGTCCCGGCTATGTAAGAACTTGCACAGTAGTATGTTCTCAGCAGCTCCACATACAGGAGCTTGGATTCCCCCTCTCCTTCTTCTTAACTTTATGCATCTGACAGAGGTGCCTTCCTTCAGCTCAAGTGTGTCCCCAGTTCCCTTCCCTGTATGAGTCAGTAGGTTCAGTGAAATTTCTTAAAGTGAAGTGAGGTGGATCAGGCCTAAGACAGAAACAGGGCTGGTCAGAAAAGAATAATCCTCTTTTGTGAAATAAAAGGAAGCCTTGACCTATATTTCTGTTTCTGTCTGAAGCAAGAATAAGATCTGACATTTTTTAATTAGAAATGGACAAGTGGCTGCCAACAGCAGGATGGTTCAGTGTGACTGGGGAACTCATGCAAGCAACAGGAGACTTTGGTGTCCTGCCTTCTCCCACATCCCAGTGGGGATCTGGATCACCAGAAGCAGCTCTAGGTAATCACTTTGTTAATTTTGTGTGATATGCGGTCCCCGGAGAAATCCTGTGCTTGCCAGCAGCCATGAACTCAATAGAAAGTAAGTATAATCTATATACAATATCTAATATTGTGCAATATCTAATAAGGAATACTTTTGAATAGGCTGGGGGCAAGGTTAATAGGCTGAGTAAGAATGAATAATGTCTATTTTAAAAAATAGCTTAGATCTGGGTACCAGAAAGATCTGGCTATCATGTGGGAGAGTATTTACATAGTTCATATTCCCCTTGGCTGTTTAAGGAGAAATAACTGCTTAGTGCCATAAAAGCTGAAAAAGAGCCATACAAATGCATCCTAACAAACCTAAGGGAAAAGGGAGAGAGTATTTCTGCAAAACTTCAGCCATCCTTGATCCCTGAAATCCAAAGATAACAAGATTCCTCAGGAAGAGATGCTAACCAGCAAAAAAGGATTTCCATTTTTTAGCTACAGAGTGGTCACATTTCTTGTCCATTTCACCTGTTACTTCACCTGTTTTTCCCAATCTTCTCTTTAAAAGCTTAGGTCTAGCTTAGATTTTGTTCTTTGTTTTATCATTAAGCTTTTCTACTGTTTGGTTCTCTGGAAAGCAATAACTTTATCACACACTACAATCACAAGTTAGCATATCTCCAGGAAACAGTGTTTGACAGCAGTGCAAAGGACCTGTCCTTCAGGATATGTTTTGGGATATTCAGAGGAATTCAGAAATTTCCCACTAAACTATCAAGGACTAGTGAGGAAACTGGTATTGCTCAGTATCTTGTCTTACGAAGCAGTTCTATTCAACAGACAAAACTCACCAGCAGAAGACTGATGAGTTGTAGTCTATGACTCCAGGGAAACAAGAAACCAGCAAACCGAGATTTTGGCTCTTCCAGGATGTATAGTTCTCTCCAAACAGAAATTCCATAATAAGCATACCTGAAATGGGAAAAAACACCTTCTCAGAAATTGTCTGTGAGTTCCAGTGAGGAATACTCCAGGGAGAGCAGATAACTGAATATGGACAATGTGGCCTTTTAAAATTGTTCCATGGGAGCTGCTGTGCTACACATCTATTCTGTGGGGAGGATGGGGTGTGTGGGATGAGAGACAGGGAGATGTAATATTGGTTGAGGCATTTTTCTGTGATTTTTATGCCACAGTCACTACATATGGGGCTAGATACTGTATCTCTACAAATGCCATGCCAAGTAATGGAGATAACGATGGCTAACTCTCTACTTCAGAAAAAGGGTTGTCTCTTTCTCTCTTCTTTCTAGAGACAGTCCAAACCCCTTTCTGTTTTCCAAAGGGGAGGGGAAAAACATGCAAGAAAAAAACCCTTGAAGAACATCTGAAAAACTCATTTTTCTGCAGAATTAATAAGCCAATTATGATGAGGAAGTCACATTAAACAATACAATTGTTTCAGGATTTAGACTTATCATTGCTAAGCCTTGGGGCTGCAAGTCTTCTCCCAGGAGAAGTTCACCACACATATGCATTTCCATCAACTCAAATCAAGAAACTCAATTCAAAGAGGTGGAGTTTGCCCACCAGAAAATACATTCGTAGAGGAATAAACATGTCCAAACTGGGACAACAGCTTTTGTTTATTGTTACATTAATGGCAATAGTAACAATTAATGGAGTGGTCTAATATTCTTCCTTTAAGGTAGGCTACGTATAATACTTTCATTTCAACTCTAATTATTTCCTTCTTTAAAAGATATAATTGTATTTTTAATGGATGCAGACAGGAACACAATTAGTAGTTCCAGCAATCTGGAATCATTCAGAAACAGCATTATTTTCTCTCCTAAAGGCAACATCTGAGCTGGCACCAGCACTGACTTTTTCTTCCCAGAGGAAGAGACTCTTTGGAGGGGTTTGGTGTTCTCTGTAGAGGACATGACACCAGGGAGTAGGACAGGACCTCTGTCCTGCTGCTCAGAACAGATGAACCATGTTTGGCTGCCCAGGATGGTAAGACAGAAGAGCTGGAAGAAGCTGTTCCCTGTTTTCTGGCAGTCTTAAAACCACAAACATCTTTCTTTGGTTACAGCACCAATGTTTTGCATGTATTTCCCAATACGTGTATTTCATTCACAATAACTAACAAAAAAACTGTACTTGGATGTCTGACAGTAAGTATATTTCTTAATCCAGCAGGACATGCTGGAATTATTTCAGTATATATACAATATAAAACTCAAAGGCAAATTATAGTTTCTGAATATTCTCTCAGATCAAATGTGTTGAAATCTCCAGCCTTCTACAATCCATTTCCTTCTGTTCAACCTTCTTCTCATGGTGATACCGAATGACACATAGGAAAATAAAAGGGCTACATGCTCAATAATACAGCACATTCTCCTCAAAATCACCCAGGAGTAAAACAGTTCTAACTGAGGGACCAGGGCAATTAGATCAATTCACCCTCCCTGACAACTGGCAACATGGCTTAAAATTTTGTTTCCACTTGGCTGGGAGCCTGGACCATGATCTGACAAGCTCAATAGAGCTGTGTATAGTTGGCAGTTAGGTAAGAAAGACTGAAGAAGAGGAACACTGAGGAACACTGAAGAAGCATAGGAAATGGTATTAACAACTCAATGTCTACAATCCTTTAACTCAGCACTAAATATTCAGTACATGAGATTAGGTGATACAACCCTATTATTAAAGTGGTTGAGGGTCTGCCATGCAAGGGGATATATTCAATAGATTAAGTGCTAGTTGTAATTTTACTTCATTATTCAGATTCTAAGGTCTTTAGGGCAGAGAATATGTCTATTTGTATTCTCTAAAGCAGTATGTGTATTTATGGTGCTATCTAAATGCCTCAATGTAATGATCACGTCAAGTTGTATTTCTATTGAGCTTGTAACTTGGCTGAGGATCAGGTCACCTGAGTACACAAGGTCCCAAAATACAGCTCTACCATGACCTCTCCAGGCTGAAGGCTGCAGTTCCTTTCATCTATACCTTCTCACCAACACACAGTTTAAAATGAAGTGGCATTGACAAGTGACTTTGCTCTGAAAAATGACATTGCAGAAGTGGATCCTTGGGGTTTGATGTTAATTCTACCTCAGTGACTTCCCCTTCAGATTGCTCAGTGCATAACTGAGAAAAAATAGTTGTAACTGTGTGACTTTCCTGGTAACTTACCTGTGATTCTGAGGAGCAATATTGTCATCTTCCACTCTACATATATAGCACCATCACCCACCGAAATAAAAGGAAAGACACAGGGGAAAAATAAAGCTAGTGCAGCAGCAGACCCAACCTTAAGTGGAGAGTTTGCCTGACATGCAGTGGAAGTGGACAAGGTATTCACACAGGCAAACATTAGGCATCTAATTTGACTGTCTAAGAAACTGAGGGCCTTTAGAGGTCTCCAATGATAGCACCCAAGGTAGGAACCCAACTCTCTCCACAGCTAGGCAATCTGCTCAAGCAGCAGGCCCACTAAGTAAAAGGGTCAATTTTGTCATGATTAGTGTTACACGACATGCAACAATTACACTTTGAACACTTAGGACACCAGCCACAAGCTAGTTGAGACAGTTGAGAGGGTATATGCATAGGTAAAGGAGACCACAGTCTGCTCCTGGGCCATACCCACTTGTTAACTAATGCCCTGCTCATGACTACTTACATGGAGAGGAGATGACTTTCCCTATTTTGGACATTAAGGAGCAGGGAACGATCTTTCACTTCAGAGCTTCACCTTATAATCACCTCATTTAAGCACTGTCCCATCAAAGAAGCCAGGTTTAGAAATCAGTAGAGCTCAGTGATTTTCATTACATGGTCCATAGAAACTCTGGACATATAAAGACTACTTTCAAGAGGTGCACAGAAAATAAGTAAAAACCAGGACATTGTCAATGGATTTATGATCACTATAGAAGAGCCTGGACACACCTGGGGAATGTTTTAGAGTTCAGTAAAAAAAAAAAAAAAAATTAAAAATTGGAAACCACTATCCCAGCAAAGTGGCTACAAATAAACTGGACAAGGACAGTTCTGCCAGTGCTTTTTAATGCAAATAAAGTTTGGTAAAACTTTCAAGAATGTGACTAGCTGGATGGTTCAGGAAAGGTTATTTCAAAACAGGGGAAGGGGGGAATACATCAAGTGTTGAAGAGCAGAAAGAAACCTGCATTGCCAGGACTTGGTGGCAAATATTTCTTGGCTGATGTCTCTTGTATGAGGAGTTAATCTAAAAAGAGAGAGGAAAAACAATAGCTTTGTAGGATAACTGGGGTGTGATATAGCAATGGGCTGGGTTTGGTGACCTAGTTTTTTTTCTGCAGTGCCAGCCTCTAAAGTAGGTAGAGAAGTGTGTTTTTTCACATCCTGATGCTAATAACCCAGATAATTTCCTCCTAGCTAGCTCCATAGTCTGCTTTATGGGCACGGTAAGTCCTTTGCTCCTTATCTTCCTGGAGTGATAAGATGCCACCTGTTCTCCACAGTGAATTCTGGTGGAAGATGTTCTATGCCTGTAAAAAAATATGTGCATTTCTTGCAGGAAAAGTGCAATTTATGTTTAAGGACTGTATCTTGAAAAACAGAATTTATTATATAACTGCATGTTTCTTCTTGTCTCCTGCAAGACTTAATTATTCCTAGATGAAACAATGGCTCCACAAAAATTAATTACTATTTCTACTTCTGTACAGTGGCAATTCATTTTTAGCGTTTCTCTCTTCTTGTTTCTCCCACAGATGAAGCTTCCTTTGCTTCATATAATGACGAGTCTGTTTTCTTGTGAGACACTTCCATCACAGAAAAAAAAAAAAAATGGCAAGTGTATCCAAACAGATGCAATACTTCCCCTGGCCCCTTGGGTCTTTCAGAATAGGCAGGAAACAATCATCTCCTACACTGGTAACTGTTACATCTTTCTCCATACTCTCTGTGAAGTCCCATCAGCAACCTCCAGTCTGTCCAGAATGGTGTCATCAGACTTGGTTCTGTGGCACAGCGCAAAAGCATATTGTCCCCTCTCATCCTCTACTGCACCACAAAGCCAGCTTTAACTGCCTGTCCTCACATTTCAAGCTCTGCTCCGGGCTGCTAAAGCATCTTTCTCATGAGGGTACCCCTTAACAGGATTAAGCAACTATATTAAATTCAAATTGAATTGTGAACTCATTGTACTCGTATTTGATTCTATTACAGATTGTATTTGTTTCATTTCTTTATTTACTGCCAGAAAATGAACAACCCCCTTTTAGCAGCAGGCGTCAGACTTATGGAGCTGAGGCACAACCAGCCTAAAAAGAGTTAGCCAAACTCCAGACTCCAGAGACAATAACATGTCTATAAACAACCACTTATATAAGAAACCAATAGATCATTTTAATATACTTGTGTTTGAAGTACAGGTAAGGGGACAAAATTGATGACAGTTAGAAAACCAGTGCACTCTAAAAAAAAAAAAAAGATAAATTCATATAGCCAAAGATTTGGATTATATTTTAATTTGGTAAAATCAATATCTACTTCATGTTTCTGGAAGGAGAAGGCAAAGACTAATGAAACTGGCACAATACATTTTCTGTAATGTTATTGAGATGTGAATTAGACAGAAGAATGTTGGAACTGTCTATAACTCATACATAGCATATATGAATTCCTTCATTTGCTTTTACTGACTCATTTGTTGCAGAAATCAATACAAAGAACAAACAAATATTTTCAGTATTCTTCCGGCCGTTCCTACCAGTGTCTAAAAGCAGTGTGTATCAAAACCTCCAAATGTTGTAATGTTGCAAAAAGCAATACATATTTAACCTAGGAACAACATACCAGATGGTTTTAAATATGCAATATTTACTATAAAGTGAACACTATGAACAATGGTAACTTGACCCAATGTCAGCTGAAGTCTAAAACCAATCTTTGTTGCTTTTACAAGGAGGCTTGATCAAGTTCTAGCTTCAAATGAGTGATTTTACCTAAAATGTTTTACGTGCAGCTACTGACAAGGAACTGATGCATTGCAGCAAACCAATCTACAGCATAGGCCAGGAGTCTGCTGGTTGGTAATACCTGATGCTTAGAAAGACAAAGAGAGGAGCAAATAACTAGCTCATTTTTTTGTTTCACTTTGCTTGATAATTTTGGAATGGCAACTTCTTGTCTCTAGGACAGGGAAAATTCCCTGAAATCACAAGAGATAGGAAATTGTTTGAAAATCACAAATAAAAAGGAAAACTGTTTGTTACTCAGTTCTGCCATCACTCCAAGTTTGGTCTGGAGGTCTCAAAGACAATGCTGGCTCAGGGAGGCTGCTACAGGCCATTTATTGTCTGTTGCAAAGAAAATGTTGTCCAATCTGCATTAACAAAATGGATGCTAAACCTCCACTTTGGTTTCTATTTTACCTCTGAGAAATTACCACTCTTCTTTTTATCCCTAGTCAATTCCTGTCCTCCTCCTGATCTGCCAATCTGACTCTCTGGCGTGTGCCTTCAAATGGGGAAGCTGCCTTCTCATGAGTTGACTTCTCTTTACAGCCTGGAGTTTGGGGTGCAGTAGAAGTATTTGTGTCCTTATGGCTGTGTGTGGATGTGGTCTCATGCTGCGTGCTGTTAAAGGGAATGAAAGCAGGGGCCTTTCCTTTGGCTGGTTTCTTGCTGTAGTACCCCCTGCCTCATTGCTTTGGAACCCTCTGCCACGGAGGACAGGCTCTTGCCACCCCTACCCCTGCACTACAGAAATGGGGGCTCTAGGACCTGTACAACAAGCTGTGATGAAAGCAGTGTGAGGTTTTGATTGCAAAAAGATTTGCAAACTGAACTTCCCAGGCATTAATAATCTGTATCCTTGTAGGATTCAAATTTGCTGAACTCCTGTCTCCATGTCAAATGCCTTCCATTGCACCACTAGTATATTGCATCTTTTTCCTGAAGAAAACAATGAGTTTGATACTCAGGATGAGGGGACACAGTACGTATAAGCTATTTCCCTTGTGTCAGATGGTGCTTGGTACTCTATCATGCTGCAGCAAGATTTCAGAGATCAGCCAGCAGTCAAAAGGGAGAAGGCACTGAAGTGAATAACCAAAGGGAGTGCTCACTCCAGTAAAGAGCATCTTCATGGCTGATGGAGCAACGAGTGGAGAAGTTACCAAGTAATCCGTCGCAAGGCTAAGAGTAAGGATAACTATGCGTGGCAGCATGTATTAATGCCAAAGGAAGGGCCTTATTCCATAAATACATATTTGCTGATGCTGAAAAGTCACATAAAAACTATTTGAAAGCCTCACTGTATGAGTGAGTTCATTCACATCAGGGCTGGGAATTGTGGGGCAATAAAAACAAAGATTATCTCAGACTCCAGCATTTGTCCCACCCAAGAAATGTGACACATCATTCTCGCATGAGCAGGGTTGAGATAACTCTGCCTCACAGCCTTGGGAGAGGTGGCATCCAGAGCCCAGCATCTGCCAGGGGGCACAGCTGCAGTGCCGGCAAGGCCAGCTAAGCCTCACGGGTAGGGACAGACATGCTCCATACCGATAAACCCTTTCAGGCTCGTAAAAAAGGGTGGCTCCCTACAAATTGCCTGCTGGGATCAGCTCTTGACCTGTGTGAGCTCCCAAAACTCGCTGGGAGAACCTTTGGGAGCATGCTGGCTGGCATAGGCCAAAAGTGCTCCAGGGTCTGCCCAGGCAGTTTACAGAATCACAGGATCATACAGGTTGGAAAAGACCTTTAAGATCATCGAGTCCAACTGTAAACCTAACAGTCCAACCGTAAACCTAACAAAAGGTTAGTTTGACAAGGTGTTGTGTTTCAATGCCTGGAAGGTTTTCTGAGATGAAGGCAGCCAGAAGTTCCTAAAGCCTTCACTGGAGACAGCAGAGGTGCCTTGCCTGCAGGACATAAATACCTGTGGTCTCCTGTTTCCACTGAGTGTTAGCAGTGACAGTCCCACAGCTGTGAGCAACTCAGAATCGCTGGTCTGGCTGTAGTCTTGCTGTCTCCCTCAAGAGCATCACAGGCGCCAGGAGCTGGACAAGACAACCAGGGGCTGAAGTATCTGGGGAGCACATACTGCATGGGCAGGGGCAGAGTTTTAGGGGAGTGAGCAAAGCAGGGCTGAGGCTGCTGCCCTCCATGCCTAGGGCAGGACTAACATTGCTGCTCCTCCTTTTAGGACTGCTTTTCTTTCCCAGTGGTAAGAGTCACACAGCTACATTCCAGCCCTAAACAGCCCAGAGGGCTCAAAGGCTTCACCCTCTTGCTTGCTTGCTGCAAGACAAGCCACGTACCTCCTTCATGGGAAAGGTTCGCAGTCAAATACAAAACTGCATGACTCTTTCCCTGCTGGGTCTCGTAAGTAAGCAGGCTGACCAGCCCAATGCCTTGCTGCCATAAGGGAATGCTCATAAGGAAGGAAAAATGAGAAAAAAGCTTGAGGGAAAGTACCCCACCCCCAGCCCAACACGAACATCCCTTTTTGAGTATGCTGGAGAGAAAAATATTTAATGTTGTTTTCTGTAGAAGGCCTTGCAGTATTTTAAATGGATGTGGGCAATTTTAAAGTCCGTCTTGATTTATGAAAGCTGTCTTAACAGATAATAATGATGTAAACCGTATAGTGCTCCTTACTGCTCAGTGTTATGGATGCGAGGTGTTAGCAAACATTGACAAGGGAGCTGGGGGCAGGAAAACTGCAAAGTTGTCCCCGGTTTAGATTTTCTCCTGCTATGTTATCCTGAGGAACAATGCCTATTGTTCACACATTTACATGGAAAGAACAAGAAAACCCTTAGGCTGCTGATCCCCCACACCTCTCTCCTTCCACTTGGGGCCTGCTCTGTGACCATCAGCTTCAGGACTGTCTGCCGGTACTACTGTCCTGTGTACTCAGTCCCAGTTGCAAAGTCCCAACCCTGGGTTACACAGTTGGGATCTTTTCCTTCCAGTACTGTTCCTAGATAACTAATTTAGATTAGATTAGATAACTAATTCCTAGATAACTAACTGAAGGAGAAATTTATGATCTTGGATAGGATACTGAAAAGTTTATGCAGTTGTCACCTTAACAATAAAACATCCATGGAGTGGATAGGGAGAACAATGTGCAAACCATTAGCATCCCTGCAACTACATCTGTGTAGAGTATTCTCTATTTGTTCATGTAAAATATGTGATTGAACTAAAAGCTAGTGAAAATCCATCCATACATGTTTATGTGAATCAACGCTATGGGTTTGAGTCAATGCCCTTTTTATTCATTTTTTGAAATTCCACCTAAGTGAACTGCTTGAAAAATGTTAGGAACAACAATAACGTCAAGAATCTTTACATTTCTGCACTGCATGTCTGTCTAGAAGGATTCAGCTTTAAAACTCACAGTAGATTTGGGAATCATCCCATCAGTAAAGAGAAATAAGAAACTGACCTGTGTATTGCTCCCACAGTAAAGTGCAGCGTTTACAACTGAAACCACTATCTGATAACGATCTATGAGTAAATCAATAACTGAGTCCTTTGTGGAAACAAGCCGCTGCATACTGGTATCTCTGCATATTTTTACTACTGATAAGGCAATGCACCTATGAAATGCATAGGCATGAACCATGTTTCAAGTAATTTCAAACAATAAGCACATGAATAAAAATCAAACTCTTCTCCTAGACAGTTCACAAAGAACGAAATTCATCCCTGGGCAGGGGGGCTGGCACAAAGACATTTCACTTCCCTAAGGTTTCAGACACCTTCAAAACAGAGCTTTAAAGGCAATTCAGCATTGCACGGACTTTGGTTTGGCCTTCTGCTCGGCAGTGAATTTCATCCATTGTGAATTATATGTGAGAGGACTTTGATTTTTCACCTAAGAAGAGAAAAGGACTAAACGAGTAGGATGCATGATTCATTCCTACTACATATCCTACTTGCAATCAGCGCTTATTGTCTCTGGTGCTTGCAAAGGACAAAGCAGGGTTGTCTTGGTATCCTGGAAGGAGCTATAGACGTTCGTACATAAAAAGTGAAAAACAGGAGGAAGAAGAGATTGGGGAAAGGAGTGTTCAGTGAGCTAGTTTTTTCCCAATGCAATGGCAAGAAGAAGGTCTATTACTGAAACAGCAGGTAGCAAAATGGTACCTGTGTATGCTCTGACAGGAGTTACAGAGCTGCAGCTATGAAGGAAGCACCCCAAACTTCCATGTGAGTGGTATTATACACCATAAATAAGTAAAGGTTATTTTGCTGTACTGAAACTTGAGAAATATTAATATTATATACTATTCTGGGCTCTGGTAAAATTGCTGAGAGGTTTGAAATTGAAAAGGTGTTATGAAGGAAAATCTTAAATACTCTAGAGGTTTGGACTTTGAGTTATGAGGAGGGATTAGCCTGCGCTGGCCTCTACGGCCTGAGGAAGAAATAAGGTAAAATGGGAGATTGTCACAGAGGTAAACAAAATCCTGAGACGAACAGATTGAAGGCAGTAAGTTGTTTAAGATAGCAACTAATTTTAAAACAAGATGCCATGGACTAAAATTGGGATGGGATGGGTGGGTGCACAGGCAATTCAGACAAAATTGCTTCACCAAAAAGAGTCTGCAATTTGGCATGGATGGGAAAAGTCAGCTACCGAAGCGTGTGTGTTGGGGAGGGGGTAGAGTGCAAACCCACTGAAAAGGAACAAGATGTATTTTTGGACAAGGGTAAAATTCAAGGTTGCAGCCACTAACTGGATTTTTGAGGATATGCTGATATTAGCTACTTGTAGATTAGTTGGTATTTTCTGGGTTTGTGAGGACAGAGTTTAACAGGCTGATGTTTTCTCCTAGCAGTTAATGTTATGGAGTCCTTAAGTCATTTGCAGCATCTGCCAGAGCTCATGAAGGTTGGTGGGACTCCTTTCTCAACTACAACTTTGGATCAGGCTTCTCTGCTAGAAAGTAGTAGAGCTTTGCAATTTCCTCAGCTCTGTGGATAATCTTGCTTTTTGATTTGCCAATATGCCTTTTAAGTGAATTACAGCTGTGGGAGAATACTGCTTCTTTAAGTCTTTTCTCCTCTGAGTGCTGAGTGCCCTTGGAGCCTCCCTTCCCTGATGGTTTTCTCAGGAGTCCCCTCAGATGGTCTTAACTCATTCTGCTCACGCTTGTGCTACTGCTATCAAGATTTCTAGGCATTGGCATAAAGTTTAACCTTCAGATCTTAAAGAGTCATAGACTAGATTTCTATGACATCTGAAATCAATATAAGTAACAGTGATATTTGCTTCAAGGCATTGAACAGTAGGTAGTTTTAAACTTAAACCTTTTGAGGACCTGCCAGTGCTAATGATCAGTGCTCTGATATTGCATGTACACTTGCTCTAGTTGTCAAATAGCCACATATAGCCTGTAAGGCAGAGAAGCAAAGTCCCCAAAACTCTGACTTGTACTTCATAAGCTAATGAAACAGTTTCATTAACTTACTTACCACAGAGAATGATGGTATACATGAGCAAGTCTAATATATTACATGCAGAAAAGTGCTGCAGTAAACATATACCCAAGCCAACATGTCACAAGGTGATACCTTGATTTTATTTTCCAGCTTACAAATACAGTGGGAAATAATGCTGTGACTGCAGTCTTCAAAGGCAACAGGTGAATTTAATGTGAGCAGTGTCCACTCAGTCCTTCTTCTGTAAAGACGTTTAGGAGTAGAAACTTTGGTGTGCTTTAATTGTTTTGTCCTCCAATGAAGCAAAGCAGCTATAGACTCAGATAAATCAGCTAGTTAGGCTAGGTTTATAGTGAGTTCTGGTTATATCTTTTCCTTAAGGAATGAATGGACAAAAAGCATGATGGACTATCACAATATGCTCAAGACCTGCATGACTTTATAGTTTATCTTTTCCTGTATGACCATTAATAGAGTGCAGAGTAGGGATGAAGCTGCCAGAATGCATAATCTGGGCCTTTCCATGCCTTGAATATTTCAGCTTTCTAAAGTAATCTTGACTCTGCATCAATGTATTCGGCTTTGAAAGTCAGAATATCCTCCTAACTTAGCTTAGCCTACCACCACTGAATTGTACTCTCTGTTTAACTCACTTTACACTCATTTTGGTCTGGAAAGAAAAACGATTTTTTTACTCATGTTGAGTAAAAACATTTTTCAGTCTATTGATTAAATGAGGATTATTTCCATAATCAGGTGTTACCTAGTATGAATCCAGATGTAATTGGCATCCTGTGAAAAGTATTATAAAAAATGGAAATATAGAAACTTGCTGTCCTAATTTATATTAAGTAACAACTGTACTACTCAAAGTATTACAGTGTAGCCCAGAGGAACTTAATTAAGTGACATCTCTTTTATAAGACTATTTTTAACCTTCTAACAGCATATATTTTAAGGCAGAATTATGTATTTGCTAAATAGATTGGCAAGTTGACTGAAGCAAAGATATGCAAACGTTATAATTCTGTTCTGCTATAAAGGAGACCAATCAACCACATTTTATTAACAAAATCCACACCACACCGTAATGGTCTCTGCTTTTTTGCCTCGGTCACCTTGCTTTGTCTTGAGACATGGAAGCTTGTGAGTTCAGTGGTTCTGCTCCACCCTCCCATATTCCACTCTCTTCTGGTACTTCATAACTGCAGTGTGCAAAGACCCGAGCCAGGAAGAGCTGTGCGCATCTTCACCCACCCAATACATAGAGCCAGAAATTCTTGCAATGATGAATTTTTCCACACAGAAATCAATAGAAATGTATTTTATTATAATCTTAAGATCAATATTAAATAACTAAGCCAAGCTTTTGGAAAAATGAAGTCCCTGACTATAAATTTTCCCTAAATCTAAGCTTTGAAATCAATTGAATCCATAGCATGCCCCAATACATTTTATGGCTGTCTGAACCATTGCTTTTATATTTAACACTGTATTTTGTTCTAGGAAAGTGTAATAAATGTCTCTGCAGCACTGAAGAAAGCCAACAGGGGACACTGGTTTTTTGGAGTACATTCTTTCAAAGCATTTTTCTTTATGTTGCTGGAGGAACTAAATTAGCTGGGAAAACTTGAACTAACAACCAGTTATACATCATGGCTCTTTGTGCCCTAATATCATTGCACACAATTGTTTTACAACGTGAAAAGCCAACAGAACATGCTCCCAGAGACAACCCTACACTGAAAACCATCAGAGAGGTGGTACTTTATGATTGAACCTAAAGCAGTTCAACTTGGATAATAAAATGTAGGAGTGTAGTAAAGTAAATGACAAAGGCTATGAAGGCCTGGGAGGAAATCAAAACTCAGGTCCGACTCTATAAAAACAAGCAACAGTGCCCATCTTTGCTGCATCCAACCTTCAGTCATGGATCACAACAGAGAACTACTTGTGAGCCAAAGAAGGCAGCAGGAAACCATTTCAAGTCTGAGCATTCTGCAGCTGAACATCTGGCAAACAGAGGGATGCAGCTTTGAGGACACCCTCCCAAATACGCTGCAACAACATTGTAAGCCTTGCTACAGCAAGTAAGTAAAAACAGGTTATGAGAGGATCCTGAATTATAGTCAGACAGTGGGCAGGAATAGGGTGGCAAATTAAACTACTATTCTGGGCTCTGAAAGTTTTCTTTGGCTTTTGGTGTAAGATTATGGTCTTGGAAATGTGAGTACCTCAGTGTCAGATGCATCTGGCCCTGTAATACTGGTTAGGGCCTTCCAGATCTTTAAGGGCCAGATTGACAGGTCTGCAGTGTTGTGCAGAAGTGGGATGGATTGGATTTAGGGCCAGGATGGATTTAGGGCCACCCCCACAGTTTGCCTGCAGGAAAAGCCCCATCACTGCCTGAGATGGTCCAGCTGAGATACTTGTGAGTAGTGAAGCAGTGGAAGAATGGGGAACATCATTTTGAGCTGCATTTTGGAGATCCCACAAGGGTGCACTTCTCCATAGCATGGGTATGCCCAGAACTTTGTACCAGGCATGGAGAAATGGTGATTTGATGTCTTGCACCCCTCTTCAAATGCCCTTGTAGAGATATCACAGAACTAATTTGGGGTAGATAAGATGCTCTGGGATCCCTCCTAAGAGGACTCTATGCAGGGAATGATGAGATGGGGGGGAAAAAAAGCCGCAGAAGACATGTTCTCCATGTGAGACCGTGACAGGGTCTTTCTTTCTTCTTCCCACATCAGGTTACATGGAATAAATATTCAGATCTCAAGTCTGTGACCCCTACCTCCCAATCTCTTTCCTCTGCACAGCAGGTTCCTCAGGGAGGCTGTAGCTTCAGTGGGGAAGATTTGGAAATGCCACCTTCCCAGTGCAATGTACACAGGACTATTATATATTCTGTAATATTGTTTCTAAACTCTGGGACAAAATAACGTCTCAGAGAATTTCCTAGTGATGCACAGACAGAGGACTTAAACGCTGGGGCTGCACTAGAAAAGCTAGGACACCTGTTGACTGTCATGGTATCTCCTGCTGCAAGAGCTGGTTGGACTTTTGGTGTCTGAACTCAGCCTGGGCCTGCAAGGGAAAGACAAAAGTGAGCACAGCCTCTGGTCTCCTGCAGCTGCCTTCCAAAGGTGGTGTACGTACATTGGTACATGCTGGTGGCAGACGTAAGTTCCAGTTTTGTCCCTGCGAGACAACCTGGATACAGTAAAAATAGTAAAGCATGAAGGGTTGAGGAAGCAAAAGTAGCTCTGAAAATCCCTTCCGCTCCTTTCCTCAGGCCACTGGCTGAATCTCAGCATTAGCAGCAGTGATGGTGAGAGACCAATTTTCCTGGACTGGCTCCTTTTCAGAGCCTCTCTGCCCCTGCACAGCCAGGCAAGGACTGCATTTGGCTCAGCACTAGGATGTTTGGGCCACTGTGTTTCCTCTGCGAGGGCGTCCAAAGGAGGATGCGATGGATTCCCCTTCACCCTTCGGTACTGACAGATGGATGGAAAAGATGGTGCAAATTAGTCTGTTTGGTGCCATTGTTAGTCTATTTTTGCTCCCAAGTGACTTGGTGAACTTTGAGTCTCCCTCCTCAGCAGAGTAGGCTTCCTCCTCTGGCGAGTGTCCTCAGTTTGGGGATATGGTACATGGCTTTGTGTGAGTGCACAGCACCATTTTACAGTACCTGAGATGCATAGATCTTCCTATTTTTCCTCTTTCTATCCTGTTGGCATTGTAAAGTTCCTGCCCAGCTCATTACCAGCTGCCAAGAGATTACTATTTGCAGATACAAATCATCATAGCTGTTTGAGGAATGAAAACGAAGGGGGAAAAAAAAGGGAATCATGCCAAAGAATGGCCAACAAGACTTCTGACGGATGGACAGCCTCCTTCCTTTCTCCTATGACTTGAGCTGAAAGGGCAGAAGACTGTTATCAGAACCTGCCTGCGAACAAAGAATAAGCAGACACCTGTGCCTGCTCCTTTCACCACTGCAACCATCCCTCTGTGCTTCCACCCGTTATTGTCATTTGTAAAGCGTTGATGTTCGGTTGACAGCTGCAAAGCCAGGGTCCTTCCCCTGAGCCGCTGACAGCGGTGATATTTACCCAAAGTCTCCCTGCATTTCTGCATGCTGCTTTTCTCTTGGCTTGAAGGAAGATGCTACCTGATGTCATGTTGATGATCTGATTTTTACCCCAGGAATAGAGGTAATTAAAAACAGATTGCTTCATTTGTGGAACACGGTGACACTGTTAGTACTTGGCTTATACGCTAAACTGGTAGCAGATACGGATTTCAACCTCATTTATAACTGAGCTATAAATACCTCTGTTCTCATAGATCAGCTAGCTGAGAGTCAAACTAGTTCTAGAGGAGATGAGTTGTTGGGAAAAACCCTCACTAGTCATCCCAGATGGATATTGTTTGGACTTGTACAAAAATACCCAACCTACATTTTTCCTTCCGTCTCATACTCTCCCAGCTCAGTTAGATCACATTGGCAACGTGTTTGTTTCATTCATGTCTTCATATAAAACATGTCAGTGCCACTTGGGAGGGGTTAATGTCCAGAATACTAAGCCGTGGGCTCTGGAGTCAATTTCTATGGCCATGGGCAGGATTCTAAATTCAGTCTCCTAGCTTTCTTGAGCAGCCTCCCTCTTTATCCCTTGGCTCTCATTCCAGGCAGATGAGAGCTGGGGCAACCACAGCACTGTGGGAACAACAGGTAGGACTGGGACAGTACATATAGTGAATTCTTTAGCTTTTTAAGCACCTCATGGGTTTTTTTAATCTGTTTTGTGCGGGTTTTTTTAAGTTTGTGGGTTTTTCAGTGGGGACAGCTCTGCTTGTTGACCCAAGTATATGAAGATGTACCTGACCATAGCACCAGTGCCTGAACTTATCTATGCTGTGGAAAGCTACCATTTCTTTATAAGGTATCCTTTGCATTAAGTAGCCTCCCTTTCCTTCCATATGCCTCCCTTTCAGCTTATTCCACACCTGGAAGGGTTTTACACACCTCAGCAGTGATGGGCTACAGAAACAAATTCACCCAGAATGGCAAAGTGCACTTGGGAGTTGCTAAAAGATTTGGTCCAATCATTGGTCTCAAATGGGAGCTTTATAATGCTGTGATAACACAGATGCTCTTTTTTTTTAAACTATCTACACAATTTACAGGGTTTTACATCAGCCATGGATGGTTAGGAATGGGAGCTTGTACGCCACGTGCTGCTCACTTAGACCTTCCCACTGTGCCACTGAGGCCCAGAAAAACAAACAAAATGTTACATGATGGATGAGGAATACAAAGAGAATAATAAGAAAAATAATGCAGCCTTACCTCAAATGTATGTACAGTAATAGCTACTCTATCTTAAAGAAAACTAGAAGAAGTTCATAGAAGGGCAAAGGAAATGATTGGGGGCACAGAAAACCTTTCATATGAAAAAGGTTGTGCTAGGACTGTTCACCTTAGAAAGGAAACCAATGAAGGAGAGTATGATAAAGATATATTAAATCCTGTCTAGTGTAACACTGGTGGCTGAAAATATTCAAGTGAATTGAAAAGCAGCAATTTCCAGACTATCAAATAAAACCCTTTTCAAACAGGAGATAATTAAACCATGGAACTCTCTGCTGCGAGGAGCGAGGGAGGTCAGGCACTCGGCGGGATTGCAAAAGGGTAGGATTTCTGTCTGGGAATGAGGGTCTCCAGACTAACAATAGCTAGCGTTCATGTGTTTTAAGATATTAACATCTGAATTGCAAGGAACAGATTAGGAATAGCTTTTCAGGGTTAGGAGTGGGAGGTGCTGCCCTGTGATTTCTTATGCTTGTTTCTGAAACATCTTCCTCTGGAGGCTAAAGTGGGGTTGATGGGGTGGCTTGGCCACCTGCCTGATGAGAATGATGCTGATGTCCCGTTGGGGGCTCAGATCACTGCCCATGCCATCCAACCGTGCCGGGGAGCCTGGGTACACCAGTGGCTGAGCCCCAAGTGTTTCTAGTCCCTGTGGTGCCTCTCTGGGGGCTCCTGCAGTTGGTCTGACTGCCTCCACATCTGAGGTGGTCCAGGTCCAGGTCTACCAACATCGGGGCTGATACCCCCTCACTCACGCCATGAACTTGCACCTTTGCACCTTTCCTGCAGTACCTCTCCTCATAAGCCTTGTCCCTGGGCACCTTGTGCCAGAGCGTCACTGGCAGCATGGCAACACCACCGGCACGCTCCAGCTCCAGGAGCAGCATGTGGGGGTAAGTTGCCTTTGGGAGTCACTTGTTCCTGGGAGGAGGTCCAGAAAGGGCCTAGGAAGACATTAGGAGCAGTTCTGCCTCAGTGGCTTTCTTAAAAAAAGGCCAAGGTTATTCTTTTTATCAATGTGTAGGTGACACTGTGCTTGTGTGCGTTTTTAAACCAAATTGGTTTTTAAACCAATTTAAACCATCTAGGAGTACAGTCAAACCTTGATGTAAGGTCTTGGCTTTCATATGGGTGTTGTTGGGGTCTTCAGGGACTGTGTCTGAAATCCCAGAGTTGTTTCCCTGTTTAGCCAGGACTACTAGAGAAATTCTTCTTCATTCACACAGAATCAGTCCTGCCACAGATCTTTCTTCATTATACTTTGTTGTCTTGGGATGTACTTTTGCTGAAGGATAAATTGTGTTACTCTACCCTTCAGATGAAAACCCCACTGTAGGAAAAGCTGTCTTCTTCAATTTGATTTGAAGCTTGAAGCTTCCAAGCAGCTATACAAAAGATTCCTGTATACATAATTTTGGGGTTATGTTCATGCTTTAATTCCATGCTTATGCAAATGGACTGGGCTTTCCCAAGGAGCTTAGAAGTGGCTTGAAAAGCTTCGTAAAGGTTTGAAGGTTGCATGGCATCTTATTATCATAGATGACCATGTCCTAGAGCTCGCTGTGGTTGGAAGGCAGATGAACTGTGAGGGCAGGAAAGGAAGCGAGTGCAGTTAAGTCTGTGTCTTTTTGCAGCACAACTGTGACAGTGTCTGTGCCTGACATAATGTGGTTTAGAAGCACTTAATTTTTGTCTTCCTGCCTGCACTCCCTGACAGACAAGTTATTTATTAATTTTTAACACCAGGTGTGAATTGTCATGCTAACAGCCATGCAGCTTCTTCAGTGCAAGAAGTGCTCAGCAATACGTTACAGCTGGCCTGACCCTTACTTAAGAAATGGTTGCACAGACATATCTTAATAATTTCCCTCCACTTAGGAGGAAGTGTATGCTTGAAAGAAATTATGCTCAGACTTGAGATCCCTTCGAAGTCTTCTTCTATGGAACATGATGGATTTTACCCCCAAGTATCAACATCCCTCCTCTTTTAAGTTAGTAAGACACATAGCATGCAGGCAGATCATATCTAATGTGAATAAACACCCCTCAATCAGATGTACTGGAGATGTGAGTAGCCACAGCACCAACTGTTTTGAGCTACCGATCTGCTCCTATTACAAAGGGTGAATTGCTAAAGTAGGTGCACCCATCAGTCTTTTCCACCCATATTGCCAGGTTCAGCTATTTTTGCAAAAGGCGTATTTGGGGTCCACAAGCACAATAAAGCAGAGTTTCTCAGAGAGACTCAGCTTTCCCTGTTCAAGCAAAAAATCAGGGACAACATGCAGTCAGGCTAAGAGAACTGACATTTGCAGGAAACCCAGGTTTAATTCTATGAGTGATCTTCATTTTTAGCTCTAAATGGAGAATCACACATGAAGTCAGTAGGCACATGTTCCTTCGTAACTGGCCCCGTGAGTGAGGAGTACAAGAGGGCTGGTATCTGCTGACAGAGAGCAGCCTTCCCAGACTTGTCAGAGTTAACGGAGGGAGAAAGGCTACAGCTAAGCTCTGGTAGGGCATGATTGAATGCAGGATCTTATCGTTCCCAACCAACTAAAGAGGAAACATAGGAAGACTAATCTATCTCCCTAGGCTAAAGTTAGCATTTGGGCGTACTCCCTCTGGTCCCATTAAAGTCCCATTAAAAATCAATTTATTGGGACCAGGATTTCATTATCTCTTCTTCAATAACCTAAAGCCAATGCCTTCTGTGCTTCATCAGTTTCTTGAGTCTAGTTTGCAACATTTCTGCAAAATCCATTTATGTTCAATAGTCACAAAACTTTATAGGCTGCCTAGGTACCCAAATTTTTGTTTATCCTCTGGAACCACAAGAAATTCCCATGCTGAATCATAATGGAAAAGTGGAAATGTCAAAAATAGTTGTAACTTATAATCTGAAAAGAAAAAGCAAGAAGTTAAGGCCAACTGACAGTTTTGCTTTAAGTCTTACCAATTAGATTTTGGTGTTTTTTTTCCCCTACTACAATTACATTTTAAGGCAAAGTCAATTTGAACTGGAATTTTTTTATTTATTTATTTCAAGCCAAAACCATTTAAACCAAGAGTTTTCCTCAAAAGGTTTTATAATTTAGTCTGTTGACATTTCTTGTCAAAAAATATTTCACTGAAAATTTTTGGCCAGTTATATTACCAGTGATTCAATGTTTAATTTGCTAGATGTTCCCATGTTTACTTCTAACTAATGGATATTTTATGGTATAGTGCACCTTTATAATTTATTAATATGAAAAATTAATATATATCTAGCTTTGACTAAAAACAAAACAATGCTTTTGAGCACGAAAAAACAGAAAGGCCGTTCTTACCATAAATTCTTATGACTCTTGTTGTGCTGCATTCATCAAATTGATTTCTCCTTTTCAAATGCTGAAGAATAAGCAGCTGATAATTACACAGATTTACATATATTGTGTGCCCTTTTAAAATAAGGCAAGCACACAATCTTGCATTATTCTGTATCATGGGACCTGTAATGCAACATAAAGCTACGTCTGTGAATGATATTTTAAATGTTTATTTATGGTTTACAGTGTTTCAAGTAAGGTTCAAAAATGCATACACAAATGAAAGCTAAGCTGTTCTGCCTTTACAGTCACCTGTGGTAAGTGACTGGCAATTCTTTTTCTTGTGATGAGGTGCAGTTCCTCCAAGCTGTGCTTTGAGAGGACATGACTGGAAGGATTGTGGCATGACTGAAGATTTAAGCTATTAAAGTTTCTCTTTGTAGTCATGTGGGTGGGACTAGTATATGGTAACTTATGAGCTAAGGTATATATAGCCTCTTTTTCTTTCTCCTCTGGGATTTTCAAGACCATAAGGTGGATTTTATTTGCAATTACCTGCCTGCAAACCTCCTTGCCTGTATTCTGCCTTTCACTTATCCTTCAATATACTCCTCTTTTTTGCCAACAGCCTCTGGAGGAGGCACTAATCAAATTTCACTGCAGAATTCTGCAATAACTTGTTTGTTTTGTATGAAAAGGAATGGGAAAATTATGAAGATTATTAGCCAGAGGTGCAATCTCTTTCTGTCTCCATTGTATGAGGGAAGGAAAATTGTATGAGAGCAGATCTGTTACTGCCTAATTCTGCACAGTGCCCCACCAAGGGCTCCATGCCACTTGCGGAGGCGTGTGCGGGAGGCAGAAGGCCAAGCATCAGGGCAGGGGTGTCTAGCACCTATAAGCTCTGAAAAGCCAGCACTGGCATCATTCTGGTTTTACCGTCCATGCTCACATGGCATCTGGGTCAAGTGTATGGATTTGCTTTGGCTGCCGGGGAAGCACCAGTGTGCAGCCTGGGTTGTGTCCTCCCCACTGCCCCAGGGGCTCCCCTGACTCCCAACTTGGGGACCTTGTGCAACTGGAAGGAGGGAGGGAAAGGTGCTGGATGTGGAGGTGGGCTGAGAAACCAGCAGACACCAAAGTGGATTTCCCTGCCCATCTTGGGCAGTTCAGCCATCTGCAACTCTGGACATTGCTTTTCACTTTGAAGACAATCCTTCAGAAACCCTGCAGACTGAAACAACTGTAGCATCCCAGGTACTTCTCTGCTTTGGTGTTGGTTTCCAGCTTTGGACTACTGGTAGTGGCAATGATTCATTTTTTTATTATGGAAATCACAATTACTGCCAAAAAGTAGGAAGTATTATTGAATTTTCTCTTGAGACCTTTCCCTGGTGAAAAAAAACAGAACAGGAGCTAATATTCCTAACAGCTCTTAAACAACCCTTGATCCTTTTGAATTAATTACCAGGGGTGAAAGTGGCTGAGCTACTCATGAGTCCATAGAAGTTGACAATTACTCTCTATAAAGCATTAAGGATGAATATCATTTTGGTACAGTGAGATGTTAATGTTATCTTTCACAGTCAACAGGGACCTAAGGTCAAGAAGCAAGCAGTGCCCCTGTTGCCCAGTGATTATACAAATTCATTGGGGAATCTAGTATCTCCAGCCATGAGCTGAGGTGGATAGTGTCTGAAATAAAAGTTACCACCATGGTTTTTAGGGGACTTCCTGGGTCCAATGGCATGTCCATCTGAAGTTCAAGTTAGCTTCTCTGAAAATTAAGCCTACACCCTGCAAACACAAACACATTACCACTGACTGCCAGCCTAGGGCTCTGTATTAGGTTTGTTGTGAGTGTAGGTCCAAGGAATCTACACTCTCTTACAGTTATTTCATCTGTACAGGCAAGGATTCAGTTTTTCCTGCAAGTGCAGTTATTGCCAGCTCCATTTTATCTTGCTGTGTATGTATTTCCTAAAACATGCTACACACTGACAGACTGTTCTACTATGAGCCTCTCTTTATGCTTCCCTCTATGAGCACTGTCAAAACTGGCTATTCAGGCTTGAAAATTGTGGTTTGAAATCTTCCCTGAATCTGTTTATCTCTGTACTTTAAGGTACTAAATTTTAGCTTCAAGGTAGAACAGTCAGCTCCTCCTTTTCAGTTTAGGACAGAGGATAACGTCTTGTCACCAACACCCAGAGTGTGTTTCACTTCCCTTCATCTGCTCCTTTGCTTCACCTCCAAACCAACAAGGGGTAAAGATACATTACATCTCCTGTTTGCAATTAAAGTCTATCTACTGTATCTGGATAGCGCTATCATGAGTCATAGAAGTCTGATATTATCTGTGGCAATGAGCTAATGATACATTATATAAAACATTCTTCTTTGAAAAGAATACTCTGCGGGGTTTTGGTCCCTTGTTAGCAATCAAGTACTCTTTTTTGACCTTCACTATACAACATGATTTTATATACCTCAGTTGCATATTCTTGTTTCCTCTCTAAGAGAAACAATTCTGACCTTTTTACTTTGTCTTCATGCATCTTAGCCTTATTGAAAGCTGCCACCTGTCTGCCTCGTGCCTTCTGCCTCTCTCAGGACCTCTGATTTACACTGTTCTCTGTAGAAACGTTGAAGCTCTGGGCTTCACTAACGAAGTACCCAAACTTCAGGAGTGGATGATCCTACTTTGTCAATTAACAGTCACTCCCAGTTAAGGTGATGGGGAGTAAATGGAACAGTGTGAAGAAATGGTAAAGCATCTCTAACATTTTGATTTAGGACAAGGATCCAGGCTCACAGACATTTTCAATCATTAATTTGAGAAGAAAATATGGTTCTGTCCCAAGTCAGCTAAAAAATCCAGTGGCAATGAGTACAATACAGAATAGATGGCTACTTACAGTTAAGCTCCCTATAGCTCTGGAGAGACATATTGCCCTCCCTTTGTGATCAGTATTCTGGGAATAGCCAGGCAATTTATCAAGAAATCAGAATGGAGATTTTTGGTGTCCTAACCTCTATTGGTGGTATAAAGTAAGTGAAAGAGCCACAAAAAGCTACTCCAGGCCTGTTGCTTAAATGAACTGCATAATGAGATGTAGAGAGCTCACCTAATCCAATCCATGCTGAAAGCAATGACAGTTTTCCACTGGCTTCACTGAGAGCTAAACTGGCTGCCAAAACAGACATTGATCTTTCTGTTCAATGACACTGTACTAAAGAAGCCCCACACGCTCACTTTGTGTTGACTGTGGGCTCTACAACACCATTTTGACAGTTTTGATTGAAAAGAAGCAGTTAAAAACGCTCTGTGAAGAGAAACTGTGATGCAGGGCTTGGTACGTCTCCGAATTCCTAACAGCTTGTAACTCATGGAGAGAGTGTGTCTCTGTGCTCAGCTGAGAAACAGCCTGTTTCTGAGGAAAAGACTCACTTCCATTCAATAGGAAAATATAAACTCTGCTACAAGGATATCTGTGTGATTCAGACTAAGCCTCCAGAGTACAGAGACTGTATATGTAAGTACCCTCTGCTAATTAATACTGCACTATCACTCCACTAATTAATGCACAATAGAAGAGCTCTCCTGCTATTTTCCAAGGTAATACAGAATTTGGAAAAATGTAGCCATGAAAATCCAAGGAATAATGGAGACCCATCAACGGGGCATGCTGAAGCCAGAGACCCTGGGAGGAGCTCTGGACACAGAAAATGCCTCTCAGTTACCGAGATGAAGATAGGTGCAGCACTCTCCCCTCCCAGTATAACCTCACAGCTAAAGAAAGCAAGCTTTTGAGTGACATAACACATTTTAAGGTATTTTGCTATGAATCCAGCATTGCTGTGGGTTTACGCTGAAGGTTATCTGAGTCAACCCAGCTGATAAATGGTGTTTGGCCAGTGTAAAGCCAGTGAATGTTCCAAACAAATGGGCTGTGTGTCTTAAGTATTGCAGGGCTTGCTGGACCATGGTGGAAGACAAGTATGAGGAGGACTGAGAAAATGTATTCTGGCATGCTTAGAAGATGTAGCATATGTTAGAATAATCTGAGACTTTCTTTCCTCGCAGTGTCATCATTATCATTTAAGAAGTGCTTACCATTACGTAGGAAGTCATGAGAAGGACAGCCTCATCTCTCAGGACACATAAACCCACCCAAAATCAGTGGCAACTTTTTCTTTTAAGAAAGTGGACTGGAAGGCTGAAGATAAGATGACCCTGCCTTTGTCAACTCTGAAGAGAAAATAATGCAAATAGTGATAATGAAATATTTGTGGCCTATTGCAGCTTCTATGCTGCCTGTGAAGCCAGGACTTCTTCCTAGAAAGGAGTCTTGACAGTGCTGCAGACCTTGGCTGATCACCACTCTCAGATGGCATCAGAATCAAGGACAAGCTGGGACACTGAAGGTCCTCACATCAATGACACATGCAATGATTTTAATGAGTAACTCTTTGCTGATGTTAATGAGCAATTGATTGCCAGTGCAACTGGGCAGTGTGTCGTTCTGGATTTTTGATTCCTTAGTAAAACCTCTGGCTACAGGTATTTTCTTCACAAACAAAAGTGGAAAACAAGTGCTGGATACCAGCACAGAACTTTCTGGGCTTGCAGGTGTGTGAAAGGGAAGATTTAACCGGAGCACAGTCAGGGCTGTTGACTGCTAACAAGAAATAAAAGCACTTTCCTAATTATCAGACAAGGTGCATCTGGAAAAATCAAAGTGCAGAAATAAGGAAAATGAAGGCACTTTGACAATCCCTGAGTGGAGAAGAGAGCTGGCATTTGATGACAGCACAGGGTTTCTTGCAATCAGTGAGGAAGGCATTTGTAAAGTCTTTCTGAAAACACGGAGAATGGGTGAAATAAGGACTACAGCCTCTCCAGAAGGTGGGTCACCTGAGTTGGATGTCCTTCCCCTCAACTGACCTTGCTGGCTACACACATGTGGAAAAGGAGCTAGAAAAATGCTGGGGTGGACTCTCTTCTACTTTCTCCCCCTCTCTTTCTGAGAGCCACCATGGTGCAGGGAGTACAAAAAGCTACATGGTTCAGATGTTTAGAGATCAGGGTTATGGCTGGATGCAAGATCTGCCTGAGCATCTCCCAAGGAGAGGTGTGTGTCTGACTGCACCCTGGCCCCATGGGGATGAACCAGCACCAGCCCCATGCCTCGGTGACTGTGGGAAGGAAACCTGTCTGCTGGAGGGGAGCAACAGCCACAAAAACATGGGGAGCATGCTCATGTGCAGCCTGCTTGTGGTCTCAGTGGATGCTCAGTAGGATTTCTGCCAAAAAGGAGCACCCAGCTGTGCTTCTCTGTCCTCCCGACCCCCAGCCCAGCCCTTCCCCCTCATGCCTATGGCAGTTTCCAAGAAAAGGAAGCTGAGAGACCGGTGACTTTCTAATGCTGACAAATGTTGTCCACTGCAGGTATAATTTGCTGCTTAAAGTCATAGTGGCCATCTTATATACATTTTCTTGAACCGCCATCTCTGAACAAAGGGCTTTTCTACAGAAATGTGAGTTTAACAGCCCTAAGGCTCTTCTAATTTACCCCAGCAAGCTGATGCAGAGAATAATTTAAAAATTAACTTTTTCTCCCCCACTTTGATTCCTGCCCCAGTACAGTTACTGCAGAGACCTACAGAGTGAAGACTCAAAATGCAGCTGCATCCTGCATCTTCAGCGCCTGTAGCTCTGTCCTCAATTTCCAGAATTAACTCAAATAAATTATGCATTTCTACATGCTTACCCAGGAAAAGTCCGCACAGTGACAGTGCAGAGTCACTCAGAAGGGAAAAAAGTCTGACCCTGTAGTGCTATGGATGACAGCTGGTTTTGCCTTTTGGCTGATACATTGCCACCTGGGATAATTTACTAAGAAAGAAACTAATGAAATTACTGGAGTGCCAGACAAAGAAGGAAAAAAAAACAGAAGGAGGAAAAGGAAAATTCCCATCAACATCACTCTACAGAACAATGAAAATGCTTCCCACCTGCAAATTTCTCAAAAACATTTCCACGGAGCCCCAGCTTCTAATTTGGCTTCAATTCGTAGTGGTGGAGAACTGGACTTTACTGAAAGGAGATAGACATGAGTTTTAGGAAGGCAATGTGATGAACACTCTTAGGAAACTGCAGCAGGTGTGAGCCTTAATATTATTTTCCTCTACCTGAAACTTGTTCCCTTTGCACATAAACCACAGCTTTCCCATTAGTCTATATCATCCTGGCTCTGTATTGCTTTTGAACTCCTAAGTTCATCACAGCACTACCCAAGGCACAGACGAGCTGGCTAAGACCCTTCTGGGTAACTGTGCCAGGTGTACGGAGGGAGCAATGACGGCTCTGCTTAAAAGTATCCTTAAATTCTTCCTTTTCCATGTGCTGACAATTATTCACAGGGAGTTACATTTTTACTTGTCAGGGAGAGCCCACACGTACGGTGGACTTCTTGTGAATTGGTGCTCAATCCATGGCCCTTTAGGGTGAAGTGACGAGCTAGCTGTAGTTTTAGAGAAGGATATGCATTCACCTCTGTGTCAGGTTGGCATGTTTTACACATTCATACATTGATTTGATTCACAAATATGCCATTTTCATTTTTTACTGATTTTCTTTTCCTGGTCACCTTCAAAATCCGCCTTTTGCAGCCTATATTGTTAATCCCCTTTTTTATCTCCTTGCTGAGTTCTTCTTATCCTAAAGCAATGTCTTTAATTTTCTCCTTTGAAATCATTTAAGGGATCTGGCCTTGTGGTGTTTACTCATGCACCCTCTTCAGTTTTCCTCTAAATAAATATTTTGCAAAAATGACAGCACAAAAGGGCATTGGAAGGAAATCAGAGTCCAGCACACAGGGGCAGATGTCCTCAGCCTGCTGAAAACAAAACATCCCAGGCCCTGCAATCTGAGCCTGTACAGTCAGCGAGAGCCAGCGCAACAGCAACTTTAATATTCATATTCTGTGTATTTTAATGCTGGAAGGCATATCTATTCTACCTACAAATGAGAAAGCAGGATTTGTTTTCACCAGTTCAAGCCTCATTTTAGCCACAAGGTTACCTGACACACTCCCTCCCACAGCAGCAGTGGGGAGCAATCCTGATCTGCCTCGGGAAGCTGCACTGGGAGGAGGCATGGGTGGGAAGCGGTGGCTGACCAGCAGCAGGGAGCCTGCTGGGCCAGTTCCCCGTGCTCCCCGCCAAGGGTGGTACCTTTTCTGGTTGTGCAGTGAACAGTGTGAACCATGTGAGAGAACTCGAGCTTGTATGTGGGTCTTCATAACCTAGTACTGGCAAGGCAGAGTTAAGAATTTCTCAGGTTTGATGGTTTGAAACCATCAATGAAAATCAATGAAAATAAGGAGAAATCTGATCCCATGTCTCCCCTGCTGCTCCTTTTTTCCACGTATGGGCAGTTTTCTTAACTACTGAGTTTAAAACACAAGCTTCACTGTAGCTCTGACAAGATCACCATGAACAAGTGAGGTTTGACGTTCGGGATTAGCAGAAGGAGAAGAAGCCACCATAATTCCCATTCTGCAGCTGAAGAAGTAGGGTGATGGTATGCAATATGTTTGTTTCTGTCTTTTGCAATCCCAGTTGATGACCAGGACAGAAATTGTGAAAACCAGACAGCCACATGGTAGCCAAGAAATGATTTAAATATGTTTTTCTGAAATATCCATAGGACAGTGACTTTGTTTTCACACATGGCTTCATTTAGGAAGTAGAAGTTCTGCTACTGTTACCAGATCTCCCATTATGGCCTAGGTATGTGGATGTATACAACATACAAACCCCGCTGGGCAAACATTTTGCCATGATTTGAACGTGACAGGCTGACCATAGAGTAGGGATGGAAGATTTTATGGTCACGTCATCCCCCCAGCTCCTGTTCCAGATAGGACAAAGATGTCTTTCCTTTTACCTGCCTTTATCTCTGCACTATGTCAGTACATCTTAAGCAGAAATGGAGACGTGCTGAGGATACGTCCATAGACTAAACCACATTTTTCCTTTTTAAATTCCCAAAATAAGGTCAGGAAATTCTCTTTCTGTTCATGGACTTTCTGCAAGCTGGCAAAGAGGCTAAATTAACTGCATACATTATTCATTACAAATTATTCACTCTATGCAGCCCATACTGATTGTTTAGAAAATTCATGCTTTCTGTCCTAGAAATGTCACTGGCTGTAACTCATTACCTCATCATTGACAAATTCTGTTGATCGCTTGACTAGTTGCTTTAACTAATCCAAGGATTATGGTTCTCAAGAATAATAATAGTGACTTCTCTAGCACTGTGCACATGAGGATCTCAAAACATGATTTCCAAATGCTAATTAATCCCCAGAGCACCTGGGAGGTGAAGTATTCCTATCCTTATAGTAGATTTGTAGCTCTTGAACATCGTTGGGAGGTGGAAAGTCATTCTGCTGACTCACACAAGCTGCCAGGTCAGGTGAGTCTCATTAGCTCCAACCAGCCAAGATAAAAAGCTGAGCCCTAAAAAGAAAGAGAAAAAAAAGGAAATCAAGTAAGGGGAGGTAGGAAGTAGGCAGTACTTTTGTTAGCTGCTTGAGGAAGCATTGATAGTCTGTTTGGTTTTGGAGTCTTGTTCTTAGTGTAGTTGTTGAGGTAGCTGAATAAGTGATAGCAAGTTAAATGGGAATTAACGCTTCCAGCTGAACTCACTGACTAGGTTGAAATTTTTCAGGCCTTTCTTTATTTATGTTATGGGGTATGTTTCCAGGCTTGCATACCCTAGTAGTCCAGAAATTGTATGTGGTGAGTTTACTACATACCTATAGCTGATGTGTGTAGCTGCAAAAAGTGGGAGTTGCTGTGTGTGTTGTGCTAAGCATGCAGTGACTATTTGTCTTGGGCATCTATGTGTTTGGTAGCCTGGCAGTTTCTTGCTCAAAGATGAAGCTATTTGATTACTGGTAGAAGAAGCTGTCTATCACCTAAACTGGTGAACATGACAGGCTGACAAACAAGCTAAATGGCTAAGGATTTCCTTTGCCTAGGATACTTCTAGGTAGCAGAATGGCTACAGTGGAGTTTTAAAAGCTATATACTGGAGCCAGATGATCTTTGGCTGATATAAGGATTGGTGGGAGAAGAGTTTTTGCTGTATATCTGCTGCATCCCTTATGCTCTTTCTGTCTCTCATCTATTGGATAACTGAGGTATGCAAGGCAAGAGGAACTTATTCACTGTCTGAAACATGGGGAGATGTGGGGATTTGGGTCTTATCTCAAAGTCTTTCATGAACAACATCACATATTGTGGTGTTTTAAATTTTGCCTGCATTTGTTGGTCTCTTAAGAGATCAAGTGGTATAACAGCTAAGCACCGCTGTAAAGCGGAGCTCTGAAAGTGAAGTGTGGTGTGCTCTGCAGCAAAGGAACATCAAGCAAAAACACCAAGTAAACTGTGTTTGTTGTCAGTGGGTGTTTCCGCTGAAAGTAAGGAGCAGGGGCTTTGAGCAGAGGCACACAAAGACCTGTTATTCCTTTAAAAATAAGCAGACTGGAGATTTAGGTGAAACAAATGTTACCAGGGCTGGATAATTTAATGTATGCAGAGGGGAGGGGAATGAAACAGGGGAGTGGGTGCATGACTCTTAACACTGCCTTTGTCTAGAAGTGTGCAGTATGGCAGCTAGCATTTGTGCTTTAAAAATGTAATTACTATCTGAAGAAGCGAATCCAGATAACCAGTAAACACAGAATGAGAGGTAGGAGCTGGTTCATGGCTGTAAGCTGCAGCGTGTGGATGCTAATGTTGTTCTGGAACTAACGTATTTTTTGAAGAAGAGGAGGGGAAAAAAAAAATCAACAAAAAACCCCTGAAAGCCATGAGCACTCGTGGTTCAAGGGAAAAACAATAGTCTGTCTAGCAGGGGCATTTAGACAGAAAGAGCGTGACAAACAAAAGCTTACGTATTGCTGCAGGTTATACTGCAGGGCTCTATGGCATTGATGTGAGTACTTGATTAAATAAGAGCAGTAGGGGTATATAGAACTGCTGCTTAAATTTTCAGTAAAATATTCTTGCCAGCCTTCATTGATATCAAAAAAAGGACTGACTGGGTCCATATGACCTAATTCTACTCTTCCTTGCACCAGCAAATGAAGGAATCACTTTCTGGAGGTTAATGGCTTTAGACTTGTATGTAAATGAGGGGAAAATCTGATCTTAAATCTCTAGGAAGCAAAAAGTAGTGACGGGATTTACTGCAGACCTCTTCCACAGAGGAAGCCTGTGGGGGCTGGCAAGGAGGGACTATGCAATTAGAGGAGCCTTTAGCAATGCCACTCATTCTGCACTTGTCCTCCCATTTCAGTGCTGGCGAGCATGGGGATTTGAGCAGGAAGAAGGAGGTGACAGAACAGCTGTGGATGGGACTCTGCAAAGGGCTGTCCCAGGTCCCACAAGGGTGTGTTTGTATTGTCCCTTCCTGACAATGTTTTTCAGGCCAAGTTCCTCGACTGTCTATGCTGACTCACCTTGCAGTGTGTTTGGGGCATGTGAGCTGTGGCCCAGGTGGGGAGTCAGGGGGAACCTGGGCAGCAGTGATCTCCGCAAGCCTTGGTGGCAGTTCTGCGTCTGTGGCTATCTGAGATCACAAACACACACCCCACAATGTGGTGCAGCGGAGCAGGTGATACTACCACCCCATTCCCCCATTGGCACTGCAGGACTCTTCAAAACTGTAGCAAGGTGGAAGGGGATCAGGGTGCTGGACCAAGAGCCTGCTTCTCCCATGGGCGAGTCCTATGTTGGAGCAGCATGAACATGGCCAGATTTAGTTTTGCCCCAGTGGTGATGAGGTACCTGGGTGGACAGGACTGGCCACCCTGCCTATTCTCACCTTTGGTTCCCAGAAGCTACATGTCCCAGCCTGGCTTTGCTCTGGTTTCTCTCTTCCTTTCATGGCCAGGCCCTGTACCTGGGAGGCTGTTGCCTGCTCAGGTCTGTCCCTGGCTGGTGGTACTGTGCCATTTCTGAGTGGGTACTAAAGCTGCTTTCTACGTGTGGAGCTCACAGATGCATGCACGCAGAGAAGGGTCTGGTGTCCAGGAGATGCAAACCCTTCCTTGTACCGGTACCTTTCTGTGGCACTTTTCTGTCACCTGTGTGACAGTGAGGAGGGCAGAGGGGGCCCAAATACAAACCAGAGAGGCTGAACAGCCACTTTGTGCTAAAGAATGAGATTTCAAGTCAGGGAGAATTGCAGTAATTTTCCTGTTCAAAGGGCAGAGAAAACAATAGCATGTTTGCCATGGATATCGCATATCTGAAAAACCAAATGGATCTCTGGTATAGCTTTATGGGCTCCAACAAAATTAGCCTGGGATCAATAGCAGGCAGGGACTTGAAAGTTTTCAGGTGAGAGCTATTATGGCACACCTCTTTGCCTGCTGTGGAATGGATAATGTGTTTCTGCTGTTTTGTCATCTGCAGGCTAAAAGGCTGTCTGGGGCTGGTGTCCATTCATTCTTCTCTCTGAAGAGATGTATGTGTTCTTGGGAGCCCAAGCTCCTGTGACCTGCGTAGCTGGGAGGGCAGTACCAGTAATAGGGCAATGAGCCTGAACTGGGTTTTCTCTGAGTGAGGACTGGGATGACCAGGTGAGACAGGACAGAGAAGTATGTGCTACTAAACCCTGTGCTGCTCCCTCTGCTATGTGACTTAAGGGCTACTAGAATGGCATTTCCCATATATGCTTTCATTCATTCTTCAGGAGAGAAAAAATAATATATTCTGGCATTGCCTACATGATATAGGATTCTATTTACCTTAATCTGTTCTTTCATTTGCTCTCTGCCTCTCACCCCTTTTGTATGTTTTCCTTCTTGCTTCATTTCCTAATGAAATGTGATTTTCCTAGTTTTCTGGTTCCCTTGAATCATCAACAAAAACTTGGCATGGCTTTTTTTTTAAAGACTTACTACTAATACACTTATAAAAATAACTTTAATCAATGCTACCTCTTGGGGAATTCCTAAGTAATTGCTAGAATACAACTAATTATTGTGTTCTTACTTTACCATTCAGTCGTTACTCTTCTGTGTAGTCATAACTTTTGCTATCTAAATATTAGCTCTCTGATGAGCAATCCCACTAGGCTATGTTTTTTTTTCCTCAAGAAAATGTGTAATTTGCTTAATTACTTTCACTCATCTATTTAACTCCTGTGCTGCCATGTTACCACTTCTGAGAAGACTTGGCATTTCTAACTTAAAAGTCTGAGAGGAACTTCCTAAGGAAGAGGGAGGTGGCTTCAGCTTTGAGAGAGCTTACTTACCATGGGGGAAACTTTCAGTAGTCTTTTCCAAAAGGATAAAAAGCCAAAATATCAAAACCTTTTGTTTCTCAAGAGGTTTAGAAAAGGGTGGAGGGAATATTTTCTGAATATTATTCAGAAAATTGGGGGAGTACTGGGGTGGGGTGAATGTCTTTTCTTTTCAAGCTGAAGTTAAATATTCTGTGTGGGATGTAGTCAATGTTGGCAATTCAGTTTGAAATGAAGTATAATACTTTTTTTCCCCTCATATTTTAGAATCATAGAACAGCCCAGGTTGGAAGGGACCTTGAAAGATCATCTGGTCCAATCTTCCCTGGGAAAGGGAGCTTAGATGAGATTACCTAGCACCCTGTCCAATTGCATCTTGAAAACCTCCAGTGATGGGGACTTGGCCATGTCCCCTGGGAGGTTGTTCCAGTGAACAATTGTTCTCACTGTAAAAAAATTTTTCTTATGTTGAGATGAAACCTCTCCTGCTGCAACTTGTACCTGTTGCCCCTTGTCTTCTCCATGTGGCTCCTTGTGAAGAGAGAGCCTCCATTCTCTTTGTAGCTGCCCTTTTAAGTACTGGAATACCATGATGAGGTCTGCCCTAAGCCTTCTTTTCTCCAGGGAGAAAAGACCTAACTCCTTCAGTCTTTCCTCAGAGGCCAGGTTCTCCAGCCCTTTGATCATCTTTGTAGCTCTTGTTTGGACCCTCTCCAGTCTGTCTGTGTCTTTTGAATTGTGGGGACCAGAATGGGACACAGTACTCAGGTGTGGCCTGATAAGCACTCAGTAGAGTGGGATGATCGTGTCTCTGTCTCTGCTAGTAATGCCCCTGCAGATGCAGCCCAGGATCTGATTTGCCTTTGCTGCAGTGGCACGCTGCTGACTCATGTTCAGCTTGTTGTCCACCAGGACCCACAGGTCCCTTTCATCAAGGCTGCTCCCCAGTCACACAGATCCTAGCCTGTCCTGGGCTCTTTGGTTATGTCGTCCCAGGTGCAGGACTTTGTTCTTGTCTTTGTTAAACTTCATACTGGTCTTGCTAGACCACTCTTCCAGCCTATCCAGGTCTCTCTGTAAGATGGCTCTCCCTTCTGTCGTGTCCACCTCACCACCCAGTTTGGTGTCATCAGCAAACTTGGAGAGGGTGCTTTCAGTCCCATCATCCAGATCACTTATGAAGATGTTGAACAGCATGGGGCCCCATGTTGATCCCTGGGGGACTCCATTTGTGACAGGCTGCCAGCCTGAGTAAAAACCATTGATCACCTCCCTCTGAGTGCAACCTGTTAGCCAGTTTCCTACCCATCTCACAGACCCCCCATCCAATTTATCTTGCCAGTTTGTCCAGGAGAAGGCTGTGGGAAAGTGTCGAATGCTTTGAAGTCCAGGCAAACAACATCCACTGCTCTCCCCATGTTGACAGAAGATGTTGTAGAAAGTGATCAGGTTAGTATGGTATGATTTGCCCTTGGTAAATCTGCACTGGCTTTTTCCAATCACCTGCTTCATTTTGTTTGTAATAGTTTTTAGGAGGACTTGTTCTATTACTTTCCCAGGGACTGAAGTAAGACTAACAGGCCTGTAGTTTTCTGGGTCCTCTTTTGGGCTGTTCTTGTAGATGGCTATGGCATTTGCTCTCTTCCAGTCATCAGAGACGTCTCCTGATCTCCACAACTTTTCAAATGTTATAGGCAATGACCTTGCAAGAATGTCAGCTGCTTCTCTTAACACCGTGGGGTGGATTCCCTCTGGGCCAGAAGATTTATGTGGGTTGAGCCCTTGCAAGAGGCTGCACTTCCTTCACTACTGGTGGATTGACACATGTGTTATTGTAGCTACTTGATCTTGTGATCTGGGGTCTAGCTACACCAGTAAAGACAGAGGCAAAGAAAGTATTGAGACTTCTGCCTTGTCTGCGTTAGGACTAGTTTCCCTGCCCTGTTTAGTAATGGGCCTATGTCTTCCCTGTGCTTCTGCTTACTGCGCACGTACCTTGTTGAACTTGGCATCCTTGGCCAATTTCAGTTCTAGCTGAGCCTTAGCCTTTCTGACTGGGAAATTATTGTAATTTTTAAAGCAGTTCCATTAAAAATGTATGTAGCTTTATCAATTGCAATGCATTACCTTGTGTTTTTCATTTCAAGATATTCTGTAGAATATGCTTTTTTCTTTGCAATAACCTTGGCTTTTGCCTGTTTGCAATGAGGTGGTATGTGCTTAGACACTGTCACGAAGAGTAGTCTGCAGTAGTTCATTATTATTACTATTGAAATAAGTATATTAGTAAAGCGAAGCTATTGCTAAGATCTGCAATACCAGCAGAAGCTTCTCTCTTTGTCTTCCAATTTCTTTAATGCTAGATATTGACAGGTAATAATGACTTGAAGGAGTGCTCATAAAAGGCGCTTTTCCCCCCTAACCTGGTTAGAAGGGTTCTTATGACATTATTGCAAGCATCAGATCTTATTCAGATTCTGTTTAATAATAGATTCTCCTGTAATGTAAGAGTGTGTTTTCCTTTATCAAGTCTCTGCTGACCTTTTTAGGATTACTTCCACCTCTGTTTCAAGTTAACGCACCTGAACAATAGCACAAACCATACAAACCCCATGACTGCCACATCCCCAGTGTGTTTAGCAGCAGGGCCCATGCTGGCTTGGCTGACCCAGGAGGTCCCAGCTCTCTTATTCCATAACGTTTCTTACCTTGCTCTTGTGTCCTGGTTCAGTGGTGCATGGCCACAGGCAAAGCGTGCAGACCCAAGGGGCAGGGCAATGTGGGAAGTGTGCTTGCTATCCCGTTTTCTTAGCAATTCTTTGCTCATTGATTTGCAGAATTATATTAGTAGCAACCCTGACTGGCATTATCTCCCTGCTCTTGTGGGCAAGGGGGAGAAAATTGCTACTGATTATGTTTGCAGAATAAGGAGGGGGGAGGCATTTGCCCTCCTGTGGGGCCACATGGGGTCCAATTGCAAAAATAAGAGAAAATTGAAGTATTGATGGAATTCCTCTTACCCTTGGCATTTTCTATAGTCCTATGGAAAACTCTAGGTGGCTTAGTTCTCATCTGTGTATGATCTATTGTAAGAAGTCTTCCTTTTATACATTCTCAATCTCTGCTTAATGAAGAGACAGGCATCATGAGAGCAGTTTATAAGAAATTAGGTAGTCATATGCATTTAATTAATGTATAGCTCTGTATTCTACTTACAGGCAAAATTAATAAAGAACAGAAACAGATGGACGTCTTTATCTTGCCGAAAATGAAGACACACTTAATTCTCTCTGCTGATGATGTAATCCCAGACTGATCTGCTGCCAGAGGTTCTGGTGGTAAATTCATCTGCTGAATTATTCAGGGTGTAAAGAGCATTTGGATCAAGTTTGCCAACTTAATGGCAAACAGCCTGTGTAGGAGGGGTGGCACTTCATTCATTCTCTGGGTGAATTGGCAGCCTTGCCTGCCCTCTCCTTTACCTCCTACCAACAGTGTTGTTCCAAGTATTTTCTTAGTATATAAGACAAACCTTACCTGGGAAGCCGAGGAGCCACTTGGGGTGTTCATGCCAGGAAAATGCAGGCTGTGTGTGACCTAAATGATCATCTACCAAGGTCAGACAGAGGTTGGAAAATCAGTCCCACACACAAGAGGCCCCGCAGGGATGGTTCCTCTGTCATGTTAGCAGCTGCAAACAGTAACTGCAGTAATACTCTCTCATGCCTTGCGTGATGTTACCAGATAGTCATTTAGCATCCTAACAACAACTTTAATCTGATTAATGCAGCTCAGCAAGGGCTTCCATAGGAATCAGTGGTGGAATGCTCTGGAGTGTGCGAACCTGACATTAAGTAGCTACAGGTGGTCTTTTGGTGTTAGGGGGTAAAAAAAATGTAATTTCATATTGCTGAATCCTCCTGGAATTGCATACTGTGGGCAACATAATCCCTAAGAATGCATTTGTTTTCTTTAGTCTTGAATTTACTAATCATCCATGCTTTTCTCTGTGACCTATGTATTAAGATGTTAAAACAGAAGGGCTAAGACTCTGCAACTACAAAGCCAGCACAAAACCCAAGAATATCTGTTTTCTAAAGTGTTTATTTAGGGGAAGAAGTGTCCCAAATGGCAGATGACATGCCATACCAGCATAAGGAGTATGTCACTTTGAGAAGAGTTCAGCAGATGCTCTATTTCCCCCCCCCCCCCCCCCCAATAAGTATGGACAAGGACTAAGTAGTCAGGCCTGTCAAAGCATTTTCACTTGCATAAAAAACATTCTGGTCTAACTCCTCCCTCCCCTTTTTTCTCATCCAAAACTCAAAATTCACTTTAAACTGGAAGACTTAAAGCTAGTTGCTTACTTTTCATACAAAATATTTGTCATAGTTTGACAGCTTACAAAACATGTATGTTTGGATGAAATAGCTTTTTCCTACAGAAAACTTCTGACATGTTCAATTTTTAGTGAAATGGTTTCAGCATGTGAAACCATGTACTATATTCAGTTATTTTGTTGGGTACTACCCCTAATGAGGCTGTTCAGTGGGCTATTCAGTTGTGAGCCTTAAGTGCTTTTCTTGAGACAATAAAAAAGGAAGGAAGCATCAAACAACCAGGATATTCAAATCTCATTTTTCCTAAGAGGAAAGGGCAAAATCAGTGGACCTGGGAATACTGTTAGGCATACTGCCACCATTAAAATACAAAAGAAAGCATATGGTGAACTGTGACATGATATTCTGTATAATCAGATAATTTAGCAAGATTTAGTGGGTTGCTTTATGACTGAAGCATGGAATAGAGCAATAATTATTAATCTGTCACTTCCATTGACTTTGACTACATAAGACAATTGCTGCTTGATCTACTCTACAAATCCAGACTGGTCACATTGTCACTTAAACTGTGCTAATTTATGTTGTCAGAAGCTCAGATTAATTGGTCCTAGGGATGCCCTGCCGTGCCTGCTTTCCTCTTCTACTTACAGCTGGGAGACAGATATGGGAACTGCAATGATGCCTCAGCTCTGCTCTGGGAACCTACAAAGCAAAGGAAACCTTGGATGACTAAACAAGTAGAACAATCCCCTCACTGAGGTGACCCAGACCTAGCCTAATGCTTGAAAGGTCTTGACAATTGTGAGAAGATGAAGGTTACCTCCTTTTGTTTTTTTTTTAAATGAGAGTAACCTCTCCAGCATTATGGTGGTTGTTGGATATGACTTTGAATATCTCGCACATACCTCTGGTTATGTCCTGTGAAGAATGGTTGTCTGAGCTGTATATCAAAAAGTTTTTGCTCTTTTTCTCTGTTATTTCCCAAGTTTTCCTAGAATCCTTTTTGCAAGTCTTGCTGATTTCCACCACACATTACCTACAAAAAACCAAGCTGACAGTCTGTTTTGTGGTGGGTTTTGTTCCCCCCGCCCCCCCCCTCCCTGCCCCTTCTTGCTTATTTTCTTCTCCCACTCTTTCTAGGAGCACATTGTATTCTGCATGGATTTAAAGCCCTGGTATGAGATGACAGGCTTCAGTTTCATTACTGCTTGTTCATGAACAAGCCAGCAGCTGAGTAATTCATCTTTACAGGGCTCCTGACACCAAGGGGGAACAAAAGACTGGGTTTGAGAACTGGCATCACTATCAAGGTGGCTTCTGAGGTGCAGAGAGCTACCTCTGTTTTACTTGCTGCACTAAGAACTATTGCATAAAGATATTTTTTTTTATGGAGGATTACTGATAGATACAGCACCAAACATTGATTCCTGTCTCAGTTTTTCCCTTTTTGAAGTGCCTCCCAAACAGCAGAATTCTGACTGCCAAAACACAGTGAGCACTAACAGCACTGTGAGGAGTTTATCCTACAGTTTAAACAAAAAAGATGTTTTGATATCAAGCAAAAAATATTTCCTTAAACTCCCCAAGTCCTGCCCCTGCAGAAACACACAAGTTGCTCTGAATGTATAGCCTGAGACAAAGGCGGAGTAATTCATCCAGCTGCCTCGTCTTCAGGGTGCACAATACATCTGCCTTTCTGTACCCAGACAGGCATCTTTCTTGCTACTATCCCAGCCACACAGATAAACATGTTTTTCTGGCTAAAAAACTGAGATGTAAACTGAAGGTGCTGAGAGGAGAAGCTGCAGGGTTTAGTGGCTGGGCTGCTAAGTCTGGCTTCTTTTCTTATTCCTTTTATTGACCATGTGTGTTTTCAGGTAAGTCTCTCCTGCTCTCTGTATCCCTTACCACTGTCCTATTGCTCCATCTCTGGCATATGAAATCTTTGTTTTTCTCTGTGTGCTTAGTGCAACAGGCTACACTGAGCCAGGCAAGAACAACGTATGCGAGGCACTTAGAGGTGTGTTTGCCAAGAAGGCTTAACCTGGCACCTCTTTCTGTGCTTGCAGCCAGCTGTGAGGGTGGCCACTTGCAGGCATGATGGAAAAACATAGATGTCCATCAACAGCCATTTTCCCCAAGCATGGGGAATGGCAAATTTCCAGCTTCTCCCTGTGGTTTTTGGGATGCAGCAGCCCTCAGGTCTTGCTGTTCTGTCTGCTGCTGTGTGCCTCCCTGCACTCCTTTCCCTAGCAGCTCTCTGGTGCAGGGAGCCCTTCAGAAACCCTATGTAATCTAGGAAAGTCTGATGGTGAGCAAGATTCCCCCATTCCTTCTCAGCCTGGTGATCTTACCTTGTTCTGGTTGTCTCCATGGTGCTATAAAGCATCCCACCATACTGCTTCTGGAGTACAGACCTGCTTGCACACTGGTTTGTTTTTTTTTTTTAAATAAGAAATTTTGTTCCTATCGCTGCTGTTATTGATAAATTAGCTCTACTGCTGTCTTAATTCAATTTATTGTTGCGATCCATGTAGTAGCTGTAAGTGCCTTTTCTTATTGTGGGTCCCACTTTTCAACACACACATCCCTTGTACTCTGGCTTCAGTCCTTTTGGTCCACACTTCCCCTCTTTTACCACATCCACATTGGGGATGTGCGCATCTCTTGCACAAATGATTCGATTCTTAAGAACAGCAAAAAATCTCCTTGTAAAATTGCCGAACTGTCTGCATGTAGCTGAGCAGAGCATATGATATGTAATCTTATTGCTGTGTTTCTGAATATCCTGGCTCCCTCTCTCCCCTCAGCGCTTGCTGTGCTGCACACGTCAGCATGAAGATCATGCTCCTTAGGGGTGGTGCTCAATCTCTGTCTGGGCTATAAATTCCTGTGTACCGTGCAAATAACGAGGAATCATCAGATAATCTTTCATGAAACTAACGGTGCTTCACAAGGTTGCACAGATTATAGTTCTTAGCAATTTTGAGGTTTTGCTGTCCTAAGTATCATCTGCTAATGGTCCCTTCTGTACACACGCTGTTGATCACGCAGTATGCTATTGTTTTTACCTGCAGAGTTGTAACTTAATGACATTAAAACTGTGAGGAAAGCTTGGTGATATATAAAATGGATTAACTTTTCCTGATTCTTTACTGTTCCTCTTCCTTTAAGAGGAGGTGTGCAGTATAGACATGGGATAAATGATAACTTTGTCGGGCTGATTGTGTTTTTCCTTTCTGAGGAAGGATAGGCAGATTTGCCCTCAGCAGTCCTCTCCCGTTATATACTCAATAACAGACTGAAATAGGTTTAATATAATTGACTTAGCATTGTGGGAGGATACTTTGCCAAGTAGCGGAAACTGGCTTGTGCTAGCTTAAAAGGTCATTGCTGTGTAAGATTGCCCCTTCGTGCATTATCTGCAAACACAGCTTCTGATCCAGTGTAATTGATTTTAAAGCCTGATAGTTTGCCAAATTGATTTATAATATGAATCACTGCTGGAATTGAAATTTTTGAACTCAAATGTAAGTGGCAAAACTTCATCAACCCAACCTGCCTTTGTTTGCAGCCTCTGCCTTCCTTATTGTGCTTAATTAACGCTTTCCACAGGAACTGGTGGAAACCCTAGAAGGCAATTGTAAAAAATAAAGGCACGAGTGGGCATTTTGCCTACTACCTCCCTTATAAGAGAAGGCAATGTGAATAGAAACCAATTTAATTAGCAAAAACTATGGGTCTGTTTCTGATCTCATACAGGTAATTATTTTGTGTGACTTTATGGATTCACTAGATTTATTCCTGGATTACATCCTTTTCACTGCAGTCAAAATTGTATCTATGTCCTTGTAATACAGAGAATCTTTTGACTAGGAAACTGCCTAAAAGCATACAGTAATTTGGAAAAGAAAAAAGAAAACCCGCCACAAAAAAGCAACTACTTGGAGACTAGAATACAAATAATAATAGCGTAATAATAATGAAGTCTAGGCCAATGCATAGGATTGGCTGGTGCTTGCAGGAGATGTCATCTGATTTATAAGAATCAAGTGAGACTGGAAAAAAATCTTTAATGCTGGAGAGAATAATTTCATTTCCACATAGAGCAGCAAATACAAAAAGGGAAGATTTTATCTTATCTGAATTGTAATAAACTCTGATATGTGTAAAACGCAGTGCCCTGAGATAATTTTCCTGTGATGGAAGAAATGCTTTTTTGTATATTTGTCTTTGCATGGTTGGGCTATTGGCCAACAGGACGGCGAGAGCATTTGCACTGCTTATAGTTCTGCACGTGAACTTTAAAGCTGAGAGTGTTTCTGAATGCTCATGAGAGTGACAGATAACTGCAGATGAACTTGTTCGCAGAGTGAAAAAACAGCTGTAATAGTGGAGAGGGACTTCACTGGTCTGCTTTAAAGTTAGGTGCTTGTCTGCATTGTTGTTCACTTTTTCCTTCCTGTGAACGGCCATATGCTTACGGAACCTTTCCAAAAAATGTGTCAGTTAGTTAGGACGGATACTGTTTGCTCATCAGTGTGAGTCAGTTATTTAATTCCGAAAGGCGTTAAGCAGCATGAAACTTTGAGAACGATAATGAAATGGAGCAATCGAGCAAAAACTTGGGGCCATTTACTTCTGTCATCTTGTATTAGTGTCCTTATTAGTGGCGACTGCTGCATGACGCTCTTACTGTCAGAGCCTGAAAGTGACTGTTTTGGGTCACTTTAGTAGCCAAAGGACTGGATTGGCCAGAAAAAGAAATATCTTCATTGGCATAGAAAATGACTCCAGCAGTGATCTGTGGGTCTGCTCTAATTACTAGGCTTAAATTCCCATTGGTGTTTAGTGAAAATAATGATAAAAGAAATCTTTATCTGTCAGTGTGATAGATGTACCTATTGTTTTATCTCATGTCTCAGTAAGGGGGAGGAAAACCTTGCATTGCAAGCTGTTTTTCAGTGGCTGATGGTACTTGGTCTTGGTTGGAGAAGGGCACAGAATTCAACCTCACAAAGACAAGTTAGAGAGAAAGGAACAATAACCAAAAAAAGACAGTTTGCTCTGATAAATTGAGACACATGGTCTCTTGTGCCCAAAGCCTACCAAAGGTTTTTATGCAGGCTGTAATTCAAAGCCACCATCAGTTTATTGACTTCCACAGCTCAGGTACCTGGCAAATAAGGAAATGGGAAAGAAATCAAATGTTTTATGGGAAATATTCTCAAAGTGGGTGCCTCACTTGTTTCCTGTACATCATGATTTCCATTTTGATGCTCTCATCTAACCACATCATGTGTTGCAAGAAACTTTTGTGACATTCAGAGCAGTCAGGCACGTTTGTCTCAAAGCAGTTAGCCTGATTCTGGGGTTTTAACCACTGATTCAGAGATGTTGTGTATTGAAAACTGTCCCATAAGTCCTGAAATCCTGAACTGAGATCTCCTAGGAAAGAAAAAAATGCATCACTTGGGCTATCTGCTGAAGCCAGGACATGTGCCTCCAGCCGAGAAGATGGCACAGATGTGTCATCTGAGAAAAAAAAAGGAAACTCCTGATGCACCTTGAAGATCTGTGCTAGAGTTTGCCCTCTGAGAGCTACTGAACATCTGTCCTGTTGCAACAGAAAGATTACATATTTGCTTCCCGGTCTGCTACAGCAGCAGAAGCTCTTGAAGTTAAAGGATGAAGCATACGAGTGTTAATTTTGGCTATGTCAGAAGACACTGAGTGTAAGATTAGAGGCATCGAATAAGTGTGCTCATGTGGCTTCTGTTGCTCTGCATTTGAGTCTGTTTATGTTTTCCATAATTAGGTCTGCACCACCAATATATGTTCTGGCAGCGGCCTGTTATCAGGCCATAAAGCTGTTTAGCAAAGGAAGGAAAAAAAAAGAAAATCTTCTCATGTGTATGGCCTGGGCTTTATGACACTGAGAAGCATTAACTGGAAGATTATCTGTGTTTGTAGATTGCTAGTTTTGTAATGACAGGACCCCAGACCTTCAAAAGACCTTCAAAAGAAGACCCCTTTTTTTCAACTTAATCTCCCAAACTTCACTTGTTCTGCAGGTTGTCTTCCTGCTCTCCACTGAGCCTGCCCTGCCCAGTTCTGCATCCATGAAGCATCTCCAGACTGAGCTCCACAAGGAGCTGCTCTTGGGTGAGGAACAAGCTCCTTCCTCTTCATCCAGCAGCTGCACCTTGCCGCAGAGCCATAGTAAAGTCACCATAGTAAAGCCACCAAGAAATAGGAAGCTTTCCTCCTGTGACCCGGCCCAAAGTATTTTTAACACAATGTACTGTACAATTGCTATCAGCTAAGAATGTCTCAATGAATTTCACCATTCACTGGCATTGTAGAGAACAATAATCATCTTTTCTAAAACAATGCACAGTTAAAAGAACTTTTCTGCCATACTGCCAGTGTGGTGAAGGACATGTGGTCAGACAGGAGTGTTAGATCCGTTGCCCCTGTTTTTGTCAAGTTTGCTTATCTGGCCTTTAGCAATAGTTACCCTATCTGCCATAAGGGCTGCTTTCCTTGCTTTCCTAGCTCTGTAACTCAGATGTCAATAATTTGTAGTCTAACTTTTTTTTTCTGCATGAAATTGACTATAAAATTGTGATTTTTTTTCAATTGTCTTTTAGTGCTTTCAGCTTTACTTGAAAAAACAGAACCCATTTTTTTCTTTAAAGCTGACCAGGTTTAGTCTGAAAAGATGACAGGGAGAAAGAACTGTTAAGAGTTGTTCAACAAACTTGCTGAAATAGGACCACTACCCTGGCTGAGACTAGTCAGCATTTCCATAAAGATCCAAATGCAATGCAACTTTCATTGCAATTGTCCTTTTTCAACGCTTTCCCATTGTCCTTCTCTGCTGTAGGCTTCCAGACCAGGAGTAGCATGCATGGTCCGCTGTTGTTAAGTGCAGTCAGCCAGGAGTCAGTTCAGCCTAAATTACAGTGCTTCTAATCCCTGCTTGTTTCACTCTTACAGATATACTGGTTTCAAGCTGGCTATTCCTATTTTTCTCACTTAATTACAAGAATAAATGCTCCCAAATGCTTCAGGGAGAAAAACAGCCCTTTCCAGGAGGCTCGAGAAAGGGCAAAAATACTTAGTTCCTGTTTTAGAAGTGCAAGAATTGACTAGAACTGATAAATTATTAGGTCTAAATAGATTTTTATTTGCATCTACATTCTGCAACAGAGACATTTCTGCTAAGCCAGGCATCATATTATAGAGGTGAGAAAAACAGGCATTTATAAGCCTGTCACAGGGCACACAAATGAACCAATAAAACTCAAAGCTGGCTTAGGATGAAGAAACGTTAAGCAAGCAAAGATTGGACAGGTTTGTGGGTATTTTATTGGTTTTCTGGGGTGTTTTTTTGGTTTGTTTTGAGGTGGGCAGAAGATCATCCTTTTGGAGGATATTTTTTTCTGGGGCTGTGATCCCTTGTGGCTCTGTACTGCTTCTCTGAACAGCTGAAGCATCTTGGGGGCTACTGAGATGTGCCCTGGAAAGTGGCAACAGCCAGCAGAGACCACGTTAGCTGGGAGCAAAGGCTGCAGGGCAGTGTGGCCAGGGGCAGCTTCTGGTGATGTATGGGACTAGCTGGAGTGGCCAGCATCATCCCTGTGCGGGGAAGCTGGAGGCGGCCTGGCTGATAGTCAGCTGCACCTCCAGTGAGCCTTTGCCATGAAAAAGAGCCCAGTGTGGCATGGGAGTGGGGCATGTGTTGGGCAATACCTGCTGGGCTTTTCTGAGCCTCGGGCTCAGAGCGCAGGAGGGAAGCAGCACAGGCACTCAGGAGGAGGGAGGTGGTCAGGGCCGATTGCTTGCGTGCTCTGGAAGGTGACAGCTCTGGTTCTGGAGATCATACAAGTTTTCCAAAGCAAGAATCATTTTCTTTTCCTTTTTGTCCCCCCTCCAAGTAAGTTCTGCTTCTTTAGGTCCATCTGCTAAACGACATTTGCACAGGAGGGAACATTGTTCGTTGTGTGCCCAGACTCTTTTTCTTCCTCTGGATGGATCTGGGTCTGATAATGTTTGTGTTTTTGATGAAGTCCATAAGAAATTGCATGTGGTCTTTTTTTTCTTCCAGTTAGTGCCTGGCAGAAGTATTGTACTTGTGAAATCTATGAACCCGGCATAACACAAAAGAACCACACACCAGCCTGGACGTACTTCCAGCCTAGCAGGCAATAACAATACATTTGTTGCGCTTCATCTATCCTTTGAATTTAAAACGATTGACAGCTTGTAGCTGCCATCTGTCAGTGGAAAATCCAGTTATTACAAGAAAGCAATTTACTCACAAAATTTGAAAGGAGATTCTACCCTACTACCTTCATTGTTAAAATGCAAAACACTGACATGATAAAAAAAATGTGGTAGCCATCACTTCAGCATTTTCTTTTGTATCCCTTGATGGGATCATGCGTCTGCCCCAGGCACTTGCACAAAACAGTTTGAAAACTGCTGTTGTGAAGTGTTAGTAGGTGGGGTTTCATCCAAGCATTGAGGAATAGCATGAATGAAATTTCCTTTTAAAACAAAGTGTGGAAGTGGGGATGCTCACAGAAAAGTCCACTTTTGTGACCGATGTAATAAATTTTCTCCCCATCTATTCCCAATCAAGATGAAGACAGATTTGTAATACCTGGAAAATATACTTCTCTAAAAGGTCTTTGTGCTGTTAAGCTCATGTGGTCACCTACGCTAAGCACCTTTGGATGGGTATGAGTCTATACATAGCTACAATGACCTCCTCTTCAAAGTGTAGGGATGCCACCAACTTTAGGAAGACTTACTGAAGTACTGGTGCTTTATCAGATCTGGGACTTGAGGAACCTCCAGAACAACTTTGGGAGGTTGAGAGGTCAGGAAGTGAGCTCTGAAGTTAGGTAATGTGTGTTTCTGTGTGCACTGGCTGTGAGCCTAAAGAGAACGAAAGCAGGAACTGTGCAGGGAATGCATAAACAAACTACGATCCATTTTCAATTGTCCAGGGATCATGGGGAGGGTGGGAAGAACTAACCTGGATAAGACAGGATCAGATTAAAATAACATAGTTGAGTTAGACCAAAGGAGCCTACCTGTATGTGCCCCTGTGTTAAAAGTATCCTGGGAAAAGCAGAGGCAGCTTTAAACAGCAAAAGGCAGAGTGGTGCCTGGGGTGTGTGAGTGGTGTTTGCCAGCATCAGGTGGCAAGGGAGGAACTGCAGCAGTGCTGCAGCCAGATGCTGTAAGGATGCTGGGAACTGGTTATCCACCATCTGAGACTCCAGCCGCTGATGATCAGTATTTGCTTGTCTTATCAGAAGCAACATTAGAGGGCAAGATTACACGCAGGACTAGAAATGTTGCAGCTGAATGATTCTGTCCAAAATTACTGGTTTGTCAAAACTGACACACTTCATGAAGATTTGTCAATTCAGAGAAATGTGTTTTGAAGGGTAATGAGAAACCTTTGAAGAAATCAAGCAATTCTGATTGACTTCTTCCATATGGAATGTTTCAACTTTTCTGTTTCAAACTAAGTTTGTTTCGTTCTTCATTTTTCTATAGTCTATAGAATTTGTCCTAGTTAGACTGAAAAATTCTAAATCAACAGAATATCTCTGATTAATTCAAGTTTTTTGCTGAGGATGGTAGCCTTTTTTTTCTCTTCTTCTGCAGATCATTTTATTGCAAAGTAGAGGAAATTTTAAAATTCGGGGGGGGACCCAACCAACCAACACACACACACACAGATTTCCTCTCTCCTTTTGCTCCAGATCACATGTTTGTCACAGACTTGGCAGAAGGCTCTTTCACCTACATTGATTTCCACCAAAAATACAGCCTATAGACACTTGAGAAGACGTGGGTAAGTAGACTGGTAATATTCTGTGCTCTTTTTCTAGCAGTAAATGTTCCAATCTGAAATAGAAACAGTTTGGTGTCTAAACCCCTTTCTGTTATGATAAAGCTTGCACGCAGAATCAATGAATGTGCATCCAGGTACCCCATTATTAACCTGGAGACAGCTAAAATGTCCTGCTAGAGCTGTAATCTTTAATTCCAGAAGAAAATAATAGTAATATAATAAAAATGAAACTGGAATGTAAAGGAAGAGCTGTTAGAGTTAGACCACCAAAACTGCTCACTGCTTTGCAGAGACGGGTCAAGGAATGGGAACTTCTTTCTGTCCGGGAGCAGAAGCAGTCAGATCAGAGCATAATCATGTACTCACTGAATGTAAATCTCTTTGGTACCCTGTATGTATTTTATAAGTAGGGAAATGATTCAAGGAATATGCTGACCTCATTGATTCAGGAGTATTAAGATTCAATCCAATTTTAGGGCTGTGCATTCCCAGGGGGCGCAGGAAATTGTATCAACTTTCTACAAAAGCTGTCTCAGGAGCGCTAGTAATAGCCAAAACCTTTTACTTGGCATGATGCCACCCCAATTAACAAGAAAAGGCATTGGGAAGAAGCTCTGCAGAAAATAAAACTGAGGATGAAAACTGGCAGTGTGGCAAGGAGAAAGATGCAGAACTACACACGATGCTGTAAAATACCTCCTATTTCCAAAAAACATCTGTGCCTGAACTTGGCACAGCGCAGGAGTGGATTCTCACGTCAGCCCGGTCCATTAGTAAATACTGGCAGGTGGTAGCTATGTAGCGAGTGCAAGCATCTAGAAAAATGTTTGCTCTATACTGCTGTAGGCTTGCTCTTGTGCTAGCAGGATGCAAAAATGTAGGCATATTATCTACTTGCTGCCATGGGGCCCTCTGCAGAGGGAATCAAACCCCATTAGTTTCCTAAGCAATCTAGCAGCATGCCACAGCTGGAGTTACCATGGGACTGACCCACCACCAAGCAACAAAATATTCAGCATTGCTAGCTGTGGAGTAATGGCATATACTTGCAGTTTTACCTTGCTTCTGTACTCTGCAACACTTACGGTAGCCACAGAAATGTCACAGGTGTCTTACATCTCAGTGAAACAAAATACTGTATTGAACGTTTCACAATGGGATTTGGTTCCTTGCAAGAAAATATACTTCAGCGAGGCTATAGAGTGGGAGGAGCTGTAGGTTACACAAGCTGAAAGTCTAGGCTGGAGAGCCTTTTAATTTAAAAAATGAACTGCTTCAGTCTTTTTTTGTTTTGAAAGTGAACAATATTTTGAATGATATTTTGAACAATATTTTAAACAGTATTTGCAATATATTGTTTTTCTTATTCACATCATGAAATGTTAGAATATGACATTATTTATATTTTCAATAGTAAAAACAAATTTTCTTTCTAAATTGCTGGAAGTTTTCAAAATATTTTTGGTTTTATTTTTTAGAGGAGGCTGTGTTTCTCCTTGGGGAAAAAACCAATTTGAAAAAAAAATTGATCCTTTTCATTCTGACCTCCTACATTCTATTCCCTTTTCTCAGTTATTCATCTACAAGTTTTGCCATCCTACTAGACAGGAAGAACAAGAAAGAAGCTTTACCAATAACCTCAGTATTTTTGTAGGCCCATATTTTAATGCTTAGGTTCATTTTTGTGAACTTTTCCCCATCTCAGGGCATCATTTTTTCTGTGACCAACATAGTTCAGGCGCAATTCCCCTCATGCCATGCTGTCAGTGAAGATCCAGAACACTTGGCTTTGTTATTGCTGTGCTTTAAGTTTCTTCTCCAGGCAATTAGGAAGACTCACAAAAATAGAAGCAACATATCTAAGCAAAAATGGAAGCAAACAGCAGCGAAATTTGGACTGACATGCGGAAAGGCCGGGACCCTTTCTGTAACCAAAGAAAGCATGTCCCGTGTTTCCAGAACCTCTTTAATAAGTGAAAAATGGAACCGAGTTAGCAAGGAAGAGGAATGGGACTCGGTGGGCAAACAAGACTAAGGAATGAGCACGTAGTTGCACTAAGTTTGAAGGTTGCACAGGAGGGAAGCAAAGTGCTTACCACATTCTTAGTATGATATTACTATTAAAATATAACTAGGCATATTAGTAATGAGCATACTAAAACCAAAGATATTAAAGCAAATGAAGCAAGCCAGCTGAACTGGCCGAGAATCTGACCCTGAGCATTCAAGCAAACAGAATTTTTGCGGGGCTGGGAAGTTAACTGGCTTTGAGGGTAAAACAGGAACCGAGCTGTGAGATCAAGAACCTCATACAACTGTATGACCAGAAAAAAAACATGGATTCCAGCCTCCAACAGTTCTGAGTTAGCTGGGCTTTGTTCAAATGTAGGGACACCACCGGAGTAATAAAATGCTCCAGGTGTTAGCAGTTGTGCTTGCTGCAGTCCTACTCTATTGAGTGTTGCATGCCTTAATTTGTTTTAATTTCTACTAATGAAAATAAATAGAAATAAGAGAACTACAGGGAGGGCAGAAACAAATGGCATTTAAGTTTCAAAGCTCTGCAGCCTGCTCTCTAGCGTGCAGTTGCAGGGCGAGGCAACGTTCATGCCTTGTTAAATAAGAAACATAGAGCTAAAGAAAACAGAGCTGTTTTACCAGAGAGCACAGATTCCATCTCCTATTCACCACTTCACAGATTCTTTGCAGTCTCTGGCCCGAGGCTACATGGACATGCATATCTGAATTTGAAATGCAATAGCTGAAACCTTTCTTTCCACCTTGAAAACACTGACAAAAGCCTCACTAAATTCAGATTCAAGTTGAAAGGTATGGAAAGTTCCCTAAGAGTTACAGTCTGACGTCTGTTTAACACCAAGAGAAGAGCCATCCGGCCTGCTTTTCAGTTCCTACATCTCCAGTAGAGAATGAGAGCTTGAGCCCCTGCTTTGTTATGGAGGCCCTCAAGTTGTTGAATAGGAGCAATCCAACGCATTCATCTGGCATCGCTCCATCAGCTCTTCCAATTAGGCCCTGAAAAGGAGTCACTGTGAAACCTCCATCTCTGTCCTTGCTGATAAAACTTCAAGAGAAGTGGCAATTAAAAGTCTTTTGGTTAATCAGCACTCTGACTGCTGCTTGGTTTGCAGACAATAGTCAATCAACAGGACTTAAAGGAGGCTGGCGAGCGTGCATGGAGCACTGCCCTCCATGCAGCAGCTTGGGTAAAATGGTGAGCGCATTACCCTGATGGATGTCACACCAAAGCAGATGCTCAATAATTCCGCCCTGAGACAAGCACGTGTGGTTTAGTGGTGGAGCCAGCTGTCGCGCTTTCTCAAGTTGTGACCTCATCGGATTTACGAAGTAAGCTGAACTGAGCTGAGTTTATATTTGGCTCTGAAACCTCTTTCAAGAATCCAAAATAATGCAGGAAGTAGTGATGTGGATTCAACAGTGAACATGATTCCCCCCAGTTTTGGACTAATACGGTGTTTCAGCACAGAGCTAGGAAGCCACTGGTGGGAGCTGTCTTTCAGACAAAGTATTAGCTCTTTTTTGAGAAAATCCACACAAAACGTGTTCAAGAGAGAGGTGCACTGCAGCACTTCTAATATACAGCTGTCACTGATAAACTCTAAAACAAAGCAAAGCAGAAACTGAACATGTCCTGTAGGAGCTGGCTGCTCCACTCCCTTACGACAAGTTACAGCACGACTTGTACAGCTAACGCTCTCCACCTCTGCTCTGTATTCAGCCTGTGAAACATGTTCTCTGCTTCAGTGACCCCCCTGGGTTTTCCCTGCCTGCCTCAGTCCACACAATCATTCTTTCAACACCTTGTACTTTGATGTGAGAAAAAAGGTAAAGGTAAGGGGAGCTGGCCTCCATCATTGTTTTATCTACTTGCATTCCTTCCACATTCACTCCTTCATGCTCTTTCCTCTCCTCCTTCCCTGTTTGCTTTCCTTCCTCCTACAGCACTGGCATTAGAGATAAGGTAACTCCTCACCTCCAGAGCAGAGTCAGTTCTTCAGAAGTCTTAAGGCTCACCTCCTGCTTCCAGTTCTTCCATAGCTCCTGCACTGACATAAATGATGGTGCATTAGTGCGTCTCAGAGCAGCCTCTGGCCACAAGCCTCTATGTGTTCCACTTGTGAATTTCCAAAGACTTAATAACTAACCTGACTTTCTATATGAACAATCGTTCTTCATGACAGCCGTTAAATCTGTTCTACATGCAGTAAAGTAAATAGCTGCCAACAATATTAGTATCCCACACAAATCATGGGATTTCACTCAGTATTAGCAGTGTGCTTAAGTCTGCCCTAGCTTACGTCTTTTCTTTTGTGCAAACTGAGCGAAGCCTCCCACCTGTGGAGACAGGACCGCCTGGGAAAGGTCCTTCCTGTGACTTGGAGATGTAAGGGGAGTGGGTGAGTCAGTCAGCATTCACACCTCACGGAGCTGGCACTCTGTCCACTGGGACCTTTCGAAAGAATCAAAAGGGCTTTGGACGAGGCCCTAAGGCTGGGAGCTGTTGCAGCATCCTGGGTCACAGTGACAAACCACAGGGAGTCAGAAAAACTTTAAACCTGAAGGTCTAGTGCAATCACACAACTTTCTGCCTTCCTGATACAACAGGGAACTGAAGCAGAACTTGTGTCCTGTCGCTTTTGGTGTGAAGAACACTCTATTCTGTTCTTTTGGGCAGGTAGATACCTTTTTTCCTTCTTTTCGTAACATGCTGTCTCATGCACTACACAACAAATGAAGGCCGTCTTGTATAGGAGACAGAGAGACACAGAAAAATTGAACTTTCATGCTTCCTCCTGTCTCACGCAACTGGTTTCTGTACAAAATCAGAAATCCCAAAGTGACCTACAACCAACTTACACAAGAAACCATCACCGTGCCACTAATACCCAGCTGCGGTAGTGAAGAGCAAAAACTCATGAAGGCAGCTTTCACCAGCATAAAGGAAGAGTTGCTGGCAGGATAATAGCACTGAGGGACATGTTTCGGGAACTCCTCTCTCACTAGGTCCACGGGGCTCTAAGGTTGGTCCCCTCCGGAGCAGGCTGCAAGGTGCTGCTTTTCCCTCAGGGTGCAGGAGGTGCCGGGTTTTGTTGGCAGCTTCATTATGCTGGTTATGTGTTCAGAGGATAAGCTGTGAACATGCATTATGAATCATGTTTTTAAGAGTTTATAGAATTTTTATAAGTGAGGTAGCCCCTCAGACTCTTCTGATACTAGAGTTAAAAAGAGATAGTCCTTGGGTGATTTTCTATGTTTTAAATAATTTAGATGAATCTCTCCCTAAAAGTGCCTATATCTTGCCATTGATTGTACAGGATTCCAGAGATCTGTCTCACATGTATGTTGCAGATATCCTACAGACTAGAATGGTTATTCTTATCTGGAGCTAATGCAAACTGCATTTTAATAGGCAAACAGACCAGGAAAAAGAGGAATTCTTCAAGGATTTAAAAAACTGATATCTATCAGTCTACTACCTTGGTCATTTGGTTTTTCTTTGGAGCTAAAGTTTAGCATCCACTTTAATCAATAGAGAGAAACACAAGAGACTTTCATATTTATTGTTCACCATCAGCGAAAAGCTGGGCTGTTTGGGAAGCTAAAACCACGTCCTCAGTGGAAGAAAATGGATACAGAAAAAGCAGCTGGGCACGAACTTCACAGCAGTGAAATCTTTTACTCCAATCCAGTGATCCATAGAAAGAGTTGCTACAAAAATGGGTTTGTTCAGTACATGCAAGATTGAGATACCTGAAGCACCGAGTACCCAAAGTTTACCTTTAATGATACTCAGCAACTCCGTAATGAATCCTCTAAGCTTCAGCCGCTCTTTGGAAGACCAGGTGAATGCAACCTATATAAGTAGTAGATGAGTTTGGCATGAATTTTTGAGAAATTAATCTTTTACAGATTTTAAACCACTTTAAACTTTACATTCCTCATGAATTATATAGATTATATATGTATGTATATATATGTATGCTCACATATACATATGCATACATACAAATCAGTGTAGCATTATAAGCTCCTGGAAACACTAATGTATTCACAGGTGTATTTTTGTTTTGCATCCTGAGATTAAAATTTCAGCAGGTGAAACAATTATACAGAAATTGTTGTTTCACTCAAATTTGGGTTTTGAGTCTAATAAGGGGGGGAAAAGTCTCAAACTAGCTACTTCCCTGTTTTCATAGTTTTTTTACACAGATGTTTCACTCCGCAGTTTTTATGACAAGTTTCATTCTGGCAAAATGTTTACAACGTATTTATTAACTCTTCAAACTGAAGGGGAGGGGGGAGATGATAGCCAGAAGATTAATGCGAGAGCATCACAATTTATAACCCATTATCACATGGTGCCATTTCTTTCCAACAGTAAAGCTATGACCCATCATGAGAATAACTTAGATTGACAAAGAGGATCAGAGTGTAAAGCTACAAGATTGTTTTATTCTTTGAAATCTGTAGGAGAGAGATCCTAGTGACACACCATGACGTGAATGCTGATTAATTTTAATGACACAGAAAGCCAGTGATTGGAGATATGACCTCTAGCAGAAAAACACCTGTCTGGGTAAATAATTCTACTCTATTATAAAGAAAGAAGAAAGTGATGAGGTACTTTCAATCAATTTTTAATCATACCCACAAAAATGGGTATCTATCATGGTGATGTGAGGGGAAGGACAAAGATCATCCTATCAAGTTTGTTCATTGGAGAAAAAATATGCTTTTAAGTGGTGCTCCATCATTTCTTGCTGAGCCAGCCTGCCTTTGGTGGATGACTGACTGCTGTCTTTTGGAGGGGGAGCAATTAATTATGGGCTGGCCCAGCTCCCACAGAGAGCACTGGTAGGCTTCTCACTAAGTTACACGGAGAACCAGAAACCCTGAGTTTTAAATACGTAGCCTAATGCTTAAATGTGTTTGAAATGATAATTCTGCTATCTCGTATTCTGTTGAACCTCTGCATATCTTTTGTATCCTTTTGTAGGGTTTTCATGTTTTCGGTTATTTATGGTGGTGCAGCTACATTTCAGCCTTTGCAGTGTAGGTCTTTGCTGAAGTCAAGCACCCTGAACAGCCTCGGTAAGCCAAGAAGAGAAACAGGCATTTTTATGGAACAATTCCTCCGACCAGTTTTAGACATCTCCATTAGTATGAGACGATTTTCATGTGAGAAGCAGTCATTTCTCTCCACTAAAACCACTAAGAAAGACTAGAAAGGGTAGTTCAGACATCAACATGTGCCTTAGTGATGCTCTCATTTGGCCAAGTGAATTCTGCTATGTCTTAAAAACAAACAATAAATGTACCAAGTGTGCCTAGGACACAAGATTGCTGGGGTTTGCAAACAGATGCAAGTAAGGGCAGCTTCTGCCTTGCTGCTTCCCGTGCCCTGTGTAATTAATTTGATCAGGCAATGGAAGGAGACAAGCACAGAGAACTGATGAGGGCTGCGAGATATGGCTGTAGCAATGCCCCAGCAGGAGCACTCACAGGGACTGCTGGCCCAACCCTTATGTACCCAGTACAAACTCAGCTGTGACATTGTCTCTCATGCAATTCTCTTGATTTTCCCTGACAGTGGCTATCCTTGAGCCAGCTTGGTTCATTTCTGTACCAATGTCAAACAGACCCAAGCAGACGATGAGATACTCTTCTTACAGAGGATGCTTGTGTTTATAAGGATGTAGCTGGTTTCTTCAGAGTTTGAGTTACTTTTGTTTTGAAAGTAAATCAAAGAGTTTTACTTTGGAGAAAGGCATGGAGTGCTGTTTAGGCCCATTTTCTTAGCAGCTGCAGGTAACAGTGATCTTGTTCAAATACAAAGTGTTGTCTAGAGCATGGAGGAGAGGTAGCTGCAGAGATGGGGGAGAAAGGATCTTCCTAAGAGTGCTGGATGAAATAATCTGGCTTCATACTTTAATGATGATACGAGTTCTTTTCAACATCTTTCAAGTGTGTTTCATAAAGATTTTGGTATTTCTATTTAGTGCTGAGTGCTAAAACAAATGCATGTGGTTGAGGACTTTCTACTTTCTACCTCAATTAATCCTCTCCCATTCCTCTTTTCTTTTTGCTTTGACTGGCTGTGTATTTTTTCCTTTAATATTTTAGCCTCCCAGGCATTTAAAATACAAACACTTCCTTCTTCCAGACAACTGTTGCCCCCACTCCAAACCTCTTCCCTTTACAGGAGAACATACAAGAAGCTAATGACACATGATATTTCTGTGGCATCCAATCTTATTTAAGAAGAGGAGGGTATCTTTAAGTAGGGGGGCACTTGTCTCTCAGGAGTGTCTGATCTTCTGGAAAACTAATATAGCTTGTTCAAATACTTGTTATTTCCACCTCTCTGAAAATATATTATCCCCAGTAGGTGGAAGGAAAATATAGCTAACTGGCATTTTGTCAGATTTTATGTATAAATTTTGACAAAGTTAATAGCACAACTTCTCTAAAGAGTTAACATAAGGCCTCTAGAAAAGGTAGTTGGGAAAGGATCAGAACAATTGATAAAGTTAAATAACAAAAACGTAGCAGAGCAGTGGGCTCAGGCATGCTTCATAGGCATAGCCAGTTGGGCATAGCTGGGGAGCAATCTCCAAACGAAAAGGTGCAGAGCCTATCCGGCAACTTGCATTGACCTCAGAAGCTTCTCCTCTGCTTGCTACATGGTCCAAGGGTCTTTTTTCTCCCAGCACTTGGTGGTCCTCCTGGGCAGGGCATGGGAGGATGGTAATGGAGCAGGACTACAGCCACACTCCTTCCTCTCCCTTCTGTGTCACCTTGTTCTGTGGACAAGGGAAAGATCACTATCCCAAGGAAAGGCCAGCTTTTATACCCAAAGGCCCATGCTTTTCCCTCCCTGCTATGTATGAGCTATATATAAGCAATATAATTTTAATTTTTCACATTGGTCCATATTTTTCTGGGCACGAAGTGCGCGCCCATTAATCTTGCAAAAGTTTCTTCTGAGCATTGTGAACAAATAAGAGTAAGAACTAGCAGTCCAGGTCTCTTACCCAACAGGTTTAAGCTACGTTAAAAAAAAAGGAAAAACTTTGGGATTGTTTCGTTCAAGTAGCAGATAAAAAAGAAAGGATGCTAATAACCGTGGACATTTTCTACACAATTCAAAAGAAGTAGAGGTTGAACTTGGTCTGTTTTTGTCATGGATCATGATCTAGTGCATTTAAATTCACTTTACCTTTTTTATACCTAAGGTCATAAGTTTTTATTTAAAAAATGTCAAGGAAGTCTCACCGTAACAGAACACTTTACTACACCCACATGTCCTCCTTGGGAGACAACAGAGAACAAACTGTGCAGATGTTAGATGTGTTGCTTAATGAGGTGCTGGGGGGCACTCGGGCACAAAGTGTATGTTGGAAGAACCTGGACAGAATAGAAGAGAACTTAGTGTGTGGTCAACTGAGGAATCATGATGCAGATGCTCTCATGCAGCGAGATACAACAAGGCTATAATATCAATAATCTGCATGTTAATGAGTCAGAAATCTTCAGATTAAAGCTTTCCCAAGTGAGCTGTGAGACAGCAGACCTTGACAGCTTCATTGCTGTCGAATAGGACAGTGCTCTTAATACTAGTTGGTATTTTTTTTCTCTATCACTTTCACGGCAAGTATAAGCCCTCTGAATGAATCCTTCTGTTCCAGAAACAGAAAAGACCATGCCTTTTATACATTTCTTGTGTTGTTATCATAATCTTTGCTATTATGAGGATTTTTGTATCTATGGGAATGCAAAAAAGCATATGTAGAGCTAAACGAAGCTAAATCTTAAAGCTAAATACTAAATTTTGAAGTTACTTTTAAACTTCAAATTTTGTTTTTGTTTCATGCTGGGATGAACCAAAAATTTCTGAATGTTTTGAAAAACAAAACTATGTCAAAATGTGCATTTTCTGTCTGAAAAGGTCAGGTTTTCCGTTCTAGTCTTTTTCTGATTAGAAATGACCAGAGAGTCCTTAATGTCACAATGCAAATTGCTGGGTGAGAATGTCCTTGAGGATGTAGCCGGAAAATATTTCATCTTCATAAACCACAGTGTTCCTTAACAAAAACACATTTCATGAGTATACTCTAAGTAGGCTGACAGACTTGGGCACAGCACATACGTAAATATAATAATCCATGCCCAAAGTGGTCTGAATCTCAGTAGTCAACCTGGAGAAAGGATATATGTTTATTCCTTACCATAAAATGCTGCTAATGAAGTCTAGAAAGCAGACGTAGGGATTATTTCAACTGGTGAGGCATGTAGGGTCTCCACATTAGAGACAGCCTGGGCTAAATTATATCTACCCTGAAGTTTCTGATACCTGATTATTTTGCCCCACATTTAGGATACTATAGTGTTAACATACTGTCCCTGAGTGAACTGGTTTGGGTGCCTACCTCTAGAGTGGCATTCACTGCCTGAGGACTCCATACTGAGGGATACATTTGCTATCATCTATCAGTAATGTTCATGGGACCAACCACTTACACCCATACGTTCTCCTTCCCTCCTCAGCTGACTGGCTTCCAAAACTGCTTACCGAAGCACTGACAATTCACAGGTGTGCCGTAAGGAGCCTTAGCAGCACAAAACCACCCAGGGTAGGGGAAAAAAAATCTGCTAGATGACAGACTAACTCCCTGGGGGTGAGATACTGTTTTGCTCAGCTGCATAACTGTGAAATCCTGGCTGTGGTCATGTATGGAATACGTAACAGTCCTGTTTCTTAAGCACAGGGACTGGATTGCCACATCTCTTTCTTTTTTGTCTGCATATTCTAAGTAGTTGAGAAAGAGCACAGTTAATTATTTTTTAAGGCTCATTACAATAACAATTCCAATTCTTTTCAGACAAGCAAGACAACTGAGGGGTGAAAGCTGAAAAATTCTAATTTTGTCTTACTTACAAAGCTCAAACTCTGCTTCCTTAGCAACCCTCTGTGACCTGTGAACTGCAGTCTTGGTACAACAATAGAAACTTAGCTCTGTTCTTTTATCGTTATAGGATTTCAAACCTGTGTGTGAGATTTTAACTGTATAGCCTCTGGTAAAATAAATTGGAGTCATGAAAGTCCTTGGAAATGGAGAAATTAGTAACATCTGGATAACTTAAATACAATGTGCTGTGTCTGCAGTCTTCTACAAACTTTAGCAATCTACAGCATCTAACGGATTATGTAACAATTTCTCCCTTCCCTGCAGAAGTGTATTGAAACTGCACAAGATCTCCCACATCTTAGCTAAGCAGTTGAAAAAACTCAGACATAATTAAGCAACAAAATCCTGTACTGTGTGAAACAAGAAGGCTGCATCATAGAAAGAAGAAAACTGCAGCATGGGCCCAAATTTTCTCATAGAGGCAATTTTAGGAGGACCAAATACGAGATTAATTTATATCATGCCCTTTGTTCTTTTAGTATTAGTCCACAAGTAGATACATATATAACCTAAGCAATATCAAAATAAAGCAAAACTGGCATTCTCCTATTTCCTTTATCAGTCTCTCAAAATGATTAGGTAAGACCAAGATATGCAAGCAAATATTTATGAGAAAACTCTTTCTGTTATTAGCAAGAACAAGGAATCCAGTCAGCCCATAACAAGTGGACAGAGCTAGCTCATAGAAAAATCAGACCCTTCTAGCTCCTACTCATGAAAGCAGTTACAGGTTTAGGTCTTAAATCAGGATATCTTGGTGTATAGAGTGAGTTTCAACTGCATAGTCTTTGCTGCAGGTAAAGCAGTGGGGAGATCTGCAAGAGAAAGGTAGTGGTAGTTGTCTCTGTGGCGGTTCTCTGCTTTAGGGTAGTTTTGGACCTCTCCATTCATATCTACTGCCATGGGCCCACCAAATCTATGCCATGCATTGGTTTTGGCTCTTCAAAGAAAGAGCACTGCCAGACATTGGTACCAGTCATTGAGGGCAATGGAGTGGCTGAAGGTGAGCACTGAGCACCCATCCAGATCAACTGGTACCAATGCAAGTTTCATGTCAGCTAAGCCCATGTGAGACAGCAGCGTGAGCTCAGATCTGGAAGCCCAGGAGCTCACCCAAAGCGGGATCTTCAATATTTGTGTGCAGTCTGGAGATGAGGCGAGTTTTCATGGAAGTGCAAGCATGGGTATGTACTGAAGGTACAGACTGGCAAGCGTAGATGTGCCCTGAATTCACTGGCCTGAGCTTCATCTGGGTTACCCTCACCTCCCACTGCTTTTCTGGTGAAGGCTAGGAGGGGATTATTTTTGTCCCTTGAAATGCAAAAAAAATTTCTGACTTGCCTATCTATGACCCCTCTTCATTTCCTACCTGCTACTGCTACATTTGCCTGCAAAAGCATGCAAGGTAAAGCATGCCCCAGTGGTTTAGAAGTCTTCAAAGGGATGCTGTTGCCTTGGTCCAAAACAGTGTCAGTGTCTTGACCTGTGGAGCACTCCTGCCCTCCAGCCCTTCCACTTGCTCAGGTATTGCGGGAGGGGGGGCAGGAAGGGGAGGTAAATGCAACTATCTTTTGAAATAAAACATTCAGACTACTTAATCCCTGTGGTAGCTGGTTCTGTTATGCATGCCTTCGTACCATGTTGTCAAAGGCATCTAGCAGCAGGGGTAACTGCCTTCTTGTCATGTGGGCTGACAAAGACATAAAGGTATAAAATAGGTTTTCCTCTTTCATTTTATGTGATAAAGGTAAATTCCCTTTGCTGAGAGCCCCCCTACCTGATCCGTAGTGTTGCTAATTTACTATTTCTATCACAGTAATGCGTTGGCTCCACCAGAGATTGATGTTCTGTACGCAAAGTGCTCCTTGTAACTACAACAACAAAGAGACCTTCTGCAAGCACTTAAACATAATAGTAAATGCTTTCTACTCCACATGTTACTTGCTACATTTTACTCACGTTTATCTACCAGATTTCAGTTGCTAATGTCTCCAGCACTGCAAATGTTTAGGAATGATTTTACATGTATCTCCTCATCCTCCTCTAAACCTTAGCAGCAAGCTCGGAAGTTTGACTTCTTCTCCAGTATCTAAAACTGCCTATAGGAAAAGGTGAAGGTTCTGTCTGAGGTCTTAAGAACAGCATGAGGATGCCCTGATTTCCCATCCCATACATAGCAGGGCAAAAAAGGGCTGCCACTGTCTTAGCATTTTTAAAAATGTCATCCTCCCCAAAAGGCCATAGTTGTTAACCTGTGAATTTAGGCACTTAAACAAACCTCCCTCACCCAGCTTCAGATAATCCCAGTTTTTAAATGTTTTTAAAGAGGCGTAGGGCTAGAATGATCTGACATATGTGGAAACGCCAGGAACCTCTTTCAGAAACAACCTGCCAGGACATCAGCGTAACTCAGGTTCCTTTTTTTAAAACTAAATTAAGTCCTCCTCCTATTTTTGCTTGGTCCTTCTTTTTAAAGCTCAGTTTTGTAGTGTGTCTTACCAACCTGAGAGCAGACAGGACTCCTCTCCTCTGTCTGCGAGAGTAATTTCTGCTTAAGCAGCCTCAGGTCGCAGGCTAAGAGCTCAGTCACTCTTCCTGGCTCTTTCATTTGCAATAAGTTAACAAGGCCATACAGACTGTCTCCCTCTCCTGGCTATCACTCCTACGTCATGGACTGGACACAGCCTTAATACATGAGCTATGGTTCATAAAGCCATTGTACTCCTCATCTGTGTGGAAGTACTCATGTACTGTGTGGAAGGTACGGAAAATAAATGTGTGCTTTCCAAGAAAGCAAAGAAAAAAATAATTGCAAGTTGATCACAGCACGGTTCAAACCAAGGCTACCTTTCTGTGGCTGTCTTTGAATTTGCGGCAGATACTGAGTTTGTTTTCACAAAAAAACCCAAACTAAAGTAACCTTCTTTTGTGTAATTAAGGACATATGCTGTGGTCAAAATGGAAGCCTGTTTACAACTGCTACATAGATACATAATATGCACAGTTTTTATCTACATTGAGATTTATACAGAACAAGCTCAGTGACGGGGCAGTATTCTTAAGGGTGCCTGAAGTAAGGCTTAGGTGGGACAGACCTCTCAGAAGCCAGAACTGAGATCTGAAAACCTACAGAAACCTATAAATGCTAGAAGCAGTTTGCACATAGACCTTCAGGTTCCCAAGAGTTACAGCTCTGTGTGACCCAGAACAGACTCAGACTTGGCAGCACCAAACCTTTTAGCACCTTGTTTATGCCCAAGCCTGAGACAGCCCAGAATTCAGGCATTGCAGTGTGTAAGCACTAATGGCAACGATGCCCAGTGGAGGCACTCGTAGCATATGCTCTCCATATCAGACTTCCTGTGAAACATAGTTACTACAGCTGTTTCTTTTCTCTAAAATGGGGAGTAGGAAAAGTGTCGTCACTTCCCAACTCTGCTTTATACAACATTGCACAGGTTAGACTGATCAACATAGGAAATGGAAGAATGTGTTTCAGGTCCTCCTTGTGCCCTAGGTGGCCCTAGATAGATGCTGCCCATCCCTCAGGTGTGGGCTAAACTGGGATGTGGTTTTTTGCTCTCCCTTCTTGAAATGCTGACAGTGCACAGAAAAAAAGCCTCTGAGGACGCAGGAGACAAAATGCCATGCAGGAGTCTGGATCTGTACCCTAGTGGCTTGGGCATGTACCTGTAAATGAGAATGCCTTATCCCTGCTCCCAATACCACATCCAATTACTTGAATTAAAGTATACTGGTTCTTTGGGTTCCTCTTCTGAGGGCACATTTTAGATGTAGAGACCTAGATGTGCAATCTCTGCTGATACAGCTGACTTTTGTGTGATGCCATTTGGACACACTGACATGCAAATGTGCTTGAGCCATTATGTCCTGCCTTGCAAGCGACTGATTTCACATGCAGGTCCTGAGACGCCTGCCTCAGGTGGCTAGAACGATGCACCAGCAATGCCAAGGCTGTGGTTTTAGAGTCCCCAAAGAAAGGATGTTTCTCTGTTTAGAGGCTGGGAGACTGCTAGGGTGAAGTAACCTACGTGCCTGGCCTGGCTTTTTCCTTAGCCATCTCCTTACAGACACTGCTGGAAACAGAATAATGAGCTACACAGACCTTTGCAACACCATGCAATGCCATTTCTGTGCGACCCTTCCCACGTGCTGCAGGGAGCCCACCTACCATGGCCCAGGATTCAACCCCGGGTTCCAGGCAGTGAAAAGCTCTACTTTGCAGCAGCTAACTTTTAATTTGAATTGATCTTTGTTCAGTCATGTCTGTAGGGAGAAGCAGATGAAATAACCTGTAACACACTAGAGAGAGAGAGAGTTGTCAGTCAGTTCCCATTTAAAAGAAAAGATTTATCATCTCTTGCTGTTAACAGCTGCATCACCTTGCCCACCATCCTATTGTGTAGTTTATCAAACTACCCTGGCCGAAGTTCTCCACTGCAGTTATAATCAGTCAGACTTGGATCAGGGTGTATCTAGCTGCAATATGTGTGTCATTATGTTGCAGTATCCAGGTTGTTTTTGTCACCAGAGGCATTATAATACAAATTTCAGAGAAAAATGCTCAAAGAGTTGTACTAAACCTGAACTCAACATCAGTCCAAAATGCTTCCTCTCTGACATCCCACCCCTGCCTTCAATTGAACTGGAACTGAACTTGAACTGTGGGGTTTTTGAGGTCTTCATTGATCCTGAGACAGAACTGAGGAACTAGGGGAAAAATGAATTTCTGCTTACTGGTTCAGCACAATGGACTGGTTAAAAACTAGCATTTCTAGCAGGGTCTCTTTGGCTTGCAGACTACTTGTATTGGGATCTGCAGAGCAGTGTAGCATTGCAATTGGTCCCTCCCCTCGCTCGAGCATTTGGCACAAACCTTTGCCTCTGCACAGGAACACCCCGTGCTGCTCCACAGACCCCAGGAGGGGACCTGTTTAGCATGGGGACTTCAAGTACCTTCATAAATAAAGCTCTGAGACAGAGCTGGGTCTGCCTCTGCTTTCTGCTGCCCTATTCTTCCTATTCACTTCTCTAAATAAAAGTGCCATCACTGGAGCACCTCACCACATGGGTAGGTGTTTAAACCTGAACATCTCCGATGTGTGTGTGCAAAACTGGACTTGCAGGGCTGCTTCTCCCACCCATCCTTTGGTTTCTTGCCCCAGTTCTGGCACCTCTTGCATTCCTACTCTCTCTGCTCTGGCTTCTTCTTCCCACATGCCAGTTTTAGGGTGATGAAGTGGTGGAGATGTGTTGGGAATATGAGATGAGAAACAGAGGCTAAAGCTTCTTGCCTTTCTCTACAGGCTTATTCCATCATATGATCCTGTCCATTTGTAAATGTTGTATTTCTCAGTTTTGACTGGTTTCTAAACCCTGTTAGCTCTCAACCAGCTTTGGTTTTATCTCAGCCCATTGTGGCAGTGAGCAGGGAAATGTGGTGGTTTTTTTCCCTGGAAATGCTCTTTTGCAGTTCTCTTCAGGCATTAATATTATGTGTTACAGCTGTTCAAAAATTCAGTGGTAATTATGCACTCTAGCAGAGATGACTTCATCAGGATGAGGGTAAAATGCTCCTTTTTTAGCGCAGGTCAGGGCAGGGAGATCTCTCCCACATTGCACCATTTATTCTGGGAATACAGCTGCACTGCACCCCGGTCAGGCCACGGCTGCACCTACCCACCTTGCCCTCTGCTTAAGACAATGCTGGCCTTCATCAGTAGGGATTAATTGCAGTTCCCTCTCAAGCCCAACTGTTTGAATTTCAACATTTCCAATCATAAATTCAGCACGAGGATTACTAAATGGCCACAGTGGTCTTTTCTACCATAATTTTTTCAAAACTTCACTCATATAAGCCCAGAGTTGATGACATTGCAGCATAGATCTCCTAATTTATAACCCTATTATTAACTCCTAACTGCTCTAAAAGAAAGCGGTCCAAATTATTATGAGACAAGAGTTTTTTATTGGTTTTTATCATGAAAAAGGCCATCATAACAGAAAGACAGTCTTTCCCCTGTAGACATACTGACGCGGTAGAGACAAAATGTAATGCCGGTAAAGGAAGCCAGTTCACTATCTAATCCTGGTCTTTAAGCAGCTTGCTGTGATTCATGAATTCACTCTTGTCTTCCAAAAGCCACTTATTTCTTTTGTTTCCAAAAGTCTTGAAGGGCCTTTTCCTTCGCCAGCTAACTAACCTTTCAGAGGAACATTAATTTCCTCCTGTTTGCATTTGTAAGAAATGTTGATTTAGTGCATGCACAAGTATCGTGTTGATGAAACAGACAATCAGGTTTGGAGCTCTGGAGGAATCCAGGTCTTTAGCACAAAGAGCCTCCCAATGACAATAAAATGATATTTTGGATAACTGTTGCTACAAAACCCTTTCTAGCAAAGCGACACAACCAGTACTCCTGCCAGCCAGGGTAGGTGCCCCATCTGTGCAAACACTATCCAATTTGAAGCTATCAAGAAGAATGCGTTCAGTGGCTGTCACATTTTCAACATGTTTTCTCAGTTATTCCATCAAACCTCAGCCACTGGTGGTAGATATTGGCAGACACCAATCAGTTCCTGAACAATATCAGCATTTTTCCTCACTCACTGAACTTAAACACCCAGTTTCAGAGTGTCTGTTACATTGCAGCTCTCATTAGTTGAGTGAGAAAAATATCTACATGCAGCTGATGAAAATCTAGTTTATACTGGCACCTCAGTGAACTTTTCAAGCCTTTGCATCATCGCAGAGGCCCAGCCACAGCACCCATTTTGAGGTCATCACTCAGTGGAGCTCAGATGGACAAGCTCTTCTTCAGTACTCCAGAATGCTTTTGCGAGGTACCCTCAGGCTTGGCAGTGTCCAGCCTCGGCATCCCCAAGCAGAGAGGGTGTTAGCCTGTACTGCAACAGATGGGAGGCGAGGGATCAGCGAGTGAACCCAGCCAGGCTCAGCTCATGCCTTAAGTTGTACTGTTCTGCAGGAAAGCGGTTAGCAAATTGGCTCCTTCATGAAGTGGAGGTGATCACAAGAGCTATAATAACTGTCAAATCATTCGGGAAAGCTAACTGTGCCCGAAAGTGCCCTAGGGGAGCAGGTACCCTAAAACAACAGCCTGCAGGGCCAGGCTGCAGAAAGCTTGGCCAATATGACTGTTTAGGAGATCTCTTCTGGACAGTAATGGCAGCATGTGTGCCATGTTTGCTGCAATAATTATTGCTAGTATTTAAAATCATTAGAGCAGACCTAGGTTGCAGATGGGCAACTAGAGGCTTCTAGAGGCAGCCTGAACTGGGGCAAGTGATGGAGCCTTTGGTCTTGGTATGAACAAATTGAGCAAGTTGCACATTCAGGAAAGCAGCAGCAGACCTGCCCCAACCAGCCCTGCACTGAACAGAGGAGGGAGACTTCTCTGGAAAGGGGTGACCCTTTGTCATTTTGCCATCCAGTTCTGTCTGAAGTATCAGTGAAGATGCGTGGAGACTGAACCTGTCTCTTCAGATAGGCAGCCAAGGCTTTGGCAGAAACACTGTGGTGGTACAGCCCTTCTTCCCCTTGTGCTCTCACTGTCACCATCCTTTTTTCCGTCTCTGTGTGCTGGGCTTATGAATATAATTTTGATGATGAAAATAATTAGGTAGCTAAATAAAAAAGTATGCATATCTGAAATAAGCAGTGGGGCCACTAGGAAAATTGAAGTGGATGAAGGGCAGGCGAGACACTGCTGGGTTCCTCGTTCCTCCTTGTCTCTGCTTCGGTGCGGCAGAGCTGCCAGCTGGGACAGCCTGGGTCTGTACCCCCAGACCTCCTGGCTACCCGCAGAGTGCTGCAAAGCCATAGCCAGCTGTGATTACAGCACCTCCTTCAACAGCGGGTTTCTTTATCAACTGAAGGTTATTTATCTCAGTTGTTTGTTATGCTGGGATTCACAGACATATTAAATACAACACATGCCATGGACAGGAATGTGTTTTTTCTAAATGGAAGGGTAAAGCTATTGGATTACATTTTTTGGAAGAAAACAGATCTAATCTTCTTCACTCATCTATGGTTTTTTAATGTTTTTAATACTGTGTTCAAATAAAAGCAGGTCTTAATTGGTACACTGGCGTATAGCTTCAATTTCTATTTACCAATGCCTGAAGCCCGATGAAATGCTAATGGCCTGAGTACTTCTGCCTATGCTTAATTTCAAGCTTGCAGATGGATCCCTCAACATCCACAGAGTCCTGATAATCAAAAAGGCAGCCTGCTTTAAAATGCCGTGGCTGTTAATAATGTTGTGAGGACAAAGAAGGAGTTGGAAGTGGATGAAGCATGCCTTGTTGAACCTGGTGGATGTGTGTACTCTGCTTTCAGAATAAGACCAAGCAGAGGAAGTGTCAGGCCTGGAGAAGTCATGCTGACGAAGAGTCAGCTCACTGAAAATACAGAGTAAAATCCTGAAACTAGTGAAAATCACCATGGCCAGGTCTTATTTCAGGATCCCACGTATAAACCTCTTATCTCTGACTGCAGCTTCAACAAGATGTTATTCATAATGACCTCTGCGAACACAGACTTAATAAAAGTCATGAGTCTCTCACTGAAGACAAGAGCTGAACAAAATGCAGTTTCCTTCACCTATTTATAGAAAGAAAACGTTCATAAGCACAGATGGGAACACTGCAAGTACCATAAATGTTCAGACTAAATTGTATGAAAACAGATTTTCATATTGTAAGTGACATTTTAAACATGCTTCTCCTGAAAAATTCCAAGCAATGAATAATGGACCTGAATCAGAGCACAAGGCATCTTGTGGCTAGTGAGTGCACAAAAGCACTGGCTCACTTCAGATCTTTATTTTTTTCTTTTTTGAAAGCTTCACCTGCAATGAATGTGACCTAGTGAATTGAAGAAGCAAAAAGACAGGAAAAGGCAGCAAATAGTTTATGAGCCATCCGCTGAAAAAAGATTTGTTAACATAAAACTTTCATTAAACAACTATGAATAATGAATTTGCTGGTGTTTACACTGAACAATTTATTAGACAGAGTTTTTCTTTTCCCTGCTGGCAAAAATCAACTTCCATTTTTACAAGAACGCAAGAGTGCTGATCCGGAGGGAGGTCCTGACACACGCTCCCTCTCCGCCTCCAGTCTGGTGTTGTCTCCTGGTTAGTGAAGATAATAAGGCTATGAGCTGGTTTCTGTTCCCAATACTATGATTGAACCTCGAAAAAGTCCTAAAATAGGACCCCAAAGCCCACTTGCCTGGCCCCACGACATAATACTGAGGCCACAGTCTTAGGTTTTTAGTTGCTTGCTTACTTTCTGGCCCCCTAAGTACTTTGTTCTTGTCACACCATGCCATAACTTCAGCAGGAAGTATTAGTTAGGTCTTGGTGCCTGCGAGGAGTCAGGGTTTGCTGCCAGCACTGCTTCTGTGGAGCTGCTACCTGTTATTGCTGATGGTTCCCCTCTCTTTCGAGGGGGCAGGTGGGAGAGAGCCTGGGCTGAGTGACGGAAGGTGGTTCTGCACCACTGTGGCTTAGGCCCTCCTGAGGAAGATGTAGGATTAAATTGTCTAGGGCTGAAGAGAAGGCTGAAGAAATCTGCTTCTTTCTCCACAGAGATCAGATTCATACACAAAGGAGGAAACCATCTTGCCCAACAAATTTCCTTAAAGAAAACACCTGCTCCCTGCTCACCCAGCCCTGGCAAAGGACTTGCCAAAACACCCACTGTCCCTAATGCACAGTCCATCCAGAAAGCCTGAGCCCCTGAGAAAGGTGGGAGTGAGGGCCACATCCCTGGAGGTACTGCTTCCTCTTGCTTTGGTCCAAGACGCTCCTTCCTCTGGGGAGAACAACAAAAGGGAGCAGGTCTGGACTGTGCTTTGGAGGGGTTTACTTTCCTCTGTGGCTGTAGAGCCTATATGGCATGTCATTGTCCCTCCAAATCACCCTAGGAGAGAAGCAGCCAGGTAGCCTCTCTTAAGAGAGGCATTCTTGAAAATGTCACGGTATCTCCTTGCTGAGCATTTCCTCATTTTGTTTGTTTTCATGGAACTTCATTCAATTTTCCTTCCACATAAAGGCATAACAAATGATCAGAGTGATGATATACTGAATCTGGATCGGGTTATTGCTACCAGTCCTCCAGTTGCCCAAGCTTTGATGGTATCCCAACACTGCATTAGAAGAAACTTTGGTCTGTTCATTTCAAGGCAAGGTAATCTGAATATGCCCTATAAGGCCAGATATTATGGAGTTTTGAGTTTGATTCAATTAGAATTCAAATGTACTTATTTCATTACCATACACTGGCAAATTCAGAGACTATTGGGCTGCTGTTTTTGAAAAGACCAGGATGATAGTATCTTTAAGCAACTTTGATGGTAAACTTAAAATAACAATACACTTGTTTTTAGATTCAGTCAAATCTCCAGTTAAAAGACCCCCAGGGCCATGATAGATATATTGGAGGAAAGTTTGGGTTCCTTTTAAGTCCTATGGGAGAGTGGGGCTCATTTAGTTGATCGAGTTAACTCATTTAATCAGTTAGCTTAATTTCAGTGAGGCTGTGTTTCAGAAGCATTGAAACACCATGAAAAAGCAATTTCCTCTGTATTTCACATATTAAAGCACACGGTTCCAAAACAGTAAGAATCATTGCAATGGGCTAACAGTAAATTTTGAATATTTGTTAGCAGAATGGAGATTTTCACTAATGAATACATGTACAAGTATCCTTTAGAAACTATTTTGTTTTAGAGCAGGGGACAAACAACAGACCAACTTGTCTGACTACATTCCAGTCTGAAAGGTTAATGCCGGGGTCAGCGCCAAAGGGACTTTTCCTTACAAGCCACTACAAAGAAAGATTACAAGACAAATCTTGACCCAAACTACTTTGTCATGATCATAAGACTGTATATTCGGCTTAACTAGTGCTGACATATTTTAATTTTAAACTGTCAGCATTTGGTGAGAAGGATAATGTACACACACAGCCTGAAGGCTGGAGCTATAGAAGCTATAGAGGTTCAGAACACTGAGCCTCTCAGAGCGATGGGTTCCCAGGAGCAGAAAGTGGGTCCCAGAGTCAGATGCCTGGGATCCTCATGGAGTGATGGGGAGAAGCTGGCCCTGAGGCACAGGGTACACTGATGCTGTGCCGAGAGCCACCTGTGCCCCCCTGAGGAACACCAAGTAGGGGGGCAAGATGCAAGCGCTTGGGGAATTAAAGGGAAGATGAGACCAGCATTTACTCACAGGCTGAAGTGAGAGGAACCCAACATCAAATCCCTTCAATGCTTCAAGGGAACATGACCCTTTAGCTCCTAGGGGATTGTAGGGCACTTCATGTGAGACTCTTTCAGTCTCTCCTTTCCAGGTTATGTCTCATTGCATGAAATAATTAAACAAGCCCTGAGCAAGGGAGAGAAAGGGATAATGATTCCATAATCAGCAGTAAAAACTTTAGCAAGTGAAAGGTAAAACCCTGTTAAGGCAGTCCAAGAAAAGATAATAGAGAAGGTTGTGTGAAGCAATTTGCTAAAGGTTATCTACCACGCTTGGTGAAGTCCAGAAGTGAACAAGATATAAAAGCATTACACAGGGAAGACAAGGTCATTGCAAGAAAGCTGCATGAGTACTGGAGGGGATGAACCCCAATGTAAACAGGTATCTGCACAGCTGGTACCACATCTTCTGGTAGAGGAAGGCATGAAGAAGCAGCAGCTGCTTCTGGTGGGAAGCATATCCTTTGCTCTTCCTGGGAAAGGTAGCAATTGGATTTCTTTGTCTCTATGTTCTCCACAGAGAGCTGAGGCAGAGACCTCAGACTTTGCTGTTCTTTAGCAGGTACCTGTCCAGGTAACATCTGTCTTAGCTGCAAAAAACGGTGGACTAGGGTATGGAATAAATCAATAAATAACTATAAATAATTTCAAAGAACTGTAAAGGAGTTAAAGGCTTTGGTTTATTCTGAGAATAACCAAAGTTTAGGCTCTAGATATCAGAAAAATGGAAGGCAACAAGTATAACTTTTTTTTTTTTTAAACCAGGACTACAAGAGAGATTTGGGCAAATAAAGGCTGTTACACCTGGCTTTTGTACCAAGCAAACTCACAGAAACTTATGTAAAGAATAGATTTACTGGGCATGGGGAAAAAAAAATGATTTATTAAGGAATAGTCAACACAGCTTTTACCAAGGCAAGTCATGACTCACAAATCTATGAGTGCTCTGTGAAGGCGTAAGGAAGTATATGAATAAAGGTGATTCAGTTGATATAGTGTCTGAGGGTTTCCAGAAAGCTTTCAACAAGGTTCATCCCCAAAGGTTCTTAGAGAGATGAAGCTGTCACTTGGAAAGGCCTCACATGGATTAATAACTGGTTAAAGGACTGGAAACAAGGAAGAACAAATGATGATTTTTTCATTGTAGGGAAATGTTAACTGTGCTGGGGCGTCACCATATTCTCAGAAGGAAGCTTGAAAAGGGGGCTAGGTGGCAAAGTTTGGTGGTAATACAAAATTACTTAGTACAGTTAAATCTAAAGCTGACTGTGAATGATTGCAGAAGATCTTGCTGTACACTAACCAAAATTCAGCATTGATATGTGCAATATGATGCATCCAGGAAGAAAATATTTCTAGCCATGCATATACTGTCCTTGGCTCTAAATTAGCTGTTACCAGTCAAGAAGTAAATCTTCGAGTTGTTTCTGTAAGCTCATTGCTCAGCAGCGGTCGAAAGGGCAAACAGGCTGTTACGAATTATTAGGGAGAGGAATTGAGAGCCAGACCGAAAATGCTTTTAACCATCTGCATAAGTGCCTGGTGCAGACATATTCCGAAGACTGCACATAGGGCTAGTCCTTCCCTCATCTCATAAAAAGCAGAGTTGAAAAAGGTACCAAAAAGTTTGATCAGAGAACAGCCTGCCCAGGAGGAGAGACCAAACAGACCACCATTGGCTTCAGAAAGAGGCAGAAGGGAAAGGCGTACGCCAAAACAGAATGAAGTTATTACAGGGTTAGAGAAAGGGCATGAGGAAGGACTATTCCCTGATTCTGGTCACACAGGAATTAATGGGACTTCAATGCCAAAGCATCAAGCAGCAATTTTAAAACAAACTGAAGAAGGTGTTTTTTCACACAGCTCGTAACTAAAGAAGGCATTCATTGCTGAGAGAAGCTGCAGAGGCAAAAATGCAAATAGATTCAGGAAGGGATTAGCTAAATTAAGACAGGTCCATTGGCACTCATTAAACAGGTCGGTCTCTGTATGACCTTCAGCTCAGGTGCTCTGCAAGGCACTGACTGCCAGAAGAGGTGCTTGTCCGAAGATCTGTCTGTACTTGTTATGAACTTCCCCTGTGTGTCTCCTACTGGGTAGTTTGGGAAACGGGATCTGGGGCTAGTTGGGCCTGACCCAGGTTGGTCATTATTATATTCTTATGTTAACAAACTAAGCAATTAGTGCATTCGCTGTACTCCTTTGGGAGCACCGTCTGTTCTGGTGAGCATGAATATGCCCTTGAGTCAGCAAGTCATGTATGCTGTTCCTGGGCATTTCTAATATGTTTCCTGCAAGTGAGCCAAGTGGAGGCAAGGGGGACTATGCATGTGCTCGATGTTATATATGCAACTACAGACTCACTGTCTGATATCAAAGGAAAGACGTTCACAGTATAACAGTATAAATGCAAAACTTGTTTTCTGCAGTCTGAATTTCTGTGTATACTAAATGAGAGGCAAGGATATAGAAATGTGGCTGGATTGTAGTGGATACAGACATACCAGCTGCTTTTACATTTTCCTATTTTAAAATGTTTTAGTGGACTAAGAAAGTCTCTGAAAATTCACCTCTTGTCAACATGCATCTATTATCAGTTTAAGATTAACATAAAATCAGTACTTATACAATATGTCAAACTGCTCTGTGATGTTTACTTATATTATGCTAATATGTTCCAGAAGAAGGAAGCAAGGTGTAACAGCAGGTCCTCCCTGGCAGTTGTTCCTCAGGCAAAATTCTGGCAACATTACATGGTGGAGGAAATCCCTGAGTAGATGAGCTACATGATAAATCATTGAGAGTGTCAAGAATTATTTGTAGCATTTAGCAATAAAACACAATATTTTCAGCATCATGTAAGCCAGAATCTGATTTCAATCGTGGTAATTTAATGTGCGATAATATTGCTCTGTGTGTGTGCGTGTGTGTGTGCATGAAGACATTCTTTGGGGGTGAAAGGAAGGGGATGTGCTAAACTATTTACACCTGCCAAGAGCATCTGCTTCTTCTTCTTCTGGAAAAATTCATGCAGAGCGAAGCACATCTGTGTACAATAGGACAGGAATAAGCAGGTATAGGTACAAGTAAGTATCGGCATAAGAAGGCAGTAAGGAGGAAAGTGGGAGTGCTGAGGTGGGCCTAGGACGCTTCACTACCAGACCTGCACAAAGTGCTGATGTTTTGGCCAGCTTGTTTAATCTCCCTATGCTTTCTCTGAAAAGAAGAGCTGCTCTGAGGACATCAGAGCTGAGGTTCGGCTGAGGGGCAGTCTGAACTGGGGAGTGTTTGTGCCCTTTTACGTGTCTTCTCATGGAAGAGTACCTCCCTCCACCTCCTCCACAGTCCTTTAGTCCTGTATATGGTCCTTCCAGAGTCTTGTGCAGCACTGTGCCCTTAACGCATAGATGATAATAACAACGCATATTTAATGTAATAGGAGCATTTGATGACAGATACACATATCATTTATCACTGCAAGTGGAAAATGAAAAGGGGAATTGTTATTACTTCACTCATTTAGCAATTTCATTCACAGAACCCAAGTGCTTTGAAGAGTGGGTCCATAGCATTATACGTATGTATTACACATACATCATATACTGGGAGAAATCAAGGAAGACAATAGTGAAGAAGTCATTTGCTCAAAGTCACCCAAAGCATGAGTTTTTTAAATCACAGGCCATTGCAGGCAAGACTTCTTCCCATTTACTGTATGCATTATTCAATAAGAGAGTTACTGTTGTTCTATATGAGAAAAGTGATGTCAAATACACAGCATGTTTTTCAGTGCTGAAGGATGAAGATGTGAAGGATAGTGAATGAAATATGAGCTAGGTGTATTTTTCTTCAGGCAATGTCAATAATATGACAATTAAAAAGGTGACCACATAAACAAATGTTTCCTTTCCATCATAACAAGAAAGCAATGTTACACAGATGAAATGTACCGTATATTGATGTTAAAATTTAACCAACTACATTTCTATAATAGGCCAGTCTGCTTTTTGGACTGTGGTCTTTAGACTTTTCTGTGTCCATGGACTACTTCTAAATGACTCATGAAATGACACCATGAAGTCAATGCTGAAGTTAGACTAGCTATGGAGTTTGCACTGCCATTTGGAAAAGTTTGCAGATATGCAAACTGAACAAGGTGGAAAATCTCTTAATTAGATAATATATTTAGATTGCATCCAGCCTGACAAACTTTTATTGCTTTTCTAGAACATATATCTCTGATCCCATCACAAACATGTTAATCCATTACAGTCTTTGCAGTTACATGTGTTTTTTATTTTTCTTGGTTTTTCTTGTCACTCTTCAATTCTTACTCAGCACTTATGTCAGTCTTATCTCTGAGATTCATAGATAGTTTTGGTTAAAGATGTCCTGTTTGTTTGTCTGTTTATCAGGAACCACTATTGCATCTGCCTATGAGACTGTCCCATAGAAGTAACAACCTTGTGAGCTCTTCAAAGAAAGCTAGTAACAGGGGGTGGAATTTGCCATTGACAAAGAAAGACCTTTGCAGCACATAGTGTGATTTTTATTTTAATGGTAATTTTCAATGAAATGTGAGTTTGGATAGGAATTAAACCTATTACCACATTTGTTGAATTTAGCAGATCCTTTTGACCCGAAAGGAATTATGAGGGTTTAGTGGAAGCCCAAACAGTTGATTCTAATGAAATATTTCTGAAACAGCAAAGTATTTTGTTATTTCAGTTTCAAATCAGAAGTTTTTTACTTTTCCTTTTCAAATGGTTTTCAAGGTTTTTTTGTACTTTCTCCTTGTCTTAAACTAAAGACATATGAGTTTTAGTCACACCTAGAGGAAGCAAAACATTTCCTTTCAGGTTGAATGAAAAATTGCAAGACACTTCAAAATGAAATAATTTCAAAGACATAAAGCTCTTGAAGAATGTGTATTAATTTTGAGTGATTTCTGCTCAGACAGTGTGTCATTTAAGCCACTGTGGCACAGCTTAGGTGGGCCTCAAAGGTAACAGAAATCTTGTACTGGCCTTCACACATCTCTAGTGATCCGCTCAGATTTGACCCAATTAATGCAAGACTGGCTCCTTCCTCAGGCTGACACTGCAAAGAGGGGGGAAAAAAGACTCCACAGCAGCTACAGAGTTTTCCCATGATTGCCATTACCCCATGTAAGCATGCATTGGCATTTTGATTACTTCAATGACTGTATCTTTCTGAGACAAGTATGTCTGTTGTTTAAATCACCAAAGACCCGTTCTGTAGATGCAATGACACAGCCTTATAGCCATAGTTTGTATCACCACTATCAACACCGAAACTAGAAATAGGACATGATTCAATAGATCATTAGTGTTGGAAAAGGATAACACCTTTCATCCAGGACTTCAGAAACACCATAAATTAGCAGGCAAACACTGCAATTTACAGTAATTCCAAGCAATTCTGTCTACCTATAATGACTTTTTACTCAGATGAAAACCACAGAACCCCTGCCTTATTAAAAGCAAAACTATAAAGTTCAGCAGACAAAGCCAAACAGACCACAACATCAAAGGCCTTTTGAAGATTAATACATTGACTAAATTACCAGAGGTTCATTTGGAAGCAAATGACACAGACATTCATTACATCTGCAGCCATTTTTAATTTATCAGAATATGTTCTTCATTTGCAACATTCTCTATTTCTTAACTTATGGCCATAGATTATATGATCAATTTTTTTTTTTTCAGGATAAATTTTTGGGGGTCATGGTCTAGACGCCTTTAGAGGAAATCTTCTGAGTATCAAATGACTCATTTGGAAAATATCCTGCTAGTGAGAGTTATGTTTGCTGAGGCATGGATAGGAAAAGCTAGTGAGAACTGTTGCAGCTGTGTTATATAAAAGGAAGAGACAATTTAATGGAAAATTTCATACTTTGCAGAAATTTGATTGCCTATTTTCTCTATGTAGATGTCTTATTAGAGCAGCTACAGCTGCTGCACTGAAGGTATATTTTCACTGATGATGATCAGGATGGGAGTGCCAGAGCAGTATGTGGAATTTAACATTTTATTCTGTTGCAGAATTACAGCAAACATTTACAAATCTCTCAGCTGTTATTTTTCTTTTATTAGACAGGAGTGAGAATTTGCTCCTTATGGCTGCTCTTTTCTGTCCAAGGGACACAAAGTATGTGTTGGTGCCAGGACCTTACTGGGTTGGGTGTAATGGCAAAGAAATCATCAGTTAAGTGTGTCTGCCTCACCTGCTGGTTTTACTGAATGCAGGATAAACTGGTACCTTTAGCACCATAAGCGTAGACTGTCCCACATCATTCTCCCTGCCATATCTCCCTTCTTCACCAATTTAAAAAAATAATTAGGTCCCTTTAAAATAACATTGTGATGCTACAACCTGGCTTTTCATAGATCTCTTTGTTTATAATTAGTGTTGGAAGTGAATATGTCATAAATTCTACATCACAAAATCTCTTAGCTTCACAGATATGATAGTTGCTTTTCTTCACTGAGGCCATAATAATCCCAGAACTGCTGTCAAATGTTTTATGTTCTACAATTTGGAGTTTATTAGTGTTAACAGAGTAACGTTATATACTATTTGTGGTGTGCAAAGCGCTGCAGGCTAAACATTCTTGGGCTACAATGGTTCAATAACCAAAATAATTTAAAAATTCTATCTACATGTTCTTCATGAAATTTTGTTTGATTTTCACAAAAACAAAATCAATCCTAAAGCAAGAGATTTTTAGGGATATTTAAAGTAAAGGATCCTCTTTTCCTTCAAGTCTATGTGAATAGTTCTTCGACTTGAATCAATCTTGAATCTCCCAGTATTTTAAATTGTTCTTAGATATCCGCAGGGTGAGCCCTGTTGTCCCTGAAGCCGTTAGGTGAATATCCCAGCTAAAATGTGCAACAGCTGAAAGCAGCTGCTGTTAGCCTGTTTGCAGATGAGGTGCTAGCAGTTTTACTAAGCCAAAGTTTTCTTGCACTCCCACTCAGGACAATCAAGTGATGCATCATCTGAAGATGACTTTCCTTTAGAGATGTAGCTTGGAATGAATCTGCTGACATCCCACCTACTGGTTTTGTAAAGGCTTGAAACATCCTTTTTTTACATCTGGTTCCATCTTACCACACTCACATTCTTAGCAACCTCCATACAAGTAGGTACATAGGCCACCTCAACCTGGCCTAGAACTATATCATGGGCTCTTACACCAAACTCTTCAGAACTGCAGCCCATTCAGCCAACCAATAGATTGAAATACCATCTTCTGTAAAATAAATCAGTGACAAACATTGGCTTAAGTGTTGCCAGGATCTCAGCAAATACTGCATTACTAACCTTTTTTTTGCTCTGAGTTCCCATAACATACCATGGTGCCATTCTAAATGCCCCTTAGCACCTGCAGAAAGAGATGAATTGGCACAGAAGTGGGGGGAGAAGCATTTCTCCAAACACTGTGGTAGGTACACTTGTAGGTAACTTATTCTCCCTCTCCATAACTCATAGTTGAAATCACTATACTTGAAAATGCCAGGTCCTACTGGGTCCAGAGATGGCTTTATCATCGGATAAACTTCTGGCCAATAGGTGAGTTGCAGTTTAAGCAATGGATTACACAGTCCAACTTCTAGCATGTTATTTTTTATAAAAAGGAGTTGATTGTCCTGCAAGTAATTCAAGACAATCTTCTTAAGAGAAGGCCTTCAGCCTGTTCTGCCACTGGGATTGTATTGCAGCATATTTGGAATTGCAGCTGGTATCTCAGAGCACCACTGGAAAGCACTGTCAGCAACAGGGTCAAAGAGATGGTTTAAAGCTGTTCTACTGGTAAGATCTGAGCACTGCTCACTCTTTTAGCAAGCAGATGGTGGTACAGAGAACAATGTGACAAGCAAATGAGAGGGGAAAAAAACCAACCCAAAACATTTCTGCCTCCCGAATGAGTTTCCACTTGGAAATTCACAGTGCTTAGCAAAATGACAAGAGGAAAACAAAAGAAAGGAAGATTGTCTATAATTACTTGGATTTTACTGTGTGAAGGTATCATTATAAACAGCACAGCCATGCCTCCATAAAACCATCTGAAATCTATCTTTTTATCTCTGTACATTGCATTCAATCTCCTTGAGTTCATCTCCTTAAGTTTGGGATTACCTTGAAGGAAAAAAAGGTCTTGAACTGATGGTGGAAGATCGTAATCTTCAAGGAAAAAAATATGAGGAAGTCAATGTCCTAGCTTCCTATTCTAGCAGGAACTGAGGTTGAAAAAGACAAGAGAATTGGTCCAGAACCAAAGCCTGCTGACTTACACCTGCCTTTCCATTCACTTTGGTGTCTTGGAGTAAAAGATTTGTTGGTGAGGAAAGGTCTTTAGCTTCCGCTACTGACAATGGCTTTCAGGGTGAGAAGGGAATTGATTTTATCCCTATACAATGGATCAACACAAGGCCATTATACCAGTTAAGAGCAGAGCTTGTCCTATTCCCAGCTCCATGACTTGGGTGGTTTTGAAGTGATACATACAGTTTGTACACCTCCCTGCACTTGGGTGAATTTTAGCCTCAGGGAATCATTTGTAATGAGTAGCTTATTGGGTGAATTTTATCTTTCCTGTTTGTTCAGGGACAGGACAGAATAACAAGCAACTCGTAGTGGATCTGGATACTGGGGTTTACTGACGAACCAGAAAGATCAGAGCTTTTACTTTACCTGATTATTTAACACAGTCGGTCACTCCCCTCCCTGCACTACCTTCATGAGGTCTCAACTTCCCTCTCCAGCTGGTCTCTGCTCATCTGGGAAAGTTGGGCAAAAGTCATGTCAATTCATACTGTGCTGCTGCTCACAGTTAACGACCTTGGACATCACCATTCAAGGTTCCTGAACATGCCACTGCATTTGTCTTCACTCTGATCGGATCTCCAAGAACTCCCCCTGCTTCCAGGATCTTTCCTCCAGTTGACATCTTCTTCACCTTCTTCATTCTAGGTCCCCTTCTTCTCTCCAAGACAAGTTCTTCTTTTGGAGAACCCTTGGTTTTGGTCATCTTTTCTTTCATAGCCCCAAGTCCCCGTTTTTCCTAATCTAAATAGTCTAGGTGCTGAAGCACAACACATGATCAGCCTCCTAATTGGTGCTTCTGTCTTATGTGTCTTCATTAATGGGAGGATTCAGGACATGCAAGGTTTGTTCAGTCCAGGTGCTATCAAAATTCAGAACCAGCCTGTACTGCTTGCAACTAGCAAGCAGCAGGCTGCTTCTTGAGAGTTCAAAAGTTAAGTCTTGGATATGCATTCCTTCATACACGCATACACCCAATTATCTGCCGCTTGTTAACATTTACAATTTAAGCAGTTTTTTCACCTTCAACAGTTTGTTCAACAGAAATTTAAGTATCTGAGCAATATTCACCCTCAAAGGTTGAATACAGCCAAATCCAAACACAGGGATGCCAAATTCTGCAAGAAATCCACAGTCAGCCACCTGTCCCTGTGGGATTCACTCAGGATTAGAGATGCAAGCAAATACAAAACATTCTGGAAACACAGTCCAGCACCACTCTCTTGAATATACAAATGGGCATTTGCTGAAATGTTTGCAGCGTTACCCTAGACCCAGGGGTAACTGGGTCATGATAAGGCAGGGTTTCACTTAACTCCAGCGGGTCTGAATCTGAAATCAGCAGCTGAAACCAAGTCCCAGAAGCAAGTGAATCTCCTAACAGCCATAGAAATTATGATTGCCAGCTAGTGTTAAGAAAACTGAGTTACTGTAAGGTAAATGGCATCATGCAAGTTCTACTGTCTCTTCTCCTTAACAAATTAACTAAATTAGTAAAGATGATTCCCTTCCTGTTTCTGCTTTCCTAAAGAAGGCATGTATCCTGCTCCAAATTAAATTAACAGTTGACTCCTTTTGATTCAAGCTGTACATGATCAGAGACCAAATGAGCTTTAATTTATACAAAGACTTAAAAACACAAGTGGAAGTGTTTGCAGATTTCAAAGATACAACAGTGAGCTGCAGAGTTAGACCAGGGACAAGTACAAACCTACATGATTCAGAAAGGTCTCTTCTGATCAGAGGAGTTAATTAAAGAGCTGTAAGCAAGTTAAGTTGGGTTTTGATGCACAATGCTCCCTCGGAGCTTTCTGAGTGCATCCTGTAGATCCCATCTGCACTGAAACTGAATTGAAAATAGTTCTGTCTAAACCTGCTTATCTCAAAGATAAACCACCTGAATATGCATTCTGTGACTCAAGCTCAGCCACTATTTTGAAATAAAAGTTCTTAAATAGGTGGTGTTTCCCAGCATAGCTGAAGATCCTTAACGGACACCAGATTTGGGAAGTTCATTGCTGGACTCAGGTGAGTCCTAGAAACACTGTCACACAGACAATCTTTTGATAGACCTACATTCACAAAGCTCTATCTGTGGGGTCCATAGCTGGTGGCATACAGTGAATTCAAAGTTACCTTTTGGTAAAGACAAGGTATAGAAAGAAAGAGAATAAAATGGGGAAGGGAAAAGCTCTCCCAGGGTTATTTCTGGGTGATCAGATAAGTGTATTCCTGAGATTGATCCCTCCAGTATAGCAAATTAATACAACAATGAGGATGATTTTTCCCCCATGTCTTCCCCCTAGTCAGTCAGAAAAGCATAGTACCACGTGTTTTTCACTGGGACCTGCTCAGAGTCTCTATTGTTTTTCCCCACTTCTGATGCTCTTGGTGTTGATTGGAGCACGCTTTGATCAGGTACAAGTGTTCCAGGCTGATGGGTGGCTAAGCTTTGTGCATGTAGTATTACTGGGTAATACTTATCAGCTAATACCTACTATGCTATCAGCTGAGACTTGTTTTTTCTCTCTTATAAACCAAAGGCTACAAAATGTGAGGCAGGAAAAGGGAGGGGGGAGCAGGGGGGATTATCATGCTGTTGGAGTGTGTAGGTGGACAGCCACGAGAATAACAACACAACAACAGCATGAGAACAACAAGGGGAAACACTGTCCCAGCAGCTGTGAGGGAAAGGCTACAGAGCTGCGATGGAAAGGCAGGCTGCAGAAGTGCAGAAGGGAGGCCTTCAGCGTGACACAGGTGAAGGCACTTTGGGCACTGCAATAATATCTTGCTGCAGGAAGGAACATTCCTGACAGTACCAGTACACCTGCAAAAAGTCGAGTGAAGCCCTTCACCTGATTCTGTTTTCCTTCCTATCCTGTGACTGTCTTATCCCCTGCATTTTTAAGCTGAGTGGGTAGGAAATACCTCCTGGCAGATGTTTGTGTTGGCAAGTCCCTCAGGGCTGTCATCTCCTTTGGGAATCCAAGGTACTGTGCCAATGCACACGTCCCCAGTGACACCTCTGTGTCACTTGTTCCCTGGCAGGTGTTGCAGTGTCCTGAGCAAACACCTAGAGAGGCGAGTTGGGAGCCAGAGGCTCCAGCTAATACCTACTGAGGGCAATGTGGCATGGAACAAGTTACAGCCTACAGTTAGGGTCCTGCAGATTAGCAGAAGAGTGCTCTTGGTCACTCCTAGGCAGGCACTGGGTGTGCAGCACTCCAAACTAGCCATCATGCACACGAAAAAAATGACAGCGTGGTTGTAACTGCACGCAATGTTCAGCTGTTGCTCCAGCTTCATAGAGGGAGGACTAGCAGCAGGGACTGGTGATTAACACAGCATTAGAGCAGGATGCCTAAATAGAAATATAGGTCAAAATGCTTTCAGATATCCTGCATTAAAGAGCTTATAACACATTTCCTGACATATTGCTGTAAGCAAAGGTTAATCTTTTCTGGGGTCACTTGTAAGCAATTTCAGAGTTGTATTATGCTGATTTTGCAGTCTGCTTTGGGAGTACAGGTCCTACATCAGAAAACTGGAAGTCAAGTCAGGTGCTGACTGCTTTGCGTCCAACTATTTTAAGAATAGATTTTTGCCTTGTAGCTTTTACCTCCCCTGATCCCTTTTATCCTTGGAGAGCCTGCAGAGAAGTCTGCCTTAAGTCTACGGGCCCCTCCTCACAGTCTGCCCAGTGGGCTGCCACGGGAAGGGCAGATGGGACAGGAGGAAATCTGGTAGTTTTCTGCCAGCAACCTGCACAGCAGGCAAGGTTTGAAGCCCATGCAGGCTGAAACAAACACGACAGGTTCCCACACTCGGCAGTGTTTCACTCTGATGAATCAGCATTTCTCATTGGGAATGGGCTCCACCAGAAGATTTCCGGCCAGATTTAATCAAGGATTTTTGAAAGCCATCCAAAACACAGGCCAGGAAAGGAAGTAACTGCAAAAAATACCAGCTTTTTCACATTTTCTGAATTGTTCGGTAATTACATTGGTTGAAGATATAATTCATGCATGATTGTTTAGAGTTGTCCCTGCAACATTTATCAGCTCACTCACAATTATCTTTCTTTCCTTCCAGAATCGGTCTGTAATCAGTTCTATAAACCCTTTGAGATATTTGTTTGAAGACAATGTTTTTTGTAGGGAATAAAGATGGGAAAGAAAAATGTTTTCAAAGCTGCAGCCAAAGAGAAAGCTGGTAATCAGACAACTAAAAGAAAATGCAGATTTTTCTGACCTAGTGAAAACAGATTCATGAGGAGTTAATTTTTTTCCACTTTCTGCTTTTTCTTCTTACACGCTATATTTTACTTCTCTTGCTGAACAGCGCAAAACTCTGATGCATTACCATAGCTCAAACTTTTTCTAAAGATGAAAAGCTATATTGGTTTAACTCCATGATTGTATATAAATGCTGTACTACATCAGTACAGTTCAAGTGGTACGACCTTTTTAATTTGAATGTAGCTGCACCAGTAGATGAAGAAAGTCTGGGAAATAAATAAGCAAGGTAGCTGTAACAAACTGTTATGCCAAGATGGCCATGCCCACACTCAGGGTTTGTGTGAATCAGTTGGTAGGAAACATTTCCTACCTGGCACAGTTACAGTGGTTAAAACCAAGAAAACATTGTCTGTGTACCAGGCCATAAGGATGAAATGTTGTTGAAAGTCTGGCTGCGTTGTGCTCCTATAGCAATGTATAGTATCTACAAATCCGGTTTAGCAGCCTAATTAATCAGAGCTACAGCAATTTGCATCACCGGGGCTGCTCAGACAGAGCACACAGTAAATTCACGTCCTGGAGCCAGCTGCTGCCCCTGTTTGTGCTGTCTCTATCCTCATGGAATTCCACTGATACAACCCAGCTTTATTCTCAACCTGCCATGCTGGGAGAAGAGCCGCCGCAAGTCTTTGCTCCTCGGACAGACTCCAGCACTTGTCCTCCCTTCTTCCGATGCCTTGTGAGCATTGTCACATCGAAGAAGGTTTCCTTGGACTGATTTAAGCCATCACTGGAAGCTGGGGCTTGGTTTGGTTCATCTGGTCTCACTCCCTTGGCTTCGTCTCCCACCAGTGGCATGTTCCCCACCTCCCCTTGGTGTGTGACGACTGCTCTTCCCCCTCACCCAGGAGGCTGCTGCCTTCATATGCTGCTGGGAAAGCTTGGTGTAAAAAGCTGGGTTTGGCCGGAGGGTTTTGTTTTGGTTTTGACAATGTATTTGTGCTTATGTCCCTCCTTGGCTAGTCCTGGGCTGCTGAGTTTGCTACCAACCTTCCTCCTGATCTTATTAAACCAGGTTGTACTTTGCGATGCTCAAACCCACTGATGTGCTGTTCGGCGATAAGGAAGATGCCGCTTGCTGTGAATGATCTTGTGACTCAGCGGCAAATGGATGCGTGGTTGTCTGTGAGACTGGGTGAGCAAGGACAGAAACACAGCTGTTGCCAGATGAGAGCGCTTCGGCAAAGCTGGCTTTCTTGTGCCTGTCCTGAGGATGCCAGCCCCCCTGGAGGACATGAGTATTTAAGACTAACACAACAGTAATCTAGATCTATTTTTTCAGAAATGAAACAGTACAGAGGGATTTTTAACTTACTGATCTCTAAGAAAAAGGGACAGCAGAGTGGCTGTCTAGGTAGCAATGCTAACAATTGGGTGTCAGCTGGAAGAGAAGTGTTTGGATGCCTTGGACTGAGAAACCCTAAGCATCAAGGATGTGACAATTCAGGATTTGAAGTTTGCTTCTTGTTAATGTAGGTGCCATTTGTAAAATGCAGCTCTGGATCCTGAGCATGCAAAACACGTTTGGTTGCTCAGACCTGTGCCTGATTAGAGCAGCTGACATGGTTAAAGGTACTTCTTCCTCACTGCAAGAGTTTCTAATGTGATATTCAGCTATTGGTTCTTAAAATCAGTATTTATACAGTACCACTAAAAGGTGAAGTGCTTTCCTGAAAAACAGTCTTGATGCTCTCTCCAGGGAGACAAGAGTCTGGTGGTACAAAACATAGATTTTTTAATTAGTGGAGTGATCCTCTCTTGTTTGGCTTCAGTGAATTACTTGCACAACGGCTACAAGTTGAGTAGAGATTTGTAGACTCAAGATAGACTAAAACTAGACAAAATAAGACAAGAGGACAAATGTTACAGGGTTAATGAGAATGAAAGATAGCAATTAGAGTAATATAGTCAGAAAGTCACACTCAATGTATTACCACAGCAGCAGCACTGGTCTTCCTGTTTTTAGGTTCAGCCCTTTGTAAGGGAAGATCAGCTTTTTGCAAAGGGTGTTTTAAGAGAGAATGAGCAGAAGACTAGTGACAGGATTATGAAAGCAGGTCCAGGCATTCGGCATTGATGACAAGACAACCACTAACAGGAGCCAGATAAGTGGATGAAGGAAGCAGCTGGTAGAAAGGTTTGGAAAAAAGAAATCCAGTCTTGCAAAAACAAACCAAGACAGTTGTTCACAATGAATATATATTTTGGTTATGCTTCTGGACATGAAGTCAAAACCAAAAAATATTTCATGAGAAGGGGCTCCAGGAAGATTCCAGTCTGAGAGCTGTAACAGGAGTTTTGTTGCTATTATTGTTATTTCCTATCCTCTTCATCATATGCCTGGAATATTCCTGTTAATTTTCCTTTTTCTCTTCCAACAAAACAGTGAAATCAATATGTTCCTGAGGAGGAGACAGCAGGGCAGGCCACTTCTGATTTTCTTGATGAAGAATCAAAAGCTTTTGGGGAAATAAAAAATTTCCATCTGTAAATTCTGTATTTTGGGAAAAGGGCATTTTCTGTTGGAATTATTTCCCCGGGAAAATCTTGACCATTTCTAATGGCCGGTAAAGCTTTTTGGCTAGTGCAGAGAGCAACAAGAAATGTCTCCAGAAGTTCGGACTGCATCAAAGGTAGCTTAGGTTTTGGAATATTTCAGAGGGATTGTGTGATTTCTCTTTTGGGACCTTTGACTTGTGAGGTCAATCACCTTATTTTATATCAGAGAGCCCTCCTGGTTATGAGTACTCACGGAAAGACACTTTCTTCTTACCAGCTCTCAAACAAGCTCTTCCAGCTCCTGTGGAGACAAGTCTTTGAATATTCCAGATATGTTTTCTCCAGGGAGAAAGGTGTTTACCTCATGACCCTATTTCACAGATTTCCTCCATTGTGTAATAATGATTGTCTTGTTAGCTAGTTAATTTGAAATCAATCTTTGCTCAAGAGAAGTTAAAGCAAAATGAACACTGAATTATTTGGTTTTGGTATCCAAAAGACATGGACAGCGCCATTGCCAATATTTATAAAAGATACATCAAGACATGAAATACACTTACACCAAATTAAATTTTGAATGTCTCTCTCTTCCCCTGTCCAGCTGACTTGTTATAGACTTTTTATGACACATGCCTTGTGAGGCATTCTGTCTTCCTTTGTGCCTTAGGTTTCATTCATCACAGGGAAACCATTCTTAGTGGAGCATGCCAGTTTCATAACTGATTTCTTTGAAGCCTCCAGAAGGATCTGGACAGAGTTAATCTTCCACCTCCTCTCCAAATCTATGCCTTCCCCATGAAATATATTTACCTCTAATTTATGCAGGGGGTAGTCTTGGGACTTCTGTAACTAAATTAAGAACCAGCTCATTTATTTTTAAGTCGCATATATCACCTTGTAATAAGAAGACTTGTCTGACAGTTTAACAGTTCCTAGGCTCAATAGAAGGTAAAATTCGTCCCTTCACAGCCTTTGATGACTCAATGTGCACCTTTCAGCATGAACCATATCTGCTCACCAAACTTACTTTTCTGTTGATCTGTACATTAACAAACATGCTAAGCGTGACAAAAACAGGTAGGTCATTACTGGCTCTTGACTGAAACAAGCATTTGCCTTCCTTTGGGATAATGCAGGCGACAGCCCGGGACCCATTCTTGGAACAAGCTCCCCGGGGAGACGGGGTGGATCTGAAGGCTGTCTGTCTTTAAGAAGTGCAGCATAGCTTTCTTTGACGAATCCTTCCACAGCAGGGTAGCATTTAACAGCACTGACATCCTCTTCCATCAAGTAAACTACAGATCAGTGAAAAATTAAAGATAGTAATACAGTTTGAAAATAATTATTTAAATCCTGCCACAAGCAGAATTTTAACATGCATAAAGTATAACACCAACAACTCCACTAACTCACAGTGGAGCGTCCTTATTCTGGTTGCATATCATTATGTTGGTGCTGTATGTGGAGGTACTCAAATACTAAATAAATAGTAGCTTACATGAGTGTATCAGCCCCATAGGCAGAGGAGGCAAATGCAGAGGAAGAGTGATTCCTCTCCCATAACGAAAGCAGCAGAAGCTGGGTGCTCTGAGGGGTGCTAGGTTTAAGCACGAGTGGCTCAGTAACACTGCAGCTGTTTCAATGAAACAAGGTCCTCGTCCACAGTGCAACTATACAGAAAAGACAGGAGTGTCTGAGGAAACTAATGCTCCCTCCAATACCGAAAGATGCTGATGTCTAGTTGAACCTCATAACTGCTTCAGGTTATGCTAATCCAATTAGTTTCATCCTCTCCTCCTGCCCTCATTCCTTGATAGTCAAGATCCTCTGGCAAACAGCTCATTCCCATCATACTCCTGATGCACTGGCTGCAGCGTAAATGTACCAGGGTGGCACTGAGCAATCCTCGCTGCCCATCTGCAATCAGCATCTCCCCATGCAAGGGAAGCCCTGGAGCAGCTGGGGAGGCTGGTTTTGCAGTAGCTGTAGTTTGATACATAAGCACAAAGAAGATGCACCACAAAGAATTAAGGTTTAATCCTGCATCTTCCCACACAGGATCTTTAAGAAACCTCTGTCTAATTTAGTGGAAAGAAAAAAAAAAAAGCACATATGGATATTGTTAACACCTGCTTTTCATTTCGTAAAGTAAGAATGGGGCTGAGATCCCCATGGTCTAAAGCTAAATTGTCAGCGCAATCCTGGCAACAGATTTTTAAACACCTTTGGTGGTGTAAGAAGCAAAAGAACATCAGCTGATTTTAAGATCAAAGGCTGAGTTTACAGGGTTGGCAAAAAAAATCTTCTCGTCACTTCTCGTCACAGCACAAATAAGCTATGTAAATCTCAGAGAGTTGTGATGGCACCACACACTGATATTCTCCCCAGTGCTTCTCTGGCTAGAGCCTCCCCAATATTTTCCTCCAGTTCAGACATGCACCACAAATACCAGGTGTCATGTTGGGGAGGATGGAAAGCTCACTGGTCTCTGCTGTTTGAGACAAAAGCATGTTACTTAACATATGAGGTAAAATTAATTTTGCTGGGAGATAAGGGAAATGCCATAAATAACCAGCAGGCTGCTTGAGAGAGCAAGTGAGCAAGCACTCCCGAGCCTCCCAAAGCTCATGCTGGCTGTGCCTTTCATCAGCAGAGTCACTGAGGAATATCTGCCGTTCTGGGACAGATAACCTTTGCTCCATCAAAATGCTATTATTTTAGCAGTTATTTCTTTAAATGGCGGATTGGTTAAACCTCATTTTCTCAGGTACTCAGACGTGAACCTAGGTGCAGCTCCATGGGTAAAGCAGAACACAACATGCCCCTTCAGCAGGACTCTGCAGTCCTCAGAGACAGTTCAAAAGCAATGGGTACCTTTCCCACTCACCCCCCCAGATGCTCGTGACTTTTTTCTCAAAGACCCAGTTCCAGTGTCTCTGCTGTGCCATGTGCAGGTGAGGGATGCCCCTGATGGCACCACGACATCGCAAGCTGCCCGGGGCTGTCAACCCACACCTCTGTCTTCCCCTGTGCACAGCCAGCAAAGCTCCGGCAGCCCCTGGGACAGTGGTTGCTGCTGGCAGGTCATGTTCCTCACAGAGGAGGGTGGAATAATATTGCAGGGCACATTTTCTCCAGGAGCTTGGCAGCTGTCAGCCCACCCTCTGGACCTGCAGCAGCCTGTACATGTTACAGAGTACTTCTAGGAAATGATACAGCCCAAAGATAGCAAGGGACTACTTTTGGTCATCATCTGTTGGTCTATTGTGGTTTGGCGCAACGTCTTCCCGCAGTGCGTGGCCTTCTAGGTTTGGACACGTCTGTAGCCCAGCCACTGCAGGGACCATACATATCCCTGAGCTAGCTTTGGTTTAACCCACTTTAGTGCTGCTGGCAAGGAAGCTGCAGTAGCCCAAGGCTTGACATGAAAATAGTCTGCCAAGGGTTGTTTAATAGGTTGTTTTGGCCAGTTCTGTAGCTCACAGTGAGTTCTATGGACACGCTGAGCTGGTTACTGTGAAGCTGGCTGATGTGCACCTCCAAAAACTGTGGCACGGATGTATCCTTTGTGGCTTGTGAACATGGGCTTACATCCCCCGATTTCTCACCTGTGTGCCTTCATCGCTAAGGTCAGTGATAGCGATTCTGCCCAAGGGGAGCTGTACAGGATGCACCAGACGCTGCTGTTTTTGAACCAGGTGGACAATGCCTGCAGCTGCCCTTGCAGCCCTTGCTCCAAGCCAAGCCAGGGAGTGCAATGGCAACCCACTAATGCTTGGCCTTCAGGCCAGCCTCAGTGGGGTCTGTGAGCTCCTCATCCTGTCTCAGACTAGCAGCTAATGCTACACTGGCAAATGCCAAGCCAACTCCTTTCACCCTTAATTCCCTTTGGCCTGTGTATCAAAACACTTTCTGCTTTGCTTTTCTTCTTTTGTTTTTTTTTTTTGTGAGCACTGACAACTTTCCCTGGGCAGCTCTGCTATTGGAAATAAATTATGTGTCAGCTTTTGATGGAGACGTGTCAGCTGAAGCCTAAGCGATGAGAATAAGACCCATTTCACTTGTCATGTGTACTCCAAGTTTGAAGCAAGCCAGGCCTCCGAAGGCAAAAGTCAGGTGTACCAACTCACTCCTTCAGCCTCTTCTCTTTCTCCTGGGTGACAGCACCGTGTGCCTGCAGTCAGTCCCGGCTGGGCACATCCCCAGGGCACGGGGCAGAGAGGGGCTGTGACAGCTCTCCTGAACTCAGGCAGTGTATTTTGCCCACCTCCTCTCAGAGGTATCTATCAAACTGACCAAGCCCAGAAATCAGGGCAGTGGATAGGGGGAAGAGTGAAAAGATGGAAGCAGAGTTTGCCTTATGTCTCTTGTTGCAGTCTCCTAAATAGTATTGATGAATTTCGTGGCACTGCATCATAACGCAGAAAAAGGCCATGGTCTCAGCCTTTGCCATGAATCCCCTGACATCTCTATACACCTTTAACCAATGTGGAAGGCAGAGGCGTGATTAAAACGCAAAACCAGGGACACCCTGTTATTCACAGTAGCAGCCTATGCTGCAGAATTCGTCCCTGTTACTATGACCAGCTCTTTTTTGATACAATTCTCCCCGGAAAGGCTTTGAGGTCAAAATTTACCTGAGAGGAAAGAGAGGGAAGGGAGAATGTCCAGGAAACATCCATGAATTCAAACCAGCTTTCTAAACAACAAATATTTCAAAAATAGCCAAAGGTCAAAAACTGCCAGAAACCCTGATCAAGGTCAGCATTTACCTCAGCATAAATATCTTCTTAATAGAGTCAGAGTTTTTTTGGTTTAGCGAAGCTTAACAGAAAGTTTTCCATGCACATGCCATTTTGTAAGAAGAAAAGCAGCAGGAAAACCCCTCAGCCAGTCCAGGTTTAAAATAATGTGTCGGAGACTCTTATGACTTCTTGAGATAAGAATTTCATATAGGCTGAGTGACATGTACATTGCATACAGTGCTTTAAAATCCAGAGTGAGGAAAGATTTCCTGACTTCAGCACATATATCATGTTTGTGAACGTTGGCTGCTTTGTTTTCATTACACTTGCCTTCCTTGTCAGCACCCCAGCTAAAATAAAGCAATCCCCAGGCAACTTTCACAAACACACAGTGGGAAGAATGTACATTCATTATGTGGGGTCAAATTCAACATTGCACAACTTCATTTACTTTAATTGAATGTGACTCACATAATATACACAGTAAGAAGTGAGTATTTGCCTCCTTATGCGGGGCTTTGGGAACTTTTTTGAATTAGCTGCCAATTATTTGCCCAGCACTGGTCCTTGGCATAGAATCCCTGAATGAAGAAGTCTCTTTTTTTAATAGTAATTCCTCTGATTTGTGAAAGAAAATAAGCTGAACACCTCATTCCATTCCCCACTCACTCTCCCCACCAAGCACATAAATACTCAAGCTGCAGCAATGTCCATATATCCCCATGCCTAACCTAAAAATCAAGATTTATTCTTGCTTTTGGCAAGTTATTCTTTCAGAACTTTTCACTACCTGAGTAAACACAAAACAAAGGGGCCCCAGAAAAGACTGAGAGGTTATTTCAGATCCTGCCTGTAAACATTTCTTGCTACTTCGTTTCCAGTAATTGCTTGCAGCTGATCGTCACTTTGGAGCAGTTCCTTATATGTAAAAGATTGCACAGTTCCCTGTTCCTAAGTTGCCTTTACTTTTGCAAAAGTCCAAGATGAAAATAAATGAAAATCCAGGCTGATGGTCTCTGAAAGGGCAACCTTCTTTCCTAGTCGATAAATAGATCCTTGAAATCCTCTTCTGACGGCCTTGGAATTGGGCCTCTAGCACGAACGCCAAAGCTGTGATTTAAAGTTGTAGGATACGATTCTCCCCTTGGTTATTTTTAATTATAATTGATTTTTTTTTTCTCCTGGTTCTCCCAGAGAAGGCATTCATCTTGCTGGAAAAGCGGTCCCCAAAGTGGTCCCGATGCTTACAACATAGTCACAATGGGAGCTCAGTGGAAGAAGCTGTAAACAGACCTCTAGGGAGCTTCAAAAGGCATCTGTCTGTTAGACTGCAAAGTTTAAAACCAGGGAACTTGATTTTCCCAGCCCTTCTGAGTAAGAGAGGAAGGAGAAGAAGGAGCTTCTTCCCTGCCCATACTACAGCCTTCAGGGCTGGGCATTACGGGGATCCCGCTCTTGGTGGACACCTCTGTATTGGGGATGCAGCACCACTCCTGGGTCCAAATCTGCAGGCTGGGACCTGTCGCAGCCCCATGGCAAGGCAAGTCCTGGTGATGGACACTGCTCCTATGCCTGTGTTTCCCTGAGGAGGAAACATAGGTTTAAACATAAGTTAAAACTCCTGAAACTGGGGCCAAGATTTCCCGTTGGCAGATCTATTTGCTACTGCCGTACACGGCTCCCTCTGTCCCCTTGTCCTCCCTTACCCCTCACCCTGCACCAGCCCCTGTTAAGTCAGCAAATGGGGTTCAGAGCCATAAGCACACGGTCAGAAAATGCACTAGGTAAGTCCAGAAAACACACAGTTAAATTGGGAAGTAGCATCAGTTCAGCAGAGTGAGACTCTTTCCTGGGGATGCAAATATCAGCACAGCAAAGCACTTTCTGAATCAGACAAGCTACTAATAAATACTGGGGTTTTTTTTTTTAAGAGCTTTGAAAAGAAATTTGAGGATTGGGACAATTTGCAGCATTGAACAACCAGCTCCTGTGAAGCCTTCTGTCCTGGGTTTCCCCCTGAGCGCCGGCACAAGCCCTTTCTCTCGCTTTTGCAGTGTCCACTGAACCAGCTTCCTCAGAGGCAATTATTAGTGCCGGCTACAGCAGAAGCAGCACCACATTTCTGTTTTTCTCTGCAAACAAACATTTAAGCCCTCCTGGCAGGACAATCATGCCGCAGGGGAAAAAATGCCCTTGGTTATCAGATCTGTCAAGATTTAGTAACTATCCGTACCAGGAGTGTAATGTCCCCGGCAGGCGACATGATTGACGCACAATGTCTCTCGGCATTATGTTATTGAGTCGACTCCTATGAGCTACAAAGACCTCTGGGAAGCTTCAGCTCTCTTGACCTAGTGCGGAGGAGACGGTCTTGCCTGGGTTCCTGTAGAAGAGCCAGAGAATGCTGAAGGCTGGGAAAACTCAAACAGGACAGCAGGGTCAAAGCTCTGCGATGAGTCTCAGCACCTTGGGGCCTTGCGAGATCTCCCCAGCAGCTGGAGAGAGCACTGATTGCTTTTATAAGGACCCGGTTTGGGAGGAGCTGTGCCTGCTGATGCGTGATACTGGTGGCTTTTTAAAACCAGAAGCTCAGATTTCATACTGTTGAGTGTTAGCATTGTAATAGTTAAGTAAAAAGCTGTTCGGGCAGTACAAAGTGTACAGCAACTGAAACTGCAGAAGTCCACACAGCAGCAATGAGATAAATGTAATAAATGCTATAGCAGAATTGGGGTCAGATACGTAGCTTATGGGCATGGTATCTTATCCTTTCAGAAAGCCATACACCAGAGCTGAAACATAAATATCCTGTATCCACTAACAAAGCAGAAAAAAATATTTCCAACGAGTGTGGTACAAAGTCAGGAGTTTTGCACAAGGGATAAAAATTATGCCGTAACATGGCCAAAAAGAAGGAGTGTTCCTTCATGGAGAAATCAATTTTGAGGTTGTACCTGTTTTAGCAGTACCCAAGGGAAAAGTAAACAAACTATGTGGCATTATAGAGAGACCAAGCCAGAAGATAAGGCTGGGCAGAATGTTCCCAGAAAATATGTACAGCACATCAAAAGCGGCCAGTCAAATACAATTTGACTCATGGCCTGGTTAAGGCTCAGTTCCCCTTCACAGGTAATATGGGGGCTGCCTTTATACCAAGTTACAGGCAAACTTGTAACCCAACACAAAAAAATGACCAGAGATGGAAATCCAGTTCTGGGGAGGAAAGTGGATTGGGGAAGACTTATACTTCGTTATGAAAACACAGAAAAAAAGACACCTGAAGATGCACAGGCAGCAAATAGCAGCATCCGGCAGATTAAACACCATTCAAGCTATCCAGACCAACTGAATCTATCAGATTATGCTAGAAATCTATTTTTTCTTTCAAGCTGTTGAACATTTTGTCATTTGTGAATACAGGGCTACCTGGAACCTGGGATCAGAAGGATGGTGGGAAAAAAAGAAAAAGAAGGGGGAAAAAATGTGCCTGCGTATATAAAACTAGCTCAGCTGAACCTCCCCAAATATCCAGTTTGTATTGGATTCAGATAAAAGTTCAGGTTAGTCTTCTGTCCTATTTGGACCTGTTTGCTCACCACACATCACAGAATCACATGTATTTTTATTGATTACCTCTGTCCACACCACTATATTCAGTTCTTTTGCTGCATTGTTCCATTGATTTCTTCTGCCCAAATCACACTATTGATTTCCCCTGCTCCTGTTACACATCTCCTATGCTTCTCTCAGCCACCCGCTTGATATAATAGGGAAAGTGTAAGATTAAGTGCTCATCTTACAAACACTTATGCATATGAAGAATTTACACACAAGGATAAATCCAAGGCCACCGATCTGTTGCAGAGACTATGTATAATGGTATATGTGTGATTTTTTTAATAGAATACAAGGATTACATGAAAGAATAAAACAAGGATTGTATGCAATCCTTTACTCTTGTTATTCATTAAGGCAATAGCAAAGAGTTCAAGGCTAATGCTGAGCTTTCATCTGTTCTGCCAAAACTATGTTGAAGTGCAGTTTTAGTTAAAGTTATTAACACAGAGGTGAAAGTAAGACTTTTCTGCCAGGAATGGACTAGATTTCCAACCGAGGTCAGGACTCACAGTTGCAGGCAGATTGTAAGGAAAGGACAGCACCTGATATGCCCTATGCTGAGTGTCTGGATTTTTTCAGATACTCTACACCAGAGACGCTGAGGTTCTTGGGCAGTCATCTCCTGACTGTGGATGCAAAGCCTTTGGAAATTCTACTTCAAAACACAATCCATGTATCAGACATCGACGCACATCTTTCACATCTGGTCCAAAACTTTCTATCTACACTTTTTCTGTGGGTAATTATATATTTCAATCTTTAATTTTTTTTTCTTACCTTGAAATGCATAACTGTAATTGTAAAACCAACAGTTCTTAGTGAAAACCAGAAATATTACATGCATCAGCAGCATTAATTTTTTTCAGATTTCCAGTGAGAAGTTGATATATTCCACAGGAGAAAGAGCATGTATGTTTTTCAGAGTTGCTGTAATGTTTAATAAAATTACATTTAAAGTACTGTGTATGTGTTGTTCCAAGCAGTGACATTTTACTATAAAGAACTGAGTGATTCTGTAACATTTAAAAAATGGTAGTCTGAATAGTTTATTGAAATGTGTCATTGATATGGAGAAAATATGCTTTAAGTTTTTATATGAGATGGTGTTGTAGTTTAACCCCAGTCAGCAACTCAGCCCCATGCAGCCACTTGCTCACCCTCCCCCATCCCGGTGGGATGGGGGAGAGAATCAGAAAAACATAAGCAAGAAAACCCGTGGGCTGAGATAAGAACAGTTTAATAATTTAAGTAAAATATAATAATAATAATAATAATAATAATAATAATAATAATAATAATAATGAAAAGGAAAATAACGAGAGAGAGAGGAACAAAACCTAAGGGGGAAAAAAAAACAAACAAACAAAAAAACCAAAAAAACAAGTGATGCAACCGCTCACCACCCGCCAACCGATGCCCAGCCCGTCCCTGAGCAGCGATCGCTGCCCCCTGGCCAACTCCCCCCAGTTTCTATACTGGGCATGACGCCATATGGTATGGAATAGCCCTTTGGCCAGTTGGGGCCAGCTGTCCCGGCTGTGCCCCCTCCCAGCTTCTTGTGCCCCTGGCAGAGCAGGGGAAGCTGAAAAGTCCTTGACCAGTGTAAGCACTGCTTAGCAACAACTCAAACATCAGTGTGTTATCAACATTATTCTCATCCTACATCCAAAACACAGCACTATATTACCTACTAGGAAGAAAATTAACTCTATCCCAGCCAAAACTAGGAGAGATGGTATTACAAATTATACATGATAAGATGTTTAGTACCCAGCAATTATTTTGTAAGTAGAAATTATTTCCCTTGAATTATAAACTTCCACTCTACCTCCCTGAACTCTGGTGAAGATGAAGAGGAGTTGCTTTGGAGATTTCTTTGTCAAACAAAATAAGAACCTCTTGCACAACGCTGTTTCTTTCAGTCACTCCTGTTTAGAAGCAAGGGAAAATGCACATATAAAATAATCCTACCAAAGCAAGAATGGACAATTTGAATGCATGGGGAAAACAGTCCTGTCTGATTATTATTACTGTGCAGTTTCAGAGATCCCTTGGATGTTATTCCCTATCAACTTTATAGCTCTTTCATCCAAAACCCCAAGAATTTGTAACAAAATGTTGTAGCCACAAGGGAGAGATTTTCCTTTTCATATAAAAACCTCACAGTGACACTCTGAAAATGGTACTGCTTAGCAATCTTTATGTGATGCTAAACATTTGACAGACCTGCCTGTGACCACCTTATGGAGGATTTACTAGCCTGGGGAGCCAAAGTTAGGAGCTCAGCATCACCTTACATTGAGTGACCTTTGCAAATTAGTCACAAACCAAGGTTTTCAAAAATGTTTGCTCAGAGCTTTTAATCAAGAAAAGCAGCAGCAATATTGCTCTTAGGAGAAAGAGGAGAAAGTGAACAAGCTGTTACCTTCTTGATTGCAGCGTAACTCCTTAGCTGGGCATAGCAATTACCTACAACACCATCACCAATATGCGCTGGCAAGAAACAGGCTTCTTGGTGGGACTGGCAAGCTCTGCATAACTCAAAATGCCAGATCAGTTCTTCTCAGGTGTTTGGAGGAGCTATATTCTTGCAATCAGAGGATACCTCTGCTCATATGCAAGTTATGCTGGCTAAAGCAAAGAAAAAAAATCACATAGGCACTTGGAAAAACCTGCAAGCAGAAGCCCCTCTCTCTCATGGGTGTTCCCTGCAGCCCACCTGCCCCGTGCAGCAGTCTGGAGCGGGTGCTGCTCCCCTCAGTGTGCCCCATGATGTGGTCCTCCACTACCACGACCAGGTGTCACAAGCCAGGGCAGGGACAAGAGGAGAAGGCCTTCACTCCTGGGCCAGGGAGTGGCATTTTGGGGTCTCCTTTCACCACCCAAGGACAGCAGGGTGGTCAGCAGGCTTCCCTGGAGTAGAAATCAATGTTGGGATCATGCAGATGGTGGTAGAGTCCCACAGGTCCTCCATGAGGGCTACTGTTGAAGAGCACAACAGACCATGACGTGTGTACAAAATTAACCTAAAAATTCCTTCTCCAGGTTGCTTTTATCTCAGGGTGAGTTTTCTGCTTGGTGTTTTCCCTGAGTTCCCTCGTCTGCTCAAGGCAGCAGGCACGATCCCTAGCTCATGTTCCTTATCGCAGCACCATAGCTGACTATGAACATCCAAGCAGTTTCTCAAAGAAAGTCTGGGGTATAAGAAACATGCAAAGCAAACTGTATTTTAAGCTGCTTTTTGAAAACAGTCTGAAGGTGCCTTGTTTGTTTCTCTGTCCTAACAACTCTTAAAGAGTTTGTAGTATCCCTCTGAAGGCACAGACCTGGTTTAGTGGCTGAGGCAGTTTTATTCCCAGTTATAGCTGCATCAGCAAATAAGCTGCCCTGCTGGAGGATATTGACTGTCTACCTCACATCTGTGTGACCAAACTATGGCCATTTATTATTCTGTTATTTTGAACCCCCAACTTCTTTAGCCAGCACGTGATCTCAAACCACTGCTTTCTAGCTTTTAAAATCAATTGATAAATAGCATTTGTTTATCTCCAAGGAATCAGTGCACAATTACTTTGAACTGTTTCAAGAAAATAGGATTTTTGAGATACTATATCCTCCCTTTACTCCCTTCAATAAGCTTGATTTACAAAGCAAAAAGAAAGAAGAAGCATGAGTTGCAATGCAGACTTACAGAAATGTGACTGCTCTGCAGTCAAATTATTTTGTAGAACTGGGATCTTTATTGTTAATCTCAGGTCTTTCTTTCCTTTGGTCTTTCTCTCCTTTCTCCTGTCTCCACAGGAGAAAGTGGAGGTTCCAGGCTTTAGGGTGTGTTTTAAATCTTAGGTTGTATATAGTGTGGTATTTACTGTGAATTACAAGCTCAGAGTGACTGGCATAATGGGTGAATTTACTTGCGTCCAGAATGTCTGACAAAGCCTCTTGACCCATCTAAGTTTTCAAAACCGGAGTAAAGAACTGCAATATGGGGTCCATCAGTCAGCCAGTGTGAAACTCTATAGCTGTGTGTTTAGTGGCTGCAGAAGAAACTAGTAAACATTACCCTAGCAAGGTAGTTGCATTTGGGTGATGGACCCGGTGTAACCAGAATTTAATTGATTCCATAGGAAAATCCATATACATAGGCCCATGCCTGACTATTATAAGAAATAAAATTTTAAAATCGCTTTGGATACAACAGAGTACAATGACATAACATACTTAAGGAAAAGATGCTTTTCTTCTTTTCTTCAGATAGTTTTACAATTAAGCTACTTTGAGATTACTTGACATTGATAGAACGGCGTTTACCAGAGAGGTTATAGCTCGTGTCATTGCAGCACATCTTCAAAGGATGCACAGGAATTAACTGAGCTGCTTTCTTGAAAGAGTTCCTATTTAGAACAGAGGACCATTCCAGGGACTTCTCTTAAAAACAGTATCTGAGTGTTTCAAATGAAAGACAGAGTAAAACTGTAACAAATGAAAAGGTAAATTCTGCTTAAGGAGAAACTCCTTTAATGTGATTGTTTTAGTTCAGGACTCTATCTAGAATCATAACCCTTCTTCAATACGTGACCCAAACCCTTAATTATTTATTTTCCTAATTACCAAGGGAAACAGTCATTAACCCAACAATTCAGTGTCATATAGTGATGGTAAAATCTAGAAAAATGGTGGACATAAAGAGCGGGAACATAACTGTGGAAGACTTTTAGCTGCAGAGAATTAGGAAGCTATTAAAGGAGAGGATATACAGAATAAAGGGGAATATGGCTGGGGAGCCAAGATTATAATTTTATTAGGCCTGGGAGTTAAATAAAAGTGAAAACCTAAGAGAAAAGTCAAAACAATTGAATGTGAAGGGCCACTTTGATCAGATTAACTGAGATGGAAGTGGCTCAAGGGATAACACAATATGCAATCCCAGGAGACAGCTGGACTTGCAAACACCCTCAGGACTCTCTGTCCTCATGCAACTGGGGCACAGACTGCTAAAAAGCCCAGGGAGCCTGCACTTGCAGTTTTACCCCTACTAGTTGGAGTGATAGGGTGGGGTATCGCACTTCTGACTGTGATTCTCTCCAGGGAACAGGGGTTTTGTAAGGAAGGAAGGCAAGGACAGGCTAAAGTCAAACAGACCAAAAGTGCACAAAGCTCTCCCCAAGACTGGTGAGACTGTCTTGAGGCAAAGACTCAGAGGTGTGACAATTTACCTTGGTCAGGGCAGATAACATTGGGGATGCAGCAAGTTCCCCTGAAAATCATTGGGGTGAGGTGTCGAAAGAAATATGTTCAGACCAATAGAAAAGATGCTGCAGTGGAGGAATATAAAATAATGCCCCAGACTGCAGGTCTGGGCCCTTGCCGTAGGTCAGTTTGGGGATATTTTTCCTCCATTTAATACTACGAGATAAAAAACAATCAATGAGCCACTCAGAAAGCTGGGTACATCTGGAAGCAGTCAGCCAAAGGACATGGTAAGGCCATCCCTCCCTGCCGGCAGTTCCCGCAGCGCGGCTTCCCCTGTGCTCCGACAACCTCGCTCCGTGCCATTTATGTGACAGGCAGGGAATAATGCTTCCAGCTTCGCCTTGAAAGCCTTTCCTGTACCGGCATGTAAAGAGCTCCTTCATTCCTCCTCATGGGAAGGAAAATGAAGCAATCCTTCCAAGAATTGAAACGTACCGACTTTGCATGTACTATTGAGACCTCAGGAGACTGAAGTAAATGAATAAAGGATCTTCAAATGATTTACGACAACAATTGCTGGGATTATTCTGAAAGTGGCAGAGGAGGAAGATAAAGATGGAGTTGATAAAGGCAGTTAAATTTATAAACAGTACAGACATGGCCAAGAAAATTAGGATAAACAAAAAGAAGTTCTTTAAAACCACAAGAAATTGCCAGCAACTAATGAGTCTTCGAGGCATGACAATGCAAAAGTACAGATGAAGCTGATATTGCTCAGAAAGCTTTTTTTTTCATTGTTCACAGTAGAAGCTGAAGGTCATTTTCTAGTGATTGAGGTATATTTTCCTTGGGGAGAAAGAAAAATGTTAAAAGGCTTCATGATTATACTGGAACAGATAATTAGACAATAAGAAGTCGTACAGGTTGACAAGGCACTGGGCCCAGAAGATTTCCAGGCACAGCAAAAGCAGCTGAGACAGACAAGAATTTGTGGCCTGGAGCAGAGGAGAGGATTTGGTTATAGTCTATGTGCTATTACAATACACTGGGGACTCAGCTCTGTCGCCAAAACATCCATATCCAAAACACCTGTTTAGGACCAGCAGATATGACAGAGGGCCTCCAAGAGACCTATGAATCCCATATCAACAGTGGAAACCAAATGGGTGCCTTAAGATACTTCATATAGCACTAGATCCTGGTGTTTCTCAGTCAAGCCTTGGGTCTTTTATTCAGAAGGTGGCTGGTTGGTGGGACAACACACTGCATCAGCAGAGGACAATAGTGTAAATCAGCTCCAGATGGAAACAGTGGAAATCAAACTCAAAGTATAAAGTCCTTTAGTTTAAGTTGGCATTAAGCTATGCAGGTAAGAATTAATGTATTTTTATTTCCTTTCAAAATGCTAGCTAATCGTCTGGTATTTTAGTCTTTAAATATTCCAGTAACAGGAATATTCATTAATTACTGGCAAGAAAGACAGACTGTAATGTCTAAATGACCAACTTGGAGGAAATATTTGTGAGTTCAATTCTGAATCCAGCGTTTCTCCTTGAGTAGCTTAAGGCAAGCTCTTTGCCCTCTGAAAGACCTCCTAATTCCTGATACAAGAAAATTCCTGCCTTTTCTGATACAGCTGTAACTCTAGCAATATATCTTTAACTGCACTCATATTAGTTTGTCTGATCTGGTCAGGTTACTTGTTCTGCTCCAAGCCAAATTGCATTTCCCCCCAGTAATGTTAACAGCCATTTCTCTTCTCCTTGTCTTAGACAGATTTAACACATCACTCCTAGGACTAACTCGATGTCAATGGGCAGAGCCCAGCTGATGGTCTCCGTGGACATTAGAAGAAGCATTGTCGTGGTTTAACCCCAGCTGACAACTAAAGCCCACACAGCCGCTCACTCACTCCCCCCCAGTGGGATGGGGGAGAGAATCGGAAGGGTAAGAGTGAGAAAACTCCTGGGTTGAGATAAAGACAGTTTAATAGGTAGAGCAAAAGCCGTGCACGCAAGCAAAGCAAAGCAAGGAATTCATTCACCACTTCCCATGGGCAGGCAGGTGTTCAGCCATCTCCAGGAAAGCAGGGCTCCATCACGTGTAATGGTGACTTGGGAAGACAAACGCCATCACTCTGAACGTCTCCCCCCTTTTTTCTTCCCCCAGATTTTATTGCTGAGCATGACGCCATATGGTCTGGGATATCCCTGTGGTCAGCTGGGGTCAGCTGTCCCAGCCGTGTCCCCTCCCAGCTTCTTGTGCACCCCCAGCCCCCGCACTGGTGGGGTGGAGTGAGAAGCAGAAAAGGCCTTGATGCTGTGCAAGCACTGCTCAGCAGGAACTAAAACATCTCTGTGTGATCAACACTGTTTTCAGCACAAATCCAAAACATAGCCCCATACTAGCTACTATGAAGAAATTTAACTCTATCCCAGCCAAAACCAGCACAAGCATAAAAGCCTGTACCTGAAGACACAGTTATTCCTTATGGCCTATTCCTGAGTCTATTCTGAAAGATGTCAGGAAGCCCTGCAAGTCCTACAGGCTTGTTCTGTCAAGGCAGAATCAACTTCATACTCTTCTGTTTAATCTCAAATGAATTATAACAGGCTATTTTGAAATAACTTATGTCATGAGGCTTCCTGTTTTATTTCCACCTTCAACTTTATAAAAAGGCTATGTTTTTGTGTCCTGGGTTTCTGGGAGCATCTACAAGCAAATCACAGATTCTCAAGCATAACATTCATTCCTATGAGCATCACTGATGATGTTGAGTTGGACGGGTATTCAGTATCGCTGGCTAGCTGCCACAGGGGTTTTCTTCAACAGGTAAAAAATCACAGGCTTCATTGGAGCTATACCAATTTATACCCCAGTGAATGGAAATTAGTTGCCCCTGTCGGTTCTTTCTCAGCACGTGCCAGGGCGGGACAGATGAACAGGGTATTCTGCTCTGATGGTGACAATTTCCTTAAGTCCTTATGTGAGGAGAAGGCTGCCTCTGAAAACCACATGCTTTCTAAAAATTCAGATCAAGTTGTAGTCTGAGTTTTCCTCTCACAGATCTGAATGTTGCATGCAAGCTCATCCGAAGGTATTTTTTGTACCAGCAGTCCCACTGTTTCACCAAGCATTGTTCTCCAGGTATGGATACCTGAGCAGAGTAGCCAGTTTTCACAAGTGCCAATCTCTCTCCATTTGTGTTATCTTTATGGGTGCTCTGCAAAAATCAGGCCAATTTCATATCGAGACTTAGATGCAGTGGTCTGATTAACATCCACAGGAAAGTGTGGACCACGTGGCTGTAAGATGTGGTCACAAGTGGCCACGTGATCTAAAGAACTGCAGAACAATCAATAAGCCACCAGTTAAATCTTCTGTGACAAAGATCTTCCAAACAGACCTTCTCTATGCGCTGTGACCACTGCACTGTCGTAACGCGTGCTCTCACTTGTCACTCAGTGCCACAATGGAGGAGGTATGAAGGAGGAGGGGACGGAATGACGCCTCCTAAGGAGCCTCGTAGGAAGCAGTTTGACCAAGTTAACTGCATTATGCAGAGGCTCAGGTTAGAGGCTGCTGATCGGTTAGATCTCAAACACTGACAGTATTTTGGGTCTGACTGGTGCCTCCTTAACATATAGTATCAAGATTAATGCAGACTAAAAAATACCTGGAGGCATGGGATGGAGCAGCCTGACCCACAATCAAACTCTTCTAGATATCGAAGGCGCTTTAACAAGGTTTAAGTAGCAACAAAGAAGGGATTTATTAATGTGGATTACTTATGCCACAAATACTGGCCAAGGCTAGCAAAAAGCCTATGTTTCTCATGTAAGAATAATTGTCCTTTCTGGAGGAAAGCAGACATGGATTGTTTACACACTGGGAGGAAAAACAAGCCAAGCTAAACTTGTCCTACACTGTTATGTCCGTTGCACTGAGACAGTACTTTCTAATTAGTCTCTAGCTCAACCTGTAATGATGGATATCTAATTTATTTTATCTCGACGTGACAGAGCTGGCATAGTAATATCTGGCAATTAGTCACACTTGACTGGGCCTTAACTTAAGCAGTTTGCAGTGCAATACAGGTTCAGATATGTCACTGCCATTTCCTGTTATTCCTTATACAAAGGGCTGGTGGAAAAAGCATTAAAATACTAAATCACCTATTGCAAAAGGCTGCAGCATCAGCTTCTGAATCCTATTTAGCACTGCTAAACTACAGAACAGCACCACTACAGCATGTGTTGTTACTGGCTGATATTTTGTTAAACAGAAAACGGAAAGCAAAAATGTTTGCACAGTTAGAAGCTGATGTCAGATTCAACAGCATTTGCCAATATATAAAGTTAAAGCAGAGCTTTAATAGATCTGATTTGCTTTATCTAACAAGTATCAGACAGATAAAGAAAAACAAAACCCTGGTGAAAATGGTGCTGGTTGTTTTTATTGCAGGGAAGCATGGTCAAAAACAGCAGTGGTCCTGGAGGAGGTGGATTCACGGTCGTGGGCAGACGTCCCAAAAGGAAAAGCAGAGCATTTCTGGAACACAGGAGGGAGAGAAGTAAAGGCTTTGGGGCTGCTCCTCCAACCCCAACAGTATGTGGTGAGGGTTGCTACAAGCGGAGCTGGCTGGTTCCCAGGACACAGCTCACCCAGAAGCGTTGGTCTTACCGCTACAGGTGGATGATGGTGCTGGTATATTTAGTGTACAGGCCCCAGGAGTGGTTCCAAGCTTTTGTCCCCACATATGGGCCTTGGATATTTCTCACCCCCACAGTAGGAAGGGGCTGGGTATGTGCACTGGTCACCCCTTCCCAAAGATTTGTCCCCATGGGAACAGTGCACAGACTAGAAAAAAAAGCAGAACACACTGCCAGGTGCCCAGTCTGGATGATGGGGGACCCAGGCCACCCCGTGACACCCACCTACTGCTAGTGTAGACACAGCCAGTAAAGACCAACCCTTCCACATCGCAGCACAGGGCACCCAGAGGCTGTTGAAACTCAGAGCGAGTTTTATTCAGTACACTCATGGAAGGGATCTGAAATCATGTGTTGCATTTATTTATTTAAATCACCACTTTCGCAGGAGGCTGCAGCACCACAGGCACTGACCAGAGCATCCCTCTGTCCCTTGCCTCTGAATGACTCCTGAACATGAGCCAGGGACACCTCGGCCAGGGACACCTCGGCCAGGGATGTCGGCAGTGCCGTGGCTCTTGCTAGACAGCCTCGTGTCCCCTAACAAGGAAGGACAGGTCCACCAGTACGGGCCAGAGCAGCGGATGGAGGCGTGACACCTCCACGCTTAGCACACAACACAGGAAGGGCAAGGGGCTGGCAGCAAAGCCGTAACGCTGACTATGCACGGGGTGCCGGCAAAGCTGCAAACCAAGGTGCAAAAATGGAGAAACGCTTTCCCTTTGCTTTTTCCTCTTGGCAATAAGTGCTACCTGTCAAAACGGAAGGTAAAGCTATTTCAGACAGAAATGTAATTCACAGTTTGAAGGTGTCCCTTTGAGTCTGTAAACTCCTTGGGGCAGGGATTATGTTTTTGATCTGACACATTAACCAAATGTAAAGCATTGAGTTTTACAACCCAGAATTTCCTAAAAGATAAAGAATAATGATAATAACTCCCCCCTCATCTCTGGAACATGTATCTTGCTATTACAAAGCTCTCTGCTTGCAAGAAGAAAGCTATTTATAGGTTGAAACAGATTTGCAATCATGTGTGATAGAGAAGGAGACTGCGAAGAAATATGCAAACCAAAAAAAGCAATGGCAAAAATTTGCATAGTTCTTTAAAGTTTTCTTCAAAAGCTTCTGCAGAATACAACCATCTGTCTTTTTAAGAATATCCTATGGGGGTAGCATGGACTGCTCTCTCTTCTTTTTCCTCCTTTTTTTTTTTTTGCTTGTTTGAAACAACAAGCTCTACTTGTAGAACAGACTCTCCCCTTAGCAGGGAAATGTGTGTAATCGTAAACTATTAGAGACAGACATCTGCATAGTAACCTGTACTGCTGTATTCAATTACTCAGTAAGTATTTTAAAGCAGTTAGTATGTGCCAATTTACCTCATGATGAAAATGTTTGTCAGAATAATATACTTTATTCTAAGCACCTGCTACTTAATATTTGAGAGAGCTGGAAGTGTAATGAGGAAAGAGGAAAATACATGCTTGCAGCTCAAACATGAGCCATAAAGGCAATTCTGGGGTGAAAAGTGGTACAGCTGAATGGAGACTAGACCATTTTTCCTCCATTTGTAAACTAGGCACAGAATGACAAGCTAATTCCCAGCATTCGAATGCTACAGGCATGGCCATTACCAAGGCTAGTTAATCTTTCAATCTGTGTCTCTGTTTGAAGAAAATGGTGCAAAAACAAAACCCAAAGCCTTTTCGTTGCCTCAGTGACCCAGCTCTGCGGCTGGCACATAGGCAGAGGGCCCAGGGAACCCCGAGACTTCCCAGCCTCCTGGGGAGCCCTGGCATAGGGCTGAGCAGGGATGGGGGGCTGAAATGCAGTCTGAGGAGGTACCATGGGCATCCGTCGTGTGACACCTCTGCAGAAATTCTCCTTAAATCAAATGTAGCTTTGAAAGCACAAAGTCCTCTTCCGTTCCGATGCCAAGCCGGTCAATTGAGCAGCCAGGCAGGCAGTTCACAGCATCTCAGACAAGGTGGGGTTTAAATCAGCTCTTTGAAGCTGTCCAGGATTTCCATGAGTGAGGATGCATCTGGAGTTCTGCAAGTGGGGCAGGTGATACGTGTGGAAACCCAAAGCGTCCGGCTGCCATTCTCTTTATACTACCAGCTTTCTTCTGCTGATGCTCCAGGAAGGACTGTGTTGTGGTGGTAATGCAGCAAAGTCATCTGCTGTTTTGATTTCACCCCCAGTATTACTGTGTAATGGCTCAAGTGAGCATCTTGAATAGATTGGTAAGAGTACAAAGACACCTAGATGGGCTTTAAAATGAGACTTTCAGATTTGGGTACCTAAAACTAGGCTTCTGAACCCATCTTGAATCACATAAACAAATTATCTTGGTTCCAGACGGTCTGAGCAGTGAACGGTTCCCAAAGTCAGGCTGTTAATTTAGGTGCTTACTTTTGCATTTGGGAGCTAATGCTAGACATCCATTTTTTCAATTCCTGGCATAGCTCTGTAGGATCCACATGAAGGCTCTGGTGGATTTTCAAGCTCACACTTCCAGCCGTTGCCTGCCTGGAACAAATCATAAGCTTCAGCTAGCCCTTCTGCCAGCGAACTGATGGAAATTCACACTGTTTCACAGGCTGAACGCCCCGTGCAAATGCAGAAGGGATGCAGTGAGACAGCCTGTCAGAGAAAGGCAGTTGGCAGACTCCTGCCTTAGCACACAGAATCCAGCTGCTCAAAATGCATAGGATGTATCCTGCAGGATGGCACACTGGATGCCTACAGTGACAAGATAATGCGACGTACAGCGTTGTCAGTGAGCAGATACAGTGAATGGTAATAGGGCCTGCTCCTATCCCCTGTTGACGTCGGTCATAGTTTTGCCGTGAACTTTCGCAGTAGATGGAAAAGAGTGAGATTATGGAAGTTCACACCGCAAGAAGGGCGTTGTGATTTGGGCGGTACAGTTACTCAGGGGCAGCGCTGCTCCTTCAGGTTGCACTGGAGCCCCAGTCAGATGGAAAAACACAATATTCAGGGGCAGCAGCTGAGCTGGAAGCTGCATGGCAGGTTCAGCCTTCATCCTGCTATCAGCAGCTATCATCCTTCAGCAGCAGCTGAAGCCCTGCTTAGGGCCTCTTCTGGGTGTATCTGAGGTGAATGTTTCCTCAGGTCACAGCAGGGAAAATACTGAGCAAGCAGCTTTGCTCCTGCTCACGGAGAGGAGCTTTTCTGCAGGGGAGCTGGCTGTCCTCTCCTCCACCTCAATCCAAGGAGGAGCATGGAGGCCCCAGCTCTCCCCAAGCCAGCTCCTTCCTCCCAGGTAAAGCAGCTGCCCTTGAAAACAGGTCTCCGCTCTTCTCGCAGGAGCCTGCGTTGACACTCGTCTTCCTCTCCTGCCTCCAGGACAAGGACAGTGGCATCCTTCCCTCTCTCCAGCTGCAACTAAGCAAGCACAGGTCTTTTCCAAACAAAATTTCATCCACCCTCCTTCAGCTCAATCATTCAGCTAGCACCCACGGTGCATCACAATTTGGGGATGCTATGCCTGAGGAGGGGGTTTCTCTCAGCTACACTGCTCAGCACCCTGAGCACACAGCCCTGCACAGACCACAGGCCATGCTGGTGAGAAAGGAGGTCTTGCCCTCTCTGCCTGCTTCCCTGGGCCCTGGGGAGGAAAGGCGATGGCACTGGGGAGAGGGGCTCCTGGGGGACTACGTGAGGGGACCACCCCTCAGTCCATGCTCTGCCAACATCGCCAGTGGGTAGTTCATTTGTGTTAGGTCCTGAGCAGCTGGTGGATGAAGTGGGTTGGGAACCGTCCTCCAACTCTTTCTGCCAGGAAAATGTGTTTGAGATTTAAAGCTCTCTTGTTCCCGCCCCCCCGCCCCCCGAAATATGAGAAGATTAAAAAAAATAAAACCTCCTTTTTGTATGTTCCTCTAATTTTTCACTGGGCACATATATTTTTGCCCAGTCTACCTGATGGATCTCCCTCAGCACACTTTCAAAGATTGCCAAGAACATCTGCAGCAGTGGGTGGATACTGTTCTACTCTATTTTACTGACATCTGGAAATTTGGAAATAAGGTGTTGGAACAACATTTATAGAGAAAGAATCCAACCAGCTAAGGACCTAAACATTTATTTTGCCCATAGTAGCATTCCCCTAACACCTTCCCAATTTGTAGGACTACGAAGCACAAAGGGAACTAGTCCAATACTCAATTTAAATCAGTTCACAGTTCAGCTAAAAGGCCACTGTCAGCCAAGTGGTGCAGTTACACGTGTAATAAGGAAAAGGAGTTCACACAAATAAGACAGGACAAAAGCAACATAAATCCTCATGGATTAACATCAAAGATCGTTACATGAATTAACTACTTCCTTAGTAAGCTAAAATTTGTTCATTATTATAAAAGTGAATGATTCAACATCTTAGTCTTTGTCAGTAATCTCACTTCTAGCCACGACGACAGATACCAGTGATAGATGACCAGGTCCTTTATAGAGATAAATGGTAATAACAACATCAAACCATGAAATAACATTCCAGCAGCATCCCTAGCAGTGGCTGTAACCATTTGTCATGGTTTAACCCCAGCCAGCAACTAAGCCCCACACAGCCGCTCGCTTGCTCCCCCCACGGTGGGATGGGGGAGAGAATCAGAAGAGTAAAAGTGAGAAAACTCCTGGGTTGAGATAAAGACAGTTCAATAGGGAAAGCAAAAGCCGTGCGCACACGAAAAGCAAAACAAGGAATTCATTCACTACTTCCCATGGGCAGGCAGGTGTTCAGCCATCTCCAGGAAAGCAGGGCTCCATCACACATAACGGTGACTTGGGAAGACAAACGCCATCACTCCAAAAGTCCCCCCTTCCCTTCTCCCCCCAGCTGTATATGCTGAGCATGACACCATATGGTCTGGGATAGCCCTCTGGTCAGTTGGGGTCAGCTGTCCCAGCCGTGTCCCCTCCCAGCTTCTTGTGCCCCCCCAGCCCCCGCGCTGGTGGGGTGGGGTGAGAAGCAGAAAAGGCCTTGATGCTGTGCAAGCACTGCTCAGCAATAGCTAAAACATCCCTGTGTTATCAATGCTGTTTCCAGCACAAATCCAAAACATAGCCCCATACGAGCTACTATGAAGAAATTTAACTCTATCCCAGCCAAAACCAGCACACCATTACATTTCTTAAAAACAAGTAGGGCAGTTGATCTTATCCAACTGATTTAGTTGTCTAGTCCTCCCATATAATCTGAGGTTTGATATCAGAGCTCCTCACACAGAACAGTCAGAGGGAAGCCCTGAAGACCAGCTTCAAAGTTTAGTTTTTCTGCCTTCTTGCTTCCTTCCCAAGTGTAACTGGGTACATTTTTTCCATTACAATTTTTTCCTCTCTTCTTTGCTCTCTTCCCTATTTCTTGCCCTAGCCTCTGCTTTTTCTCCTTTCTTCTTTTCATTTTTGGTCCTCTACCCTTTCTTTCCCATGTGATGTTTGTTGTTACAGCACAAGGGCAGCTCTGTCAAACAAGCAGGTTTCACCTTCCAGCTGAGGATCATAAGATTTATGTCTTCTGAGCTTCTTGGTAATGAGCCCAGACCTCCCGTCCCAGCTGCCAAGCAGGTTTGCTCCCTCCATTTGGTCTCACCTCATCCTTGGGACTGACAGCTTCACAGGCCCTCTTCACAGGGAGAAACATGTCCTGTAGGACATTGAAGACCTGCTCCCTGAGAAAATTAGGAACCCGGACAGTCTGAAGCTGAGCTGGTATGATATAGTGCGACATCACGGAGCACAAGCAACTGTTTTTCACAAGGAGCGGGATAGTTGCCTGAATTGCTGTCAATGAACTGAAACTAAAACACATCCAGCCTGATGAAAGACTGACAAATGGGCTCTCTGTAGTCCAAACCATCTCAGAGCTGTGAGGTGATGTACCCTTGCCTTTGCAAAAAGCCTCCTTGGTGCAAAAGAGTCATACCCCGAGGGCTTTGGAGAAGTGAGCAGTGGATAGGGGAGGCAGCTGCTCCCCAGCCCCACCAGGCAGTGGGTGAAGGGCAGCCCCACAGCTGCAGACACCCGATGGCTCTCCATGATGCCCGCAGCCCAGCACCACCAATAAGTCGGCCTCGGCACACCCTGCTTGCCCAGGGATGCCCGAGGACTGATGCAGCCCAGGGACTGTGACTTTCAGAGGCAGCCAGCCTGGGGGAAGCTCTCTGGCTCTGTGCGATGGGGGGAGCTTGAGGAGCCCGTTTTGAAGTGGAGGATGAGGGCTGGGGGGACGTGATTGCTTCTCCACAGCTGGGAGGTTGCTGCCGAGAGCCTCTGGTTGTCAGACGCTGACCTGACCTACATTGTTAATACCAATTGCCAGCAAGCGAGTAAGGAGGGCTGCTCGTACATAAATCTGATTAGGTGGAAGATATTTTTTCTCCCTGCTCTGTGCCTAGGAAATTTCCGTGGTTGCAGAAGTTGCCTACGTGGGGGAGGATGAGGCATTAGGACTGCTCGCCTGTGCTCAAATGGCAGCAGCTCTGCCCTGCTCAGCTGTGTTGGCACTGCAGCCCCAAAAGATCTGCCGCAGGTCCCCATCCCCATGCTGCAGAGCCCACGGGGGCTCTTGCGGGAGAAGAGCTGCTCCAGGCAGCTTTCCCTGAGCTAATCCCAGCCAGAGTGAGCTCGGGAAGCAGCAGAGACAGACAGGTAAGTGTAAGTCAGGTTGTGCCCCTGTGTCTATATGGGACCTCCTGCAAGGGGACGGAGGTGACATCCCTGCAGCACACCCACCTCCTCTCTCCCTGACCGCTGCGGCATCACGTTGGCAGGGGCAGGGCGCGCACCGTGCCCGGGGCCTCGCTCAGCCCGCGCATGAGAGGCGAGGGCAGAGGTTTGGCCCGAGGAAAGCTGTGTGCTTCCCTGCCTAATTGGATGGGAATTGAGGCAGTAGCAGTGTCACCCCTCCGCTCATCTCAACAGCAGATCAGACATTAGTGGCCACCCAAGCATTTGCAGGTGGTCGTAGCGGCACTGAGGATGCAGACGACTGCTTCAGGGATATGAAAGGATGATTTCTGACAGCAGCCGAGACTGCTGTGGTGCCTGGGGGAAACACGGTGTTGTCACTGCGTAGGCAGCCAGCAAGGAAAGAGAAATCTTCCCCCACCTCCTACATCTCCTCACCCATCTACCCCCTTTCTTTTTTTTTTTTTTTGGTTACCAGAAATATTTCAACCGCAAGGAAAAAGGCGTTATTAGCATTTAATTGGTTTGGAGTCCTCCCTGTGATGTTGAGTCCTCATGCTAATGTCATCCTGGTTGTCATGGATACAGGTGAACAAGCTGCTGGAAGTGCACCATCAGCGCCAGGCTGGGGGGGGGGACGGGACGATGGAGGGGGGACCTGGGGAGAAACCCGAGGCTGAAAACGGGCGAGCAGAAAGAGCTGCCGTCGCCAGGTGAGTGCAACTGTGAGAGACGGGGAGAAGGAGCAGAGCGCACGTAACAGAGATGTTGAGGTTACGGCATTGCACCCGCGCTCTTCAGCGCGAGGTGGGAAGGCAGGCAGCTCCCCGACATTAAACGCCACCAGAAAAGTCCCCCCTAGACAGCTACAATTAAGAGACGAGCCCAGGCTGGCGCACCTCCCTGTGCACAGTAATTAGAAAGACGAGTAGTGTCTTTCTTTTGGTTCAATCTGTCTAATAGGTAAGGAGGGAGTAACAGAAGGGAAATCATGGGAAAGAGCCAGAAAAATAGATATGCTCATGGGAGTATGTGTGTTTTTATGTATGCAAAAGACCAACTCCGTGTGTCTGGAGGAGATAAAGGGAGACTGTGGGACTAGGTGTCTGTTCGTGTGCATCCATAGAAGCCCCTCGAAAGAACTTTCCGAGCAACAGCAATAATAACAAAAATAATAAAGGAATCCCACCTAAACGAGTTGCAGCAGTTCCTCTGCCTGTTCCCATTTCCCTTCTCTCCATCTTCTTCTCTTGCTGAGAAAGAAATTAAAATGTATTTTTCATACAATATCTCTAGCACTCTTTTATGTAATAATCCTCTTTCTGTGAAAGAGGCAGGTCAGCAATAGCTGCAGGCTCCTGCACAATCAGTGCTCATCTCATAAAAATCTCCAGCTTTCCCTGGGATTTTCCAGCCACAACCTATTAAGCATTTGCCTGTGACAAGAAGCCAGCCTGGGGGGAGGGGCTCTTTCAGAGGATGCTTGGGCAAATTTGTATTTATTTACGGAGCGGTTGCATGGATTTTTTTGTAATGGAGAAATTAGACTTTTAAAAAAGATATGTTGGGTTTGAATTAATCTTAATAGGCAGTTATGGCTTAATGCACTCTTTAGCTTTTAGTCTAAATTTATTATTCTAAAATACAAATTTAGTTTTAAATTGCAGAAGAAGGCATGGAGTGTGCTTTCCCTATCTCACTCCCCTCCTTTAATGCCTGACTAAAGGTGTGATTTGCCAAGATACAAAAGAAGGTCAAACACTGGTGTCTAATATACGAATACCAGAACAATGAGTTACAGTTAAGCTTTGCACTTCGGCTGACTGCAAATTTGGTGATTTAATATTTCCTGTCAGAAAATTCCTATTCACTGAAATCTAAGTTATGGGTTTCAATACAAATATTTGCTCGGAACAGTGATACAGAACTTTTGAAACTGTGAAAATGCATTTTTCTTGTAATTATGTAACCAGAACTTTATTTTCTAAGGTTCAAAGTCTCTTTCTATTGCAGTTTAGGTTAACTAGAATGCACACGCATGTACAAAGATGTGGTTGCAATCAAAATTAAAAGCTTTGATTTGTGTGACTTGATTGCCCTCCCTCCTCACTTTTTTATATTTCACTTTTTTAGGAAATTTTAGTTTTTTCCCCAGTTCAGAGCAGACATTTTTTCACATTATTTTTGGCTGAGCCTGCTGCACTTTATATAACCACAAGTATAACAAACAAGCTGTCGATGAGATTTCTTTTTTTCCCTGGTGTGCCACCTTGAAACAGCCTCATTGTGGCGACCACCACCAAACTCCAGGAGTGGACAGCCTTTTCAGCAATGTCTGCAGAGATCTCTTCGATTTCCCGCCATGTCATTTGCAGCTTCTTCCTCAGTGTGACCGTGTGTGACACCGGCAGGACTGTGCAGGCAGGCAGGTGGGCTGCGGGGGGGTCCCAGTGCCCCATCCATGAGAGGACGGGAGGCAGCTGGAATGCTGAAACCCACCCTGCCCTGGCAGCCAGAACCTGGGAGTCCTCCAGCTACCCTGGAAAGCCACTGGTCTGTCTTGGAGATCGTGCTCCAAGCTCCCCTGTTTCTCAGCTCCCAGGTGCAAGTGCCTATAAACTTTTTATGTAAAACTTACAGGTGCAGATGGCTGGCTGAGGTATGACTGAGGTTGCTGAGCACTCTCTCCATATCTCATATCTGCTTCAGTTTGAAAGAGCATTTTTCTTTTGAACACTTGTTTCTCTCAATTTGGCCACAGTCTGAGCTATACTCCTCCCCTCCTACCTGGTAAAATCAATGAACATGCATGAATTTGGGGGATGGAAATAATACATTAACTTCAAAGAGAAGAAGTGACTATGTCTTACTGGATGACACACATGATGCCTCCCGAAGGGGTAGGGTCACCAAGACAAGCATGGATTCCTCCAGGCAGAAGATAACCCAGCCAGGACTGTTCCTTCAAGGGTTCACACCTAATCTCAGCCAAGGCCAGGCTCTGGTTTAAAGTACCATCTGCTGCAGAAAGCCAAGGGTGTCTCTGAGCCTGCACAGACCTCGCACTGATGGGGAAAAGTCAGAGCACAGTTTTAACTTAGCAGGGACCTGGTGCTTGATATCCACTGGCTTTCCGAGCTGTCCCAGCAGCGTACGGTCGCTGGGAGCAGCCAGGCATCTGCTTTTGCACAAGGCTGGAGATCCTGGTGAGTCCCCACCAGTGCCTGGCCGCAGCTACCCTCCTCCAAAACCACATCTTCGAAACCAGCAAGAAGGTGCCAATGTGGCACAGGACCTTGAACTGCCTTAGTTGGGGTGTTGGGACCGAAGGAAGTGAAGTGGCAAAGTTTGGCTTCTGTAAATAAAATTTGCCTCAGGATTCTTTGGTTCTTCTTGTTATTTTTTTACCCTCATGTTTCTTTTTCTTTCCATCATCTTTTTAACTTAGATCACAGAGGAAATATTTTGCCATACCATAAATAATGGTGGGGTTTTCTTCTTCTGCCTTTCATCCACTGCGTGGAGCACCTCAAACTGTGAATGTCTATCCTAAACCATACATTAAAAACATGTTGTCAGTTTAAGTCACATATGTGCCTGAAAACGTTTTCTACTCTATTGTCACAAACAACACCTACAATCTGCTAGAAATTAATGGGATAAGAGGACGCAAATCACATCTCTCTAGATCAGTGAGCATTTGACAGACACCTTGGGTGGGATTTACCTCATATCACGCAAGATGTCCACAGCTGAGTTAGTCACCATGGGTTCACTGTAGTCGAAAGAGAGATAGAAATAGGTGCATTTAGGGAGCAGCTTATGTGCTTAGGATGAGATGAATACAGCGGGTGTATTGACTGGGTTCCACTGACTGCAGGTGGTGTCCAGGGGGAGTAGTTGGAGGCCTGGGCTGGATGTCTGGATGTCTGGGCTGGATTCCCATTCTTTATATGCAGTTTCATTGCTTCCCCCACCTGGGTAGTTTTCCACTCATTTTCTGTTCTTTTAGGTGTGATCTTGCAACAAATCCTTATGTAAGAAAAAAATTAATATTGAAACAAGAAGATGCTAACACTATAAACATCATTGGGGAAGCACAGTGGCAGTACCTTTTAATGCACTGAAAACAGCTAATGTTGAAATTGTGATCATTGCTTTGTAGTTATGTTGTCACATCTCCTAAACTTTGCTGGTTTTAGCTTATTAAGTGTCATGAGAATGTCTGCAGATGTCCAGCACATTATTCATGTAATCTATGGTCTCTCCTTCTCTCTTTCCTCTTCTTTTTTTTTATATAAATGTAAATAACGAAAGCCACTATAATAGAACAAATTCAACTTTTGACTATATTGGTGTGTACATCTGCATATTCAGACATGTAGTCTTAATTAGTAAAATCTTGACTTAGGACTCTAAGGAGTCATTGTGTTACGCAGTTGGGGAAGTCTGGTTCAAATATTGTAATCAGCAGCCAGTCTCTGGTGAAGTCAGCAAAGTTGCTCCCATTTGAATTTGCTGAATTTAGCTACAGTGCTTTACTTCATTTCTAGCCCTGCCTCCGTTCCCTATCTTGTGTGAAACGAAAGAAGTAATTTTCAGCTTAGCTTCTCACCGATAGTGATCTGCGTCACGAAATCATCACACACCAGACACTCTGCTTAACCGCAAGTGCTGGAAGCCTGATAGCTGAACCTCTGCTGCAGAGATGCTCAAGGAAGGGTTTATATATGGCTTCTCAAAGGCATCCCTTCTACAGAGAAAGGGCCTCATGGGTCAGTGCTAAAATAATCAACTGGGCAGCGTGGTGGGGAAAACTTCTGCTTTTGTATCTGTTGCCCCTGCTGTTACTTTCCCTTCCTTAACCTAAGAAAAACAAAACAAAACAAAACAAACAAAACAAAAAACCAAGCCCAAACCAGAACAAAACCAAAAGAAAAAATCAAAACCCCTAAGAAAAAAAATCACATAAAATCAACAAAAAATATTTCACCCCCAAATGTCAGTGAAGCCTATAGGTTAAGGATATCTCTCATTTATTTTTCTCTCAGCAGTTGTCACAGCAGGAAATGGCCACTGTAGGCTTATAATTGCTTGGTTTCAAAGGGGGAAATCTTTTACTTTCACCTCCTTTCTCTGTCTTTAAATTGCTACTTGGAGTCTTAGTCTTTGTTGCTGCAGTCCTTATCGGCACTGCAGGAGACAGTGATTGCCTTGTATCTGAAAACTACAGTGAAATTAAACCTTAATTGGTTGTTTAAATGGGGTATGATATAGACCTTGAGGGACTTAAAGATACGTATTCTGAATTGGTTTCAGGTTTACTGTGAAGGTCTGAGCATATACATCTTGGATGATTAAAACAAAATACACTAAACTCTCTTCCAGGAAAGAGCCTGATCATTTAGTATGACGCCATTACCGAAATTACAGGAGGAAAACTAGAGAACATTTTCCATGCACGGTCTCCCCTCTCCTCCCTCTGGGATGAGAGGTCATAGCTTATTTATACATCACAGGCTCTCCAAAGAAGAGCACAAACAAACAGCCAAAACATATATATAGGTGAAAAGTAGCAACATAAGCATTTACTCATTTCTTGCAAGCTCTCCTAGGGGAAAAAAAAGAAACTTTTCAAAAATGTTAATAAGAAGGGGCAGGAGGAAGAGATGGAAACAAGCAGGTGCCCATGGCACCAAAGACAGATTTAGCAAGCCCTATGGTAAGCAAACGCCTGACCAAAGAGGTTTAAAACGTTCCAGCCTCACTTTCCAGGGAGTGCTTAGGAGCACACACACTCGTGGGTGAACTTGGCCCCGAGTTGTTAAAAGAGCTTCCAACCCAAACAACTGTCACGTTCCATATTTCCCATAAAAGCATATTTTAGCTGAAACCCCGCGTTTGGCTTGGCCTGCAGGAACCTGCCCAGTGACTCACCAAGTGGATCCACTTCCTCCGCATTTTCCACTTTCCTGGAAAGAAGCACCGCAGCAATACCGCACACAGTATAAAAATGCTAGTACAGCCTCGAATGGCTGAGTTGTGCTCAGCTTTGCCTTCAGATGCGAAATAGCAGGGTAGTACCACTGCTGTCAGAAATAAAAGGCACACAAAGCTAACCCATGGCTTCCTGCTCCACTGCAGTGGCTACAGGGGCTGCAGCTGGGCTGGAGTTCAAGGGCTGGAGGGACTTGCTGGTGGCATGGTGGACTTGCTGGTGGCATGAGCTGGAGGGGAGCTGGCATGGAACCCAGGCAACAGCTTACACCAAGACTTTTGTTAGGTGTGCTCTGCTGTGCTTATAGTAGATAGGGCTGCGATATGAGAGGGACAAGGAGAGATGGAAGAAGGGAAGAGGAGTAATCAGTTAGTGCAAAATCTGCTCTTTGCGGAACTGATCATAAGGTGATTTTGAACCACAGCCTTCCCTGTGGCAGGTGGCTCCAGCAGTAAAAGGATTATGAATAAATCTTTCAGAGACCTCTGTGCTATTACTTCTGACCAGCTGTTTGTGCAATAGTGATGGAATAGTAGACATTTACAGGCAAAATAGTTTGGTTTGATATGCCTTGGAAGTATACTGGAATGGAGGCAGTGAGTATCTTGAGAATCCCAATTTCTGTTCATAACGTGCATTTTCTTCACAGAATCACAAAATGGTTGAGGTTCAAAGGAACCTCTGGAGATCATTTGTTCCAACCCACCTGCTTAAACAGGGCAACCTAGAGCATGTTGCCCAGGGCCATGTTCAGGCAGCTTTTGGATACCTCCAAGAATGGAGACTTCACCACCTCTGTGGGCAACCTATGCCAGTGCTCAGTCACCCTCACAGTGAAAAAGTGTTTCCTGATGTTCAGATAGAACCTCCTGTGTTTCAGTTTGTGCCCGTTGCCTCTAGTCCTGTCACTGGGCACCACGGGAAGGAGCCTGGCTCCATCCTCTTTGCACTTTGCCTTCAGGTATTTGTACTCATTGATGAGATCCCTCCTGAGCCTTCTCTTCTCCAGGCTGGACAGTCCCAGCTCTCTCAGCCTTTCTTCAGGTGAGGGATGCTCCAATCCCTTCATCATCTTAGTTGCCCTTCACTCAACTCTCTCCAGTAGCTCCATGTCTCTCTTATACTGGGGAGCCCAGAACTGGAGCCAGCAGTCAGTGTGGCCTCCCCAGTGCTGAGCAGGGGGGAAGGATCACCTCCCTTCACCTGCTGGCATCACTCCTCCTAATGCAGCCCACGATACCGTTAGCCTTATTTGCCACAAGGTTACATTGCTGGCTCAAGCTCAACCCTGGCAGCACAACCCTGTGGTGTATCAGCCACTCCTCCCCATTTTGTAGCATCAGCAAACTTGCTGAGGGTGCACTCTGCCCCATCATCCAGATCATTAATGAAGATGTTAAAAACAGGACTGGACCCAGTATTGACCCCTGGGGTACAACGCTAGTTACTGGCCTCCAACTAGACTCTGTTCCACTGTCTTCCACCATTTCTTTCCATTACTTCCATAAGGGTTGTGGGAATCATAAAATACAACCATAAAACAATGTTCATTTTTTTCTATACCAACTGTGGTAACATTTTTTTTTTTTTTTAAACTTAGGGACAAAAAAATGAAAATTATTCAGGGGGGAATTTCAAGGCCTCATCTGTGAAGGACATGAGAACCAGATGAACTTTAAGCTCTTCCTGCAGTGAGTTTAATGAAGAACTGCTCATTAACTGTTGTTTGAATCCCTTACCTAACCATCATTTGGGCATATCGAAGTGTAATTTTAGAGCTAGAGAAATCCTAGATAAAAGCTTTTATTTTACTCACAGCCATGTATCCTCTCTTGATACTAGCAGAGAAAAAACAGTGAAAAAAATTAGAAAAGGAAAGGAAAAACAAGGTGAATTGTAAGTATAATGGTGTTAAAAACCTAAAGAACGTTTTTGTACCTACAGGGATCCTGTATTTTGTATCTTTTTTTCTGAGCTACACAAAAGGCAGACTCAAATGCTTCTTTAAAATATTTTCTATGTCTACAAAAATAACTGTGACTATTTGCCCTTCAAATAAAGAGCACTCAAATCGTCTGTGGTGCAGCCAAATGCCTTGTTAATGGCTAGCCTCTGGAAGTGTAACAGCCTTAACACTAGTGGCTACCTTGGTTACTGCACAAGCAGTTTTGCCCTCAGGGAAAAACAAAAGAAACAAAAAAAACCCCAACCCCCCAACCTCTCCCCAAACCCCACTTTCTTACTATTTGCAAAATTCTGGAGAAAGTAAATGCTAGCCAGCATTCAGGTAAAAGACTTTTCATTAGCAAAGATGTTACGGAAAACCTTGCTGATTAAAATTCGTGTTAGAAGGGTTTCTGTGATTTAGTAAAGCGTGTTTTACAAAAGCCTCTTTTCTATGGCCACAGAGCGCGTTCAAATGGTGTATTGGTGTAGGAAAGGCACTTTTGTTCTGCACCACGACGTCATTTGGTGAGAACAGGGGACGTCTCTTCTGTTCCTGTGCCAGCCCTCTCCCAGCCGCCTCTGGGTGCGTTCGCCTTCCAGCCGTCCCCACTGCCGCAGCCACGTACGTCTCCGACGGGGGCTTTCAGCAGGTTCAGCATCTCTCAGCCTGCTGGGGCCCAAGCAGGAGGAGCGGGCTGCAGAATTTAAAATCAATGTTAGACCTTCAGAAACATGACCTGAATGCAAACAGTGTTTGCCCATTACAATGATTTCATGATTTGATTCCTGAAGTGTTAATTCCTTTATAGAATTCGGACTGTAATAGTTTGATATTGGCAAGAAATGAGACGATCTTAGATCCCATGTTACTGACATTGCTTAATAGCAAGAGGTAACTGAGAGATGCAGTAGGGATGCCACTACAAAAGTTCCTGAAACGAACCATGTAGGAATAAACAACATTGAATTCCTGCCTCTTTCCCCTCAGTCCCAGCACCAGCCACAGCCTGGAGGTGGACCCTGCGACATGGTCCCCAGCCCTTGGGGTGGCCTTTGGGCACATCCTTTGGCACATCTGCCGTCCTCCCTGGCAGCACCCACACTTTGCACAGCGGACTGAGGCACTGCAGTGCCTCCCATGCCAAGACACCACCACATCACATTTTTGCACTGCCCAGCCACACGTCCAGTGAACAACCCTCCTAAGGTCATGCTACACCAGGGCCAAGGAGGCCTCCCAGAAGAGATTTGGCCCGCTTGTTCCCTTCTCCCCGCTGCACACCCAGGCCACAGAGAGCCCCTTGGAGACTCTCCTTACAGAAGGGCTATTTCTGTGGCTACAGCTAGAGCTGAAGCTTGCTTTGCTCTTGGTGAGTGCCACACAAGTAGCACCTCCCTGTCAACAGCCCCTAATGGGACCACGGCCTTTGAGGGAAAGCAAACCCCTGTCCTGGGGCCCAGAGCCAGGATCATCCAGCTGAGCAGCGAGCAGGGGTTTGCCAAAGCTGCCTGGCACCCTCCTGAGATTAGGGCATGCCTTTAGAGGCTGCAACAGCTCCTGGCCACGCTGTGCTCCTTGGCAGCTGTCATGACCACTGCTGAGAACCACTTGGAGCACTTTTCTGCTTTTTTTCGTATCAATCAGCATCTTCCAGCATGGTCAAATAGATATTTCTGAGCAGGCAACAAGGCTGTCAGGAGGCAAGACACACAAACACAGTGCTAGAAAAAAGAAGACATCATGTCACTGACGCAGCTTCAGCACATAAAATCTGGGGCTCCAGCGTGGGTCTGGGAGCACTTATCGGCAATAACCCACACAGAACCCGGGCTGGTGGTGTGCCTGCACCTCTGTGTCACACAGGGTGGCCCCAGTTCCAGCAGTTCCTGAGGGGCTGCAGGTGAGGATGCAGATGGAAAGCTCCTATCCAGGGCCACCTCACTGGGTCAGTCCTCACAAGCGATCAGATGAAACCCCACAGACATGCTGGGATGACCAGTAATTGCTTGTGTCACTTTTGCAGCATGCTTCCCTATGAACTGCCATCTAGTTTTTCTCAAGGAGGTAATTTTGTAAGCTCTCTGGAGGTCCTTCTATTTTGCTGCTGTGCTTAGTCTCTCACCAGGAAAAGATCTACTTTGAATAGGGTAAATGTCCACTTCCTACAAAGGCAAAAATAAACCCCCTTTGCAAAGTGCTGTCAGTAGTCAATAATCTGAAGATTTAACTCGCAGGCAGAGCAACAAGGACTGATGCTGGAGTGGCAAAGATGATACATCTGGAAAACTTGTATGAAAAAGACTACTCCCTGTAGTATGTTTGCCATATGCTTTGGCAGTATGAGACAGAGAGGATATACAAATGTCACATTTGTTTTAGGGCTGGCACCAAGCAATGCGTATATCTGCTGCATGCAGGTCCAAAACTTTGTCAGAGCAGAGGAACACCTTTCTTCCCTGCCACATACTTCTTGCATGAAACATTTGAGGCAAACAGTAATGTACTCTTGTCAGGAAATGTCTCGGGAACCACCAGCCAGAACACCAAGATGTGTGTTGGATTTTGTTACACTTGAAGTGAACTGTTGTGCCCTGGACCACAGGCACCTGTTTTGCACTTGGGAAGTAAACCACAGCGCTGTGCAAGCATGGAGTTCATTCCTAAGGAGAATGCTATCAAACTCGTTAATCAAACCTAAGATCCTCTGAAATTGCCTTTGACTGTGCTCTGATTTGCCTAAATGTGGTTCTATGTCTGTGCCAGGCTGTCCTGTGAGTGTTTCCAAAACCCTTTTCTACTCTAAACCTGGGAATAAAAATAAGCACATGTGCTTTTAAAAAGAAGCACAGTGGTCCTAGGACTGTCCATATTACTTTATCTAGAAATACTTCTGGCACTGACCAAAGGTGATCTGGCTTTTATGTAGGGCAGCTCCGGCAACAGATGAGAATAAATAGTTTATATGCTTAATTTGTTCTTGTCTGTAGCACTGCTGAATACCATGCCTCTCAAAAACCTCATTTATAGAGCTCCAGTCCCAGGTTCATACTGTTTGTAACAACTGTATTGAAGAGTTAATTTTTCCAGGTAATGGCAAAAGGCCAGACTGCATCCCTTTACAGGAACAGATTCAGTCACATGTAGGCTACGGTAGTCTGAGGGCTAAGCTGGGGACAGGAAAGGCTGTGGGAAGAAACTGAGGTTCCTCTAAGTCTCTTGGAGGCAGAGGCTGCTCACAAGGACATGACATGTTTCTGCTTTAGTCTCAAGGTCCCCTCCCGCTCGCTCCATCCATGCAACCAAGGCCACCAGCTGCCCCCACACAAAGTGTCCTCTGCAGCCCGGAGGCACATGGGCGAGGTGTCCCGCCATGCTGAGGGACCCTGTGGCACACTGAAAATTGTCGGTGGCAGTGTTCAACAGATAGCATCGTTCACAAATCCTCAGCAGGCCTTTGCCTGTGGTCTGCAAGCAGTGCTTGGTCTTTGGAGAAAATATGCACTAGTCTTAGCTTTGTGAAACAACTTATTTTTCTTTTTTTTCTTCTTCTTTTTTGAGAGAAAGAGGTGGGGATGCAGGAGAGGATGGGTGTCAGACATAGCGGTAGTTTGGCCTCCCCTTTGATCGCTGTAATAAGGGGCCACCTGGCTTGGAAAGCCCTGAGAGAGATACACTGCAGATCAGCAAAGGGGAGAATACCCTGCCTGAGTGCCTGAATGCTCTCTGGTTGGAGAGGGCTCTGTCCTTATCTTTTGCCCTTTCCTCTGAGTAGGTTTGAGGGCTCTACTCTCTACCTGGCACACATCCTCTTCTTGCAATAGTTCAACGAGGCTGAATTGGAGCCCTCTCAAATACAGAGAGGTGTCTCAGTGGTATCTCATTTCAGTCATTCCCTGGTCCATAGCCTTACCCTATCTGTGAAATATCACAACTCTTCTTTCCTGATGACTTGAATGCATCACATTCAGTGAGGCTGCACTACGGAGAGCTTTTGAAGAACAGTAATAATGAAACCTCTCTAGTGCTTTTTATCCAGTGTGTAAAACCCAAACTTGTGGCAGTTTTATCATCTCTTCTCTAGCCGGGCATGAAACATCAACATACAAAACAGTTAAGTGCTCTGTTCCTCAAAGCTGCCTTCAGTCAACAAACCCCTGCTACCTGTAAGGGATTAAATACACACTTTTTGTGACAGACAAAGCCATAGCTAGAAATTGGCCGTAATGCCCTCAGAACAGCTTCTTTAGCTTCTGAGGCAAAAGGGGGGGGTGTGTGTGTGTGTGTGTTACATGTGAGGTGGCCCTTGCACTTCATAGTCTGTGCTCCTCTAGACTCTTTTATCTGGGATCTCCATGCAGCTGATGTACTACAAAGTAAAGGACTTCAGGCTACTATGGTAGGCAGGTTTTTGCGATTTCTGCCCCTCTTGAATGACTATTTGCATGGGCACTGCCATTGTTAAATGATTTGAGAGGGAAAGATTCACAGTCTGTTTCTGACATTTGCCTTCCATTGCATCCACACAATCGCTCTGCTTATAACAGTTTCTGCAAGGAAAAAAAATCCTTTAGAAGTACATCACCATTTTTTCTGTCATCAAAGAAACCAATTTCACCCAGAGCCTTATTAGTAGTGGAGGTGGAAGTGGAACTCTAACAGCAAAAACCCAGCAGGCATAGTATGTTGGGTTTCTTTTTTTTTTTCTTATTAATTCTAATCCCACATTGCTTATTGATTTTTTGGAAGAGTCTGATTAGAACAAAAAGAACTGATATTAGCATTAATTGAGAAAAGTTAATTTCACAATGCAGACAGGTAAATGACCTGCTCGGGACAATGCAAAACTGATGAAACCCAGACCTTTGCTACCATTTTCAGAGGAAGGTATTATAGGCTGTCAATTCTGCATTATGTATTATTAATTGTGCATCTATTTTTCTTCTACCAACAAAACAGGATTACTTCAGAATAATTTTCTTTCATTCTGATGGATGATAGTTGAATATCTACAAACTTTCCATGCTTTTCTACCCAGTTTCTGGATCTGCCTCTGGCAACATGCATGTAGATTCAGCACTGATCCCAGTGATGTCAGTCTCTATTGAATTTACTGAGATTAGACCATGGCCTTTCATATCCAGCTCTCTGCTGAGGAATGTGCTGAACTGATTGACCAAAGGAAGTTCTCATTTTTAATGTCATTCAGAAATTATAAAAGATAAAATAAAATTAACCCTGCAAGAATGATAGCCCTTGGAATTATCAGAGCAAACAAACAGGACTCTCATTTCAATTTGCTGCAAAGCCTGTGGAAAATAATAGTCTTTGAATTAGATGCTTGGTTATCTTTTAGCTCTGTAGATTTCTCCACTGGGGTCTGCCTCTAAAGAACAACAACATCAAAGCAGCACTGCAGGAGGAGCCAGGTCCTACAGCTCTCCTGCTTGGAGCATACTTCAAGTCTAGCTTTTGTACACTCCCTGAAGTGAGATGGGACACCTCCAGCTGCTCTCCTGTTAGGCATCTGTTGGGAACAGAGAGCTCAGGGGCCATGAGGACTCATGTCAGGAAGATCCTAAAGGACGTGCTTCTCTAGCCTTTCTTCTACAGAGTTTGTCTCCTGTGAAACAGTGCACTCCCTCGCTTGGTTGACAAGCCAAAACCTAGAATATTAAAAAAAACTAATAATGCATAAAATTGGCGGCCATGATTTGCACATAAAACATGGAAAATTTAAGATCTCTCACAGAAGAGTTTTGTTTCGTACTAATAGACTTAATTAACTCTTTCTTAGATAACTATGAAGGTGAGATCTCAGAAGAGGTGGATAAAGAAATATCATTATTTTAATTTTAAAGATTTTTTTTGATCTGTATTGTGCTTTGATTTTCACAGTTGTGCTTTTTTACGGCCTAATGCATCAGAATTTGGGCGATTTGGCATAGAATAAAAGGAACAAAATTAAAACATAAAATCCCATAAATCTTTTCTCCCCAATTTGTTTGCACCACTAAAACTTGAGGCATTTGTTTTAATCCCCAGTTTCTGATGGGGACATTTATTTTATGCACAGCTGAGCATGGACATCGTCTATGCTTATTTTCATTGGATTGGTTTTGCCTCCTCAGATTAAATCTGAAGAATGGGGCCTTGACATTTGTCTTAGTTGTCCTTTTGAACTTTCAAATTATAATTCATAAAACACTTTGTGATAAAATCCTAACATTTTTACTGTGTTTTTTCACAAATTTTTAAAGAAGCCCCAATTGCTTATGTAGCATCCCTCTGTTATTGTAGGGCTGACAACTTCCTGCTTCCATCTTGGCCCTTTTGCTAACGAAGCCTTGCTGAAAGAAAAGGTATTTTCACCTGGGCAGTGAGCGATGTTTGCCCAGACAGATGGCTTTGAGGATCAAAAATAGCTTGTGGCCAGCTGACTTCGGGTGAGGTGGAGGTGGGGACGGTCACATCTGTCTATACACATCTCTGCACCCCTCTCATTGCTGCCCACAGAAAGCACGCCAAGTGCATTTTTTTCCTGTAGAAAGGAAAAGTCATGCTGAAGAACTAACACAGCCTTGGCTACGTGCACTTTTCAGAGGACTTTCTGATGATTATTAACAAGTTTTGAATCCCTCCCCTTTTTCATCCTACCTATTTGCTGGGGCTTCTTTTATGAGGAGCGTCAGGACATATGAAAGGGTAATGTTGTCTTCTCCTTGGTGTTTGCTGCTCTGAAGGAGATATAGGAGTTTAACAAAAAAAGCACTTAATGGTGTTAAAGGAGTTAGTATTAAACACTGTGTTCAGGTGGAGACAGGTGAAAACCAGAACGTCCATCCCAACATCCACTGGAGCGGGTCTTGGTACAAATGTCACCTGCAGGCTTTTCCCGGGTCGGGCTTCTCCTCTCCTGTAAAAAGCCATGCACAGCCAGGGTGTAGCTAGGAGATACATAGGAAGGGACAAACTCTGAAGGACAGCACCTACCTTTTTTTTCTGAGCCCCTTCATGGCTACATGCTGGCCTGAGAAATGAAGGCAAGATAAAACCAAAAAAATCACCTCGTAATTCAGGTCTGTGACAGAACATGAACGTGCTTCCGAAAACTGAAGCCCTCTGAGACCTGGAGAGCTTGTGGTTTGGCCCATGCTGCCTTCGCATTACGGTTATTTGCCTATGGTAGCGTGCCCGACAATCAGGCACTGCTTCTGCCTTACAGCCGAGCAACCACTGCCCCCAAGTGCCCATTTGAAGGCTATTTTTTTAAGTTGGGGGTTCACAAGTTTTTGCATGTGTGTGATACTGGGGTTAGCAGTGAGGCCATCTCACAGGCTTACTGCCTGTGCAGTCTCAGCCTGGCTAGCTCCAGCACCTGCTTGCATGACCGAATCACTTTCTTTAGTATCCCACAACCCATCTTCTCCCCACTGAACACCTATTACCTCTCAGAAACCATGATGTTTTAGTGTCTCCATTTCCTATGGTATTGCCTTTATACCCTGCACAGTGAAAATCAGTTCCTTGAAAGCCACTTCACTGGCAAGATCAGTGCCAGACTACCATGAAGTTTTGATCTTCCATATACTAAAAAACCTAGGTTTCCTTATGTCTCCATCCAGAGTAACGGCTCTATGTCATCCAGCATTATTATACCTTCTCTTTGCTTTTCAAATCAAATGAAATGCACTCTTTTTACTGGGGCAATATCATTCTCCAGAGTTCATTTTCGCAGGAAAAAGAGATCTCCCCTATAAGGCTCAGGCCCTTTCTTACCTGAGCAATTATCTCCTTCAAGATTTCTTGCTGCCTTATCAACAGCAACTCTTTTCAAGACTCTAGCTTTACCAGACTTTTTTCCCCCCTTTCCTTCTTTACTGGATGCCCCCTCCAACTTCCCATCCTCATGACCCTTGAATTTATGAAGTTTCTTTCCACATTTACCTGCGTTCTCCTGCCGCTCTTCCCTTGCACAAGCTACTCTCTCTTCTGTCCTCCTCCTTCTAGTCTCCTCCACAACATGTCTCCACACCACAATGGTCGTCCCTCTTCTCTGATCCCTCCCTGCTCTTGCCTGGCTCCCTCCCAGCAGGACTGACGCTGATCATTGTGATGGCTCCCATGATGGCTGTCCTAGTGTCAGGGTCACCCGCTTGGTGTGGCAGCAGCTCCAAGGTGGCTTTCCATCAGCGTAAGTCCATCCAGTGCCACCAGCTGCTCTGTGTGTCCTTAGCTGACAGCCACTTTGTTGTTCCCTGTTTGTCACCCTGTGGCGCTCTCCATCAGATTTTGGACTAGGGGTGTTGAAGAGCTCCTGATAAATACTTCCCAGCATCCTGCCTGCAGTAGCACCAGAAGGCGTAGCAGCCAAGCCCCTCCAGGCTTCAGCCTCGCCAGCCCCTCAGACTGGGAACCTCTGAGTCCCACTCTGCTTTGTGGGGATGGACCTCTCCCCCAGCTGTGGATGCATTGCAGAGGCAGCAGTCTTAGTGCTGTTCTCCAGGCTCCAAGGCTGGCTGGATCATCATCAACCAGGTAACCTGGCATCCATCAGGGCATTATCAGTGCTGCCCCACAGATAATGAGGTCTGATTTGACCTGATCAGATCTGTGTCTTTTTCTTTCATTACCATTTCAGATTTCTCCTAAGCCACAATAGAAAGTACTTTGAAGAGGCTTCTCAGTTCTAAACGAGGACAAACTGGAAGTGTTGGTGATATTATTCCCAAGGCCTACGGTGCCCATTCTTGCTCATTATTGTCTCTAGTTCCATTTCATAATCGCAGGGACTCACGACAGGCAGTGCACCTGTGGGTGATGGCTGAGTTTTCCCAGTGGTTAGAAATTATGGCCACAGCAGTGGTGCTCCTTAGCATCACACCAAGCATGTCAGGATCAGTGAGAAATTCATTACCTATCAATGCGGTACTGCTTTACTCAAATGTATTGAAGGTAATTAAACACATTCACTTAGTGTGCACAATGCTTGCTTTGTATTTAGGATAACTATATATGAATGGATTGATGGTATTTGAATCTCAGACATCTGATATTACAGTTAAGTAAAACAGGCCATGAATACACACTACAATAATATTTACTTGAAATGAAGGATGGAAAGGAAAGAAGAAAGACCACAATAATGCTTTCAAGCCCCAGAAGATTTGTGATTCGTGCTAACTTGGCTGTAATAATCTTCTATATCTAGGTTGATGTGTCCATCAAAAATGTTGGCATGAAAACCAAGGAAAAAATTAGATGTCAGTAAGCTAAAAGCCATTTTTTTCCTCTGTAACAGAGACAGCCTCATTCTGGTCCCTTTATCACTATTAGAAATTCAGAGCAACTGATTTAAGAGTTCAGTTTGTAATGTGTACACACACATTAGGAAAAACATATGGAAATGCTTTCTCTATTCAGGCTAGTGAGTAATGCAGCAGTGTCTGGATTCCTCTCCCACACACAGAGTGATCGAGCAGAAATCCTGCTGGTAGGCTGAGCAAGGGAAAAAAAAGTCCTGTTTTGTTAACGTGATACTTTGCAATCAGGTCAGCAACACTTCTGAGGCTGTTCTACCAATGACTCCCCAGTGGTACCATGGCTTTACAAAGCCTTCCTGGAAGCAGCAAATAATTGTCAGCAGGCAAAAGAGGATTTTAAGAAAAAGAAAAAAACAGGAGAGAAAACATGAAATCAGGTACCTACCTGTTTTGCCCAAGAGGCAGCTGAGAGCCCTGCAGCCTGTGGTGCTCAGGGAGGAGAAATTTAGGGGGAAACCTCTGGAGCAAAGCTCTTGTGTCGCTGAGTGCTGCTGAGCAGGTCCAGTCTCACTCACAAACTGGCCACTCTCTTTCCACCTCTTGCTTCATCTTACCTTCTGATTACTTTCAGGTTTTACTTAACGTTTAAGTATGCAGAATAAACCCACCAATCTCAGGCGCCATTTTTATCAAAGCCAATTCAACAGTGGAAAGGGAGCCTTGCAAGAAGACCAGACCCAGATATGTACTTATATAGACTAGAGAAATGCACAACCATAATGCCTTTGTTTTACATCTTGAAATCTCTCCTTCCTAAGCCAGTGGTCATTTTATTCTGGAAGCTCCTCTAACATGTATAGAAAAGACCTGTATGAACTCAAGGTGCTCTTTCATCCTATAGAGAGAACGTGCTGTAGAAATTGGAAATGAATCTTTCTTCAGGTTTTGTAGTTTGCATTTTGACTTTCCACCATCTCAGAGTTTCATGCTGTTTCCAGGTTAACTAGAGCCCACAAGTGACTGAGTTTTGCTCAGCCTGACTATTTGAGTAAAGATGTACCTGATGTGCCTGAGATACGGCACAACCGTAAGATGCAGGGAGGAATGAGGCTGTTGACAAGTACTTTTCTCATGGAGGCTCTTTCATGGGGCTTAGTGAAACAGTGAAAAGCACCTCGCTTGCTAGTGCAGTCAGGGCATATTATGTCGCACAAGTGAGTCTCACTGCCTTTCCCCAGTTGAAGCGGTGCTCTATCCTAGCGCTGTCAGGAGGTGTTATTTCCAGAACTGTGAGCATGTTGGTTATCCATTTGTGTTTCACACATACCCTGCCTTTCTAAACAGACAAGCCTATTTCCAAGCAGACTGAGTCTCATTAACCACATAATCCAGAACAGAAATATGCATTCATAATTTACACACAGCTGAAAAAGCAATTGTAAACTCTTAAGCATTCAGCATTACAGCCTGGCTTTGATTATGTTACATGACGGTATGAGCTTTAGAACAAATTTAACTGCAATGCTCCTTTGTTTTGCAGTATCTGAGTATTTGATACCATTAGAGATTTTTCCCGCTTCCTAGATCACATCTAACTGACTTTCTAATGTATTTACTGTCAAAATGAGGATTGAGCTGTGTGACGCACATTACCTGTTCCCTTTCTGTACTGCACTGACTTGTTTGCAGGCCAGATTTAACATGGATGCCACAGCAAGCTTTTCAGACAAATAATAGATTGCAAAATGTGTGTTAGACAACATTTTGTTCTAGTCTTGTAGTAGCAATACCGTAAATAGGATCATGTTCTTCACTGTACCTTAATTATATTAGACTCGCCTTCAACTAATTAGCAGCTGATTTACTTAGAGCTGATAGCCAAGGTACTATAGATTAAGAAAAGCCCTTATGTTCACTTTCTTATTGGTGTCCTGTTTCTCATTCAAAAACGTTGAGGGACCCTTCTTCCTCCCCACTGTCCTGGTTCCCTCTGTGCACCTGGCAGTTTAGCTGCTAGGTTCCCTGCTGCCTTCCAGGTCTGGGTCATGCACAAATACCTATGAAACATTTATCAAAAACCTCAGATGCACCTGTCTGAGTTCAGCTTCTGTTCAAAACGAGCTGCAGATCACAGGGATGTTGTGTGTGTTTCATTAACTTTTCATCAAATCTAGACACTAGGTTTCTCCACTAGAATTTTCCTTAATGAACAACCTGACAATTCACCACCAGCCAGCTTTTTCCACTCTGAACTCTGCTCTGTGGAAACTAACCCATGGGGCGAATTGCATAGTAGCTTGTGATAGGAATAGTAGTCTTCCTTCCCTTCCCTTCTGACAAAAGACAAAGCCATGCAAATGTGTACAGCATAGAAACTGGAGTTGTTGCTCTGGGATGTGACCCGAGGAAAATCGGATTAAATCAAACCTGTGTCTACTATAAAAGGAAGAATCTGCAGCTTATCCACATAGATGATGATGGCAGAAAGAAAGGGGGGGCGGTTTTGAATGTGAATTTGTAGGGCACATTCAACTTTTGGGCCTTGCTTGCGCTCAGGATTTAAAAGAAATTCAAGGCTGTTATTTAGTGGCGTGAGGTTTTCCTTCTCCTGCACTGTGCACCTTGGGAGCAGTCCCATGAGGAGAGTCGGTGGCTTCAGCCTGCAGGTGGCACACAGAGAGCACTGAGCCGAGCGGAAAACGCACATGGGCACACACATGCACAGAGACCCCAGGGGCTGGCAATAATAAAGATAATTTCCTAAATTGGTTACTGATTCAGCGCAGCCTTCACATCTCACTGTGCTGTAGCAGCCCTCAGCTGCTTTGAAAGACCTGCTCACAAACACATTTGCTATCAGTGATATGCTTAGGGGGAAAAAGAAAGAAAGAAAGAAGGAAAACAACTGGAGCTATTAGTTTGAAACAGGAATATACTTTTCTGGGTAAGACTTACCTAAAAATCATCATAGCTAACGAAAAGAATGTATGGAAAGAAAAAGTCTTCTCCAGTGGAGAACAAATACATGCAAAAGGAGTTAAGCCACTTGTAATTTGGCATACATAGCATTTAGACACTTGTGACTGCCCAGCCTGCAACAACAAATACATGAGTCTGTCTATATTTTAGGTTACCATTACACCAATGGGATACAAGAGCATAGTTGATGATGAGTCTAGTTTGGGGACTGAAAGTCATTTTACATGGAATTTAACATCTTCTGAAGGTGCAGGCCAGGCCACGAACTCTGAAAAGAAATAATTCTGTGCAGAGATAACTTCACAGGGCCTCAGCATCAGGCCCATAGGGCAACACGTGCTAGTGACCAGAGAGGGAGGATGAGCTGTTCTGGGTATCAGGCACAGGGCACCGAGAACCACTGGGACTTTCATCTCCCACTTTGGGCCAGCTCTTCTTCTGGCCTTTTAGTCTGTGAGATCTGTGAGTCCTGGCGCTGACAAAGCTGCTTAAGTATAGACAGCTAGGCACTGGTTTAGCAAGGTCCTTAAGGACGTTCGATTCATGTTCTGAAAGTCTTGTCATTCACCAGGACGAGAAACAGAGAAGCTCATCTCACTGGGCTACTCTAAGTTTAGGCTTTTGAGCTAACATCACACTTTATAGAAGAACAGAAGAAGAAGAACAGAACAAACCCTTTTTTTTCCTCAGGAGAAGGAGTTAACATATAGACAGAGGCATTTTTACATTATATCAATATTAGCTGTTTCAGAGAACAAAAGTTCTGGCAGCAATTCCACTGAAAAACCTTTAATCAAAGTAAGTGACATGAAACAATTGACAAGGCTGGTGTAAGTGGCATTTTGTTTGGCGTGACCATAATTTCACTCTTTCTCATTATTGTGGTCACCAGAAGAATAGGCTTCACAATGCATTAACTTTTTTTTTATTAAGCCACATAACTGATGCAACTGTGCTTTTTTTGTCTAATGTACATCAACATAACGAGGTATTGGCTGGTGCCTGGAGTTCACTGTTAAGGGTGGAGAAAAACATCACAACAAATAAACTGGTAAACAGTTATTGGTGGCGTTATTTGCAAGGGGAGTTTAGGGGAACACTGCCAGGCCATAATTATTGCATCTCACTGACTGATCCACAACACTAAATATTGAGAACGTGGAACTTTTTTGGGTCTGCTTCTGAAAATATATTCGGTAGTGACTGGCAGCCTTGGTGATGCACAAAACAACTACAGCTATGAACACCCAAAGGGTGGCAAGAGAAACAGTGTCTGCAGCCTGAGAGCACAGGCTGCCGTGCACCCTGCTGCAGCCGGAGGTGGGCTGGTGCAGCCGGAGGTGGGCTAATGCAGCTGGAGGTGGGCTGGTGCAGCCAGAGGTGGGCTAATGCAGCTGGAGGTGGGCTGGTGCAGCCGGAGCTGGGCTGGTGCAGCCGGAGGTGGGCTAATGCAGCTGGAGGTGGGCTGGTGCAGCTGGAGGTGGGCTGGTGCAGCTGGAGGTGGGCTGTGGTGACCTCCGAGGGAACAGGAGCAGATCCCCCTCACAGAGCTCTGACACTCACCACAGATGTTTTGGGATACAGCTACATATAACTATACTGGAACCAGTATAACTGTACTGCAGTAGTGGGGAACCCGTCCATCTGCCCTGTCTCTCCCACTTGCTTGTGCAAAACACATCTTTGAGCAGAGGAAGGAGCAAGGGGAGTGGAGCTGGGTTAGGGAAGGGATGGGACAGAGCAGAAGGCCACTCTGAGCAATCTGCCTTTTATGTGAGGCTTTGGGTGAACCTTGCTTTGGCAGTGTCAGAAGTGTCCCTCCAGTTTTTAGATAGGCCCAAGGTGTGTGGGATTCAGAAATGCAAACTGTTTCCTGATCCTCTCCTCTCCTTCAGTGTTCTCCTCTTCCCCAGTGTTTTGGGTCTTTGTGGGCCCATCTTTCAAAATACATGCTCCAGTCCTTTCAAGTCAGGAAGGTTTTTTCCTCTCTCCTTGTGTCTTCTACTTATGGCTTGCCAGCTATTTTATTTATTTTCACATTCCTTTATTTCTACATACTACCACTTCTTTACCTTAGTCCATACTGATGTGCCCTCTATATGGCATCCCTTGGGAGGAATTAAATAGAACCCATAAAAAACAAAAGTCAGCTCAGGTGTGGGGAATGTAGAAGACTTTACCTTGGCAGCAGAGTTGCAGCTAGAAAACAGAGGTAGCATCAGCAGGAACTGAAGATTTCTCTTCACCCATTGCTGCTCTAATTACAAACGCGAATGGTTAGGCAAGTGATCCATCAGACCTCAAATAACAAACCAAACAAGGCTAGCACTCCTCAGATCTGTGTTTTCTTTTCTCTTCCCCTTGCTATTTATTTGCTTGCATCTTGCTTGTCACCCAGTGCCTCCAAGCGCTCCCAGCCCTCTTTCCTAATGTAGCATCTCCTTTAATAACGTAGTCTGCAAATTGCAGCCTGGCAAACTGCAGGCTCATCAGGGTGGCAGAGGCACAACACGAGTAGGTGCTTTCCCCTTGTAATCCTTTACCATCAAAGAAGACAATAAATACAAAATCTTCATTTGCTTTGAGACACGCTATGGCAAAGCAGATCAAGCTGCTCTTTTCCTTCATTACAACTGTGTCTTCTCTCTGCAAGATTAACACGCATTACTGTGGATTTGGGGTATCTGTACTGTCAGGGATCACTTGCAGCCGTTGCTAGCCAAAGTGCAGCAGCACAGCAAAAGCTGTTACACTGCTCATCAAAACCAGCAATCTCCGCTTCTTCCTCACCATTAAAACGATCAGTGCTGCACCCTGAATCGGCCGTGTCAGTGCCTGTCGCCTGATTCACACATGATGTGGAAGAATGTGCTTCTAGGAAACCGGTCCTTTGCTTCAGGGCAGAGAGGGCAACGTTGTGAGATAAAAGGAAAGTTTACTAGACAGCACTGATTTAATGATGTTAATAAACCATAGCTATTAGTCCGATTACATAAGAGCAGGTTACGCTGCCAGCCCTAATACCAGAAGATGATAAATGCAGATTAATTTCCGCTTCTTTACCTTATTTGGTTCTCCAGATAGGGAATGAAATGCCTGAGTTTATCTTTTTGTAAATGTCTCTGATATAGTTGAATTCTGACTTACAAAAGGCTTTCAGGCCAGCAAAGGAAATCCTTTGCTCTCCCCTTAAGCAGGGCTGAAATTGCTCTCAGCTTGCAGTTACTTGTAGGCTGAAAGGTGAGAACTTAAGGTGGTTTTCCCAGGTTTTTGTACTGGAAATATTCCCTTAGAAATGCAGAAGGGAAGCAGCGCTTAGCCTGTCTCAGAAGTGTTGCATTTTGTTTTTGTCTGGTTTTGGGCAGTCATTTGGGAAGATACCCATCTCACTGGGTACCACTGTAATGATGCAGGTCAGAGCATGGGGGAGCCAGGTGGTTTTGTGCCATCATGTCATGGCAAGGCACTGAACACACAGGACAGTGTCACTGTAACGATAACTATACCATTAGTCGTAGAGGCACCAAACAGGATCTGAGCTGCTGAGCCATACACTTTCCAGGCACAAACACACTTACACGTGCACAGGGAGGGCATATTCACCCCAGTGTCAGCGCTTCAGCCCATGGCTGACCCCACAGCCCTGCTCTCAAAGCTACATTTCTGTGCTCCCAGGGCGCTAAGCCTCTGCTAGCATGGCCTGCAATGAGGCAGCAATGCAGGGGAGTACTCATGGGCCCATGCTGTGCCCGCCCAGTGCTGTCTCATGGCTTTGAAGATATGCCCTTAATTAACTGCTTACAGCCAACATCTAGTTGGGGGCAAGAGAGGAGAGGGAAACCCATCCCCTGTTTGCATTCTACCTGGCATTTAGCTTAATTTCCTGTAGTTACACTTTGCCGCTTGATCCTGTCCCTTGATCCTTGCATAAGGGTCTAAACAACAGTGGCCACCCCAAATTACTGTGCTGGAAGTGACAGAAACCTATGCTTTGAAATGCATAGTCCTGCTAGGCTAGGAATAGACAAGCCATTTTAAATGTATTTTAAATATTAGTTCAAATTGATTATAATTATCCTGTTATAAAGCATATTTGCAAAAATAACAGTCCTGGACATGGGTCTTTCAGGCCAAGTTTCATCTCAGAATGAACTCTCACAGTACTTAATATCACTGTGAGACTGTTAATTATATCTTGGCAGAAATGGGACCCCTATAATTAGGCTGATGTGTTTGACAGATTGTTTTTCACAAAAAAGTTGACCACAAATACTTCTTGATCGACCTAACAACCTTCCCATTTGAAAACCATTATGCAAATGTGAAAGATACAGTCCATCTTGCTTCTCTAGTGGGTTTGATATGATTTGGCAGGACTTACTGAGTAGTTTGAAGCCAATTTGTTAGCGGAATGAACTAAGAGGTGATGAAAGAGCTTTAGGTCCTGAGCTGCGAGAAGGCAGTTGGCCACACAGCTTGTCCTATACATTTTTTTTTCAAAGAGAGCTCCAGAGCTTCTTACTCTTCATCTTCCCCTTGTCAAGCTCTCCACTGTGGTGATGTGCTCTGGCATTTCAGATCCCCAGCTGCCTCTCTAACAGCAGTGGTGTTAGCCATGAGACCTCTAGCCGTGATATCAAAAATAAAATTCCCATTTCAGTCCCCTCTAGGTGATGAGACCTTAGATGAGAAGAGGGAGAGCTAGAGGTCATCTCCATCCCTCCATGCATGCTCTGTCTCACATGCCAGCGCTCCCTTGCAACATCCCTTGGGCTTAGGGCAGGCAGAGAAGGCAGAGCTAAGGCCAGCAGCAGCCACAGCCCCATATTTTGGAGAACTCAGATGTTGCCTGCAAATTTGGCAGACAGGAAGGACTGTTTGTTCACAAGTTAAACAGGGCTTGTTTTCAGGGCATCCCATAGTGATGAGACTGCGTTATGCAACCAGTTCAATAGCTATACTGGGTCTGGTTGGGATGGAGTTAACTTTCTTCATAGCACCCCTTCTGGTGCCGTGTTTTGTGTTTGTGACCAAAACAGTGTTGATAACACACCAATGTTTTGGTTATTGCTGAACAGTGCTTGCACAGTGTCAAGGCATTCTCTATTTCTCACTCTGCCCCCTCTGCCAGGGAGTTGGCTGGGATGGGCAAGAGGCTGGGAGGGGACACAGCTAGGACAGCTGACCTGGACTGACCGAAGAGATACTCCATACTATATACTGTCAATACTATATACTCGGCAATAAAACTGCAGTAAGGGAAAAAGAGAGATGGATTTTGGCTTCCAAGGTGGCCATTACTTGGAGACTGGCTGGGCATCAATCTGCCTGGTGGAGGTGGTGAGTGATTATCACCTTTGCATCACTAGGTTTTTCCCCCTTTCCTTCACCTATTAAACTGTCTTCATCTCGACCCACAAGTTTCTTGCTTTTGCTCTTCCTATTCTCTCCCTCATCCCACTGGGAGTGTGGAAGTGAGTGAGTGGCTGCGAGGGTGCTTGGCTGCTGGCTGGGGTCAACCCACAATAGCTGAAGATTAAAACACTGGTACCCTGAGACCCAGCTGTTCTAAAACGCACCACAGCATCGTTTCTGGCCTTCCGTCAAAAGTCCCCAACAGGAAGGGCCTGTAACAGTAGGTATTTGGGAGTGGGGCAGAGAAGGGGGGAAAGGGACATTGGTTTTATAAAGCTTCATTTAGAAAATGGAAAACAAAAAATGCAATTGGATGAAATGACAAATATTCCCAAAGGAGTCAAGTACCCTAGCGTGATTTTGCTTTCAGAGCACAAGGACAGCCAAATGCTGCTCGGATTCAGGCTTTCATTTCATCTCCTTGCAAAAGTTACTTAACAGAAAATCACATAGTTCATAAGTTTTTAAAGGAATGAGCTGGTAAACATGGGGTGGCTGACCCACTTTGCTCTCAGCAACTGATTGGAGCTTGCTCTTCATATGCCCAAATTAAGGCAATGTGCATTGGCTTAAATTCTGCTTAGTGAGGTTTAAGCTAAGGGATGCTATTTCACAGTAGGGAGAAGATAAGGACCTGCATAGGGATATTTAGAGGGACTGAGCTGAAGGAAGCTGACTCAGGGAGCGGAGTCATGTGCCTGCATTTGGTCAAGAATATTCTTCTTCTCTCACGCCCCATGTCCAGCAGAGCTGCCTCCAGCAGAGCACCCTCGTGTGGAGCCAACCTTATCCCCTCCCCGACGTGGGGCCCATCTCTCTTCGGGGTGAAGGGCTATTTGCTGAATTGGTGGGCAGTTTCAGAGGTTTGGTTTTCTTAATGCAAGGTTTAGTTTAGATTATTATATTAAAGTAGCATTTGTGAGAGAAGATATTTCTATTGGAAAGATCCGGCAGCCTTTGTTTTCCACAGGATTTTGTCCATTCTATCCCTGTCACTACAGAAAGGCATACTTTTAAAGAAAACAACTTGAAATCAAAAGTTAAATTGTTGAAGTGCAGGAAATGCCCTAGAATCATGTTCCAAGGACAACAGTCCTGTTTAGTACAAAATCACTAATGCCTTCAGAAGCTGTTACTAACTACAGCTGCCTCAACAACACCACAGGTTGAAATGATCCTTGAGATTCAAAGCCCCTTTTTCTCATTCCATTTGATTTGTCAAATAAATGTGATAAATAGTTTGATAAATGGATGCTGAAAGTTAAACCTCACATGGAGCAGACTGTGCCTTTTTGGCTAGGAGGAAAAAGAAAGTTGGACTGCACCGAGGAAGAAGGTCTGCGCCATAGTACCCAAAAAGAAGCAGATGAACAGGTTTTGTGAATGAGGCAAGTGATGTGGGGTTTTTAAGTGTTATATTCCCATAACTGCTATCACTAATAAACATTTATGTTGGTGCAATGCCCAGTCATTTCAACCTGATGAGAATCCCTACAAGGCTCCACTGTGGTAACTTCTCTACAAACTGATGACAGTCTGTGCTTTCCATTATCCTGTAATACTTGATATATTTTTATTACACTGGATACCTTGGCATGAGTGATCTGCTTCTGGCTGCATTTACAGCCAAGCCTTCTTGTTTTCATGGAGTTGAACATTAAGATGTTTGCTAAGAGAGATGAATTTCTTTATACCTCAGTGATGCTCAGAGTAAGCTTTTTGGATAATTCCTGCAGTTTCCCCTCCAATTGAAATGTATTCCCTAACCCTTGTGAAACTGTGGGCTGATTTATTTCAAACTCATTTCCTCCAGAAACCTTTCTACTTCTCAACAGTATTTTTACTGTAATGCCTACACTAGTGATCTTCACTTGAGCACTCCGAGAGAGTGAAATGTCATTATCTTCAGCTTTTCAGGCAGACACAAACTAATACAGAAAAGGAATTAATCTCACTTAACTTCAGCCAGGTAAAAGTTAAGGATCTGGTCTAAGCTTGTTTTATGTAGGCTCCTTCTATAGCCCTCATGGAGAGACATCCCTTCAGAAGGTGATTCATCCCGCCTCTCTAAGGCACTTTTCTTAAGAGTGGGACAGTTTGCCCTCTGGAGATGCCTTGGCTGTGGGAATATAAGGATGTGAAAGAGCAATGAACAATAGCTAGGTTGCCCTGTAAAAGTATACAAACAAATGATAACATAAATTGTTCATCCCAACACTGTGGGTTTTGTACAATTAAGTTTTGTAATTTTATATGGAGTTTATTTGACCTTATGCATGCTTATTTATATATGTAACTATTTAATTTTACTGTATTCAGTTTTATACAGTGACAACAGCACGCAGCAGACTCCACTGCAAAGTTTTCAGGGAGTGACCAAGGTTGGAGTGGGTCAAGAATTGAGTATTTTTGCTAGAACCACTGTTTGTTCAGAGGCTGCTCTACAGCTCACATATCAATTCTTATTTTGTTCTCTGTGTGTGCATATTATAATTTGTAGAGGTATCGTGCCTTGGTAAAGGTAAGTGCCTGAGCTGATACAGCACTTGTATACTGTGACTATGTGTACATTTACTTGCAGAGTAATGTATGCGCAATGACTAAGAGACCTCTTGATTACCATCAGTGTCTGGATGCTGGGAGCATTTCTTATCCTTTTATGTTTGTAATTCTGTATCTTCAATGTACAGAGCAACTGCCTGCTAACCTCTGTTTCACTAACTATCTGTTGATAGTTAAGAAAAGTTGAATCTTAAAGCAGTTGTGTGCCCAAACTTCCTTCTTTCCTAAAGAAGAAAACTGTATAGAAAGGAGACACACTTTTAGATGCATTTCTTCGGTGGACTTAAAGATGTGAAAGACTTCTAAGGCTTGGGAAAAGGCTTACAAAACAACATGCTTCCACTAATCATTCCCTGTCTTGTAGATGTTCAGCTTTCTGAAACCCATAAGTAAATACATACTTTTTCTCCTCAGGTTAGTGAGTTCAAAGTAATGAAATCAGAATTTGCCATAGTTCATAAACATAGACATAATTGACATTCAGTGTTAACGCTGGCATTTGAACTTCCTATCATATTTCCATATTTCTGTTTATATATTTGGGTAGCAGTGATTTTTGGAGTCTAGAGAAGCAAATTTGCAAGCAGGGAGGAAAGAAGATTCTCCACAGTTCCTGATCTGAGCAGGGTGACTTTCCAAAGATGGAACAGCCTGTGAAAAAAATGTCACTGAACAGGCAGGATCAACAAGCTGTCTCCAGCCAGCGAGTCCACCCCTCCCAACTTCAGCCTTGAACACCACAGAGCCCATGGTTGTGCACCTTCAGATTAGAAGAGAAGCTAAAATCATAAAGGACAAGCTCAGTTATGCAAAGTAATTAACTGACAAACTCTTCTCCTTCATTCACACTGAGTGACCCCTTACTGATAGGAGTGGGACTACTTGGGGAGAAAGGTAATTGCTCTAAGTGAGCAACTGCTGTAATTTTCCAGTTCTTTCTACACTGCAAAAATAGCCCTGACTGTACAGTTATGTAAATGGATTGCTAGGGGTAAAGAGATTCATCAGCAAGGATCTGGTTCTGCAGTAGGAAGCTGGAGGACCTAAAGATAAACGTGCATACACTCCTCAGCACCAGTTACATTTAAGTAAAATGAGTCCCACGAGTAGGGGCTGTACTTTAACAAATGGCCTCACTTCTCTACCCCAGGTCCCACCCTGTGAATAATGGGAGAGTTATGGTGGATGTACCAAGAGCAGCCTAGCAAAGCATATTTGCTCTCAAAACGCTGCTCCCCATGGATAAGCCAAGAGCCTACTTGGCAGATGCGTGAGGAAGTTTGCACTGATTATGATCTGACTAAGCAAAATCATTTGGGGCCTAATGTGTGCAAGGCAGTACCTTTTCCCAGTGCTTATTCAAATTTAAAGGAGATCTGGGTCAGTTCCAGGTAAGGTGTGACCATGGCCAGCCATCATTTTAAGAAGGCCAGGTACTGGCTAGTGAGAGTACAGCTTGCAGGGCTGAAAAGGAAGCAGATTTTCACTCTGCTCTTTACAGATAATTAAATGTTGCTAGAATTCAATGGGAGAAGTCTGATATTGCACCTGTAACTGCCTTGTCCAGGGGAAAAGCGAGCCATGGCTGTAAATTCTGCATACAGATCCATACAGTCATGAGGTGGAAAGCAAAGGGCACTCTGTGGCCAGTCAATGTAACTTCACTCCTGAGCAAGTGAAAAGCAAGAAAGGGACCTCATTCTCTTCCTTTGCAGCTTTAAGAGAAGCCCTACTATAATGAAGACTCCCTAGCATGAACTGAATTTGGAGACAAGGTCTACCACACTTTAATTTGCAAATAATCACCAGGATACTTATACCACTGGAGTGTTTGATTGAAGAATAACGGAATCATGTGGAATATATGTCTGCTTGTGTCTATACAGTAATAACACCAGCTGCCTCTGATTTTTATAGCAAGTTTTTTTTACTCCTCTATGTAACTCACCCTTTAAAACTCTCAGGTCTGAAGACAGTCAGATAAACTTTTTCTGAGAGCATTCACATAAACATTTGTCTGCAGAAGTATGTTATTTTTTAATAAGCAACAGCTAAATGGATTGACATTCCTGCCAAAATGGGGGCTACTTGTGTGTGGGTGTCCTGCAGAAGCACAGGGATAGTGTGCTGCAAGTTGAATTCCACAAAAAAAACCCGTGCAGGACAATACCTAGGTTCCAGTTTAAGATAAGGGAGGTGTAGGTTAAGTCCAAGCTCTGCCAGATTCAAAGGAGAGCTTTTCATTGCTGGGTGATCCAAGTCACACAAAGTAAAACTTAAGCACTCAACCGAGACCAAGTATTATCTCACGGCAGGGAACAGAAACGCGCTCTCTGACAGAAATTACAGAAATGCAATTCTGAAAAGTTTTCTGTTGCTGAAAGTGTTACAACTAGCTCTAGCCTACATTTAAAATGCAACTATGTGTGCACAGCTACCCATCGGCTGGTTGTCCCCATGGAAAGTAAGTCTTTCAGTTTAGTCTGTGCTAAACTGGTTCTCGCAATGTGTCAGAGAAGGAGTCTGCATCCATAAGGTCACCAGCCACTCCAGCCCACGATGAAAGGCAAGGGAAGTCCCACAGGACCTGTATCAGGACTGCAAAGACAAGATGCCTTTGGTCTCAATCTGTAAAAAAATGTGATACTTTATTATCTAGAATAATTTTTATTCTTCTTTTCAGCAGAAAAGGAAAACACAGAGAAATAGCCTGCAGTAGAGTTCCTTTTCCTTAGGACTTGCTTGTCTACATTTCTGGGGAATGAAAGAGGTTGAGGGTGAACTCATCCGCGGGAAAGGCAGGCACATCCAACGGGGGAGAAAGCAGCAAAGCAATGCACACGAGAGAGGAGAGTGAGCGTGGGAGCAGAGGCCCAGGTGTCCAACAAAAACCACCGTTAGAGAAGTCGGAGGCTGCAGAGCAGGAAGGCTGCGTTGCTCATTAAAGCACCAGTGCTGCCAAAGGAGACCAAACGGCTGTCAGAAGAAGAAATCAGAAGTGGAGCAGCAGGTGCCAATGAAACACTTGAGGGGACTCAAGGGCTTGGTCAAAGGAAAAGATCCAGCGCTGCGCATCAACGCCACAAGAGCCGGAGAGGCACGGCACGAGGATGCAGAGACTGCCGGGGAGAGAAGAGGGACTGTCAGGCAATAAAGCAAGAGGAATCAGGCTCAGCAGTTGGAGGAGAAAGGGATGGTAACCAAGAGGAAGACAAGATGGAGCGCAGATCAAAGGAAAAAGTGTTGGCAAATGAAGAGCAGGACACTCTCAGCACAACGCTGAACAGGTTCAGCGCAGTATTGCAAACAAAGCAGGTTATATCAAGCTGGGGCTCCTGTCAGGTGTTGCTGTAATTCAGGCTAGTCAATCAGCCTAGCTTCTGGCCAGGGGCTGCCAGGCACAACATCAGAGTGCAAAGCAACAGGCTGGATTCATGTTACTGAAATCAAATAAAATTTTAAAAATCCTGCTACAGGGGCTGATTCATGATAATGCTTTTCCATGAAACAGTCAATATTCTCTGTCAGTTCCTTGGCATTTTATTAGGCATAAAAAGTGGAGACTGAAGAAACGTATCAGAGTCAGACAGGGAAGGCAAGGTTTTACCAGCACAGGCTCAAAATGGCTGCATGGGCTGGAAAAGCAGGTGGATCCACCTGCATCTAGGTGGATTGTGAAGATTCTCCCATGTGAGCACTAGAAGTCTTCTATCACATCTCATTTTAAAAGTAATTGTAAAAAGCAATTAAATGATGTGTATACTGCCTTTCTATCTCATCACTTCTATAGCTCATCTTTCTTTGGAGTATGACCTTAGACAGAAATAAAAATAATAACTATTTCATTTTAGAAACCCCTGTAATTGACATCTTTTTTTTTTTTTTCCACACAAATGCATTAGATTTTTAATGGTAGGAGATTCTGGATGACTGGAGAGATATTGGACTTTAAACCTAACTTTTGAAGAGTGCTAGTAGTATCAGGCCTTATGGCTGTAATTTTAGTAGAATATACCCACATGGATGGGAAATGAAGAGAAGATTTTTTCTTAGGGAGTTAAAACGTAAGGTATAATCCTACAGCAGATTAAAATTGGAGGTATCTAAGGTATTTCAAATTATCAAATATGTCTGTAGTTTATCACAGGTATGCTACCATCATGAATGCAATATATATCAGTGTAATTTCACCAGGAAACTTTTGAGACGTTTTAAGCTTTACTTAAATAGTTTTGCTTTCTGTTAAATCTTGCTCTCGAAAAATCAAGCCAAATATGAACTAATTCCATGGACTTTTCTTAGGAGACTGTGGTCTCCCCATCAATGTAAGCAAGAATAACTGACAGTTCACACCAACCATGTGTTAATGATGGCAGCAGAGCTACTGTTTCATAAGAACTATCACAAAAATGACATACACTCCCAAGGACAATAAAAAGAGTGAGGAGCTATGCCAAAAGGTTTTGAACTGAGTATTCACACTCTCAGCGCTTTCACTGCATAACAGCTTTCCTTCACTGCTAGCTCTCGTATTTTGATGAAATAGCAGTACATCCTTATTATCTGTGAGATGAGTTTTATGAGATGTTCATAGGCCGAAGTCTGAAGAACAAATCATTCACGATTTTCTATGGGCCTGATTCTGCACCAGGAAAGTTGATGTGAATTTTATTGCTGATTTGTCAGGGCATCTGATGCTTTTATCTTAGAAAATGTTCATATGAAATAAAGTTTAAAGTATTTTTGATATTACATTTTATTCTTCTAATATGCTAACAGAAATTAAATGAGCCGGTGCAGACTTAGATGATGTCGACTGTATAAAACTGAAGGCTTTGAAGAGCAGCCTGCAAGTAGCAGGCAACAGTAGCAACAAGTAGCAAGAAAACTAATCTTTAAAAATACATTAATTTTTACTGAAGAAGAGGTTATTTGTGCTGTAACACACTAGACACTTTTAGAATATTGGAGGCAAACTGGTGAAATGTTCCCTGAAAACTGTGGAAATGCAAAAGGTCTGACCAACCTCATCCCTCCCTCCTTCCTTACCCAAGAAAAAGCAGTAAGTATCACTGAGAGTTTCTATACTTTCCTGGTCAGAATGTAGTTTTCAGTTGACACTTTGGTGTGATATGCAAATTTTAAAGAGAAAATACTCATCTTTTAATGTAGATTGAATAGTAACTGTAAAATAGGATGTTTCCTATAATTTCAGATGTACTGTCCCCTGTTGTCTTCTGATGCTGTTTTGCCAGTTTCTGGGGAGATGGGCTGAGAAGCCATTCACTGGACTATGCCAAATGAGCCAGAGTATTGCTTTGTCTTCAGAGATCATTCATTTATTCCTTTCTATCATTAAGGTTTGTATTATATTATATTATATTACATTACATTATGTTATATTACATTAAGTTCTGGTGCTGTATCTGTTAGAGTGTTATGGGTAAAATGAACAAGCACCTGTTTACTGCTGCCAGTGTTTGTGACAATTATTAAAAACACAAATCTCTGCTTTGCACTAAATTACATTTCAAGGGCTCCTGCCATGCATAAAAAAGGAGACTTGTCACAGTGACATAGTGCCATAGACCAGACCTTGCAATAGGTCCTTGCTACAGCACGGAGTATGGGAAGGGCTGGAGGAGCAAGCAGGGCATCAGCCCTGGGCTCCCCCAGGCACTGTCTGCCTGACAGTGCGTCAGCAGAGAGTTTCCCTGGGCTCTGCACAGCTCCAGCAGCCCCAGCCTCCCCAGTGCTAAGACACCATGGAAGAAAAGCTAAGTGTCAGCAGCTGGCTGGCTCTGGTCACTATTAAAAAGTCCCTCTGTAGGCCATGGAGATGGGTTTTATCCGCTGTGAGTGTCCATTGGTCATGCACCGGGAACCCTCTTGCAAGCCCTGATAAATATAGAATAGTGAGTAACACTACAGAAATGCTAGCAGCTCATATTGAGACTGACCATGTTTCAGTGGAAAAGTGGAAAAGGAAATGTTCAGAAATATTTATTCATTACATGGAGAGCTTTGGTTTGAACCAGGTGCCCATGAGACATTTCATTTCACATCACAAGGTTTCCCAAAGCAAATGTTCAGTCTCCTAGTGAAGGCAGTACATGATTAAGGGTCTCTCAAAAAAAGAGGATACAGATATCACTCTTTATCTTTAGCACACACACCCCCATTGGGCTGTGGTCTGATGAAGATGATCTGAAGAGTAATCAGGTCCTTACACAGCTAAAGGCTTTAAGCATGGTCCACAGACACCTGCAATTTACCAGAAAGTGAAGTCCCTAGATACAGCTATAATGGCTTCCAAAATGGATGCCATCAACAATCCCTGACAGGTTTCCAGTATTGAGTATGTTTAGTTTTACTCACATAAAAGTATACCATTCAAGGAGCTTCTGCCATTTTCTGATGGACACCCATATAGGACAAAACCAGTGTGGTTCACATGAGCTCTGCCATGATGTTGAGGAACCAGAGTTCCAGCAACACCACCCATTAGTGTTTCAGATAAAAAATCCTATTGCAATTAAAAAGAATGAAATTAAGCAGTAAAATCCTGTAAAGCCAGCACATTGTCCATGTGGGGAACTGCAGTGGCAATGGCAGGGTATTTTAGTCTGGGAAGGTAGCTTGGGCAGTATCAATAATGCTCCTTGCTAGTGTAAGCAAACCCCAAGTGACAAATCAGGACTGAATTCACCCACATCAGAAGCAGGTGCCGCTCCATGGACTGCACGGTCTAAGCCAGCCTACATTTGGCTCGGCTCATCTGTCATAAGAAGACTGGGTATTGCTGACAGATCCTTTTATGCCCCTCTCTTTCTACATGCAGAAGATCCTCTCTTTCCATATGCAGGAACATCCTTATCAAAGTCAACAGAGACTGGCCAAGATCTCTGGTTAGTTTGACTTCATTTCCCCGAATCACAGCATAGCATCATAACTAACCCTTGGGTCTGCTGAACCCAGAGTCACACACTGGCCTCGGTATCAGCCCGAACCATTCCAGCAGGCATCTGTCAGAGCATCGCTTCCTCCTGTGTCTCCCTATTACCTTCAGCTCTCTAAGGCAGGTGTTTCCAGCTTAGTGTTTGTGATCTGTGGAGAGGTTAAAGCAAGCTAATGTAATCTGGTTCCAGTTCAGCAGAGCTTGTAAGCACATAGCTTAATTTGATTGGAGTCCCTGGGACTATTACATTGTGTGTTATTAACCATGTGCTTACGTGCTTTGCCAGCCTGGGAAAGGACTTCCCAGTTTTCTAGATCTCTAAGAGACAGTAGGAATGTCTAGACAGTGCCCAAAACAACCATCGTTTTTCAGTAGTTGTTGGTAGAAGCCTTTCTTCCTCCATCTATTTTGCAATGAGGCTTTGCCTGGATATTGCGGTGAGCCCAAGAGCCCAGGGTCTGAACGCACAGGATTTATGCAAGTTACATCACTGGATCCTGAAGTCCCAAGCTCTGCCGTTTGCCACCTCCGATAAGAGAAGTTTCAGAGGAGGCTGATTATATAGCTATTTCAATCAGCCAGCTGTGTTGTGTTCTGTCTTTCCTGCTCCATATTGCATGGCACTACTGAAGTGAGCTATTGTGTCTGTAAGAAAAATTGTGTTGCCTACATGTTTTTGTGAGCTGGGTCAATTGCTTATTTTTCTCAACCTCACAATGTCAAGACTGAAGATGGCCGGTCCTCTACTCCACAGATCCGATCTGCCCAAGAACTGGTCTAGCTTTTTACCTTCTTTTCAGTTTTCAGCTATTTATTTCATGCATAGAAGATGACCGGGGATTGGGAGATTGTAGTAATGGAAGAGCAGTTCTTGCACCCTTACAGGACATTCCTTCATGCTGAGCCCTGATGGGCCTCTCTGTCCACTTGTTGGATGCTTTTCATCAGGGATGCCTCAACAGCACCACGAATGCCTCCTCATGAATGCCTACGATGAGGCAGGCAGGTGCTACTACCACGTATGTATCTCCAATGAACGTCTAAATTAACGAAGCATAAAAATAGACGCAGGTCCTTGAAATCAATCACAGACTTCAATGGTATGAAACCCTAATGTCAGAGCCTTTCCGTGGAAAATGAAATGTCTTCCAAGAGAACAGATATTAACATTATAAATTAAAACATACCAAAGTCATAAATATCTGTCAAAAAAATGATTGACCTTAGATCATAGAGCTGCTGTGCTAGAACACTCTCCTGTAAACTGGACAAGAGAGGGATATAGCATTTAAAAGTATTAGTTATAACATTTGGGAAAAGCAGTGCATTTTCTCTTCTATGTATCAGAAATTGAACATTTCAGTGTTCATTCCCTGGTTGTTTGTGCCGTTTCAAAAGAGCAATTGCAATTAAAGGAACATATGACCTTCTTTTGTCCTCAAAGAAGACTCATGTAGTCCCCTGGTGTAATGCAGCTGGGTGCAGCAAACAAGATCTTGTAAGCCAATTATCTAAGTATAATGGCGTCATACTAAACCAAAGAAAACTTCCTCTAGCCATGTGTGCCAATGCTGGACACAGGGATCATGTGAGAATATCAGATGACCCATAATAAAACTCATGTGGCTCACAACGAAAATGGAAAGCGTAGTAAAAATCTGTGGATCTTTTTCTACTCTTTGGACATTGTTTCCAATTCAGATTTGTCCCTGGCATTCACCTATCTAGATTTTTGATGAACATATTACTGATTTTTAATAGATACAACGGACTATAAATCCTAGGTCTTAGGTCAGCGCACCATTTGCCTCCCAAACCATGCAAAGCGGAGCACGTAAAAATGACCTGGGGGCTGCGTGTGTGTGTGTGCAGAGGTGCACTACAGATTGCCAAGTGATTCTTTGCAGTAGGACCACACAGTTCACTACCTAAACTAGAAGGTCAAGGTTTTTTTATGCCTGACTTAGGCAGGGATGAGGCCAGAAGAAAAAGGAAGGTAACAATGTAAGAGTTTTAGAATATATGAATTTTAGAAATACAGAAAGTCAGGTAACTAAAATAAAACTACATATCTCTCAATTGATGCAGAAGGGCTGCACTTCCAAGGCGTGTTCTGGAAATGCTATAAGCTTTTCCAGAAAATAGGAAATAGGAGAGCTGGCACAGCCACGGGGAGAAAAGAAAAAGACATAGGTCCCTGTGTCAGGCCCACAGCATACAGATTCAGGCAACCCCTTTGCAACAGAGAGGGAGGGATTCTACTGTCATTTAAAAAAACAAACCCCGAAGCAGCGTGGTCCGAGTCAGCCATACCAAGCTATTGTCCTAGTACATAGAACAATCAGAAGCAATGAAAAAGATCTGTGGGATTTTGTCTTCAGTTTGCCCTTCTAAATCAGGAGAAAAATGTGAATTGCTTTTTCTTCAGTGGGTTTTTAGGTGGAATTAACTGAGACTGGAGTTCTTTCCTTGTAAAGACAGAACCATTAAGAGGCAGATGTCCGTGGAAAAGCAAACGGTTCCCATTGTCTTTCCTGAAGGAGTAACAAAATGAGAATAGTTCCGTTTCTATTGCCTTGCCACAGGAGAGGGGTAAAAAAAATGAACCCCAACAGTAGGGATTCCGAAGAGAAAAAGGTACAGAGAAAGCATCATTTGGCTTTCTTACATTTTATGGCAAATTTTGCGGGTTTGAATTTGCAATTAGCTCACGGTGCAGCTGGATGAAACTAATACAACACGCCTGCTGGGGGCGGCCAGCTCTAAGCAAACCCTGCTGTAAACCGAAGAATCCAAAGGATGTGCCAAACAGAGGATGCCAGGGGCCCTCCGCGCCGCGGCCGTGGCGTGGAACATCCTCCCGTCGGAGCTGCGGTTGCCGTGGGAGCAGGGATGCTTTCCGTCGCATCGGCATAAAATCTGTGCCCCCGCGCTCTGCCCTTACAACCCCGTGGACCTTTTCTCTGCAAGTGCGGGTGACTTTACAGACTTTGGGAGTTCTCCATGTTTGTTGAAAGGAGGAGGGTGGACGACTCAGCCCTGAAATTCTTTTCTGCCCCGCTGCATTTATTTTTTTTTGGGGGGGAGTAGGGAGGATGCAGTGTCATCTTTTTCATTTGAGCGTACGCTGCGTGCGAAGGGCTCGGTGCCAGGCAGGGATGCACGGAGATGCAGGGGGAGGCGCGGAGCTGCCGCGGTCAGCCCAGCCCTGGTCCCGGTCCCGGTCCCGGTCCCGGCCCCGGCCCCGGTCCCGGCCTCGGCCTCGGCTGCGGCGCAGCGCGGGGCGGGGCGGGGCGGGGCGGGGCGGAGCTGCCGGCGGCTTTCCCGAGCCGATGCCGCCCTCTCGCGGGCTGCGGGGCCGGCAGCCGGTGCCGGGAGTTCCAGGCAACCTTATTCCTGTAGAGGAAGGGAAAAAAAAAACCCCACTAAAATAAATCCGGGCTGCCCTCTGCTCTCCGGGCAAACACCGACCTTTCCAAACGCAGGGCGCACGCATGGAGGCTTGGCAGAAGCAGCATTTTGTTTTCTTTTTTTCCCCGTTATACATTCATTTACGTACTTACGGATCTATTTGTATGCGCCTCCCACGGCTGGGATGTGCGGGGTGTCATAACTACTACTAGCACAGACAGAAAGCTCCTGTCAGCTGCAGCCAGCACAGGCGAACCATTTGTGGGTCTGCTGTAGTGTTTAATTAGAGATCTGCCGAAGCAAACACGCTCTCCCTTCGAATCTAACACTCACCAGGCACTGGCTTTCCCAGGCAGCTTGCTGCAGAAAGCACTGTGTGTGAGAGCTTTCCCATGAGACTACATTGTCACTGGTTTCAGACACCAAAAAGCCCCGCAAAAGCCCCAACTTGTATGTGTTCTTTAGCAGTTCTTATGATAAAGAAATTCTCCCTTTGGTAGCAAGGCTCCAAGAAGTAAGGCAATCTGGAGCCAGACGGAGGTTTTGGATGCTGGTTTAAATCATGTGACCTCATCTGGTCAAAGCCACAAAGGCCGATGGTGTCCCTGCCCTCTAAAAGACTTTTCGTGGTGCTTTAGGCAATGCCTGTGTTGCTGGGACTTGACCTGGGTGCCTGGATGCCTCTGAGATGATGAGCTGGGGGCCTCAGGTTCTCACCTGGAAAACAGGTGCCTCTCTGCTCTGCTTGCACGTACAGGAAAGAGTGAGAGGACTCAGCTACTGTGAGACAGGAGCTATGAAAACTACTGTGACAAAACTTTAAGCATCACAGACTGAAGCATCTCTAGAAGCAAACGTGGTGCCTGCCCGAGGCCTGGCTGCATTGTGTTGCCCGCTCAGGAACCACAACAGGTGAGTTTGCACTAGGAAGAAGGGTTTACAGCTTCCTGACTCACCTGGGCAAAGATGATCCATTCCCATGTCCTGGTTTTGGCTGGGATAGTGTTAATTTTCTTCCCAGGAGCTGGTATAGTCCTGTGTTTTGGATTTAGGATGAGAATAATGTTGATAACACACTGATGTTTTAGTTGTTGCTGAGTGATGCTTACACTAGTCAAGGACTTTTCAGCTTCCCATGCTTTGCCAGGTGCACAGGAAGCTGGGAGGGGGCACAGCCAGGACAGCTGACCCCAACTGTCCAAAGGGCTATTCCATACCATATGGTGTCATGCTCAGTATAGAAACTGGGAGGAGTTGGCTGGGGGGAAGCGATCGCTGCTCGGGAACTGGCTGGGCATCAGTGGTGAGTGGTTGCATCACTTGGTTGGGTTTTTTTCACCCCCCTGGGTTTTGTTCCTCTCTCTGTCTCGTTGTTTTCCTTTTCATTACTATTACTATTTTTTTTTCCCAATTATTAAACTGTTCTTATGTCAACCCATGAGTTTTCTTACTTATGCTCTTCCGATTCTCTCCCCCATCCCACAGGGGTGGGGGGGGGAAGGTGAGTGAGCGGCTGTGTGGTGCTTAGTTGCTGACTGAAGCTAACCATGACACCCATTATCTGAGCATCTACGTTAAATGCAAACTCCACTCAGCGATAATTTGTAAGTTGGATGTGCATATTCCAACAGCTGTAACACTGGATGGTCTGAGATATTTTCAGGCTGTTGTGCTCTGCAGGCATTTCTTGGTTGGCAGCAGGCTTCAGGGCTACAGCAACAAGAAAGGCTGCAAACCAGCAGCAACAAGGAAGTCCACGCTTGCACCCCTACCTGGCCCCAGGGTGCAGGGGACCAAGGAGCATGGAGCAGCTAGGGGAGTGGGCAACATTTTTTCCACTAAATTAATCTTTCCATGGAAATGGAGTGCAGGAGCTCTCGAGACTTCATCTCAAGAGCAAATCCTATTTATTTGCTCCGTTTTTCACAAACCCCTTGGATCAGTAGCACCCAGCTTTCCAGCTCCCAGCACATCTGTGCAGCTGCACCTCGGAGCTTGACAGCAGTTTGGGCACCACGAGGAGACAGTGCTGCAGAGTTGCTGGTCTTGGACAGCACAACATGGAAGGATGACAGCAAACAAATGAGTGCTAGTACAAAAGGTCTGGAGGATATAGCTATAGCACTAGAGGGACCTGTAAGCATTTTACACTGAGTTATTTGTCCCCAGGAGTAAATGTAGCCCAAATGTAAAAGGTAAGAAGGCACCAGAGAAACAACTCCAGTACAAAAATACACTCACTGGCCAGTGCTGAAAACCCTCCACAAGCATGGAGGTTCCTCCCAGAGACTTTATTGCTTGTTGTAGGCAATAACGATTTATTTCAGTGTCTTCACTGTTAGAGATAATAGCCAAACAGAGGTATGAAAGACCCAAGCTGACACTCTGGTTGAAATCTATTGCTCTGCCTAATCATTGTATAACCAGTCATGGCTAAACAACAAATCACCAGTGTGGCTATAAATTGTGTATTTTCATAAATAAATAAACAGGCAGTCTTATGCATTCAGCTTTCCCATTGCATCATGTGGTTTCTCTAAAACACTTCTGGGGGCTTCTGAGTCTTGCTTCTCAAGCTCTCAAATCTTGAGCGATACCAGGATTGTCAGTTTTTTACCAGGCTGAAAAGCACCAATATTTTGTTTTGCTGAGCCCAAAGAACATTTGGGTGCACTTGGGCTGCAACCATTTTAGAGAAAGGAATCCAAATCATGCGGAAGAGGAAAGATTTCTGATAAAAAACAGAAGAGAGGTCCTGGGCATCTGTGGTCACGAAATAATCAGTTACCCTCCTTTACAAAGGTAGGGGGACTCAGCACACTCTTCTGGGCGCTGCCCAATCCTGCCTCTGAACTGAAATCTCCCCTGCAGCTTTACTGTTGTGTGTGGTTAAAAAGCTCCTGTTTTCAGCCCACCATGGACGTAATTATTGCTATGTATTCTCATTTGTAGCACACTTTGGTATCTTTGGGAAACAAAAGACAGCAAATGCATACAGAATATGATTATCCATAGATTTCATATTTTCTGGATGAACAGAGGGAGCAGCAGGCTACTAATCACATCTATATGAACCTTTACATTATGTTTGCTCCGTCTCAGTCCCTTTGGTGTTTGTTATTCCTTTCCCTTTCTGCTGCTTGATACAGTGAAGTAGACTTGGACACTTTCGGGTACCTTTAATAGGCTCAGTGCAGCAAACTGCATTCAGCTCACGCATGCTTCCGTTGATTTCAGGGAAGGAAAAGCAAAGTTAAGGGCAACTGCACTACTGTGTGTTTGCTGACTTAGTGTTGTGGTTTAGCTTCAGTTGGCAACTAAGCATCACACAACCACTTGCTCACCCTCCCCCTCATCCCACCAGGGTGGGATGAGAGAATCTGAAGAGCAAAAGTAAGAAAATTCGTGGGCTGAGATAAGAACAGTTTCATAATTGAAATAAAATATAATAATAATAATAATAATAATAATAATAACAACAACAACAACAACAACAACAACAACAATAATAATAAAATTGTAATGAAAAGGAAAATAACATGAGAGGAAGAAAGAGGAACAAAACCCGGGGGGGGGGAACCACATGATGCAACTGCTCACCACCCGCCAACTGATGCCCAGCCCGTCCCTGAGCAGCGATCGCTTCCCGCCGGCCAACTCCTCCCAGTTTCTATACTGAGCATGACGCCATATGGTATGGAATAGCCCTTTGGCCAGTTGGGGTCAGCTGTCCCGGCTGTGCCCCCTCCCAGCTTCCTGTGCCCCTGGCAGAGCAGAGGAAGCTGAAAAGTCCTTGACCAGTGTAAGCACTGCTTAGCAACAACTAAAACATCAGTGTGTTATCAACATTATTCTCATCCTAAATCCAAAACACAGGACTATACCAGCTCCTGGGAAGAAAACTGACTCTATCCCAGCTGAAACCAGGACACTCAGTCCTTCCAATTTTGCTCCAAATCCTTGCAAGAGTTCATTTACTTGCATTTAATGTAGGCCTGTAAACCATCTCCTCACCTTAAAAATGGCCCTTTGCCACAGTTTGTATCTACAAAGACTGAAGCACATGGCTGTTTTCCCCATCTTCTTTCATAGACTCAGTGCCAGGATCTGCACTTTAAGTGAAAACACAAAACAGCAGGAGAGAAACGGAGGCTTGGGAGGTCACCATGAGAAAGATAATATGACAAAGGGATAAAAGACTTGGCAGATCCGAATCCTTTTTTTTTTTTAAATCTGTTCATCATGGCTCTGTTTAGATATTTGTGTGCATACTGCACAGGTGGTTTACTTTTTCATATTGTTAACAACATTAAACACGAGTTACTAAACATCTATCTGAAATAATGAAATTTGGCATTAAAAAGGCATCTAATTTTAAGTTATTCTGTTTCTGTGGACACAGTGTGGTCCAACAAAAGGCTCAACATACCTCACCAGTTTAGAAATGGGCTTTTCAGATCATCCAGTCCTCTGATCTGTGCCTGTTGTTCCAGCTGCTCCAGTGCCCAGGAGCCCTGAGAGCCACCAGCCACAAAAGCCCTGCAGATCTTCAAATCCAAGGTTAAGGCAGGCAAGTAAGGGGGATTGTGGCATTGCCTGGTTCATGTTAAAAACATGTGAGGAGGATCATGGTATTGCCTGGTTCATGTTAAAAATGTGTTTGTGTGCTGAGCCCCAGATGTGTTGAAGGAAATGTCATTCTTTTATCCAGCTGAAGACCTCAGTAAGAGATATTTACCAGCAAGCTGTTAACTCTAAGATTCCCTAAATAATTTACCTTCAGTAAATTTTTCTAAACAGCTCTGGGCAAGTGGTGCCTTGGACCTGTGTGACATCCATAGCACAACACCAGAAGACAGCAATGGTCGTCTGCCTCCTCTAACAACAGAGGTGTGAGCTCCTATCCTCCTACCCTCACCAGCACAGGGGGCATTAATAACACACATCAGGCCTCTTCAGAGGTTGCAGTAGCTAAAACACCAAAACAATCATTTGGCCAGTTATTGGCAAAAGCCAAGAGAAGGCCTCAGGTCAGTTTCTCAGCTTCATCACATCATGCCTTCCTGATGAACCTCTCTGAGGCCAGCCATTTCCTTTGCAGATTGCTTTAGGCCTCTTTGCCAGTGCACTGTATGGCTCTGGAACGGTACTAGCTGGTCTTAACTGCTTAGCATGTCTTCTACTAACACAGATAAAATGTCTCACCCTGTTTCTTCTTATTTTAGAAAAGAAAAGGACTCCACTAGCAACCCTGTCAGCCCATGACTTCTCTTGACCTGGCTTATTTTTCCTCTATTTCCACCCACATACCCACCAGATGTAGTCTGCTGCTGGTTTAAGGGAGACCAAGCCTTTCTGTCAGTCCAGCTTATTAATTCCAACATAAAAATTCAGAAAGTAATGCCAAACAAATTTTACATAAGCTAGCCACGTCTCTAGAGCTCCTGCCAATCTTTAAGTCTAACCTGTCTTAATTTCTCCCCTCACAACTCCTTCTGATAGGAGCTGATCATCAAACAAGACTGACTAACCTTCAGTCCGTGTCCTTACAGGAGCAGACCATCTGCAATAAACATACCAGTGTTCATCTGGCCAACACAAAGCACCTCTACACTTATTGATGTTGATGTAATTTTTGTTGGGGTTTCCTGTCATTACATTGCACTCAATCGATTAAACAAGGAATCTCGATTGTTAGTCCTTTTGCTGGTATCTTGAGCCCCAGCTTGGCTACGGTCTCTGACTGGAACCATCCACATGAGACATACTCCACTGAAACAGAGCATCTGTTGTACATGAGAAGAACAAAGCCATAAAACAACAGAAAGCCCATAGCATATTTATCAGTCTGAAAGAAACCAAAGCCTGAGTGATAAACCTGGCTCTTCTTTGTAAGGATGTAATGCTAAAATGACTTCTTCAGAGGCATAGCTTCCAACTCTGGGAGCAGACTGCAATGGAAGTTACTTACATTCTTGCTCTGTCAGGAGCTTGCAGGTTTGGGGCCATAAGAATACTTAGCTGGTACCAGGGAGGACCACTTCTCTACAGCCAGGCCCAGGCAATGTCACCTAGATCTGGTCCAGTGACCCTTCTCAGATGGGTGCTTAATTTTTTTCCACTAACTCCCTACCCCTCTAAAAGCCCATACAGCTTTCTTCTTATCAGTATTTGAGAAGGGGCAGTGTGGGTTCCTCATCTCAGGTGTTCTTCAGACTTTTTTCAGTACCCATTGGATATTTCTTCCAGGCAGTCCTGTCAGGGAGATGTAAATAAGATGCACCAAAATGAAAACTATTGTCAGAAGTGGAATATTTTATTGATCCTTTCATTCATTTACCACATAGCCATTTGGGCTTCGGGCAAAGTCAGTCAGAGGTTTTGGTTTTTTCTACATTACTCCCTTTTCTTGGTAATCCAAGTCATGCAGGAGAAATAGGGGTTAGCAGTGTAATTTCTTGCCTAATGAAGCTTGAAATTATCGGTGGTGTCCACTGATGAATTAATAGTGGACATTGATCCAAATCATGGAGTTTAAGCCTTTTTAGTTCAGCAATTCATTAGCAACAATTAGCATACAGCATGTGGGACATCAGGCGTTCTTCGCTACAGCAATCAGTTAACTCCCTGTGCAGCCTGCCAAGCAAGTCATCTCGGGGTGTAGCTCCGACAGCACAGGTGGGGACTGGTCCATGTGTGAGCACAAACCAGAAGAGCTGAGGAGGAGAGGGCATCCATAAGAACCTGATCCCGCATTAATGAGAGCATTGCTACGCAACCATCATGTTACTCATTGATGAGGACTACATCTAATCCTGGTCATCCTGGGCACATCTTTCCCTGTCCTGTTCTTCTTTAGCTTGGGCTCTCATGAGCCAGTAAGTAACCCCAGAGATATCCTGAGGCTTACTGTGTGGGGACGCAATGCAGATGCCCGGCTGCACCTTGACCTTCGTCAGGGGAGTCCCCCCTCACGGGTCAGCACAGGCCAATTTTCATGCCCAATGCTGAAGCTAGGTAGATGAGAGGACTCAGCTTTTCTTCCGTTCAACAGATACAAGAGCAGCTATTTGCAGAACTGTTTCAACAGCACTGAAGCATTTGAGATGTGCACGCCAGCTAATGTGCCAGTGCTTCTTCTAAACTCTTCCATAGCAGGCTCCTTCTCTTTAACCAAGCTCTATGCATCTTGCTGTCCTCTTGCATGAACAACTTGCTCTGTTGGAAACGTAGAACTGATTTTTTTTTCATAGTATACTTATGGTGCTAGCTAGTAGCTTGATTTAGCATAGCCTAGCATACGTGGCTGGCCACTCTGCAGAGTACACAGGTCAGATCATGAAGTATATGTTAGAAAAATGCCCATTTTTAATGCTTACACCTGATAACCCCAAATAGAGCTCTTCACACAAAGCAAATATTACCAAGAACCTTAAAACATGAGATTAGACCGCGTAAGAAACAAGAAATACAGAAATCCGGGGGAAAAAATAGTTCTTTGTTCCCTCCCCAGGGGAGCCACTAATCTCTCTCAGTGCTGAAAGCTAAAGCTAAACAGGCAGAAATGACCAAGCAGTTTCCAGTGCCTGCCCACAACTCTTCCTCCAGCCCCCTCTCCCCCTTGCCTCCCTCCACTGGCTTCTCACACCCTGCCCTGGGCTACGCAGCGCTGCAGCAGCCGGAGCTTGGCCATGCCTGGGTCTCCCTGCCCGGACCCACACGTTTCCCCCCACAAGCAGGAGTGCCGCAGCTCAGGGCTGCAGCCCAGCTCCAGCCAAACCCAGTTAATTGCTTCTTGTCTGCAGCACTGATGGTCCTGGAGTATCAATTAGTGGGAGTTTACACATCTCACAGCATCGGCCTAAAATATCCCCAGACAATCTCTGTCAATATTAAATACGCTGCACGGGGTTTTTCTTAGAGAGTATCAAAGTGGTAAAATAAGGTCTAATGCCGAAACAACATTTTTTTATGTACAGGAATTAAATATTCAATTAAGATAGAGCGGGGCTGAGTCAATTATATTGGAGGCTGGTCTGGGACAACCTTTAAGACAATATTCTGCTTCAGGGTGGTGCAGGCCACAGTCTAGGTGGGACGCAGGATGAAGAAATGCCACCAGAGTGGCTTCTGCTGTCTCTAAAGAGCATTGCCCAGTAGGAGCCTCAAAAACACAGGTTCCCAGAGACTGTCCAAGAGAGAAAGGATCATCAGATCTTTCAAAAGATATAAAAATTTCCAAAGTTCTTGTGGCATCAGAAGTTATTATATCTTCTGAGAGAGATGATGACATTTTGTGTTTCATTATTGTTTATCTGATTTGGTTCTATGCAAGAGCCCACTTGGGAAGGGAGTTTCAATACGTTAACAGTATAAGTGGGGAAAAAAAAAAGAAGCAAAGAAAAAACATCATGTCTGTTAATGTCTAAAATCTTAATTTGAGTTTAAAGACCAGGAGTTTTGTTAAAGATCCAGTACAAGTCTGCAGTTTTGCTTTTCTGGCAGGCAGCCAAGTGTGAAGGAAGATGCCGATGCCTTTACTGAACTATTTCTGAAGCTTTCGGAGAATCACACTTTATCTCCTCAAAACCTGAAATACAAGACAGCGGGTAGCAATGGGTATTGCAGCAGCAGAAAGTGGCAGGTTTTTTAAAAGCCTCATTATAAAGCCCCGTTCCTTATCTGTCAGCCAAGGGGCTGCGTGCTCCTATGCTGGAGAACATCTTTCACAGCTGAGGAGTGACCCATCGGGAAAGCAAATGTCCTGGATTTTCCAGCCAGCCCATCAGAGGTGGCACGGGGCCCACTGGCAGCCTGCTCAGCAGCTGGGTACCGCAGGAGGTGGCTCCCCCAAACGCAACTTGGCTGCTTTCCTTGGAGAGGCTTTCCCACATGGTTTGGAGGCAGAGCACCCAGCGCAGCCCATGGGCTGCCTGCCCATTTGGGACAGTGCCCTCCTTGCTCACAGGTTACTCACCCCTCGACAAATTGCATCCCTAAGGCCGTTTAAGGAGTCTACTCAACAGGAGTGGGGATGGTCTAACCCATCCTTGATCCAGTTTGTGAAGACACACACTACCAAAACCCGCTGATTAGAAAAAGCCCTCCAAATCAGTCTGACAAAAGGTGTGTGAGGAGGGGAGGGGAAGAGGGAAGGGGAGATATCCAAAGGCGCTGGTACCAGAGGAGACACTGTGAGCGTGCTGCAGGTGTCCCTGGGAAGAGCAAGTGGCAGGGCGGGAAGGGGAGGCTGCTGAGGTGCAGGTACAGTGCTTACCCCTGCTGAAGGGGTGTAAGTCCATTACAAATGGCAAACAGGCTACGTAAGCTAGAGGGAAGCTCTGGTAAATGGGAAGGCAGGCTCAGAGAAGTTCCAAGGCTAGGAAAATAATCTAAAATGTTGCCTTTCCATTTTGTACCTCAGAGCCCTCTCCCAGAGAGTGAAATACTCAACCAAAAGTAAGTTGCAACCTGAAAACTTGATCTTTTGCTTTCCCAGAGTGCATACTTTCTTTTCACTTTACTGCTTTTAGAAAGAACTCACCTGACTCTGAAAAATAGGGGGTATATTTTACTCCTCCAGAGGTATCCAGCGTTAACAGAGCTACTCTGCATGTCTACCACCGGGCAAGCAGGGCACTCCCAGGACACGACTGATGGCCCACTGTCATGGAGGTACACTAAAACTAACTCACACGAGGGACAAGCTCAAACAACTTTATTTCACAAAACAGCCAAAACCACACAACAGAAACCAACGAGAAACAGGGGTAAACCAAAATCCATCAACACTCCGATAACATTTAACACGTAACAGGTTCGAGGTGTCAGTCGGGGCATTGTTACTGCACGTCCATACACACAAGAACGATGATCCACAGTAGGCACACACACTCACTCAAGGGGGAAACTCTCCCTCGTGGGTACCCAGAAGACAGAATTGCTCACCTGGGCATGGGGTGAGGGCTCACTCAAGGATCTATCCAGGATAAATCACTCACCACAGGAGGTGAGGGCACTCAGTCCCGGGAAGCTTCCTCAAGCGGTGTCCCAGTCTGAGGGGAGAGGTCCCGAACACAAGCCCGCTGCTCTAAGAAGACCACTCAAAGTGGGTCTCCGATGGCACCCCATTTATACCCTGGGTCGGATCTGAGCTGTGGTCATAATTGGTCATGATCTAGAAGCTTCTCGGAGCCAAGGCACCTCACTGGCTGTGGACCCTGGCAAGGGGTCTCACTTCTCCTGCTCCCCATGCCAAGGTGTGTGCGTACCTGGGGGCACGGCAGAGCATAAAAGGTGCAAAAACGAGGTGTGACAAGCCAGTGATTGCCATGTTAAAAGCCCCGATCTTTGGGGGGCGGGGGCGGAGTGTACCTGTCTCACCCACCAAGCTGGCAAGTCACACAGTCCAGGCTGATCATAGAATCACAGAATAGTTTGGGTTGGAAGGGACCTTTAAAGGTCACCTAGTCCAACCCCCTGCAATGAGCAGGGACATCTTCAGCTAGACCAGGTTGCTCAGAGCCCCGTCCAGCCTGACCCTGAATGTTTCCAGGGATGGGGCATCTACCACCTCTCGGGGCAACCTGTTCCAGTGTTTCACCACCCTCATTGTAAAAAATTTCTTCCTTACATCTAGTCTGAATCTAGCCTCCTTTAGTTGAAAACCAGTACCCCTTGTCCGATTGCAACAGGCCCTGCTAAAAAGTCTGTCCCCAAATGTGGGGGTCAAGTACCAGGAGCTGGAGAGAAAGAGGCAATGGAGTGACAGCCTAGGACTGCATAACCCTTTATTGCCACTGTTTTGGCTTAGATATCTTCCTTACTGTAAATTAGTGGCTAGGGTTTACCACCAAGATTTTTATTCATGTTCTGGAAGCAGGAGAAGGGATTCAAGCCAGCTATGTTGGATCACAGGAATGTTATTTTTCTTCGCCTGTGAGGTATCTGTAATCCACTATTCAAGGTCTGTTACAAGGAGCGCCTGTAGCCCCGATGTTACTTCTTTAGGTTAAGCTTAGCCAGCTTATAGTTTTATCTCTGAATATCTACATATAAGCCACTGGTGCCTCAGCTGCGATAGTGGCTGTCACACAAGCACATACCCTGGTGTCTCTCTCTCTTCAGACACAACTGAGGTTGTAAACTCCCTTGTGAAACATCATGATGCGGGCTGAATCTTTATAAAGACGACCCTTTCTGGTATGTTTAAGAATATGAAGTCGGACACATTCTTTCTCATTGCCATGTTTTCAAAATGCCTCAGTTAAATGCCACTGAAGCGAAGGTGAGCATCATCCTTTCAATTAACAAGTTATGCAAAAGACCAGCAATGTGCTCTGCCACCAGTGAGATCAGCAGCCTCAGACAGCTTGTTCCCCTTTTGTGGCTCTTAGCATTTGACAAATTTAAACAGAAACAGATGTGAAACTCCACCTCTGGCTCACTTTCCCCAGCAGCACTTCTATGCCTGGGCCACCGCCCCTGTCCTGAGCCCTGGAGCACCCTGAGGAAGGGACCCTGGTGGCTGTGGGACTTTCCTCCTTGGGTCTATGCAGAGCTCATGAGGCTTGGGAACGGGAGTCCCGTGGCAGAGCGGGGTCCAACCCATGGTGACAGGACTTCGGGGGGTAATACCACTGTAGGTGAGCATGTCCTCTATCCCGGCCCCATGGTCTCTGAAAAGGAATGCGTCATGTCTTGGCTTCCATCACCGTGCCCTGGGACAGCAGTGTGGAACCTGGCAGGGGTGGCACAGGCAGGCTCCCATCCACCAGCGCTGTGTGAGGAGCAGATAAGGGACAAGGAGATCAGTGAACACAGTGACGTATTCAGTGTCCAGGTAGCCTGGGAGCCTGCTCTTGCTGTGGTCTCTGGGAGATAACCTGCCGTTTGTAGTGCCAGCTGTGTCTGTCCCTGCCTGGAAAGCAACACTTGGTTTATACTACCTGTCTTATAGTGCCAACACCATGCATTAAGTGGATTTTGCATAACGTATTTGCAAATGTTGTATAAATATTTCACATGTCATCCCGCCTGTGTTTTGGTCTGGAAAGAAAGCAAGCAAGCATTTATTACAGCTGAGTATTAGTACAAGCACTGTAGATAAGTGTGGAAGGAAATCCGTGTTTCTAATTGTCATAAAACATCTTGTCTCCAGAAGCTTGCTCCTGAGGGTGCCATACGTTTCTATATAAATCATTATGCTTGGACAGAAATCATAATTGCACTACTGGAAATGCTGTATTTTTGTACCAGATGCCTCGGGCCTGACTGTAGAGAAACAGGAATAAAAAAAACAACCCTTGAAAGCTCAGGATTTCCCTTCTAAGAGCCATGCCAAAAATTTGGGGTGTTTTCTCAAAGTTACTACAGCTGTTGGATTCTCCATACAACTGAGATGCAAAGCAAGTACTGCCAATTCTTCTGACTCCACCAAAAATCTTGTGGTTATAAGGCTTCGTCTTTAAAGCTTTGGATTCCAGGGTCTTATGAGTATATGAAAATCTTGGACTGTGCTGTTTTTAAAGAAGTGAGCTTCTGCTGTCCATAGCTGCAGAGAAAAAGCTGCAGTTATAACTTTGATATAGGCTAACAATGCAAAAGAAATAGTAGAAATACGTCTTTTCTTTCTGGATTTTTCTTTTTTTCGAAATCTCAACAGTTTTAAGCCCGTTTTTTGATTTAGCAGGGCCTGTCTCATGGTGCTTGGGCATATACCACCCACAGTCCTGGAAACTTTGTGAGAATAAGAGCATGTGTACCCCATGATTTGGGGGCAACCACTGCTCATGTGGTTCTCTTCCATCACCTGCCTACATCTCTGGTCATCAGGCTTTATACACCAACAGATGGCTTCAGCCTTGCCTTCACGGGCAGCTGGAGAGGGACTGCTTAGCCACAGAGAGGTCATTTCTCACAGCTTACAAATTGTCGTTGGGCAGGAGAACGTCACATCCATGGGCTGTTGGGCTTCAAAAATGCTCCCAACACCACTTCCAGAGCATGACAAGAAAGAGGTATGAGAGGATGCAGAGTCTCTCTGAGGCATGAGGTCTCTCTGACAGTCACCGCCCTCCTCCTCCCCACCACACAGTGGGACCAAACCCATTGCTTGGAGCTGCTAAGCCTCTGGAAGGAAAAGTGGATGCCAGCTCCTGTGAGAAGAGTGTCATGGTTTAACCCCAGCCAGCAACTAAGCCCCATCCAGCCACTCGCTCACTCCCCCCATGGTGGGATGGGGGAGAGAATCAGAAGGGTAAAGGTGAGAAAACTCCTGGGTTGAGATAAAGACAGTTTAATAGGTAGAGCAAAAGCTGCACACAAGCAAAGCAAAGCAAGGAATTCATTCACCACTTCCCATGGGAGGCAGGTGTTCAGCCATCTCCAGGAAAGCAGGGCTCCATCACGCATAACGGTGACTTGGGAAGACAAACGCCATCACTCCAACATCCCCCCCTTCCTTCTTCTTCCCCAGCTTTATATACCAAGCATGACATCATATGGTATGGAATAGCCCTTTGGCCAGTTTGGATCAACTGTCTTGGCTGTGCCCCCTCCCAACTTCTTGTGCACCTGGCAGAGCATGGGAAGCTGAAAAGTCCTTGATTTAGTATAAGCACTACTTAGCAACAACTAAAACATCCCTGTGTTATCAACACTGTTTTCAGCACAAATCCAAAACATAGCCCCATACTAGCTTCTGTAAGAAAATTAACTCTATCTCAGCTGAAACCAGGACAAAGAGTCATCTTTGTAGTATCTCAGCTTTTATATCCCGTCTTAATCAGACGGAGCGTGGCCAGAAATGCTTAAAAATGCAAAATAATAGGGGAGAACTATAGCCTTTATCAGCGTCAAAGGTTGAAATGACCATAAAGCTGGCTTTGTGGAGTTTGAATGGATTCATCAGCCATGTTTCACCCCCACACATCGGAGCCGCACATCTGCTTCTGCAACAGGCGCTGTGAGTGTGGCAGCATGCAGTCACAGCAGCAGCCACAGCTGCCTCCAAGTCAGGCTTGTTCTTCTGACAGTAAATAAAAGCCTATGCCATGAACTGTGTATACCAAATTGCACAAGGAAAAGTGCTGCCTTATGGCACTGCATCATTTGAATTTCAGCTTTGCATCACCAGTCTGATGACGAGATTTTAGCCCTGCCTATGCAATCTCCAAGACTTTGTGCTTGCTTCAGAAATCAGGAAGGGTTAGGAAAAATAAATTTTTCTTGCTTGCCTACTTTTACAGTAAGCGTTGTAGGCACCTACCTGCTATTCATGGAAATGAGAGAAAAGTTCAGCTAACTACTACATTATCTGTACTAAAAAAAGTTCAGCAGCTGCTAACAAAAATTCAGAAATCAATTATTTTTAGGAAATGAAATTAATGTTAATAACATGTTTAACAGGTACTCCAGGATTTTGATGTTTTCTACATTCATGCCACCACAGCTGCAATCCTAGACAAGAGAAAAGCTTTCTCACTCCTTTTTTTTCTTTTCTTTTACAGGTGCTTAAAAATACCTGCTGCCTCCTGGAACAGATTTCTGCTAGATAACCAAAAACCACATTTGTTAACTACCTAAATATTCTGTTTGTTAATGTATTAGTTTATTTATGATAGGCTTTCCCTTTTCTGAATTAGCATTTTCATTTTTAATGGCTTTGTCAGCCTCTGGTGTAATGGATTGTGGAAGTAATCTTAGCCCATAGACTCTTGATTCTAAATTCTTTCAGACTAGCGCTGAGCAGAGGCTAGTGTGTGCTTGAACCTTAAGGATTTTGTGGGCTTATGTGTGTACACATGTATGTATGAATAAAAAATATTATATGCACACAGTTCCTCTGTTACAAGGATCTGGGAAACAAGAATGAGATTTTGGCTACAGTCATCACAGCCAAGTGTTTGCTAGACATACGCTTGTCTGACAGATTTTGTGCTGCAATATTAGCTGGTCAATGGCTGGCAACTACCAAAATGCAGGTAAAACTAGAAGCATGAAAGCTGGATAGTTACCTGAGCTGTCCAAATACTTCAAACTAAAAACCAGCCTGTCTTTATTTATTTAGACAAACTTGGTGATGAGCTCAATAAGAAATTTCCCACAGGGAGCAGAATAAAGTCAGCACATCTGCCTTGGGGATGATAGAATGGGAAATTTTTCTCTTGGGATTTCAGCACTTCCCTTTCCAGTCTCAGCCATGCCAAAGAAGCACTGAAGTGCACAAAAATATAAGTAGGAGCCCTGATCCTGTCTCTTGAGCTCGTGCATCTCATGACTCTACATGCCCGAAGTGACAATGAACCTGGAGATGGCATCCCTACATGCTGTGCAGGGACTTGTCTGGTCCATGTCATTTCCTTTCCAGTTCTAGTTGATGCTGGAAGGACAGTTTTATTTTTCTGAAGGATCTTTATTTTCTTTGCAAGAATGTATTTATATTGCCTACCACTGTCACACTTTTACCTGTAAATACAACTTAGGCAGGATAAATTGTGCCTGTGCAACACACCCCTCCCTCTGTGAACTGTACAGACAACCTAGGTGTCTTCTTGTTAGATGAAATCGAGAGAGATGAATTGTAGTCAGAGTTGCTCTCTCCTTATTTGGCCTGGCAATAAGGCATGCTTTTGGTTATGGGTGTTCTAGAAATAAATTAGTAACATCTGTTCACATACAGGAGGCTTGAAACTGTTTAGTCCACCTGGGTGCTTAAGCAGAAGCCATGCAAGCAGGAGATCCAACTTCTCCAGGCTTGGGGAAGAGGAGCCCAGCAGACAGCATGCCCTGCAGGTCAGCAGCTGGTCTGTTGGTTGGCAATGGTTCCATCGCCCTTGCTTCCAACCTGTTTTGCTTGCCCCTGGCTACTAGACTGTGGCTTTTTTTCCCAGTCGGAGGGAAAGCCCCATGCTAAGTGTGGGCTGAAGGCCTGGGACCTCCCTGGGGGGGGGTTAACACGGCACTGGCAGGGGACACAGCTGCTGCGAGGTACTAGAGACACAGGCAACCAGATTGTCAGCCCCACGCCACGGCAGGTCCATGGGGTTTGTCACTGGATGGGTCCAAGTCTGCAGCGAGTTGACTGGGAGCAAGTGGCTTAGCTGCCCAGCTGTGCAGCCAGGAGGACCAGAAACACCATACCCTGCCCAGGGCGATGGATGGGGGGCAAAGCGACAAGGAAGACTGCATCAATCCTTGCACCTGGAAGTTGCTCCTTTGCTCGAGTCTCCCAGTGCAGCCTGCCCCAGTGCAGCCTGCCCCTGTGCAGCCGTTCTGGACAGCCAGAATGCCCGCTCCTGTTCCCTGGCTGTGGGTGATCACTGCAACCTGTTTCCCAAATCACCAGGTCAGGGCTGCTCCACCCAAATGGCCATTTGTTCTCGGACAGTATTATCCTGCCAGCTCTGCATCTGCACTGATCGCTGACTGCAGCAGCCAGGATAACAAAAGCTTTTGTATCAAGAAGGATTTCTACTTTATTGCATACCACTGAACAATATATACAAAAAAACCCCCACATGCAGATAATCAATATGTTTTACTCCATAAGTATCTGAATTACATGGCATAATACATGAACAGATATTTTTCTTCTGTGGAAAATAAGATAAAAAGATCTAGCATAGTCCTGATAGAATAATATTTAATAAATGGGATTGCTTCCAATCAGATTTGTCACCAAGGGATCTGAATGTGATCAGCACACCTCAGACAAACAAGAAGTCTGAGGAGATAGCAAGCATGAACTAGAAAAGAGTAGCTATCGAAATGAAAACAAGCATAGCTCTTTCACAAGGTTGTGATTCAAAGAGGCACAGAAGAACATACAACAAAGTGTTCTGGGAGTGGCTCACGATAATACCCACGTCCTAGCCCACAAATACACAGGAACTGTAGACCTAATACTTTATTGTTATTTTGTTTATTCTTTCTTTTTCCAGGAATCTCCTGTCAATAGTCATTCGCTCATCACATAAATGTTTTCTCTGGAAAAAAATTATAACTGGGTATTATGTCCTTAGAAATATACTTGAAAACCAGTCAAATTGCAGAGGAGGTAAAATTCTCTTTTCAAAAGACTCAGTGATTCACCACTGTGTAACCTTCAACACCTGCACACACAAAACACCCTGCAGGTAAAAAGTTCAGGCCAATATAAAACCTCACATACAGGAGGTTCCCACAGTTCTAAAAGTGTATTTTCACACTAAAGAGAAAACACAGTGTATTGGTTATTGCTGTAGGCTCCTTTTAATAGCTCTATGACATTCAAGATAGTAAAACTAAAAACAGCCAGAAGTCAAAATCCAAAGGGCACCAAATAAGATATATGCTTACTTAAGCATTGTACAGTCGACACACAAAAATAGTCTTTATGCTGAGGCATTGCATTAGGTAAGGCAAGCGGCTCCAGTGTGGGCACCCCAAATTCCTAGAGGCTGGCAAGGCTGCAGGAACTGGTCTCAGGTGGCTCTGTCACGTAGACATGAGAAAAAGTCCAGAAAGGGAAATCAGGGTACAGAAAAATATGAAGTGAGATCCACAGTCAGACTGCTTGCTAATGCTGCTTGCACCTTCTGGCTTGGCAGGGCACTTCAGCCTGTGCTGTCACCCTCAGACAGACTCTGCAACCCATGGAGAAGTGACAAGCTTCCTCCGAAGGGGCAGAAATCAGTCTCTGGAGTCACCGTCTTTCTTCCAGTGCCTTCTTAATGCTTTGCAAATGCACAAGCAAAGGTGCTGTGAATCACTGCTCCCGGCCAAACCCTGGCGTAGGCATCATGTCACCCCGGACTGATGGTGCAGTCCCCTGTCCCTGCTGCCTCCCCTGGCACTGGATACCCAGACTGGCGGGCAGAGGGTTTCACCATGAGAGGTAGCTGATGGAGCCATGTCCATGGCTGTCCAGACTAGCATCGGGTGATTTTTTTCTCTCCTGCTGTGAGCAAAAAGTAAACGTACACTCCCATGTATGGTTTTCCCTCAGTCCTCTTTCCACAAGTGTAAGATGAAGACTGAACTCATGATGATGCCTGTATTTCATAACACTGCTCACAAGAATAAAAAACACTTTTACAGTTCCTTAAGAAAGACCCCAAAATATTTAGAAAATTGCACCAATTGCCCTCTCTCTTAAGCAAGTCATTAAGAAAAGAGACAACAGGCAGTGCATTTTTCTAATGACTCAGGAGTACAAGGTACCTGCAAAGCTACCTGCTGCTGCACCCCTCATTTCCAACTCTATGAACGGATGTGCAGCTTCATGGTCTGGTCATACGGTGACAGCAAGGACTTTGCCACCCCGACCTGGCACCTGCGCTGGCACTACAAGTACTGCACTACAAGTACTGCACAAGTACTGTAGCGTGTGCCAAAGGCGTAAGCAGAATATAAATACGACTGCCTCCTGCTGCTGTAAATTATACTTACATCCGTGCTCGACATTTTGGCTCTAGGTAAATCAGGGCCACTGAGGCAAGCAGCAAGCAGCTCACATTTGAGAACAGTTTTCCCACCCTCTGTCTCTCTTGCCCCGACACTACAAATTGAACTTGGATTGCTTTGCTCTGCCTGTATCGTATATGACCCTATGAGGCCCTGCAGACTCACGTTGCTTGCTGTGTAGAGTTGAAAGCAGCAGGGCTGCGTACCTATTTGTTAACCAAGAAGGTATGCGTAGCCAGGCACTTCCATTTGCCTTCTGGGACTATCTTTTTGAAGCTGGCAGTGGCTACTGCTGAACAGAGCTCTGAGAAACTACACAAGGTGCTGTTGATGGATATCATCACGGGGTACAGTCAGGTTTTTTTCTTTTACCGGAAGCACATTGCCAGACTTACCTTGATCAGAGATTAATTTCAGGGTTTTTTTTTTAAAGCTAGAGCCAGATTAAGACATTTTTTCTCTGAAGCAGTCAAAAAGTTTAATATGTTACTAAGTTGCAGGAAGCTGAAGTAATCAATAGCATTCTAGAGCATGTTTTGATATCACCAGATAAGCGATAGTGACTATCATAAATACCGCTGAGATCATATAGTTACACCAGAGGTCAATAAAAATTACTAATAATTCTCATTATTTTAACTTTAACCAATTTATTCACAGTTCTTAACTACAGAATCTGCTAATTCATTGCTTTGGTGAATTTCTAATAATTTATTATCTGAATTTGAGTAATTGTGCAAGGGAAAAGGATGCACTTCTCTCTAGGTCAGTCTTAGGAACGAGCATGATGTTATTTCCAGGGTTTGTTTTAACACCTAAAATCATTGCTTAGAAAGCTAAAAACTCAGTTTAGGATCTGAGATTCTCTATTGGGGTTTGCAAAAAGGAAAACACGCTATGAATGTTATTTACTCAGCACGAAAACGTGATTCCTTGGGTCACACTAGAAAGAGTGCTGAATCTATAGGGTAACTTCCAGACAAGGTCTTCCAAGAAAAGAAGAAATGGCATCTTGGAAATGCGCCTTTCTGTCTTTCTCAGTTCAGCTACCTGACAGAGATGGGGAAACATGTCTGTCTGACTGATTTCTACCTGGTGGTACTTAGGGCTGGGTCCAATTGCAAAGTGCCTGGGGTCACTGCACAGGCAGAGGAGGGCTGGCAAAAAGGGCTGTTAAGCTCCCAAACCCCTGCGGTAAATTTGGTTCTCGGGAGGGGTGCTGAGGGTTTTAGGTATTCGGTGAAGTAGTCATTAATCTGGAAGAGAGATGAAGCTGTCTACATGGCTTCGTCTGACTCCATCCCATACAGGATTTGCTGAGGAGAACAGCCTTTATTTCTTTTTGGATGCTTTCTATAGGTTTCCAACACTGTTTTACCTGATAGACAGTGAGAGGGCATGACAAATTTCTCTGACCTACTTTTAGCAAAGGTTTTTTATTTTTTTTGTTGTTGTATCAAAGGCTGGAGTTCAATGGCTCTAACTGGATTCTTTATTCCGGTTGGCATTTCCACCAGGCTCTTTCTTACTCTCGGATCAAATCTTACTGTACTCCTTTGGTATTTAACTGCACCCACTAATGATCTCCACTGATCTCCCCATATTCCTATAATGGCTGCTCTACTTCTAAAATCCTGTTCAAACTGCAGCCAGGGTTTGTGATCTATAACCAATTCTTGTTCTCCAAATGTACTATCGTGTTCACATTGTTGTTATCTCTTATACAAGCTTTGATCTAATCTCAAATGATACCAGCAATCCATGAGCTATATACAAACCACTTTTCTATGGATTTGGTAATTAAAGGAACATTTTGTTCATATCACTGAAAGTGCATTGTAAAACCTGATGCATAAAAATTATCTGATAGTGTGATGGTGGTGAAGGACACAAGGATAGAAAACTCGATAGCAGCAGTGACACTGCATGGTATAAATCTGTTTCATGTGCTTTAAAGAACATGAGCAAAGTTCAGTTCTTCACATAAAGTCCTATCCACTAGCTGGAGCATATGTTGTGCAATACCAACACTCCCCCTCGAAAGGTCAGAAGGCATTTGTCATATGGTATCTAAAGCCTGAAAAGCGAGCCTGGGCAGATCAGAAGGAGCTGCTAAACTAAGAATGGAATTAAGTCAATGTAATATGCCCTCAGAAATATAGTAGCGTAAGTCTGGTACACAGTGATGGAGCCAGAGACCTGAAATGTACAGGTTGAATGTTAAACCCATGCCTGCTGAGGAGCTGAGTCCTGGAGGGAAGACTCAGAAAACTCTCCTCATGTCTGGAAGCAAGGGCTGCTCTGCCACGGCTGCTCCTTGCCATCACCTACACGCCTGCCTGGGGTCTTTGTGTGCCTTTTGGCCAAAACTCTTGCAGAAATCTCCCAGTGGCAGCTATTTGGGCAGCTCCTTTCAAATGCAACCCCTGCTTGCATAGCCACTTTGGCTCCAGCTTGCTCCTTCTGTTGTGCAAGGAAAGCACCACGTGTGCTGCCTAGCAAGGTCTTCCCCCATGAAGATGGGAGGAAGGAGCTCCAGAGGTTTGAGCAGTACCTGGAGCCCTTCTAGATCTTCTTTGCAGTCTCTCCCACCTACTGACTTCATATTGGAGCTTATATTGAAGCTGAAAGTGTTAGTAGAACTAAGCATCCAGAAGGATTTATTTAATTTGAGCTTGTTGAAATCATTTCAGGGCTTCTTTTATTTGAAAGCAAAGACAGCATACACGTATTTTTGAAATCCGTATTACTACAGTCAGTGAATATATTTTATCTCATAGTTATTCAAATAAACTCCCCTTATAGGCAAATGAGTCATGAAGATAAATTAGAGAGAAAGGGAAAGACTTCATGTCTGTCGTAACACTGGCAGAACTAACGCACGTAGTTAAAGACAAAGGCTAGTGAGCTAAAGAGGTTAAAAATGAGTTACCAGCATAATCTTTTTAGTCACACATACTAACTTTAATTTGAATTGCCTCCATGTGTTTTGTTAGCGTGAGTCATATGCCTGAAACTATGTTGCTTTCACATCTTATGTAAAAAAAAAAAACCACCCACACACGGGGATTGTAAATTTTTAAAAGCAACAATAACATTTTGTGATCTCCTAGTACAGCCCCCAGAAGGTGTTTATCAAGAGGTTGCCTGGAATCTGCTGGTGCCACTGTAGTGGAACTTAACTAGTTATGAAATTATAAAGATATCTTAAAAATCGGTGTTTTCTTTCAGAAAAGCTGTATACAGAGGAAGGCCGAGTCCTGAGGAAAAAAAAAAGGCCTTATCACGCTTCACCTACTTCTTCCTGAAGCACTGTGTATCTGTCCTTTAATACGAGGAAGCAAACTCTCCTCACTCTGCCTGTGGCCGTATGGAACAAGCACTTTGTGCGAGAGCTGCCTGGGCACATCTGACTTCTTCTGGTACGCAGAGGTTTGGGCTTTATTTCACCCACTGATGAAGCCTGCCCAATGCTCATTAAAATGATGCTCAAATTTTCAATGTCTACTTCATTTAAAAATATTTCACGATGTTGAGATTTACACAAAGAGGAGAATTTGGGGCTGTTAAAAGATCAATAACGATTTTATTGAGCCTGCACAATCATTCAGGGAAGTTACTTTAAAAAAATTTAATGAGGTAATTCCGTTTCCTTCCCAAACTATCTTCTGAATTTTGGTACCCCACATGCCTAAGTATATTGTATTATAAAATGAAATAAAGAGTTGGAGTATTTCACAAAATGTAATTATTGATGGTGCCCGAGCACAGAAAGAAAACATATACCTAGCTCTTTGGTGGCTAAAACCACTTAAAACTTTATTGCACATTTTTGTGAAGTCAAAATATCTTTTGGTGGCCTGAGGTAGTGAGACTTTATCCAGTGAGTATGTAAGAGATTTCTTTGAGGGAACAGAAAACTTCATTGTGTGTGGCTGAGGGCGTTCCCCTTTAGGGCACAAGTCTCAGATTGTATTTTGTTATTCTGTTCCCTGGTGTAGAGGAGCACTTTGAAATTTGGATGAATGTTTTAAATATATTCTAGTAGATTTACCTAGGGACATTAAAGTCATAGTAGTTGACCTTTTCCTCATGGCTTTAAGAAAACTCCTTACATGCAGTCACCTATTTTGCCCATCCCCACCAGAAGTTTCCAGGCCCCCAAATGCAGTGCAGCCACATGAATGATGCCTTCTGCATCCGGCACTGCGGAGGCGACTAAGGTCTCCGGAGCGCTGCAGGGGATGGAAAGCAAATAAGTAGGTCTAGTGCCGATCGGTCACTGAAGAGCAAAAATTCTGCCAGTGATGGGGGCTGGCTTGGAGCACCCCACTCCCCACGTACCCCTCCACGTCCCACTGCCACTGTCTTGTACTCGGGACAGGCACCGCACCAGAAGGTCTGTTGGATGCTCGGTAATTGAGGAAGTGGGAAACACGGGTCAAGGAGAGGGAGAGCACTGAATTTTTATTGCCGGTGTTTATATTTCAGAAGGTTCCTGGTTGTGATTATAAGGTGAAATGAACTAATCAAATGTTAATAGCCACGAGCAATGATAATTTGCTTCAAGGTGCTTATTCATTGATTAGAGTTTAGTGCAGTGCCTGAAATAGAGCTAGCCAGGAAGCATGAAGTCGCTATAGTTGCTGAAAACACAGCAGTAAAAAACGAACAGTGATGAATAAACATGTCACAGACATCTTTGTGTACAAAAGCATTTCTCATACCAGTGAAGACTGTTTTACAATATCAGACTGGTGATTGTTTTCTGATGGTTTGGAATACACACCTAAGTAAAAAAGTGGACTTGAAAGCTAAGAATATAAATCCTGGTCAATAAAAATGTCCATTAATACTTTACAATACCATTCACAGCTTACCAGTTTGATTCTCAACAACCTGCCGCACAACCTCTTTACGAATCCCCTACTGGGGCCATTCCAGTTGGTCTAAATAACTACCTATTCGATGGACCAGAGAGAGGCAGAGAGGTTGTATGAACATCCGGTAGGATGGATCTGCCGGATCTGCTTTGGGCAGGAGGCTGGACTTGCCCCTTCCTTGCTGTTTGGGAATACATGTTTTCTTTCTTTCCACTTTGATAAAACCCTTGGAGAGACTTTGATCTGGGGTTGGTTGTTTGGATTTTGTTTGTTTCAGAGGAAAGCACTCTAAAGCTTGAAACATTTTAGAGAACAATATTTTCTTTTTTTTTCTACTCACAGTGTACAACATCGTGTATTTACATGTGCTACATTGCCTTTTATCATTTCCCTGACTGATAAAGTCCTTGGAAAAAAAAATCAATAACTCTGTAAACATCATCACCACTGTAAATTAATTTATGACCCCAAATTTAGCATAATGTAGTCTAAGATACTGTTCCAAGATAGAAAACTGTCCTTAGAAAATACAGTATCACCTACAGCTGAGGCTTGAAGTTACTCCATACTGTGCATGCTGTTGCCCAACAAATGGAGTCCCAACAGAACTACTGAGTCTGATGTTTGGAAGAGTTTGGGTGATTTTTCACAGTTTTTCATATTTCAGTTTGATGTAACACAGAGTACTAACCATATAATTACCAGAATTAAAATGTTTGGGAATGTAAATTCATGTGAATCAAGCTTTGCAAAAGGCTCTTAGACTCTCTGGAAAGCTCATCGTTGTGCCTGCAGAGCAGAGTGATAATCAGCACAGATGATGAGTTAAAGGCAAAAATTTCAGCTGGCGGTAACACTTAAGATGGCATGTTCTAGGATATTTCAGATCAGCTCTGTTGATATCGTTAAGATACAAGAATTGTTTGACTTTACAGGTGGCTAAGTGGTGGTAATTATGATCTTAATAATGACAATCAGTCTTCTAGTGATAATGCATTCTTGCCTTACAGCACTTAGGTTTTCTCTATTTACCTCTCAAAAGACATTCATAAAACAAATAAAGAACTAAAAAATTATACTGTATACACGAATGTACAATAGATAATGTTTCTTATTTTGACAAAAAACATTTTGTTTTAATGCCAGGGAGTTTCCCTATGTTTGTGTTGCAATTTTCAGATGCATTGGCAAAATAAAGTAAATCAGTGAAATCAGGAAGGAATGCAAAACAATTGTGACTGCCACAACGATTATGACTGATTTTACTCATCGTTTGGGGTACTAAGCAGGTGCAAAATAACACGTAACTGTGACTACTGATGACGTGACCCGACAAGTTTGACTTCCTCACATCAGTAGTTGGTAAACTGAAAGCAAAACACTTGTAGTACAATAAAGAACTTGGTGATTACACTTATCTTTGGATATTTTTCTTCATGTTCTTTGATCAAGAAATTGATGCATTTTTGCCCATTCTTGGGGCTACATGACAATTTTTATTGCTGCTGACAGAGCTGTGGTCTCAAGTGAAAGCCTTGCTCTGGATGTTCCATTGTATTTCTCAGCAACTTTCAGTGTTTTTTTCCTGGTAAATGCAAAATTCTATGTCAGTCCTGTGACTTTCTATACCTTCACATTAATGATCATGCATATTCTGCAAGATCAGCAAATTAATATTACAAGCCATTCACTGAAGCAGACATAAATCAACCAGACAGGTGGCTACGAAATGGCTTCAGCAAGAGTAGCTTCCCATGCCCACCCTTCAGACTTGTCCCATTTTTTTATAGTGCATAAGGAATAGGGCCCATTGGCAAGCATTTCTTTATTATTCAAGTCTCTGTTCTGAGCAACAATTAACTTATTTCCAAATAAAATTTTATCTGCCTGGAATAAAATTGCCTTTACTGTAAAATTTGCCATCCCTTTATCTTCTGTTGATTTCTGACCACATTTCAAATTTCTCCTTGAAAATGTGGTCATTACATTTAGGAAAGGAGGATCACTCTCAATATGACACATCACCTGCTTCCTTTCCTGCTTCTTGCATTTTCATCAAGTCCTCAGCAAACCCTGCTGGACCCAGTTGAGAGGTTGACAAGATCTCCTTGATCATCTCCCATTGGGTTCATCCCATTCTTATCAAGCAAGGCTTCAGTATCTGCTTGCTTTTTTTCCCAAATCCTAGATGTCTGCAGATCTGTATGAGTTGAGGTAGAATTATTCCGAGGTCTCTTATTTGTATCATGCAGATGCTAAGAGCTTAGCAGTTATGCGGTTCTGACAGCCATTGCTACCCCTGGAGGCTGCTAATGCCCAATATATTCCTTGGTAGCCCCTTAGATATTTTTTCGGTCTTTACTCTGAGGGTTGAGGCAACCACAATGTGTACAATTCATACTTTGATGTCATCTCCCATTGTTAGAGCTGCTCTAGGTAAAACCACTTAAATCTCTATTGCTCTTTAAAAAGCGCATTGCAGCTCCATTTAGCACTAGAGAATTTTTGGCAAGCTTATCTATCAGCAAGTTATCTAGATACACACAAGTTTCCTGTTCTTATCACAGAGGATGTTTTTGTAGTTTTCCTCCAAACTTGGCTTCTGGTTTATGAGGGAGGTGCCATTTAGTGAAGCTTTTTATTTGTCAGATTCCCTGTGACCTGCCTAATAGGCCCAGCAGAGCTGTGAGAGCCAGTATCCTTATCACCCTCAAGAAACAAAGACTTTTTTTCCCAATAAGCGCAGACGGCTGTTGGTACATTACATTTTCTGTTTCAGAATACATATCACTCTCACAGTCTTGGACTGTCCCCTTTTTGCTCACCTTTCTCTGGTATGGAAGCAGCAGCAATCTCAGTGATAATGAGCTTCTGTGTCAGTAGATGATCTCTCAGAGCAGTAGGGATCTTGTTGTTCTTGTTTGCTATAGCACCTGGCACTTGTGTGTCTGCAGCTAGTGCAACACACTTAATTAGCACTACACATCTACTTTACTTTTTAAAGTACCTGTCTTTATTTTGGAAGAAGATCCATTATTCTGTCTCTCATATTGTTGATCTACGTGGAGCTTGATGATTTCATAGATATTTCTGCCTTCAGTCACTGTTGTCATAGACATAGAATGGCTTGGGTTGGAAGGGACCTTTAAAGGCCATCTAGTCCAACCCCCCGGCAATGAGCAGGGACATCTTCAGCTAGACCAGGTTGCTCAGAGCCCCGTCCAGCCTGACCCTGAACGTTTCCAGGGATGGGGCATCTACCACCTCCCGGGGCAACCTGTTCCAGTCTTTCACCACCCTCATCGTAAAAAATTTCTTCCTTTTATCTAGTCTGAATCTAGCCTCCTTTAGTTGAAAACCATTACCCCTTGTCCTATCGCTACAGGCCCTGCTGAAAAGTCTGTCCCTGTCTTTCTTATGAGCCCCCTTTAAGGACTGAAAGGCCACAATAAGGTCTCCCTGGAGCCTTCTCTTCTCCGGGCTGAACAACCCCAACTCTCTCAGCCTGTCCTCACAGGAGAGGTGCTCCAGCCCTCGGATTGTTTTTGTGGCCCTCCTCTGGACCTGCTCCAACAGGTCCATGTCTTGCTCATTTGGCACAATTAGCACAACCCAAAAGTCCTGATTTTTCCCACTGTAAGAGAGCCAAGGCATTTCTGAGGACACCGATTGTGTAGTATTGCACTCTCATTCAATTCTTTGGTCATACCCAGGTATGGAATGTGATTGCAGAATTGGGCAACTCTCAGAACTTATATCAATATTTAACATAAAGTGGCACTAGGATTTTCTGTAATTGTGTGAATTGTAAAGGTCTTCTGTGCTTACTTGGAAGGGGATGGACAGGCTCTCTATTTTTTCTACTTAGCTTCACAGAGATGACATTTACACTTTGGCAATAAAAATTGTACGAGCTGTAAAATGCATGAAAAAAATCACAACCATCATGTATTTCAGAGCCGTAATAGTAGAAGTACAAACAAAATTGGTATTTCGGCAACCAGTTATTATTTCAGGCATTGTCTTTGGGAAGCTACTTTCGTGCAAAGGTTAACCCTTCGTTCCCTGGCTCAGGTTTGATTCCAGTCCAAGGTGAGGCTTGTATACTGCTGTAAGCTGCGACGCTCTAGCTCCATGGATCTCCTCCTCTCCCACACTCACCGCTAGCATACTTCCGAAGTTCTAGCAAATAAAAAGGGGGTAGCGAGTGCAGGCTGCTAGAGCTGCTCCATTCCGCAACGGGCACCCTGTCGCCTGCCTGCCTCCAGCCCGTCTGCTGCACCCGGGACGGGCCTGTGCGAAACCGAGCCGGCACCGAGCCGGGCCCAGGCAACAGTACCGAGCCGGGCCCAGGCAGCACGTTTACCCGCAGGCAGGGAGTGCCAGCGCCTCCCCGCCGCACCCCCGCCGCCCACCCGCTCCGCGGGGCCGCGCCGGGCCGGGCCGGCGGGGCGAGCACCGGAGGGGCGTGGCTATCATAGACCCCGCCCCGGGCGGCGCCCATTGGCCACGGCGGCGCGGGGCCCGCCCAGGGGCGGGTCCGGGGCGGGCGGGACGGCGCGGCGCTATCCGCCCGCCAGAGCCGGAGTCGCCGCCGCCGCCGCCGCCGCCGCCGCCGCGGGAGCGCGGGATGGCGACAGCGGCCGGGACGGGGAGCAGCGCCATGGCCGAGAAATACGACGTGGTCGTGGTCGGGGGCGGCATCTCAGGTGGGTCCGGGGGGCGGCGCGGGCACCGCGCATCCGCCGGCCTTCCCCGGGGCATCACCCCGGCAGCCGTCCCAGAGCCCGTCCTGCGCCGCGGGCGGCGGGGGGCACCGGTGCTCGGGGCCGGGGTGCTGCCGGCTGGGCAGCGCGGGGCCTGGGAGCGGCGGGGCCGGCAGTGGCTCGTCCCCCCGGCTGGCCCTAAGGCTTGGGCGATGGTTAACGAGAGTGTCGGGTCTCCAGGGGCTTCAGATACACTTGGGGGACAAGAGGGGAAAAATGATCCAGGTCGCTATTTTAGGATGAATTTGCTTCTTCTTGCGTTGGTTTGTACTTCGTGCTCATCAGAAGAGAGTCTGGAGGAAAGCTGACTTTACGGTGTCCACAGGTGCAGGGATACAGGCTGGGATTTTTGCATCCCGAGAAAGACGGCATGTTGAAGTTGTGGTTTTTTAGGTGGCTCTTGCAGTGCTGGCAATTGTATTCTTTTGATAAATACTGCAGAAAGACATCTGGGAATATCTGTAAAAACAGGTTAGGTTTTGTTACTGTGAGAAGAGCTGTACTACAGACAGCCGAATTCCCCCGGTGGGATGGGCTCTTCACACTTTACTAGGAAATACTTCCCAAAATACGCTTCAGATCTACTTTAACGCTAGCAAGTGCATTGTGGCCCCTGATCCTCATGCTTAAAAGAAAGAAGTAATTATTCTTATGGCATCTGATGAGATGAGAATGTACCTAAGATGAGAATGTTGCTGTGTTGAGAAAATCTGTATTTGGTTTGTCCATCAGATAAATACTGTGTTAGCAGCTTCGGCCAGGTTGCAGTTTTCAGGGAGTCTTTACTTCACTAATGACTCGCAAAAGGCGAGTTATGTGACTGAGTGACTTCAGTGATACTACAACCATTATTGCTATAGGTACAATTAGTTTTTATTAGAATTGAGAAGGAGTCAGAGGCTTTCCTTTCTGTAATCTGGAGTGAATTGAAGCACGAAACAGCAAACTGTTTGCTTAATTACATTATTTCATTTGCTAAAACAACAGTATTTGTTTAAATCATTATTTGTGACAATGTAGTTATGTAATTAATCTGTAGTATCGCCGAACAGAAAGAAAGAGTTTGGACCTAGTTTTCCTTGCTTTTTAGTTTTACCGGATGCCTGGGTATTTTCCTGCTAGCACAAGTCATTTGGTCTTCATCCTTAAGATTTCTGTAATGCACAGAGTGCCCATAAGGAATTACCCACCGGTACTGTGTGCAGCTGATGGCAATGTGATCTCAAAATGGTTTTTAGGGCTCTGAGAAGCTCTTCTTCCCTTGAGGGTACCTTGCTCCTCAGGCTTTCCAACCTGTAGCAGTGTTCTGGAAAATGCATCGAGCATTTCTTAGTGGTATCTTGCCTCAGTAGTATAAGAATCAGTAAGTTACTTCAGAATGCTTATGCCTTGGACTAAAGCCTGGTGTGGAGTCTGAAATGGAGCCAAGCAGGAAATTTCAAGGCGTTACAGTCCCTGAAAATTTGTCAGTGGCATTAGGAAGACAAATAAACATGTCACAGCACTCTTGGGGTACAGGAACATTTTTCTTGCCAGTGGTAACCCTTATGTCATGCCAGTGGCGTAGAAATTGGTGTTTGCCTGTTACAAATTAGAACAGGCATCATTTTAAGAAAGCAGCCTTAGAAAAATGAACAATAAATGCTTTATTTCATAATTAATCCATCTTTGTAATTCCTATCAGCTCTTGGTTCGTTTTGCTTTTCATGCAGCTTCTCTCTCGCTACCGTTCCTGTACCAATATACCTACACCTCAGTTTTGCAAGAGGTTAGGCAGTGCTGCTTTCTGGTCTTCAAAAAAGTAATTTGTATCTAGAATTTTGGTTCTGGTGAGACAAATAGTAAAAAATGCTCCAGTATGGACAGGGTTTCGCCCTCTACACCTCTCTGACTCCAGTCTTGACTCGATGCTGCTTGTTTCTCTGAAGGTATATTTGCAATTGCCTTGTCTGATAAGATTACTGTCTTCTCTCCTTCTACTATATTTTAAATACTCATTACCTGATGCTTGCAAGAAAGGATAGGAAACTTTGGGATAAACTAGTTCTTTACTAGAAATACATGAAATATGTATCAGGTATAAGCAAGCTGCTTGTTATATTAAGTGTGAGCTTCCCAGCGGTGAGATTGTTGCCTTTTAAAATATTTGTACAATATTTGCAAAATGTAGCTCAAATCCTGACTGGCACCTCTGGAGACATCTGTTCCTCAAAGTGAACCATGGTCTTGAGACCTGGTTTCTGTACAACGTAAGGCACACTTCTCGTCCATGCCTCTGGCCTCTGCATGTACACGTCTGTACGCGGTCATTCACAGGGACACAGAATCCACTCTGCCTGTAGGAAGCTGCAATCTAGGGATGGAGGGAGCTTCTGCAAAGAGTGCTTCACAGTAGCGAAGCTCTTGGAAGATGACCCTGGCTCTGGTGGCTTCTACTGCTGAGATTTGTCTGCTGTACCCTGTGGAATCATGGTCAAACTGTCCAGACTGCATCAGCAAGTATGTTTGGACCCCTACAGAGAGGGAGCTGCAGAGCTTGGGCTAGATTCCTCTTTTTACATGGGCATGCATCTTAAAAATGTGGATGGTGCCCAGGAAAGGCCCCAGGCACATGTTTGTATCATTCTTAATGGATAGTGTCCCCCATAATACCGTTAATATTAATTATAACATTTTATATTCAAGCATATTAAATAAACTGATGCCTGAAGTTCAAGACTTCCCCTATACCCACAAGGACTTCTTATTTATATGCCTAGAATATTGCTCCTATTTTCTATTTATAGGGCGTTTCTACTGAACTGAAGAGAGTGTTCTGGTTTGGATTGATTTTTGACCTTTTTCTTGTGCATTTTGGTTTAGGCTATGTAATTCCCTCGTTTGTTAAACACAGCAAGCTGAAAGCACATGACGTGCCGTGGATGCGTGGCTGACTGATTAGCAGGATCATAACCCTGACATCCCATCAGACAGTCCTCTGATACTTGGGTTAAGGGGCTGTACTAGTTGAGGACTAGGAGATTGTCATCCTCTGTGTGGACTAACTACTGTATTGACGGCTTCCAGAAGTTGTCCCTTTTATGCAGCAAGACACTGCCATACTTCTCCTGACACATCCTCCCCATCCCAGCTCCATTATCTGCTCCCCCAAGCTAAGGCCATAATTACAGGGAAATTCAGATTTTGACTCCATAGCCCTAGGATGGAGCATACCTGCTTGCTCTGAGATATGAGATGGGTTGTAAGGAGGTCCGGGATGCTCAGTCACTCCTTGAGAACTGCTCATTAACAACTGGACAGCATTAAGTGCTTGGAGAGTTTTGACAGAAACCTCAGATATTTCAGCTTTTGAGATCTAGAAAATGGCTGCTGCCTACATGTGACCTATAATTCCTCAAAACTTTCTAACTGACCTTATTGGGGCATATTTTCACATGGATAACAAAACGCGCTATGTTGACTCAAAGGCTACCTCCTTGCCAAATATCAAGTTGCTGCTAGAACTTCCAAAATAGGGGGGAAAAAAACCAAAGCCATCGGTTTTCAAAATCAAAGAAGAATGTTTGTTTCCTGGAGGTTTAGAAATAGCCAGCCAATTTTGACCAAGATTTTCCAGCAAAAAAGAATCAGCCTGGAAAACACACCCTGAAAATTCAAGCTTAAATAGTTCAAAATTTGGCAAAAAAAGAATGTAAGCAAAACACCCCAGCTTTTTCAGCAGGAAGCTTGGCGCACATTCATATGCCAGCCTCACCTTACACGTGAATTTTGGACACTGGAAGCCCAGTTTATCAAAAGAAGGCACGGAGAATTTAGAATGTTTGTCTACATAATGTAAGCCAGAGATGTGTCAGATATGGAGAAGTATGTCCAGAAGCAGGCAAGTCCAAGAGAACTTGTATGCAAATATCTTTTGGAAGAAATTTCAGCACATCGTGTTACAAGCACAAAGCACAAGGGAAACACAGCCTTAATTGAAACTTGCACTGAAGATTATAATTCTTTGACATGGATACTTCTTATTTCCAAATAAAACCACATTTGTTCTTAGCTCGAAACGAGATCTCATGGCTCAACAAAACAGATTTGCCAGCCACATGCAGGAAACAGCACTGTTTTCTATTGCACTTATGGAGTGGTCCAAGGGCCACAAATTGTAGGAGAAGCTGGGTTGTAAAAATAGTAGTAATTAGTCTTTATATTGAAATAAAACATATGATATGCTATTAAGGCTTTTTTTTTTCCCCTCTCCATGGAAGAGCGCTATGCAACGGCATCTCCTGCTCCACAGTGTGTGATCGACAACCTTACCACTTGAGCTACCTACGCATTGGCTGTGGTCTCTGAGTGAAATACTGAATAATGAGGAAATGCAGATTTTCCTTGCTTGCTATAACAGCAGCACAACTTATGTTGTATACTACTCTGTTTTGACAGCATGCCAAGCTGCTGGTGGGTGGTAGTGTCAGATAAACTGTCAAAAACACAGTTACTGGTAGAAGATATGATCAGTCCCACCTGTGTAAACCTGGAGTAGTTTTCAGTAGATTTTTTTCTACTGTTACTTCTAAATTTACCCAGAATTTGACCTGTAAGAATGCAATAGCTGGTTCCTAAAATGGATCCTGTGTTTATCTCTTTACATCTGCCCTGTGCTGGGCTCCGGCTGCCTGGTTCCTTCCCGCTGTCTTTCTGGATCCAGCAGGAAAGCTGATAATCAGTGATAATATTGTCACTTGGTACCAGAAACTCCTATAAGGCATTTTTGGGGATGCAGCAATAAATAGCAATGTTTCGCAGAGCTCTCAGTTCCCCATGTACTGCTAGCAAGCTGACTGCCATTACGAGAATAATTTACAGCAGGAACAAAACAATCAGACCCCCGTATAAAGTGTAATGGGTGTTATGTACAATACTCACAAAAAGCAGAAATACCAGTTTCCATTTGCCGCCTTCTTCATAATGTGTTCTAATGTTTTGCTACTAAAGATGCAAAACCTTATGACGTGGGGCATGGGTTTTGGTTAAGACACTCCTTTGTGTTATGCTCAGTGCTAGATGTTTAGTTTTGGCTAAAATATGGTTGTGATGTGTTCATTATATAACCAGATGTAGAAATATTATTATTTTCTTCATCTTTCATCATATTCTTCATGTGTTTTTCTATGGTAAATGCATCATCTATAAACATTGTCTAACCCAGGGGATAACCTGAATAGTCACAGCTGGTTCTGCTCCTGAATGAAGAATGTGTCAGGTTTGTTTCTGGCAAAAACAAAATGTATACCAGCATGATTCATAGGTTAGCAAATTCAGAGCTCCTAAGAGAGCACTGTAAACCTGTGGTTTGTCCTTGAGGAACAGATTTTGCACCATGCCTCAGGCTTAGGTGGAAGGTGTTGGAAGGTAGGAAGGAGTATTGCTGTTAGCTAGGTAGGTCTGAAGTCTTAAGAGTGTTATTTACTCCAGCGAGCAAAAGAAATAGCCAAGTAGTTAGAACAGATCTCTAAATATTCTAGCATAACAAAAACAGGCATGGGACAGGCATTATGTCTTTCCCAGGAATACCAATGCTGATGGTCTTGATATTTGTGGTAATGATGTTGACCACAGTTTTGCAGCAACATTTTTTCACATACATATTTAGCTGTAGATCACCGGTAAACTGACAGGAATTTATTCTGCATACTAACCAAACCAATTATCAATAGTTAGAAAATGTGCATAATTACCTTAGGTGTTTCCGTAAAATAGACGGAATCAAACCATCATCATTTTAACTGGCCCTACTCATTTTAATACGTAAGGCGAAGGAGGTTTTCTAACCTCATGCTTACACCAGTTAACTTTTTTCTGCCTTTGTTTTGGGGGGAGGAGGAGAGAGTTACTCTGGGGAAGAGTTGTTTACTGCAATGGGCTTTGGACTTGAAAATCACAGCGGGTGTGTATGGAGGAGGGGATTCATCCTTGGGATACAATTCCCTCTTCCTGCCCACTGTGTTTCTGTTAACATTGTCCATGAGAAACTGTCTTTGTACCCTTCAGAACAAGGCTTGCATCTGTTGAAAGCATTTAGACAGTAGCGCCATTGAAACCAGTTAGAGTGGCTTGGTCTCAGTTGGACAATGTAGTCTGTAATACAAAATATTTATTCTTTTTTGGTTGAAATCTTTGCTAAATCAACTGGATTATTTTTGCTAGAGGGGAAAAAAAGAATTGATGAAAAATAAATTAAAAACATTTACCTGAAAATGACAAAATAAATAAACGCAACCTCATCCCCAGTATCAAGTATTCTACAACAAGGATTGTGAAAGAACATATGGAAAGATAAAATACAGTTTCTGACAGAGTTAGTGATGTCATGGCATTAGGCAACATTGAAGAAGAAATGAATGTAGACTTGTGATCTGTACTGTGTATTCTTGCTGTTTTGTGCAAATTTAAGAGGCTGTAATTTAATTAATAAGTTTTTTTCATTTTCAGTGACAACTTGAAACTTCAAATCCTTAGTCTGTGAAGGAAAACAGTTCTTTCATTCTCAGCCTTCTATATGTTGTTGCCCATTAGTGATTTCTCTGGTCAGTCTGATGTAACTGAGTACATTTTAACTATATTTTAAAACTTATTTAAATACCATAGTGTGCACAAAAATTCCAATGAAAAGAAAATTGGGGAGGGGGGAGAAGGAGAAGAAAGAGGTGAGGAAGGGAGATTTTACCCTACAGCCATGGTAGAAATGTTTTGCGTCTCTTATTGACAGGTTCGTGTTTACTTGGCAAAGAGACTTCTAGTTGAATAACGAGAGCTGATTCTAAGGTGACCATTGCCAGATTTAATTACTCAATTGTGTTTGGAAAAAGTTAGGTTTTCCATCAGGGAAACAGTAAAAATAATCACAGCATTAGCATGCTGTTACAGTGGAACTTTAATGAGGATATATCGACAATTGTCTCACTTTACTGATGTATTATGAGAAAAAAAGTTTAAAAATTATTCCCCTGCTAAGATCAGAAAAATGTAGAGATTTTCCAGAAGGATTTTTTTTCCTCATGTTATTCAGTTAAAGATTTTTTTTCCTTATGTTATTCAGTTAAAGCCTCCTAGAACACTGCAGTAATGGGTTAGTAGTCTTTCACACAATGTAATTATCCCACTCCATGTACAGTAGGGTGGATTAACAAGGATTTTACGAAGGAATGTTGTATTAGCCTGATTTTGGTAAACTTTCAGCCCAATAATGGATTCATAAAAGGCAAATGCACTTTGTCGAAGAAGCTAGCAAGTAAGCAAACGACGCGCCTAGGAAACCAGCAGACAGTTACCTTTTCAGTAGCAACAGGTAATTTTCTCTGCCTTTGTTTTGGTGTGCTCAATATGGCACATACATAGCGGCCTCAGTTTGAAGGGTTAAAAGGTTAGTGGTATCAGAGTGTCGTCTCTCCCCTTCACTGCCCTTCCTTACCCTGTATGGGTACTGCCCTTGCATGTTTTGGAGATGCTCAGCATACATCACGTAAGAAGTGCTGTCTCTGGGAAGAGTGCTAGTGATTTTTGCTTCTGATCATGGTTTATCAGTGAATCTGTTTGATGTACTGGATTTACAGAGCCTAGATTTTGACCAGTAGAATCACTGCACTATTACTACAGAATTACTGTCACACTTCCCATAAAGTAACTTTTTTAAAAACTTTTTTGTGCTGCAGAACTCATATCTGCTCCTACGCCCTGTATCAACCCCAGTACTGAGGCAACCTGGAATTGCTCTCATAAACGCTAGTCTTACAAATGCTTCCCTATGAAATAGGGAAACATTTCCCACATTATGGGACTCAGCTGGGAATCAAACTCGGGTCTCTTAAGTCCCAGTCTTGTGCACTACCTGTAGAGTTGAACCTTTCTCTCTTATGAGGTAGAGACATGCTTTGTTGTCTTTTCCATCAGGCTACGTACAAAATTCAGTGTTGTTCAGCATCGCTATGTTTCAGCCATGGTGTGTGTCTGGTAGTCTGCAGATTGGCATAAATTCATCTTAGTTTCTATTTTTTTTTTTTTTTTAACTGTATATCCAGTGTTTTGATGCACTTGAAACTACTTTGCTTGATAGGATTATGACAATTTTCTGAAATGAAAGCAGCGGCAGTATGATCTGTAGCAACAGCAATTCTGAGTCCTTAATAGCACTGCCAAGTCAATAGGAGTAGAGCTTTCCTGCATGGCATCTTCAGACGGGGGGAGCTTGGTGTGAGATTGCCATAGAAACCCTTGTGGAGGATGTATAAGTCATCTCGCCTTGTTTATTCTCATCTAATAACAAGTGAATTTCTACATAGCCAGATACTTCAAATGAGGCATGGTTTTGGCAGGCTCCTTTCATCTTTCTGAGGCAAGTAGTATATTTCTAATTCATAGGATTAGGGTGATATCTGGAAGGAGCACAGCCAGTAATTTGGGGTGGTTTGCAGCTTTATCTCTAGGCTACACTTGGAGGAGGTGGAGGAGGCAATGGGGCACAACAGTGGCCTCGGCAGTGACAGCCACGTCTGTGCTGCAGTCATGCAGCCATACGCAGGCGTGGTTTAAAATGCCGCGCCCGAGTCTTCGCTGCGGCCTGAGAGGCCACGGCCCGGCGCTCGGTTTGGCCTGGTGTAGGTGCTCGCCAGACACTGTGGAGATCCACAAAACGACAGGACATTGTGGCTGGTGTCAGAGCCCACGCGTGGCCGAGGACCATGGCTCTAGAGCAGCGCTCGCGTTGCGGGAGGCCCTTGTGGTATGAAGGTCCTGTCCTCCCCCTTGGCAGCTCCTGGAAGGTGGGCGATGTCCTCTGGGGAAGTAGCGGAGATGTTGGAGAGGAGGTGAGAGGCTAGCTCCGTGCAGCCGAAGGGGTGCTGAGCAGGCAGAGACGGGGCAAGGAACTGGAAAGGAGAAGGTCTCGTTCATTCCTCTCTCATTCTCACCCCATTGATCAAACAGAAATAAGTGGTCACTCTCTGGTGTCCAGTCCTGTAGAGGGTACTGGAACAGCAACAAAAGTCTTGAAAATTCAAGTTATTGAGAAGATAAAGGGAAAATATGCAGTCTATTTGGAGGTTAATTGTGTATCAAAAGCACGTAGGCTTCATGACCTGTGGGATGCTTAAGACATACCTGTGGAAACACCTGTATCTGGTGCACGTCGGTCACACCAGAAAGGAGCTAAACAGTTGGGTTCAATAGACAGCTACATAGAGATACCCCGTGTGTGGGTGTTGTTGCTAGTCCTCCATTTTGAAAGAAAATGGTTTCCATGCTTTAAACAAATGAATGTGTAGTAACAATCTTTAATCAACATATTTTGCATTGTTTTTATTTCTGAGTCAGGCCCTCTTCTAGTTGCCAGTAAGCCATCACTGTCCCAATGTATCTCTTGCCCTTTCCCAGTCTGTGTAGCTCTGAAGCCTTTTTTTTTTTTTTTGGATCAGTGTCTACAATGACACTTGGGTTAACAATAATGAAACTAAAAACCTGTAAGGCTGGAGCGAAAGAAGTACAGTTTAACAAGCAAACAGGTTGGAGAACCTCAGTCACATTACCACATGTTCTTCATCCTTTAGCAGTCCTTCTTTATTTGGATATATCATATAATTAAGCTATAAACCAGTAGTAAGCTTAACTTCCAACCCAGGCCAGTGCAACCATCATTCTTCCTAAACAGCTGTGGCGTGAATATAGCTATAGTATATAGCATGAAATGATGGTCCTAGGCACTGAGGATTTGCATACAATTTCTTTTCTTACCTAGGCCAGATTTTTTACTGCTTCATGTTCCGTAGGGTAACACATGAATGCGCTGTGCATTTTTTCAAGATTTGTATAGCATAGAATCATAGAATGGTTTGTGTTGGAAGGGACCTTAAAGATCATCTAGTTCCAACCCACCTGCCATGGTCAGGGACACCTTCCACTAGACCAGGTTGCTCAAAGCCCCATCCAACCTGGCCTTGAACACTTCCAGGGATGGGGCATCCACAACTTCTCTGGGCAACCTGTTCCAATGCCTCGCCACCCTCATAGTGAAGAATTTCTTCCTTATATCTAATCTAAATCCTACCCCCTTTTAGTTTAAAGCCATTACCCCTTGTCCTATCACTACATGCCCTTGTAAAAAGTCCCTCTCCAGCTTTCTTGTAGGCACCCTTCAGGTACTGGAAGGCTGCTGTAAGGTCTCCCCGGAGCCTTCTCTTCTCCAGGCTGAACAACCCCAACTCTCTCAGCCTGTCCTCACAGGAGAGGTGCTCCAGCCCTCGGATCATCTTCGTGACCCTCCTCTGGACTCACTCCAACAGGTCCATGTCTTATGTTGGGGGCCCCAGAGCTGAAATATCTACAGTAAACTTTCTTACAAAGAATAACCCAGTCATGCCTGAGTGTCCAGTGGTATTTACGCAGAATAGAGAAATTCAACCTTTTATTTTATATATGTAGGAAATCCACTTTTTTGTGACAAAAAACACTGTATATTTTGAAAAATCATTTTCCTCATATAAAACCCAGAAATATTTGTAAGAAAATACTGCAGGTTTTGTTTCCAGCATTATAGACTTGTGTCTTCTGTGTTTGTGTTGAGGAAGAAGAGAACACCATCACCAAAAGGATTAAAGAATTAACATTGTAAAATGTTCTCTATAGACTTTCATGAAGGAAAAAAATAATCAAAAACTACTGAAAGAAATTAGATCAATTTGTAAGATGTTAACTTCACTGACAAATGGCTTGCATTTTTAAAAATTAGAATATTAAATAGATGGAAGAATTAAGTATACTTCTGCTCCAGCAGCAATCTAAAGAATATGGTGCAAGGATGTAAAGTTATTTTTAGATGAGTATGGAGATCATATCTGTAATTTTTGTCAATGTAAGACATTTGCACTTCCTCAGTTCTGGTTTCCAGTGAATGGTGTTCCACTTCCCCGTTAAAAGATTATGTGCACAGAAGTTTATGGGCTATTCTGTATTGTCCTCAGAATAAAGGAGTACACTTAACGCTGTCCAGAACGGTTCCTCTCCTCTGGTCTTTTCAGATGTGCGTTCTTTGTAGGCTCACGAACAGTTGCTTGTAATCACATTTCGAGGTAGTGTAACAAACATGAATATAATATTATTATTCCTTACTGCAGGGTATCTTGGAAGTTCTGATCAATAAGGCTGGCTTTCCTATACTTAAGGAGGGGAAACAACTCCAAAGAAACAATGCTTCAGTGCCAAATTGGCCTGCAGGGCAATGGGATAATCTGATTTCACAAACTCATGATTGCTTTTTACAATTTCAGCTTGCATTTGTCAAAAGCAAAAAGAACTCCTGTCCTATTGAATTTCCAGTTGTCTCTAGTGCCTCCATCACGAAGTCCCATAATTAGATGATTTTTGCTGAGACCATAACTCCTTTTATAAAGTATCTGCATTACAGCCTGTTTGATTGCCATGGTCAAACGCTATTGCTTAAAATGAATCTTGACAGAGAAGCAGACTTTCTTTCTGCATGTGAATGAGGACAACGGATAGCAATAGAGTGGAGAGTTGATGAGTGAGAGAACTTGGAAACCTACCTTGCTGGAACACACCTATTTAGTATATTATTATTTCTATCACTTTAGCACTGCAAGCCCTACAAGCTGGGTTCTGCCTTTCTATGCATTGCACAAATGAAGAGTAAGGTGTGTGTCCCTTAATAATTGAGACTTTACTGTTTTTAAAATGCCAAAATGCTAACCTGAAGGAGGAAACTTCATTCTGTGAATGCTACTTATGGAGATGGTTATAACATGCAGCTAAGCAGCAGCCACATGATTTCTGTGGTAAGACACCATGAAAAGTTTCTGACTTCTCTCAGGAATTTTTGAAAACAGTATTGAAACCTGTGACCTTGAAGCTTTGGTTCAGTTTTTGACCATTAAGGTGGCTGATTGCTGCCACTTGCTTTAAAGTGCTTTCTCTTTTTCTGGTAGGTTTGTCGGCTGCCAAATTGCTGTCTGAGTCTGGGGTCAGCGTGGTGGTTCTTGAAGCCCGGAACAGAGTTGGAGGAAGGACATTCACTATCAGGGTAAGTGCTTCATGAGATGCTGGACTCTGATTTGTTCTGTTCTACCACGTGGCAAATGTCACTCCTGTCTTCAAGAAGGGCAAGAAGGAGGACCCAGGGAACTCCAGGCTGATCAGCCTCAACTCAGTCCCTGGGAAGGTGATAGAGCAACTAATCCTGGACACCATTTCCAGGCACATGAAGGACAAGAAAGTCATCAGTCAGCATGAATTCACCAAGAGGAAGTCATGCTTGACCAAGCTGATAGCCTTCTATGATGAAATGACTGGCTTGGTAGATGAGGGAAGAACAGTGGATATTGTCTACCTAGACTTCAGTAATTCAACACTGTCTCCCATAAGACCCTCACAGGCTGATGAAGTAGGGGCTGGTTGAGCAGACAGTGAGATGGACTGACAACTGGCTGAACAGCCTGGTCCAGAGGATGGTGATCAGTGGTACGAGGTCTAGTTGGAGGCCAGTAACTCGTGGTGTACGCCAGGGGTCAATACTGGGTCCGATCCTGTTCAACATCTTCATTAATGATCTGGGTGATGAAGGGACTGGAGCATGTCTCTTATGAGGAAAGGCTGAGAGAGCTGGCACTGTTTAGCCTGGAGAAGAGAAGGCTGAGCAGGGATCTCATCAGTGTATGGAAGGGAGGGAAGGAAGGGTGCAAAGAAGATGGAGGCAGGCTCTTTTCAGTGGTGCCCAGTGGCAGGGCAAGAGGCAATGGGCAAAAACTGAGACACAGGGGGTTCAAACCATCTGAACATTAGGAAACACTTTTTTAATGTGAGGGTGACCGACCACTGGCACAGGTTGTCCAGGGAGGTTGTGGCTTCTCCCTCCTTGGAGATATTCAAAAGCTGTCTGGATGCAGTCCTGGGCAAATGGCTCTAGGTGCCCTTGCTAGAGCAGAAGGGGTTGGACCAGATGACCTCCAGAGGTCCCTTCCGACCTCAACCATTCTGTGATTCTGCTGGGTTTGACATCATTAGCCAGGGGGAAGAGGGGGAGTAGAGTTCCCAAAGAAGACAGGTGTCTCAAGTTGCCATCACTTTTGTCAAGTAATAGAGCTCTGTTCAGACAGGTTACATTGCATTATATGCCAGTGGGCTTCTCCTGACAGGAGGTGCTTTAAAATTGGTCTGGAAGCAACTCTGAGAGCCATCAAATGGGATTTGGGTGCCTAACCAGAAGTGTGTAGTGCCATTTTAGCTGCCCTAGGATACCTTGCCTGACCTCCAGCTGCACGTCTTCTGTGGGTTGTGAGTCAACTTTATCAGCCTTGCACAGAAGTCTTGGATACCTTGGGCTGTCTAAAATGGTGTTAAACATCTGTATTAAGGTAACTGAATTCCACCCATATAGTCCATACCCTTTGTCCATGGCAGGATCTGCTCTGCCTTTAACATTACAGAGGGAAACTATCATCTGAGACTGTGAGTGTCAAAGCATTTCTCCTCTCATTCCCATCTCACTTTGCATACTGTAACAGGCATGATAACTAAGAGCCCTATAAGAAGCAGCCTGAGCAGGGCCAGACATCGTTACAGCTCAGACATACATTTTAACACGGCTTAAAATTATCTGAAATAATACTCCTGCTTCTAAAAACGGACCATGTCTCGATTGCCATTAAAAAGAAGACGAAAGAAATGACAAGTCACCTGTGGCTCAGGGTAATGTAATACAGGCATTACCTCTGCTTCCCACCCTGGAAGTAAGGGACATTTAAATTAGGTCAGATGCCATTGCAGGGGAACCAGAGATAAACAGTGGTGTTTCAGCAGAAATCATTGTTCGTGAAACATGAAGCATAAACACCATCCTTCTGTGACACTGAGAATGCCTAGCTTAAAATGCTCACTATAAACAATGTTAAAAAGAGTTACTATCTTGGGAAATCAGCCTGCTTGTAATAGTATGCGTCCCTGAAACTTTTTGCTTTCTTCCTGCTTCCCAAGCGAGCGCGATGCTGCTCTGAGGGGTGTGCGGAGCACCTTCGGTGGCAGGCATGGCTGGGGGCTGCTAGCCAGAGCACACCAGCCTGGAGCCAAGGTGTGCCGTGCTGGAAAGGAGATTACTCTCCTTGAATAGTGCAGTGCAGTACTCAGCATCTACAGCATTAGGTCTAAGCAGATATCTACAGAGAGAAAACAAGCCTTGGAGCTGGAGATGGTTTCAACTTGACAAATGTTTTGCAAAGACAAGAAAAGTAACATGAATTCTGAAAAAGTGAGGTTAGACTTAGCCGAAGTATTGATTTGGTTGGATTTTTCTTCATATTCTCATGTCTTTTGTGAGACTAAAAAGCCAATACTGAGTGCTATAGTGAAATTTAAACAAGAGTTACACCCAATTGCACACATGTACATGACGGAGTGAAGACACTGTGATCTCTCTGTTTCTGTCATTACAGAGCTCAATACTGCCTACTTTTAAGTCAGTCAGTACACATTTTCTCCTGTGCATATAGTTGCAATGCTAGTCAGTATGGAATAATTCTTTCTACTTCTAGATGTTTGTACTGAGGAGCTTCCTGCACAGCTTCCAATTCCTTTATTCCTTCTTTTGACAGAACAGTCAAGTTAATTACGTAGATGTTGGTGGATCGTATGTGGGACCTACCCAAAACCGGATTCTCCGACTGGCAAAAGAACTGGGTATTGAGACCTATAAAGTGAATGTTGAGGGTCATACAATCCATTATAAGGGGGTAAGTATTGCATCTTTCACGTTTTACCTACCCGCTACACACTGGTATCATGCTGTGATGGTGAGTTGTCCAGGTAGGGATTTGTGCTCTCCTGGCTATAGGTGTGCCCCTCATCTTCATTAAAGATGTTCCAGGAACCCGAGCACCTGGGGTATTTTCTAGATGATAGAAAATGTGTTAGCAAAGAGATTATTTGATATTAAAGGATCGTTGCCCCAGAAATTAAATATTAATCTGAAAGATAGATGTGTTCAGCTTCTTGGGCTAATACGCTGTCAGCCGTAGGCCAGCTGCTGCCTTTCAGATTTGAAAAGTATGACTAAAACTTTTCTCCTTGTGTCTCATCTGCTATTTCTGTCAGCTGATGGCTGTCAGGGAGCATGTCGCCGGGGCCAGACAGGAACGTCTCTTCCCAAGGGCATTTCTCCAAAGTCCGCAATGCTGTGCGGTTTGTCAGAAGCGAGAGGGAGAGTGTTTTGAGGAATGACTAAACGTGGCTTTAGATTTTGTTGTGACAGTCATTCAATTCTATATAATCCCCAGCATCCTCAGATTAAGAGCTTTTTGGTCTTTTGTTTACTGTACTAATCAGTTCAGTTTGGCTCTTTCTGAAGGTTTCCAGGATACTGCTTGGATTGAGTTAGGGGAAAGTGGGGAAATGGTTTATCTTAGCAGCAGAAGCAGCCAAGGGAAAGTGGAAATCCCCGGAGGGATTTCATGAGCTTCTTTGCTCAGAAAGGAATTTTTCCCATATGTGTGTGGAAAAATTTCATGTACTGCAAGCTTTAAAAACCACGTTGCTTCGTGTGGGCAAGTCTCCTTTGTAGTTACAGTTTATTTGAAAAATCCAAATATGTAACTATTGTTTATCTTTTTGTTTGTTTGTTCATTCTTCCCCATCAGTTAGCATGGTAGTGTGGACTGCTTTGATATCAATCAGGAATTTGTTTGTATCCTGTCGTCGTAAATCTGTAACTTCAAACTGTAGATTTTGTTATTTGTTATTTCCAGCCAAATTGCTCTGTGGCTACTGTCCCAGAATTAATCAAGAGTGCTTTAGGACTGAGAAAAGACAGATGTGCTGGAGTACTCCCTTCCCAGAAGGGGCAGATAGCTTTTTATTCTTACAGAGGTCCTTGAAGGTCATGCTATGCTCCGTTTTCACCTTCTGTTTAGTAGAAGACCCTAGAAAGTAAAGGCGTTAGGGCCTTGGCGTGGTATTAACCTTCTCATATAACTGCAGTTCTCTAATATCTGGCTGCAGCACCCAGCTCTGGTATATGTAACATTAGTAAATAAGGACTGCTTTTGCTTATTTGTTTGCTTATGATTTTCAGAGCAAGGTAACACTTGACAAAAGATAAGCATTTTTATGCAATGCTTCACACTGGCCATCTAGTCTTTCTTTTCCTTTGCCTAGCTTTAGGATTAAGAGATTAGGGTGCAGCAAGTAAGTCTGTGACTAAGCCTGTGCAGGTTGCCGTAAATCTGCAGTTCGGACATGGGAGTCACAGACAGTCCACAGCACTGCAATGCTTGCAAGGCTAGACCTGCCGGAGGTATTGAGCAGGGAAGGATGCCCACCTGAGGGCTCACACCATACAGAGCCACTGTTCTAGCCATGCATGCCGTGCACGGCCCAAGGGCAATAGCAACCCCTGCTCTGGGGCGCAAGGGATGCTCCTCCTGTGCTTCCTGACATGTAGCTCATCCTCAGCACAGAGGGCAGGAACCAGACATGCCTTTCTCAAGACTGGCAAAATTGTCTGCTCCTCTTGCACATATTGAAACTTGGAGTGGTGTCACAGCTGGGGAGGCTTGGGCTTAATTCCTGTTGTTGCGGCTACAAGCCACAGCGTAGCCCTGGGCCGGGAAAAGAGCACATCTCTGCAAGAGCACATCTCTGCAAGATGTGCTCTTGCAGAGCACATCTGTCTCTGCTGCCTTCTTTCTAGCCACTGAATCACCGTGCTTGGGGATATTGTTTCCCTTGGATTGGTGTGGGGTAACTAATCCAGGCAGCAGCAGGACTCAAATCAGAGGTCTGCAGGAAAGCGTTTGACACACCAGGAAATGAAAAGAAAGTTAGATAAACTCTGTGGGTCAGTCAAGCAGCCTTGTGTTAACATGGGAGCAAAGCCAGTAGGTTATTTGCCTTTCAGTTAAGAAAACAGTAGTTCTCAAAATAATACACCCAGAACACTATAAACTTGTTTAAAAATGGAATATTGTAAGACCTAGCCTGCTTGCAGTGAGCTCCTCTGTGAAACATGCAGCCAGAGCTCTCTGCCTAGTAGGGAGGCAATATTAAAAATAAACTAATAACTTACTGGCCTCAGGTTATTTGGGCTAGATTTATTCTCTGCTGTGGAAATACTTGTGCAAGAACGAGAGTTGAAAAACCGATGTGGCTAAGGTTGTTTGGTTAACGCTCTCTGATGGGCAATGGGAGTTTCTCTCCTGGAATTTGTTAGCATTGGGCTTTCCTCCGATCAGCTCCCACCTTTTATAGGTTCAGCCCCCCTGTGCAAGGAGTTAGTGTGTCTGTGAACTGTTTCAGGCTCTCTGAATTCAGTCTCTTCCAGGTCTGTTAGCACAGTTGTATTTTTCCGACTCTTCCTGCCCTTGGTCTCCAGTCTTACTGAAATTACGTTTTTTTGCATGCCGAAGAGAGCAACAAGTAATGTGACTTCAGCCTGTTAATTATCAGTTGGCATTTCATAGTTCTCAGGGCATAAAATATGTTTTCCCATTGATCTTCCTGGGCTATGCCATTGACCGAAGATATGGGGATAATAATATTTTCAGATCAGTAATGAAAGGATAGTTCTTTTTTCAAATAGCAGATAAATGAATACTAATGTGATACATGTCATACCAGTGGCTGAAGTCATAAGATTTCTTGATCAATCCTCAGCAGTTTGTGGTTATGATGGTCTAAAGCTAGTATCGAGGTGGAAAATTCAGAGGAAAATATTAGGTAGCCAGGCAGCAGGCAAGTTCTCTCACCAATTGCCCGACCTGCAGCAAACAGGATAGTTTGGGAGTTCCTGAACCTGTAGCTGTTGAACATGGTAGAGTTAATACTGGGAGATGGAAAAGCTGTTTTGGCACAAACCTCATAGAGTTACTGAGAGAGACTTTTCTTGGGCTGTTGTTTCCAGCAATATAAGGAATAGATTTGGCTGAAATCAAGAGGAGGAGAGGAGCCTTAGAAGAAGTTACTTGTTTTACTTTCTTTTTAAATAAGTGCTTCTTTTTTTGAGTTAAGTAAGCCAAGGATAGGTATTTGCAAGTTACAGCACTCAGTGCAAGTGCAGTTACTTATCGAAAAGCTGTGTGAAAAGAGGTCTTACTAAACAGTGGAAAACTTTGGGAAGTTTTCCCTGCTACTCCTGAACGGCGGGCTTATCTTGTCCCTTTGTCCCCTTGCAATATTGACGTGACAGAACTTCAGTAATAACTTATCTTCACCTGTTGTTGGGTGGCCTGGCAGCATTGCTCCTCACCTCTGCTTAAGGGCAGGATTATTGGTGTTAAAGCACGTCAAGGAAGACACATTGATGGCACCTGCATTCCTGACCAGAATAAAAAGTCTAGCAATAAATGAACTTTGAAGGAGCAGTATTTGATGATCTTTTGGGAAAAAAAAAAAAAAAAAAGTTGTGCAATAAGAAGAAAATTATTAGCAATTTATTACTGCTCTGTATCAGGATTTCCTTGTTTGATACAGCATTGGTTTCTGACAGTAAAAGCTGTAGCATGCAGTATATCACTTTGCATGCGTTTTTTGGTCCTCTTTTCTGTGGCTGAACACACAGTGCTTCAAACTGGCAGTGAGAAATCGTGCTCAAGGAAAAGGAAGAGGCAGTGTTGTGCAGAGGATTCCCTTGCTGGTAGTTCACAGGAACATTTTTCTCTGTTCTTGCCATGGCAGAAGTGTGTTTTGCATATGCACGTGCACCAGGAGGAGGCTGGAGCAGCAGCCTCCCCCACCCACCTTCCTCCAACATAACTCTCTAAAACAGGAAGAAACAGGGATAAAAGAAAGAAAAAAAGTACACAAGATTAAGATTACATACCCAGAAATCCAGAAGTAACCAGCCACCACCAGAGGCATCCTGGTGACTTGAAAAGAAAACTCAACATTTGTTGGAAATTTAGAAAACACCACCTTTAAGCACAGGGATCTCAAGCTGAACTAAGTGCTGAGATCATAACCTTGTGCTTTGCTTGGCCCGGAGCAGAGATTACTCTGTCTAGACTAAAGAGGAGAGCATTTTTGCTGTTGCCCTCACTGAAGATGGGGAGGAGGTAAGGCACAGTGGGCTGCGGGCCCGGCCAGCCACTGGAGCTGGGGCACCACTGCAGCTGTCCTCTGGCGAGAGAGGGACCAAGCAGTGCTGGCCATAGCAAGACTTCTGTCCCCTACCCGTGTACTCTTCTCTCCTCCATTTTACCTGCCCTGGGGATGACAAAAGTTGACCAAAATGTGCGAGTTTGGCTTTTTTACTGCTTTTACCAAGTCTGAAAGCTCACTATGGTCTCCAAGTTTCATCTTGCACCTTTTATCTTTGTTATGATCTTTGCAGAAAAATGTTCTGAAGAATATCAGAAATCCATATGTATTTACACACACGTACACAATTATCAGTGGTGAAGACTGATAAATTCTCTCGCGCTGAGTGTGGGGAAGGGGCATTTGGCTCCTGCTTCATGTGCCCCTGTCCCTGGGTCACCATCTCGCGCATTTGTGGCACTGCAGCCTCTCACTTGGTCTGTGACTCCCACCTGCCAGGTGCAATAGGCTGGCATGGTATACATTGCACTGAAAAGCATATTGCACACAGCTTAGCACCACAGCTCCTACCTGTCATGGTCCAGCGTGTTCACTGCATCCTGCCACGTAACCTCATGCAAACTTTTGACACACCTGGAAGAGCAAACATTTAAGAGGTCTGATGAGAAATTTGCTGTTGAGTTACATGGGGGAAGGTTCAAAACAATTTAATAAGAGAAAATGTTGCCTGCTCAGTCAGTTCGTCTTTCAGATTAAAGTTATCACAAAGAACCAGCTGCTGTTAGATTGTTTCGCTTATCGTTATATCGCAGGATTATCTGAAACAGTCTGTATTGCTGTTGCAGCTATGTGTCATACACGTTGTAAGTACTGATACCATTTTTGCAAGTGTGTGAATTTTTTCTTCCTGCAGCCAGAATCTTTCTTTTTGGCAATTTTTTTTTTTTTAGGCTAGGTTTCCCCAGGTACTTGTCATAATAAAGAGGTATGTTTGCTTTTTATAGGTGAGGTGTACCATAAAGGCGCTTAGATGATAGTTTAGAAGTTTAAAATGCATGCAATTTTAGACCCATGCAAATTTTAGGATACACATTTCAGCAGGCAGGCAAACGTTAGCTTCATTCATATGTAATAATGAAGAATGCTTAGGAACAAGGAATATTGCCTCCTTGGCCATTGCTTGAGTCTCCTTAGCCCAGAATTTGACAACCTGCTCAGTACAAATGTATCCCTCCCTATCCCCTCTGAATAAAAAAAAAAAGTGTTATTGTCCTTTTTAATGTCAGCCCAACTGCTGTTTCCCCTCACACTTAGCTTCATGCATTCCATTGCTTACATGCATATGCAGGGGGGAAAAAAAAAAAAGGAAAAAGAATAGGTCTTTTGGGGCAAAAGGTCAACCATGTGATGACTGAGAATTTTGTGTTCTTGAGTAATGAAGATATGCTCTGTTGTGTTTCAGTTGCTTATGTTCTTATGTGTATTTTAGGGAAAGTCACGCTATTTCACAGGTATTTCCCCTTCAACATGGAATCCCTTAGTTTATCTGGATTACAATAACTTCTGGAGGACCATGGACAAGCTGGGAAAAGAGGTAGGCTGCGTAAATTGCATGTTTCCTACAATGCTCATGTCACCATGAGTAAAGCTGGTTTGGTTTTGTTTTGTTTTGTTTCTGGCAGGCTTTTTTATTGCTTCTTTAATATAAAAAAAAAGAAACATCCATCAGGAAAGATATCTAATTGCCCAGGAACTATCAGGAATAACAGGGCTTCCTCACTGAGAGGGGGTTGGACTACATGGCCTTTAAAAGTCCCTTTCAACCCAAACCATTCTATGATTCTATGAGAGGATACAAAAAGATCTGGAGGTGTCTAACATATCTGAAAAAAATGAGGTTGAACCTCAGTGTATGTACTTTCTCATGCCAGGGAAAACCACTCCATGAGCTGGGAGATGAGAAGGGTTTTTCCCCTTCCCCTATGACAGCCTTTTTGAGTAAGGATGATTGGTTTTTGTAGCTGCCTAAGCTGGGCTCCAGTTTGGCTTCATAGTAAATTTATTTCTAAAATTCTTAAACAGTAAATGCCTTCAAAATTCAAGCAGTACAACTGCAGATCTTCCTGTGTGCAAAAAGTAGCCCCTGGAGCGTCATGCTGTCTTTCAAATATTTATCAGTTGCTTTACAACCTGGCTACAAACCAGGGGCCCTACCTTAGAATAACCTTCAAGCATAACTAACTGTATTCCTGCAAAGTTCATCGGGCTTATGTGGTTTTGCAGAATCAAATTTGTACATGATACTACACATTTTTTGGTCAGATAATACATATTTTTTAAAGTTTCAAATATACGGTAGTGTCCTCCCATGTCTTGGTACTCACATGCAATGGATTATTATTAAGAATTTAACTGTCTAAAAATAGTGTAATAGTCTAGACATTTTTGCTCCCTCTGTAGTTAACAGAGAGACACAGGGGCCTTCGGATACCCATCTTGTAACTGACTGAATGTCTGACTGGAGAAAGAATTTTTCCCTCAGCTGTTAGAGGACACCAAGATGACTACATTAGAATAGACACCTCACTTCTGGATGGTAAAGGCCAGACATATGGATATAATTCACTGGTCAGACAAAGCCAGATTTGGTGGTCATGGTACAATTCATGACCAAAGGTGTGAATTGAAACGATTCCATTTAGTGAATTTATTCCAAATTTACAGCCATGTGCAGGGGGCAAAAGCAACTCCTGGCCAACATATCAATCAACTCTGTGCTACTAACTAGCTATGACTAGGCAGTGATATAGTACTGAATAATTTCTTGAATATGTTGCCTCTGTCTCCAGATTCCTCTTGAAGCACCATGGGACGCTCCGCATGCTGAAGAATGGGACAAAATGACCATGAAAGAGCTGATAAATAAGATTTGCTGGACCAAGTACATAACTCTTTATTCACTTTGAAATCCAGCTGTAGAATTATAGTGGCTCTGTGGCAAATTCTGCATACAGCTGGGGTACAGGTGGTGACAGAGCAGGAGGTGTTTGAGATGAGGCCGGTCTTTGTGATGGGCTGTTGTCAGGCGGTGGGTGAGGACCTGTGGAGAATAAGGTGGTACACAGAGCTTGGGTTGGCTGGCAGGTGGGATTAAAAGTGCTGGGGAAACCTGGGGTTTGCCTCACACATGCACACAAGAATGACATGCACGGGGCCCATGCACACAAGAGTGACAGCACGGGCTCTTCTCACCATGCTTTCACTTCCCTCAGTTGGAGAATGTGTGCCTTTGTCTTTAGGAAAAGCAACATGTAAATAAAACCCTGCTTTGAGGGCATGAGTAAAGGTCACTTGCAGGCACAGAAATGGAGGCAGAAGGAGGTGAGGGGGCTTCCCCAGCCCCACGGCAGGCTAGGAGATGAGGAGTGATGCCCTCTGACTCTTGGCTGTGTCCTCTCCTGCACAGTTATAATTGCTTTTACTGCGTGAGCTGCATCACGTGTGCCACGGAGCAAGCAGGTGCCGCTGGCACATCGGAGAGCAGCACGCCATGCCAGAGGGCAGCTGCTTTCCAATGGTTGTGCAATGGATGGGGCAGTGCAAGACCCAAGGAGGGGGGGAGTGAGCAGCTGTTGGCTGTGGAAACTCTGGAGAAGTTCAAATGCTGCTCCTTGTTTCAGCAGTAGTACCTGCTGGGCCTCCGAAACCCTTGGAGGGAAACAAGGCAGCTGAGGCAATCTTTCTTGTTGCCTTTCACCTCCCTGGCTAGTTTGTGCCTGAGCCTGGTCGGGAGCTCCGTGTTCGTCCCAGCAAGCCTGTTGCTGCACTTGCTCAGGTCTGCCCATTGCAGTGCACCCTCCCTCTGCTCCTGGGAAGCTGTCCTTGAATGCCAGCCAATTCTTCTGGGCCTCTTTGCCCTACAGGGTAGTTTCCCATGAGATGCTGCCAAACAGGTCCTTGAGAAGGATAAAATCTGCTCTTCCAAAATCCAGGGTTGCAATTCTGCTGTTTGCCTTAGTCCTCTCAGGATCTTAAACTCCACAGTCTCATGGCCACTGCAGCCAAGGCTGCCCTTCACCTTTGCATCATCCAACAGGTCTTCCTTGTCTGTGAGTAGCAGGTCCAACAGAGCATCAACCCTAGTTGGTAGGAAGGGGCCCAAGGTGTTGTATCACCTAGAAGATGACCAGTGTGTTTTATATGTCTGTGAGGGACCACACTGTATGAATAGAAAAAGGAACAATGTTCAATATGAGGTGATGACAACTGGAAATACTCTTTTCTTCCTTTCCTTTTTCAATTAATTCTCTTTATAAGGCAAAGAGAAGTGTGCTCATTGAGCACTTGTGTCCCCGCTTGCTGTGCCGGCCCCTGTGCTATTCTGGAACGCTCTCCTCCCTTGTATTCAGCATCTTTTATTTGTGCGGCTGTGCTCTGTTTGCCCTTTCATTCTGACTGTGGTTTAGCACTGTGCGTGCAGCTTCCTGACCGAAACTTTCCATTTGAAATTTATTTTCCTGGCTTAAATCTTGCTCCAGCTCCATGTGATACAAGGGTGCAGTCATTTGGACTTTCTCTTGCTCTCTGTGGCATTGTAGTTTTCTTTACAATTAGTTTTATGAGCAGTTTGCCTGCAAACTTGGTCACTTTGAACTACCCTTTCTGTTGCAAGTGCACTGGCTCTTCCTCTTCTAGTTTTTACTGTTCCTCTTAGTCAGGGAGCCAGTGGAGTACAAGCAGAACTGGGTTTGTAGTGATCTCTCCTGTAACATGCTTCTCTGCAAGATTGCTTCTACTGCCAATGGTTTTGTGGCACCCCAATTTTAAATGGATGTGCTCAGCTGAAACATGTTCAAAAACTCAGTAAAAAGCCATTTTAGATCTTCAAGCTGAGCCAGATTTTTCTACACATAGTTAAAAACTGTAGTGCCCTAAACAGAAAAACTCTTCCACAGTATTTTCTGTATGACTTGGGTCAAGATTATAAAAGAAGATTTGTTTCTCATGTGTCACAGATCAACATCTACTGATCCTGGAGGCTCTCTTCACATTTCTCAGGCCTGAACCTGCTGCAGCTGTTTAGTGTCTTGGTGCTTGCAGGATTGTTGCAGAGGGTTCTTGTGTGCAGGATGTTTTCATATCCTGGCTAATGAAATAGAGGTGTCTGGACTTCATACCTGGGGAAATGAGGTTATAAAAGTTTATAAGTTACATATTTTAGCCCCGATGATAACTTGCAAAGTTCCTTCCTTTAGCAGATGATGATAAATTCATGTTGTTTTATGAAACTTCATCCAAGTCAAAGACCTTTCACCTTCTTTGCAAAATTATCTCAATTCTCTTAGCAATCCACAGCCAGAAATGGAAGAAATATGAATAGCCAGGTTCTCATTTGCTGCTGCTGTAACTCTGTTTATGTTCAGAGGGCTTATTGTGGTAGACAGCTGACCCTCTCCTTATATTTATGGCAATGATTGCCAATTTAGCAATTAGGGTTATTTAGCAATTTAGCAATCTGGGTTATTTACCATGTCTGATTCCTGGTTTCACAAAAGTTCTGTGCAGCAGTGTTACATGGTTGACGGAATGTCTTGGCCATGCAGCTAGTTGAGTCCCGTGGGACCCATCAGACCTTGGAAATGATGTGCCCGATGAGCTCTCCATGGAGGAGAAATGCAGAAGAGTTTCACTAACTGGTTACTAAATGCATTTTCCTGTTGAGAAAAATATTTGTTCTGATGAAAGGAATAGCAGCTGGGAAACTATTTAAAGAAATAACTAAGGTGAAATCAGTGGGATTTCAAACTGAATGGGTAAATGCTTTGGGAGGGAGGGAGGGAGGTGCTGATATAAACCCATTGAAACAGTCTCGCTACAGGCTAAAAAATAAGACAGATATAAATCATCTTGGCTTTTCTGACTTTGCGAAAGCAGCCCTGATCGAGAATAACAAAGAAAATCCTGAAAGCAGTCAGGAAGTCACATTTACTCACTGCGTGTTTCTGCTCCTGTGTCTCATGTAGAGCCGCTAAAGAATTTGCCACCTTCTTTGTGAACGTCAATGTCACCTCTGAGCCTCATGAAGTCTCTGCTCTCTGGTTCCTGTGGTACGTGAGGCAGTGTGGGGGCACAGCCAGGATTTTCTCTATCACCAATGGGGGCCAGGTACAAAATGTCTCATATTCTTCCTCCTCTCGTGAAACCATAAAGAGCAAGTGGAGTGTTGTACCTGTCAAAGCCCTGCAATTAATGAAAAGAGGATGAAACACCAAGTTCATGTGGCACCAGAGACAATTATTGTTCTCATGGGGTGGAACAACCCTCTCAGCTAACTCTGTACAATAAGGAATTTTATTAGCTAGGCTTTGGGATAAATTGGGACAATTTAATCGATTGTTTTTTCCTGCATTCACTTCAGCACAGTCCTCTGTTTGCTGTTTTGTTGCTTTTTTGCCAGTTTGTTTTCTATATGTTACTTAGCACATTTGAAGGTTTTCGAGAGTTCAAAGCAAGTGTACGTCAGAGTGAAATACGTCTTTTTGGCATTGAAGCCTCTAATGACAAGAGTTGGAAGTAGATAGCAAAAGGCCCTTGCTCACATGGCAGCATGTTTTATGAGCTATTTCAGACTGTTTCTTTCCTTGGTCGTGGCACATGCCTGGTTGCCTGCAGAACATCATGGTTTTCATGTGAATGTTCTGGATAAAGTTTCAGAAAAGGGGGGAGGGGGCTGTCAAAGTAATTTGGATGTGGTATGTGGGCACCCTTTACTAGCCTCCTACCTCAGTTAACGCAGTTGATGCAGCCTCAGAAAGCACATGCAGCATTTCAGACTTAAGCTACCAACAGCAAAGGTGGAGACAATACCACACCCTTCCAAGTGTGCCGGGATAGGGAGACATTAAGACAAGCTGCCTGGAGAGATGTGAAGTCTCCATCAACATCTGTCCATTAGGGTAAGAATAGACAACCATGTGTCAGGAAGGATGTAAGTAGAGCTAATGCTGCCCTGAGGTAGGAGCAAGACCCAAGAGCCTTCCTCCTCAGGAGCCCCTCAGTCACATTTGCTGTCCCATATCAGCAACTGCTAGATGTTGCAGCAAGAATGAAAAATAAAATTAATTCCAAGATACTCGTAGCTAAACAAGACATGTGGAGAGGGGAAAGCTAGCCTGGGAAGAGCACTTCCTTTTCTTTGTGCCTGGATGGGGCAAGCTGTCTTGGTTTCTACCATCCTCCCCTCTCCCCTCACCCCAATCAAAATCAGTTGAGCAAAACCACTAACACTAAGGGTTTCTGACTTAGCAGCCATGATGAGTCTTATAAAACTTCTTCAGGCAGCCATTTCAGTCTTTCAGCACAAGACTTTGTGGATCCTTTCCTCCCTGCCAGTACCAGCATCTTATATGTAAAAGTGAGCTGCTTGATATAACGCTGCTGGCTGGTAGATAAAAGAGGGTTAGTGCTTCCCCTGGGCCTCTGCACAGACATCGCAAGGAAATACATGTCACAGATTGTGCTTTTTCCAGACAACAATGTCTTTGTGTCTTCCCAGGGACAGATAAAGCTCATTGCCTGCTGCACTCAAGGCCAGACACAGTTAAAGATCTGTCTTGCTTCTGGGCTGGTGCAGCCTTTCGCTGTACAGATGCAAGTTGATGTCTTTGTCACACATGAGGGTTTTGGTAGCACGGTAATGGGTAAAATACCCAAACCCTCTTTTTTATGAAGTGATATGTTTATGCTAGCTAGTATACCTGCATTATATTTGTTTATTCTCTAGGTTTCATAAGTCTGTAAGCCAGCTGATTGAGGAAGCCATTGCAGAAGTGGCTTGGGCAGCAGTCCCCACTGAGGCTCAGGTGTATGCCTTTGCTCTTCTGAAGGTCTGAGTCTCTTTACACACCCTTAGGACTCGCAGATTTGGCCTCGATTTTCTTGATTATGAGCAGAAGTCATCTTCAACGTCATTGTGATTAACGCTGGTGATTTTTTGTTTGTGTTTCTTTTCTGTTTGTTTTTTAGGAGAGGAAGTTTAAAGGGGGTTCTGGTCAGATATCAGAGAAAATAATGGAACGCCTCAAAGGCAGAGTTAAACTGGAGCGACCTGTGGTCCGTATTGATCAGACAGGTGATAATGTCATTGTGGAGACACTAAACCATGAGATATATGAGGTAATTTGATCAGAATAAAAGTAGAGTATGCATTTAGTGGGGGAATACATCTGCTGTAGCTCTTAGCCAGATGTGATCAGGAAGTACCCATTTGTGTGTGTCTGTTTCTCAGACTACCCTGACACTCTGTGAAACCTACTTTACAGATTTATTTATGACTGGGTCACTTCTTGGTGTTCTGCTAGTTTGTTTCTGTCATTAGACTGCCTTTCCTGTCCTAACTTTTTCTGTGATTATATATTTTTACATTTTAGTTCCTCATTGAGACCATTTCAAAGAAAGGAAAAATAACATTCTTGTTCATATCGAAGTTCATCGTTTGCAGAAAAAAAAAGACATTTCAAACACCATTAATAAGATCTGCGAGGTCAGCTTGTCACAAGTTAGGAGAGGCCAGGGCTCAGCCTCCTCTGTGCAGCAGCGGCGCTGTGAAATGCTCCGTCAGTATGTGACTACCTGCCATGGCACCCATGGGGCAGAAGCTCCCTTCTGCATGCAGAGCCCAGCCTGCCACGGACGTGAGGGTGGTTTGTGCAGGACCGTTATGGTCTGCAAGACCCCCATCTCACCAGCGGCAGCATTTGGAGGACATTTAGAGGAAGTTAGCAGAAAGGGAAGGGGCTGTTTGGCAGAGAAGCCAGTCTAAGGATGTCCTGGAGGAGGGACTCTCTCCCTCCCCCAGGGATTTTTAAACCCTGGAGTTAAACCACAGGCTTCTCCCTCCATGCTGGCTGAGCAGCAGCCAAGTCGGAGGAGATGGCCTTCCTGTACTCAGCGGCCCCACCAGTGTGAGAGCACCTGAGAGCAGCAGTGTCTGTAGTGATATAGTGTCACCCTGAGCCCCGAAGCAGAGCGTCCTTCATCCCTCCAGTCAGGCACAGGACCTGCAAGAGGGACGGAGCATGTTCAGGAAAGCCAAAATCACCGTCAGTGTCGCTTGTCCTGAAATAGTATCCTGTGAACGTGCACAAAAGTGATTTTTTTTTTTTTTAAAACACCTTATAATTTGGACAAATGTGGGTCATATTTTCCTGGGGACGATAAAAGGCAGTTTTACCTATGCCGTAAGATCTGTCTTGTCCCATTCACCCACATGTCTCCAGACAAGTGTCATCTCTGGTCCTGTAGTGTCCGGAAAGCTGTCAAGAATAATCTAACCACAAAACAATATGTTTTTCCCAACTCCTTTTTCTGAAATGGCATAATTATTTTGGTGACCTGGAAATATCTGTGTGGGAAAGGCAAGTAGCAAAGTCAAGTGTGGGAAGGTTGTTGACTGATAAGAGCATCTTTGAAAGGTGTCCTGTGGGGCAAGCTCAGTGAGAGGCAGCGCCTCTTCTGTACTGACTGTGTTTTACATTTCAGGGCAAGCATGTGATCAGTGCTATCCCTCCGATCATGACAACAAAGATTCATTACAAACCAGAACTGCCACCAAAGAGAAACCAGTTAATTCAGCGTTTGCCTATGGGGTGTGTCATAAAATGCATGGTGTACTACAGAGAAGCCTTCTGGCGGAGGAGGGGTAGGTGGGGAAAGTGAAGGGCTGGGGAGCCCAGTGCTATGTGAATTTTGAAGCTCTGCTGTCTATCAGGGAATAAATCCAAGGGGGGGTTAAACGTGCAAAACCCCAAAACCAAACACACAGAAAAGGGAAGGTAAAGCTCCCTCGAAAGGAGAGCTCTTCCTTCAAGCTTGAGTGCATGCCTCCTCCTGAAGGTGAGTCCAGACCCAATAGGATCCCAAATCTCACTGTTGTTAGCTGAGGAGGGACGACTGAGAGAACAAGCAAGGTTTCCCCGGGAAGCATTGCTGAAACCTGCAATGCACAGAAGCAGTGCCCCTGCAGCAGCAAGTCCCTGCTTCTCCCCGCCAGGGCCAGAGTTAGGGCAGCCGAAGAGAATTTACAGCAGATGACAAGGAGAGCTTAAGGTGTAAGCAAGACCTTTCCCTGTTTTTAATCCTTTGTTCTACAGACTTGATATCTCAGAGGACTGGAGAAAGTAGGTTAGCTTTTTGTTAAGATATTTTTTCCATGTGCTGCAACATCATGTGTTTCTCAGCTTTGATACCAGTTCTGGAACTATTTGTATGAACAGATTAGTTTCCACTTCCTATGTAATGATATTGAGAGTTGCACTGGGCAAGAATATTTCTTAATCAAAAGAATATAATTTTGCATGTTTCAGGGCATAAACCGGCCACTGGGATTAGAAAGAAATGTAGGCAGGTTTATACATTGTTATCTATATGGGGTTTTTTGCATGTTCATCTGAAACATGTACTGATGTGATACGAGATTAGACGGCCCATGTTTCTGTTGCATTACTGTTACAAGACACCATTCCTGACAGTCTTATTGTCAGCAAAATCAATACAGGGTGTAACTTTGAGCCCGCAGTGACCAGATGTAATTACGCTGGGTTTTGTTGCTGCTGTTGTTATTTTGGCCAAAGTTACTCATGGAATGAACCATCACAGTTCTTGCTAGATCCGTTTATTTTTAATGTTTAGTGCCTCCAATATAGAAAGCCAAAGGGACTTGCAACAATCCACAGAAATTCCTTGCTAAGTAATAATGGAAATTAAATATGACTTTCTTGAGTCTGTGTACAAAATTTCCAAGAGTCAGAGGGAAGAGAGGAGAGAGACTGTTACAAAAACACTTCAGACATGTAGGTATTATTGGTGACGAAGGAATTACTGTACAATTCCTTTTATGGATACTTTTTCTTGCTCATTACTATCAGAAACAATGACCATCAACAAGTTTCTCTGATAATAATTTTATTTTCTTTCCCCCCTTAGGTTATTGCGGTTCCTTCATCATTGAGGATGAAGAGTCTCCAATTGGAATAACCATAGATGACACGAAACCTGATGGATCTTTCCCTGCCATTATGGGGTTAGGAGCTTCTAGCCTATACTTACAGATGTGTATTTATTTTTCTATGAAGGAATGGGAGGAGGAGGAAGAGGGGAAATGGCCAGGTTACACCAGTTGTGCCCACTCCCACAGTCTTCATAGATGGAGGAGAACACTTCCGACAAGCCTCTAGTGCCTCTCTAGGCTGTATAAGCTTTTAGGTGAAACTTCTACAAATAGCCTAAGACAAAGAAAATGGTTGGGAAGGAGTTGCTGAATTCAGCTGTAGTTCATTTTAAGCATTCAGTTAATGTTTTTTTGCTGTGGAGTAGATTTAGAAATAAATCCCTTTCTTACTCAGCTTTGTGAGCCTGTATTCGACTTATGGTGGGCATTGTATTTAGCACCTGGGCCAAAATGAAAATACAGTTGTCCAAGAAATCCTCATTTGCCTCCTTCCCGCATTGAGCTGAGGCAGGCCAACGAACATCAGCTGGTGCTTGAGCCGGGCAGCAGCTGTGCAGTGAAGAGATGGGGATTTGAAGAAACTGCCAAGTAAAAAAGTTGTAGTTTGGACAAACAGATGGGAAAATATGTAACAGCATTGGCTGGTTTTTAAAATAGGTTAAGCCAATGTGAACAAACAATCTTTACAAATGTTTCTGCTGTAATCTGAGGTGAGACTGCCAAAAAAAGGCCAATATAAATGTCAGGCAACTACTCCTTAAGTATCTGGCAAGGAAAGCTTGCCACTTCTACTGAACTGTACGTGTTTATGGGCATGTTCAAGGCTTAAAAACTTCCATGACCTGAGAGCAATAAGCCTCCTCCAAACCCCATATGGGCAAACAGTTTCCTGCTTTCTCCTTGTGGATTTATGCAACTTTCTAAAAGAAAGCAGGAACATACTTCATACCCCAAGTATCTCCACTAAGGTCAGATGAACTAATCACCAAATCTGTTTCCTTCAAGCTGAATAAATATTAATCCCAATTCTTACAGGACTGGTTCATGACACTGCAGTGCTTGTCAGAGCAGCAAGCTCCCATCACTTATCACCAAATGGCATGGGCAGTGGTATGGCCAGCTGTCTGCGAGACTTCAAAAGCTCAAGAAAACTCAGGGCCTCAGTCCTTTTGGATAAGACCTAGGTATAAGAGGGTAGGCAGTGCAAGCTAGTTTGCTGGACATTGTTGTCTCTCTGCCCACTTTGGGTATAACTTTGCTCTCCTGAGTCAGCAGGGATGGAGAGTTCATTCCCACAGAGCAACATGAGGCCAGTGCTGGCAGCTTTGAAAACACACTTGCAATCCGCAGCTTTCTCATCTGGTAGCTGCCAGGCAGACCTCTGCGCCTGCTCCCTGGAAACGCATGCCCTCCCTTTCAATTAACTCCCCAGGGTACCCCGCACAAGCCTTTTCACCGGTGTGACCTGTAATTATTAAGTGATGAGGTATGATGAAAAAATGTCAAGCCCATTACGTACCGGTAAAGTGCTTTGCCTGTCTTTTTATAGAGTAATTTCAAGCAAGAGCTTGTGGATCAGCTGGGGTGCTGAGACTGCATGATATTTATATGCCGTATTTTTCTTTCCAGTTTCATCCTTACCAGAAAGGCTGTTAAACTGGCCCATCTCACTAAGGAAGAGAGGTAAGAGTTCAGAAATTGTAAATATTTCAGAAATAAGTCAGTTCTCTGGGGTGCTTCCCCACAGGAATATGTTTGTGGATATGTTTGTGCATATGCACATATACACATGCTCAGTGCAACTACCAACACTGGAAATTGGGGCAAAAGTTGAGCTTTTAGCATAAACAGGCCAAGACGCTAATGCTAATATCCATCCAGTTATGCATATTTCTGAGTTTCCAAGTCCTGCCCCCTCTTCCATGTTATGACTTATCAGCTCTGTGTTTCTATGTGAACTGAGATTTTTCTGAAGATGTTCCCAGACTGCATCCCCACTGAGTGATGCTTCACCCCAGGGATACAGGGAGCGCTGACGTGCATAGCTTTGGGTGTCCTTCACATTCAGACTGGGTGATAAAATTTTTAAACCTCCATGTTTACAACAGTATGGTTTCTCCAATAGTCTGTGAAATGAACAAACAGCACTTTCTAAATGTGATTTTTGGTACACATGCAAGTGAAGGAGGAGTTCTGCTTAGGAATGTGAGTAGTATTCTCCAGCTCATATTTTGTTCTCAGCTATAGTAAATCTGTAGGGATTTCATTGATTTATATTGCTTCTCTTCTGGTCTTACACCAGTGAACATGAGAATGAATTGACTCTGCATCCTAAAATAACTGTACAAAGATTTATTTTTTCAGAGCTCATTGCCAAAATCAACCTTCATTTCCCATTCCCTGGGTCCATTTTGGATGTCACATTTAGGCATGAGCATTTGAAATATGTATGTTAAGAACTTGAAATCAGACTTAAAAACAAAGCGAAACCCAACTTTCTTTCCAATGTATTGCAATAAATGTGATTTTTTTATAAGAAGAGCAATAGCTGAGAGGTTTTTTCCCACCTTTTTTTAATCTGACTCTGATTTTATTTTCATGTAGGAAGAAGAAGATCTGTGAGGCATATGCCAAGGCAATGGGGATGCAGGAAGCTTTACAAGTAAGAAATGAATGCCTTTTAACCTCTGTTGTACAGTAATGTTGCTCCTTTGTTCTAGAAGATGAAGTCAAAATTCCTGGTACCTAAAATATGTACCTAAAATTGCATGTTGTGCCATTCAATCTGTACTCCCAAGGGGAGGGCAGCAGCATCTAGTACAGGAAGAAAAGAGCTGCCAATCTCACTCCTTACAAGAAAAGAGAAGGCAGTGCATGGTTTAATTTGTCCTGTCATTTCCCCATGGGAAGCTAGTGCTTCTGTAAAAGTGCAAAGATTTGTTTTGTGCAGATGGATAGCATTAGCCAGATGACATGGCACTCCTTTGACAGGTACCCTTGGCCTGTTGTTTCCCTCTTCAAAGGAAATTTGTTTTTTATTTCCAATTTCTCTGCCACTGTTTCACCCTCTAATGTTTGCTAATACTTACAGCCTGTGCATTATGAAGAAAAGAACTGGAGCATGGAGCAGTATTCAGGGGGTTGTTACACAGCCTACTTCCCACCAGGCATAATGTATTCTTATGGAAGGTAAGCCAGAGAATGCTTTGCTTTCTGATTTACATTTCTTAGCTCGTGTACAATGATATACCTTATGCAACAAACGTATGGCACATGTAGTATATTGGGGAAACTCCAACCCTCTTTCTGCTCCCCTACTCCCCAGCTAATAAGGATCTTGCTATTGACTTCGGTAAGAGCAGAGTTTCTCTTGTGACTTTCAAGGAAACAAAGCACAATCACAAAGGGACCTGCTAGAGCCAGGAAACCTTTCCCTGCTACGTTACGTACAGTATTTGCCGCTATGCAGTATTTGCAATAGGTCCCTTTAATGCTTTCTAAGTCCTTGAGGGCACACATCTTGGACAGATGAAGAGTCTCCACTGACTGTGTAGGTGGAGTATCAGGTTCTGGTGAAGCCCACTGGGTCACATCATGAGGGGAAGACACAAAACATGAAAACTCATTAGCTCCTCCCATCCAGCAAAGCCTTCCATGCCCTCCCCACACAGAACTGCTGTATTCCTAAAGGAACGTGTTAGATAATACTGATTAACACTAGGTATATCACTGAAAAGTGTGTGGGAGGCACAGTTCAGCATGCTGAACATGGGAAGAAGAAACAGGAACAACCAGACAAAATCTTGCATCCATAGCCAAAGACCAGACAAACCACGTAGCACATCGCAGCGTGAGCTCCTTAGCACATCCGTCACGGAGTTACACCTCTGTGCCAAGTTACACCTCTGTGCCTCTGTGCCAAGGTGCGTGTGGGAAGAAGTCATCTCGTGCACAGCCTCTTCTGCTGTAATTTATCTGAGCACTTGGGCAGTGATGGATGAGGCCTGTGACCTGGGGAAGCTGCTGTCAGGCAGGCAGGGAAAACCTAGTCGGGGGTTAGATGGGAGCCCTTAGAGCAAGCATGTCTCTCTGTGGGAAAGGGGTAGCTCATTACCTGTGGTGGGGTTGACCGGGATGCTTGTGCAGCTTTGCACGGCTGAGGGGCTGGCTCATATGACCAGGTGGGGTGAATGCAACTCCCTGAACGCAGAGGCCTTCAGCTGCCTTCCCCTTTTGGCAGGGCTTGCAGCCAGGCAGGTCCAACCTCCAAACAGAAGCTGTATTAGTGACCCATCACTGCAAAAACATCATTCACATCCCATTGTAATGGCAGGATAACAACAAAGCTGCCATGCAGAAGACGTAAATCTATCAATCAGCTGCACTGCATTTCTGGAGGCTGTTAGGATTATCCCTTATCCCAGCACTAAAATAAGGCTCGTATTATTTTGCACGGAAGCTGGGTACACTGATTTATGCCTTAGATTTTCTCTCTCTCAGATCTTGAGTTTTGTGTACAGAAGCAGGTAGGTGGTCCTGCAGGGACGGCTTATTGCACCGTGCTCCCCAGCCCAGGTCTCCAGGAATTCTGGAGAACTGAAGTTGAGCGCTCCATCAAAGCTCATAAATTGCTTTTAGAAGGATCATCGCCTTCCTGTTACTTGTCATCTGACATTCTCCATTTGTTTTGAAGGATCATTCGCCAGCCCATTGACAGAATCTACTTCGCTGGCACAGAGACAGCTACTGAATGGAGTGGATACATGGAGGGGGCTGTACAGGCAGGAGAGAGAGCAGCCAGAGAGGTACAGACCATTGGTTTGCTTTCAACATCTCTATTAAAAGGTTAAAAAGGATTAAGTACAGCTCGGAGGGTCTGATTTTGTGCATCACACCCTGTAATTGTGCAGAGGCTCCTGGAATTGATGGGGAAGAATCCCAGAAAAGGATGTGAACCAAAGCCTTTTTTTTTTCTTAAACTTTACTTAGTTTGCTGTTGAATAAAGCAAAGCCAAGAATCTCACCCAAATCAGAACATTATGCAGTGCGTTGCTGCACTGGAGACTTAAAATGAAGCTCATGCTGTATACCTCATGTCTAGAGGAAAAACCCTCCAACCTGATGCTGCCTTAGATATACTACCACAGTTTCTAACTAATTAATCACTGCATGTTTAAAAAGTAATTTAAGTCATTATAAATGCATGCAGCTATTTCCTATGCTGCAGTCTGGAAATCTGAGCATTGTTCTCATTTTTGATCTATCCATTCTGCTTCTCCTTTTATGAGAGGGTACCGTTAGCTCGGCTTTATGAATTCGTAATAGGCGGCTCTGATAATGTCTAAATCTCCTCAGAATGACACGCATTGGGCCAGGTTCCCAGTCACAGTGAAATTCCTTTACAACAGTCTGGAGGGAGGGAAAAAAACCATTAAAGGGTGTACATTACAGTTACAACTGCTGTATGGCAGAGCCACAGAGCTGTTATTTAAGGGAAAATCAGCCCTTTGCTTCTGTTTGACAGAACGTCATGTTTGCCTTATAATCCTCATTACTTGCTCTGTTTCAAGTCACCTAACTTCTCTTTTCTTTTCTCCATGCCTGTGAGCAGTAGTAACAAAGATGGTTAGCTGTCTCGTCTGGAGACATTCATTTGCCCCTGAGAATCTCCATGATTGTTACAATCAGTCAGTTTATTCTCAACAAAAATCCTCGATGAGCTTTGTACTGCCTGAATAGCCAAGAGATAACTTTGTAATTGTATGCTTTGAAAGCCCCAGAGTTGTCTCTCTCCTCTTTCTAGTTTGTGGTCCAAGCAGCATCATTCCTAACAGGCTTTGCATCCCAAGTGCGTGGCGGTAACGTCACCTTGCTATTTCTCAAACTGTCATGTGAAAAAGCATTTTTACTTGTACTCAGAAGAAAATTTAAAATAAACATCTGGAGAAGCTGTAGTTTGTGTGGATTTCTGAGTGAATTCCTACTTTTTTCAAATGACTCTGTGAAACTGTCCTTTTATCCTTAAAACACTGGTTAGGCACACAACCGTTTGATGACCAGCTGTTATATATTTACACAAACTACCAAAACTGCCTCCTTCTTCTCTCTTTGCTGATATAACCAGAGAAATCACTATACATTTGCTGGTTCAAGGCACTTTCAGCTAGTCATAGTTATGCCTTTTATCAATGTCACCTTTCTCTGACTTGCTCTGCTTTTCCAAAACTGAAAGTAGCGCGGGAAAGCTACGTATTTAATACGTATTAAATACGTATTTAATACGTATTAAACGTATTAAAACACGTTTTAATTTTTTCTCACATGGTACAAATAATTTTTTCTTCTAGGTATTGCACAGTATGGGGAGGATCTCAGAGAATGAAATTTGGATGCCAGAGCCAGAGTCGAAGGTAAGCCAGGCTTTCTTGTCACATGGTCAGGCACGCACCCCTCAAGCAGGCTGCGGTCCCTGTTTCGGGGATTCCTATGGGGCCTGCCCCCGGGCAAGGTTTTGTTTACCTCACATGCTGATGGTATTCATTTTTTTGACTCATCCGAGGAATATTGTTACCCCTGTCTGAGGGGTGGATGGCCAAGAGCCACGGACAAAGATTTCGGAGCCTGGGGGAGTGCAAAATGCAGGAAATCAGCCTAGTTCTGCCCAGTCCCAGGCCACGGTTTTAAGACAAATATAACCTCCTCCCAGTCACAAGTAACTCTACCTTCACTGTCCTGTGGCTGTTCAGGATGACAGAAGATACACGTTTCACGGCCCTGACCCTCCTTCCCACCCCCAGTCTGGTCCTCGGGAAAACCTGTGATCTCCCTAGCCTAGTGTCGGATGTTTGCTGCCTCCCACTCACACGGTGAGGGAGACCCTGCAGTGGTACCATCTCTTCTCTCCCCCAGGATGTCCCAGCCCGACCGTTCACCACCAGCTTCTGGGAGAGGAACCTGCCGTCCGTGCCAGGACTGCTGTGCCTGCTTAGCTCTACCGTGTGTTTCACCTCTGTGGCTGCTGCGGGGCTGTTTGCCTATAAAAAGGGACTACTAATTCGAAACTAGTGGGCACCACACATCCAGTGGAAGCTGCATACTCTCTCTTCTTCCCTTTTACCAGATGGGTGTTATTTTTGGAGAGAAGTGGCACGGACAGCTGGAAAGGGCAAAAGTTGTTCTCCTTGTGATTTTTCTTTTTAGCACCATAATTAATGCATCAAATCTACTGCAGTTGCTACCAGCGAAACAGAAATAAATCAACTGTGGGGGCATTTTTCAAATTTGCATTTTCCTTGTCCATTTGTTTTGATTGGACATGATAATATCGATGGTATATTCCTAACACAGGGAAGGCAAAATGCAGATCACACCTTTCCTGAAAGGCAGAGAGGCCTTGGAGAACGCATTCGTTTCCACTCGCTGCTTTGTTTTTTACCACACGAGATAATAAATACCCTTATGTATTCACCTCGGTTAGTGGCTCAGAATATCCAAGGTTATTCCTATAACATCCCTGCTGCACAGAAGAGATTAGCATGCCAATCAGACATAGAATTGCCAAATTAATTTTCCAATGCATTTGATTAATTATTAATCATCACAACGTGAAACTTAACCACGAGCTGGTTGAAAAGAGGTAATTAGCATGAAGCAGCTCGCTAAACGGTGAGAGAGGAAGCGCTAGTGGACTTTATTCTGCCCGCTACTGAGCAAACATCCATGCTTATCTGTTCTGCAGGCTGCCTGCGTCAGCGTGGCACGGCCACGGCGCGGCTCTCGGTTGCTTCCTGGCCCAGGAGCATCTGATCCAGCCCGGCTGTTCGCTGTTGAAGCGGAGTGAAATGAGTTAGCGAAGTTAAAGCCCCTCCAACTTGCAGCAGATGCTAGCTGTTATTTTCCAAATGGCAGCAGCTTCCTGGCTCCCTGTCAATTTGCTGCCCCTCGTTCTGCTCGTAATCTGTACCGCCTTCCTCCACTAAGGAGAAATATATTTGGGGCTTGAATTACTGCCTTGTAAATTACAGTAATTGGATGCATCTGCCTGTTCCGCTCTTATTATGTACATGAAACACTTAAAATAATCACTTTAGTGTTTAACTGAAGTCTGGAATATATGTTTCACAACGTACCATCATTCTGTGGTCTTTTTGCCATGAAATGTGAGCATTGTATGTGTCCATGAACTCAACTGTCATTCAGTATGGGTGAAATGTGCCTTTCAATAGTCCTGAAACCTTGATAAGAGGAGCTCTTCTATAAACTTTTCTTCAGATTCTTTCTCGCGTTGTTTTTTTGTGAGTTTGCAGAAGGTGGTGTTTCTTTGCGCCTGTGTTAAATCATTAGGCACATCACATGCAGCAGCCACCGACCCCTTGCTCTGCTTGATATGACCCATTTGTATACGCCAACAGAAATACCTACCTACCCAAGATGACTTCGCTCCTGGCCTCTGCTTCAACCACATTCATATGTCCTCTCCCTTTTTTGTACAAAAGCCTTGTAGACGCCATAAGTGCAGACCAATCTCAGCAGAGGTGCTGGTGGGCTCCAAACCAAAGGCCTTTCCAGAAGGGAGGGGTGCTTCAGGCAGCCCCTTGGCATCAGATGTGAGCAAGTGCTCACGGTGCCAGTGTTAAGGACCGTACAGAAAAGGTTGTACAGACAGTCTCCTGAGCTACTTTGTTCATTGTTTGCAGCCCTTCTTCGTGAGGATCAGCCAGCCACTACCAATTTCTCGGGGGGGGAAAAAAACCTGAACAGATTATTTATAAGAAGACTATCTACATTTTCAGCTTCAGCTTTCCCATCTACCTTGAACTCACACGTGGACTTCAAATTATCCACACTGGAAAGGAGAGAATAGTCTCAGCAGGAAGCAGCAATGTTGGATTTTGAACACACTAAACTGTAGTATTAAATGCTTATTTAAAGGATTTTTGACAGGTCATTTGACAGGGCAGTTTACCATCCACCTTAGGAATGTTTTAAGGGGGGGGAAGTGACTAACATGAGTTGCTGTTTGGCTCGAGCTCCCTGCAGTTTTTCTCCCCAGCTCCAGCCATTGCCAAGCAGGGATTCCTGTGTGCCAGGGCTGCCCCGTGCGTGCAGCCTGGCACGGCCACAGTGCCCGTCTGAGGGCTTGGGGAGGGAGCACAGGCTCGCTCCTGACAAGCCTTTTGTGGCATGAAACGTTCTGCCCCGTTACACACTTTCCCCAGGGGGATATTTCCACTGCCTGAAAAACACTGTCCGTATCTGTTCAGAAATATTCATCCATACGTGTACGTGTGGCAGTCAGAGCCATTCATTTTTGTGCTGACTTTAAACTTGACATCTGAATTTCGCAGCTTTTGTGCGCACATGCAAAAGGGACCCCCCAAACCATCTGGAATACACTCATGGGCCAACACCATCCAGCTTCGCTTTTCACCTTGTCCACGCACATTTCTATTGCAATTCGTTTGGATTTTGAAGTGCAAGTTCAATTCAGCTGAACTAGTCTCAAACTGTTAAACAGGGCCAGGTACAATGTTCCCCGCTTCGCAGGGAAAAAGCACGTCTCACTGCTGTTGGAGTGGTAAGCAGCAAATGAAATGAAAGAGGTTGATTAAAATTGGCATTTCTGAAACTCCTGCGGCTCCCAGGCACCACGCTGCTGCAGAGAAAGGGCAGCGTTTGTCAGAGATTATAGACCGGTTTCCATCCTGCTTTAATGCCCTTTCTGACAATCAGAACAATTTCCCTGTTTAAACATTAAACATTTAGCTTAAATATTAAACAGGCAGGCATCTTTCTTAAACCAATTTTGAAACAGAATGGGACTGAGTTTATCACCACTGACAACTCTCCAAGCTGCTGTTATTAAAAGCATGAGGCTGAAGCACCGTGGAAACACTTCTTTCTGCTGGGGACTGAGCGGAGTCCGCACCCAGGCCGTGGAGTGGGAAAGCCTTTGGGGACCTTCCCTAACCAGCGGTGCTCAGTGCCCCAGTTTTTGGAGGAAGAGCCCTGCACTCCCTCGGCAGAGGTGGGAGATGCTCTGTCCTCTCAAAGGAAGGGGTGAGATGGGAGAGGCCAAGGTCCACCCCAAGTCCATCAGCACCAGGGTGGGAACTGAATTGCCTTGACATGCCTGGGAAATGGGAAAGCCTCAGGTGAAAAGGCTGCTGTTTGATGCTTGGAAATAAAGCAAACACCAGAGCAAGCACTGGCAGAAGGAGCAGCAGAGGGGAAAGAGAAAAAAAATAGACTTTTCCTCCATACTAGCAGTGAAATAAGAAGCACCACGGAGCAGATAGATCAGGCGGTCCAAAATAAGCAAGTGGAGATGATGCATGGGAGAGAACCTGCCTCTTTTTTAATTAAATTGCTGGGTTTGCTTACAGATACCACAGCAGCTGTGCCCAGGCCCCTCACAGCATGTCACATAATTAGCCTTTCAACACCTTTGAGAGCCACAGAAATCGGCACCAGGGATGCAAAAACAGTCCCGTGAGACTCTCATGCTTCCCACCTCCTTTCTGCCCCGCTCCCCCCGGCTGCAGCTCCTGCCTGTGCAGGGCGGCATGGCTGCCCCCTCCCTGGCTGCCATCAACCAGCCCCAGGGGGACAGGGACCTTGAAACACAACGGGCTGCTGGGCCACCAGGAGCTGGACGGGCAGGAGGCATGGGAGGAGAGCCGCTGGCTGGCTTTTCTGCACCATGGGCCCAGCAAGGCTTTCCTTCCCTCATCGCCTGCCCCTCACACAACCTCCAAAGTGCCCAGTGTGGGAACTGACAACCCAAACCCGTCTGGTCAGAAACCCACCATGTGCAAGGTCTGGGAAGGGGCCACCACCACGAGGACGAAGCACCGGTTGCAGGGGCTGCATGCTTTGGCGCGGTGGAGGTGAACCTCCCCCAGCGTCCCTCCAGCCGTGCTCCTCGCGCAGGGCAAGGGGGACGTCTGACCAGGTTTACTCGGGGTGCTAAAGGTACATCCAGCCTCAAAATACACTCTGGGCAAGCGAGTGGTTGCAGCCTGTGCTTGGTCTCTTCAACAGTCATTCACCAGCAATACTTTCCAGTCCGTGTTTGATCCAGCCCCCAGTTTCACGCTTGATGTCTTTCCCCAGGATCAAACATAGCCCCAACCACCAGCGCAAATTAGCAGTATATATTTGAATAAAAATACCACGCAGGGGGATGTGCCAATGTTGCGCAGTCTGACGGGCCGTAACATGCAGGTTTCCCACCAGTCGGTTCCACGTCCCATTGACCAGGTTCTGCTGCCTGACAGCAAGGGCTTTCCCCAGCCAGAAACCATGCTGGGAACAAGCTGGGGAATGCTCTTACGTTCTCTACGCAGAGCTCAGCTCCCAGTTCGTGACAGCACCGTTATGAAATAGAAAAATGGACAAATCCAGAGGGTCCTCTTCTGTGGAAACATGGTTTTAATTGGTTTTCTTCTTTTCCTTTTGAGCTGTTTCTCTTCCATGGAGCAATTGGAAACAAACAATTTTGCTTTGTAAATGTTCCCTGCAACAGTTGCTTTACACTCACACAGGGAGAAAGCAAATTTCATCTTGGTGAAAATCCAGAAGGGGAGATTAAATGTGCTCTTTGTTAGTGAACTGTAACTTTTTCTTTTCCCACTCAGCTCCTGCACTTGGCAATCAATGCTTCGGGCTCCAGTTTCAATTCCTGTTCTGCTCTTTATTGGTAGTGCTTGGCTTCCCAGTTTCTGTTCCCTGGTTCTTGCTCTCCAGGTTTTTTTTGGCCTCATCTTACGTAGCAGAGGGAGAATAACGCAGGACACATAGAAGGAGCAGGGAAAAAGGTTTCCCGAGTGAGAGCGCATTGCTTATGAGAGGAAAGGGAAGCTTAGCAGAGTGGTGCTGGCAGTTTTCTGGGTGTCCAAGGAGGTCAGCAGTCTCCTCTTCCCATCTCCCATCTCCTCTTCCAGGGGCCCCAGGAGATGTGATGTGCCCCAGCCTATAACCATGAACGGATCAGACAGGGGTGTGAGTTTGCATTGCTTATGACCTTACCAAGCACAAGACAATAGGAGACAGACATCCTTTGCCATCTCTATCTTCCCACTGTTACTCTTTCTCTGTGAAATGTAACTGAGCTCCGCCGCCACTCATGGTACAAGAAGACAGCTTCCACTTGAGATGGGGTTGAAAATGAAGCAAAGGGCATAATTACTGCTTGTCTTGACATTTGGACTTTCATGGCCACACCGTTCACTTGAATACTCCTTGGCTTATAGCCTGAGCACCATCATTTTCATCAAAACATTGGTTAAATCCAGGACGTCCAGCCGAATTACAAAAGGCAGAGCCTAGCATTTGGGGGGGACTACTGTTAGTAGACACCAGCTGCAGACAGCTGCGCTGAAGCGTGGCCGGCTGCCTGTCTGCTGCACAGCAGCATGGCACAGCGGGGCTCAAATAAAGGCTGCCATCTTCTGGCTACAGAATAGCAGGTTTTTATCACCTCGCAAACAAAAATGTGGCAGAAGCTTAACGCTTTGATTTGCAGAAGGGCCTCAGTGGGTATTTCTGCACTGCTGCTTGCCATTCCTGTCGGGTACCCAAAATATCAGACTCTGGAATGGAAACACACTAAAAGAAAGGGATGCAAGTCCCCAGCTTCAAGCCCCAGTTCTCACCCATCTCCAAGCTCCGATATGCCACACTGGAGGAAGCAGAGAAAGGCAGGCTCCCTCCCTGCAGCCTCTGCTTCCCGGCACCAGCCGGTCCCTGGCAGAAACCAGGGCAATGAAACGGCTGCTGCAGCACCCCTCCGCCGGCACTGCAAGATTCCTCTGAAGGGCAGCTGAAGGCTTTTCCGCTGCTTGGCAGCATGGAGGAGCTGGAAGAAAAGTGTGAGCACAGATCCTAAATGCACCTGAACACTCCCCTCCTCTGAGAAGGGGGTTTCTTTGGGGGCAGTTTGCTTTACAGAGAGAGAGAGAGATGTTGGCTCAAATATGCAACCTCTGAAAAAGCACTCTGGCCAAACTCCAGCTCATAAAGAAATTATTGGGAAATAACATAGTTTCTAATTTAGTTCAATATTCTTGTTCCACTTCGGGCTGAATTGGCAAGTGGAGGCTGGAGTAACATCTCCCCTTGATTTTGATTAAGTGCAAGCATGCATTTCAATTGTTTAAGATAATGACTGCACAGCCCGATGGGACATCTCACTGCCTCAGACCTGGAATAGAAGTTTCCACATCTGAAATTATAATGTAATTTCTGCTAAATGCAACACTGCTGTGCAAAGTGTTTTCTTTCAACTTGGAGCATATGCAAATTGGGAGTGAACAGCCTGAGAGCTGACAAGGATGCCTCAGTGCATTATTAATACACTTCCTTTTCTTCCCTCTTTCCCATCCAAGCATCAGAGCATACTCGAGTGCAGTGTTGAATCCCATTAGACGGCGGTGCAGGAGCTAACCGAGCTATTTGACAAACCCAGTCAGCCAAAGGCTGGTGTTTCTGCTGGGTATCGCTTCCTCGAGCGCTTCTCCAACACGTCTCTGCTGCCGCAGGGAAATGGCACTCGACGAGATCCCCCCCCAAAGTTACTACTGGTATGTGATGACTTTATGCCCTTGGGCAGGTGAGGCTGGCCTGTATTTGCTCAGATCCTTTCTGCTGTAGGTCAGATGAAGGGATCGCTTAGATTTGGTTGAGGCTTTTTTCCCCCTCGAAGTCATGGGGATGGGGGGAGGGAGCCTACAGAGCCTGTAGATGCCAGAGTAAATGGAGCTGGATGGATATTGATTATTTTGTTAGGGCTGTTCTGCTAGGGAGGGATTGTAGAAATTGCTAACAGAAAATTCCCTGTGCACATAGCGAAAACCAACCATGGGTGAAAGCTAATAACCCTGTACTTCTAAATTAGAAAAGGTATCTCTCACATTCTGTCAAAACACAGAGTGAGACTGTCTTTGACCTACAATGGACGTAAAAACTCAAAACAACTTTGTTTGCCTCTTTCAGCAAGGCCAGGAAGAATGGAAAACTGGGATAAGCCAGCATGGCACTGGGTAAAGACCCAGTGGACAAGACCCTTAGTGTGTGTTTCACAGCTTATCACAGCTATTTAAAATGCATTTTTGAGCTTTTTCTAGCCTAGCTTCAGAATAGCTTATTGCTATTGACTGTACAAATCATGCAAACTAAAACCAACTTACAAACCCTCCTCCTCAGGTGTATTTTTTTTACAGCTTAACTTGGCACTCAGCTGCTAGCTGAAGGCTTTTCTAGCAAACACCGCTAATATTCTAACTGACTAGAATATCATGCCCTTGTTTTTCTTTCCAATGACCAACAAAATCATTGTATAGCCTGCCTGCAGAAAGGACAGCTATGTATTAACATATTACATGTGCAGCTACCTATTAACATACAATCTGTTAACTTCTTGTCACATTAGATTCACAGGGCCTGCATTATCCCTATTTGCATAAATACCCCGAGGAAGCATTTAAGTACCTAATTGCCATCAGCAGTTGATGGGAGGTAGAAGCTGCCTAGTTTGGTATCCAAAGAGCATCTGTGCCACCTGCGCAGGGCTGGTTTAGGACACATGGCCCCGGGAAGAGCTGCTGCCTTTCAGTGCAGCAGCTGGAGGCTGGACGAGGTGCCCTCAGATGCCTGAAAGGCACAAGACAACTGTGTTTCGGCTCCTGAATTGCTCTCTAGGTGGGTAAATACCATGTGTTCTTTGAAAACATCTTATCTTGCTATTAATATCTTTGCAGAACAAGTGAAATGTGTTAGATGTGAGTTAATCCCGTGTATTTGAAACACATAACTGAGATACTGAAGTTAGAAACCCCATCAGTTTAGGTATCCTCCTACAGGGAGAGCGAGAGAGGACGTGTCCATAGGACTCCTCCAGTCCTGCATGGGCTGAACCGCCAGGCGAGGAGCCCCTCTCTCCCTGCTCACTGCACAGAGGAGGACCAGCCAGGCAAGAACTGTGTCTCGGCAGCCCCGTTGATGGAAGCACCTCAAACAAGGTGGAAAAAACTTGGGCCTTAATGCATTGGTCTAAATTAAACAGAAAGCCTCCCCTTGTTTCCCATAGATACCAACCTGTATCTTGGTTCTGTACAATCTGCGGCCAGTTTTGCCTTTCGTTCCTGGATGCTTTTTTTCCTGAGGCAACTCTGCGGGCCCAAGGGGAATTTATCCTGCCTTGAACCAGAAGGCAAAACTCATCAGTCCCTCAAACATTTTGGAATTTGCTTCAGGTGAGTAGATTGGTATAATGATACAAGGTGAGAGGAAAAAATGATCCTCAGTTCTCATACTAGAAGTGAGTTTTGTATGGTTTTGCCAAATAATTTGCAAACACGTCCTATCCTCTCCTAAATAATTAGTGGGATTTCTAATTGGTTTCTCAGGAAATCATATTAGTATCTTCTATAGATGTTATACAAAATGCATTTCTCCTGTATTAATCTGTCCAAATTAATTTTCTCTACAGTGGACTGCTGGAAATAATGAAGTGCCCCCTGGCTCACATAGTCTCTTTGACATGCACGGTGACAGCTTTGTAAACAAACAAACAAACAAAACCATTTCAGTACCTCCTCTGGGATGCCACAGCATATGTCTGAACAAAGGGTTAAAGAGGTAGTTCAAATCTGACGCAAGGCAGCAATGTTTAAGAGTCATAACCATTTGTGAGCTGCTTTGAGGGCCTGTGAAATGCATTGCTGGTTCCGATACATTTCTTAGGGGACGGATGCTTTACAGAGCATACAAAAGATTAGTTGAGGATATTTGCTTTCATGCTACTTGTGTTCCTTTATAACTTGTAAGTAATACTGCAAGTTAAGCCTATACAATGAGCACTGCATGCTTTTGACACATTTTTCACATGGATGGTTAAGCTTTTTCCAGTATTCATAGACTACATTTTTGTGAAACACAGGTCCCTTCCTAAGGCCGAATTTGTTCTTCAGTTACATTATCTCTCTAGAACTGACACTGAGCTGCTGGATGAAATTAAGCCAGTGACTTTTGTCTCTCTTCTTACAGGTTTTTTATGTTTGCACCAACAGTATTCGGTACAAGGTCTATTTCTTCCCATGTTCAGTTACAGCCGCATACCACCTGCCCTTGACTCTTATGTGCAGCTACAAAACATGTCCCTGCCCATACATGTTCTGGTAAACAAGGTGCTGTGAGAGAGTTATGTTCATGATGGGGACACTCCAAATTCACCTACAGCAATAAAAACGAATTCTTAAGTGTAAGACTGTTGGCCATCTATATGTTAGGAAAAATTATTGCCAAATGTGGTTTGATTTTTTTGGTGTTTGTTTTTTTGGGGGGTTGGGGTTTTTTTGGCTTTTTTGAGGTTTGTTTGTCTGTTTTATCCTTCTCTCCTTCTTCTTTACACAGCTTTCTTTACTGAGAAAAGCTGAAGATACCCCATTGGCTTCAGTATGAAATGCAAAATGTCGTGTTACTAAGTAATACTCACCATCACAACCAAGTCAAAAGGGGCTTCCACAAAAGAAAAGCCTCAAACAGTAAATGTGACATGACAATATTTATTGATTCTAATTAAGGTTAAAAAAGTTCACAGATGTCAGATAAAAATATCTGCAGAGCCTATCGAAAAGGGAACTTAAGAAGGAAACCAAGGGAGACAGTCACCACAGAGGCACTTGAGAAAATGCTACAGTTATAAAAGGCACAAATTCATCACACACACAGCATATATATTCCTGCAAAGTTAAGTCTTTTTTTTCCAAAACACAGAGGCAGGCATCACTGAACACTGACCTGTACATGACCACAGGAGACACGCTATAAGTGGCAGTCTATGACAACTCCTAAACGATTTGACTGTAGAGATACTTTGAAAGCAAGACTGCTTTGGCCATCTCATTTTTATCTCTACTGAAGAACAGATTGTAAGATCAAGGTGATCTTAAGGTGGTGGAGATAGGAGACGGAATGTTAGTCCATTTAAAGACAGGTCAAGTTTCTTTGTGAGCTTTGTAACCTGCGATTTAAGCGGGTTTGCTTCTTGCCTGCAAGCAGTGGCAGATCTGTTGTCATTTAATCCTGGCTCCCTTTTGCATCCAAGTACTTTTGGAGGACATACAATTCCTACTTCCTCAAAAATATTTTTATTTCATGTCTCAAAAAAAAAAATCATCTTAAAATTTCTGCACTTCTGTAAAGTCTACCTCAGTGAAACAACAGTCTCACTGAGGACACAGGAAGATTATTTTAATAGAAGTCCCTAGCTTCTCCTCCAGGCCTCGGGTTCCAGTGATGGACAATGCTCAGACATATACTTAATTGTGATTAATGTCTTCGTTGTATTGACAGCAGACGTGCTATTTGGAATCAAGATCTGCACTGAGAAAAAAAAAATGCACTAGGTAAAGGAAAGACAAGGGGCTGCCTCAGATTGCTCACTTCCTTGTTGTTGTCAAGTAGTTGATACAATTAGCTTTCAAGTACTTTGGTTAATACAGATTATTTTCATGCCATGACCCGCCATCCTTTGCAATATACAGCTGCTCTCAGAACAGTGTACAAGCAAGTAAACCTCTTTTTTTTGCAAACTCTTAAGAGCCTTACAAAATATGCATGATAACACAAATCAGTTCATGAGAGACAAATACAATTATTTCCATGGTTGTTCCTATAATACATTTTACGAAGCTGGTAAACTGCTGGAACTTTCAGGATAGCAGATTTCTCATCAAACATGTTAATAAATTAAGAATATAGCACGACTGGTTACCCGTTAAACCAGACTTCATTCTTCTCTTTGAAGGGCTGGCACGAAGGAATTTTAAAAATGTAAGCCAGTGCTAATAGTTCCCTCTACCCATGGGGAAGCAACGTGATTCTCTACCTAGATTTGTCAATTTTCTCATCACACTGGCATCCACATACACGAAGTGCCACATACTCCTTTTATGTGGAAGATGTCAAGAAAACAGCAGCAAATCCTTTTTAATCCCATAGTGGTGATAAGCTCCACAGCATAATTGTAGCAAGACACAGCTGTAAAGACAAAGAGAATATTCCTAATGCTTTGGCAGTCTGGAAGGAAGAAGACAGAGACTTTCAAGTGCTAATACAGATGTTGCAATTCAGACCTCCCAGCTCCATCAGATTTGGCTAGAAATCTCTGAGGTTCCAAATTTAATTTGAGATTTCAAGTGGTATCCACTTTTAGTTGTGGCAGAATAACATGAGAAATGCTTTGTGGTTTTTTTTTTCCATTTTTGTTTCACTTTGAAACTAAGAATAAGAAAGGTTTCTAGCTATATACACTTTTTTTTTTTTTAATTGACCAATCTCATGAAAAACTTTGGTTATGATTCAGTTCAGTTCTAACTACACCTAACTTCTGTTTTTCCTTGGATTTTCTGCCCCTGTGGCACACAACATTTTCTTGTTAGACTGGGAAAAACCTCTGCCAGATTCAGGAGCAAAGAAGAAAGAGATAAATTTTGGACATGAATAAAACCAATTTATCCTCATTAGTCTCATGGATCTGCTCCCCTTTACAGACCTGCAGAGTATTTCTAGGGCAGAAGCAGGACTTGAATTCCAAACAGTTTTGGCAGAGAAACCATCTGCAAATGCAGCAGTTCTTTATATGTTAAGTATGTATTCACCATCTAGCACTTACAAAATATTGGGCCAAGACTTTAAAAATGTCTTCCCACATTTAGGTTCCTATGTTTATTTCTGGCCTGAGAATTGTCTGAGTTGCAAAAGCTCTGAACTTACGCAGTTCCCATTCAGCTTCTGGTTCCTAATTAATTTAGTAAATAAATCATACAGAGAGAAAGCCACGTAGAAGCACTCTGTGGTAGGCAAATGTCCCAGCCAGTTAGTGCTCTATGTGATACAATGAGAAAGGCCATATATACACTGCTGCACTGTTCTTCTGACTTGAAGATCTTTATGTCTGAAAAGTTCCCCTATGCATTTTAAAAGGCTGTTATGAGGATAGTCATTTGTGATAAAATCCCAAGCTGCTGCTACAAGAAGATTTTTAACTGGCACATCAAGTTAAAAAGAATGAAACTTAAGGGCCAGAAACTGATGCGTTGTTCACAAATATTACAGCTTTATAAGTAGTTCAGTGGATTTCTGTGGGACTATTTGGAGAATGAAGTACTACCCCGCACAAGCAAGATCAGATGGTAGTTCAAAAAGTCTGCCTGAGACTGGTGATACAGTTCCTCTACCGTCTGCTCACACTAGTTCCTGAATATATTATTATACTTCCCTTTGTGGCTTTTTACTGCAATGTAATTTTTTTACATATAAATCGGCACTGGTTGAAGGGAGAAGTGCAGCAAACAGGCTCAGAAAAATGCCAGACATCTCAAACTTCATGTGCACCAAATCCTGTTCTCAGTTACACCTGTGTCTTCTTGTTTTGTGTTGTGCAGATGTAAAACAGCAGAAATACCTAGAACAAGGTACTGTCATGTTGACAGGTAGGCACCTAAGGTTTTGGGGTTTTTTGGCTTTTTTTTCCCTGCTTTTTTTTTTCTTTTCTTTTTTTTACATTGTTTGAAAGGTACCAAGCTAGGGACGGCAGAAGCACTTGCATGTGACTATCCTATCCATGGTTCTCTTTGATCTCTCTATCATTTAGATCCTTGATTAGTTACCAGAAGTGCACAGTCAGTACAACACAGCACAGCAGGCAGAAGTGGAAGTGCTAATCCCATCAATATGGTTGTTAGGAGAGACTGAGGCTGTGAATCAGCTAAGCTGTGTTCAGCATGAAGAAAGTGTTGGGGGGCTGTTAAATTGGGTTTTTTTGTTGGCTTTTTTTTTATGCTAACGCTACATTTTCAAGCCCATTGTGCCCTACCAGGCAAGAGACAGCCTCAAGGTGTTCAAAGTATAAATTTAAGCAGATGAAAGAAAGGAAGGAGATAAGAAAAAATATGTAAAAGTTTTTTTATGGACGGCTTTACAACTTCCTGGGGTAGGCAGAGGTTAATTTGTTCTCTTGCTATCTTGCAGCAATTTAGGGAGCTAAAAGAGGACCTTGGAGGCAAAGAGATGTCAGACAAGTTCAAAAGGCTGTGTTTGTACGTTAGCACAAGGTTCCCCATTCACACTCAGGTCCAACAGCCTGGTCTGCCATGCTGCTGTACACATCAGCTACAGTCTGGAGCCTGCCAGTTTTCTAGGCAGAGGAGATGTGATCCCACACAGGGACGGACTCACTGGGACACATGAGCTCTGCCATTCCAGGCAGTGTGAACACAGCTGGGGAGCCTGAAATTCAATCACATTGCCAAAGGCAGTAAAAACATTGTCCTTTAACTCACTGTAGGACAAATATGCCACTGGAAATGCCAACAACCTATGGCCACACTTGCATAGTTCAGATGGATAAATTTAGCCTGACTTGTCCCTTAGGTGCTGCCTGGGCTCTGGACATCTGGGTGAAAAATAAAAACACTAAGAAGATCCTTACCAGCAATTTGCATGAACTAGTTAATTATTCTTTAAGCTATGGATTTCTTTTCTCATTCTACCACACAGGAAGGCAGAAATCCTTTGTTTACAACTAGAGATAGAAGTGCCTGTGAAGACTTGGAGTTCAGGGGCTGGTACAGATATAAGTGTAAAAACAACTGGAAATCTTATCAGAACAGGCTTTGGAGAGGTATTTTGTCACTTCTGTTCTGAGATCTGGATAAAAACCTCAAGGTGATAATGCCTGGCAGGATACCTTAGAAATTCAACAACCAAAAAGTTACTGCTAGAAGTAGGCCTGGATTCAAGGGGTTCTTTTTCAATATGGATCCCCTTCCTTTATCCCTCCCCTCCAGCCTCTTCTCTCTACTGTTTTCTCCTCTTCCCCAGTCCTGATCTGATTTTGGAGATAGGGCAGTACATGCCAAAAAAACCTCCGAAAAAAAGAAAACCGCTCAAGTGTGAGGCTTCGCATTGGCACCTTTTTCAGTTTCGAACTAGAAGTCCCTTTTTGTAGGCAAATAACCCAGCTGCAGCCACAGAGGTGAAGAAAGTGGAAAATCCAATCAGCTTTAGCAGTCCCGGTACAGACGGCAAGTTCCTCTCCCAGAAGGTTGTAGTGATGGGCAAAGCTGGAACATCCTGCAGGGAGAGCATCCATTATCAACATAAAATCTCCACTGTGAGAGGCAGGATGTAAATCGAGAGATTCTTGCGCAGAAACAGAACGGGGTTGAAGCAGTTCATGTTACCAAGAAGTACAGTGTATCAAAATTTTCTGCTCAGTTAAAAGGAAGAAGAGGAGACACATGGAAAGGATTCATAGCCCGGTTAAAAAGCGCAGTTTTCTTATCCTATGTTACAGAGTTGTCAGATGGGTGCCCCCCCTGAGTTTGTATCATGTTCCTGTTTAGGGAAGGGCAGTTTTGGTGAGTAAGAGAAAGTTTACTGTGGCTTTGATTTAGTGAACTTAAACAAAAACAGCCAATGAAATTTTATCTCATCAGCAAAACCACAGGGAAAAAAATAATCCATTTAATCTACAGAAAGACTTACAATTGATTCAGGTTCTGCCTTCCAAATTTCACTGTCTGGGATTTTCCTCATAGCAAATAGTATCTGAAAATAAATAACATACTCTAGTAAGTACCATTCATTCTTTGAAAGGGAAAAAGAGCTGGCTTCAATTTTTGTTTTAAAATGGCATGATGAAGACAACAATTGAGCACATAAATCACTGTGTATTCAAAATTAAAAGGAAACTCAACCTTTGTACAACTCATTTCTGGGGAGGCCTGATATTTAATAAGACACTCCTCCTAGTGGAAAATAGTAACAGACAAACCTCTCTATGCTTAGTTAGTCCATGCAAGATACTGGGACTCAACTGGTCCCATGGGAACAGGGTAATATGAATATGACTAAGAGTTAAGTATACACTCATGGCAAAGTGAGGCGTGCATAAACCAGCTACTGCACGGGCAAGCTATATAGCCAGGAGTAGCTTGTTTTGCAAATTTTACCGTGATGTAAGGAAGAGCAACAGAATCCTGTGAGTGATGACAGACCACCACTTTCAGCCAGAGAAAAGCAAGACTAAAAAGAAAACCTTCACAATGGAAAAGTAACCATTCAAAGTATCAAAGATACCAGAGATCAGTAGGATAGCAAAGATTACCTGAAATGATAGTCATGAAAGCAGCAAGATTAACTTCTTCTACAGTAAAATAAAATGGAGATGGTGATATTAATGTTTTTCCTATTCCAGGCACTTGTAGATTTAAGATTTACCATCTTTTACAATGGGCTTTTATTCTAGACAAGATTCATGGACCCCATCAACTTTTCAATACAGGAGAGTGAGAAACACTCTTGCACTAGATTTTAAACATATTTCCCTTTCACAAGTACATGAGGAAAGGAAAACATCAAAATTTTTACCAGTCAAGCTCACTTGCCAACTTCTCTGCTGAGGCCTGTGGAGGTTCTGCTGTAATGTCCTTACATTAGAGAGGTCATGAAGCACTCTGGAGGTTTTCAGGAACAGGTTAGGTATAACCTTCACAAATGGGACAGTTCAGGGGTAGCTGATCCCTGTCTTTTGGGGCAGGGGTATGGGCTAGATGAACTCTCCAGATCCCTTCCAGGCCAATTTCTGTTCCATGACTGTAGTTTTTAGCCGCAAGGTTCCCTTCACATCATAAAACAGAGATGAAATTTCTTTTGCTGCTCCATAAACTGTAATATTCTTGAAAATACTTGAGGAACTAGCATTTTCTCAGAAGCAAAATATTTAAGTCCTTGTTTAATGACTTTATGTAAGGCTGTCTCAATGGTATATCACTGTGTCAATGGTATTGTTGGAAACAGTTGAGGAAGGGACTGGCTTGGTGTGCAGAGCTGCAGAACTGAGCTGCTCCTAGTGAGGCTAACAGCCATGATCTCTCAGTACGATGACTAACAAAGTGCCCATTTGGGGAAAAAATGACTAGGTGAGAATTTAGGATTTCTGTTAAAGAAGAACGGATTTCATTCCTGGAAACAGAGAAGAGTTTGATGAAATAGCCAGAGCCCTTCCTAAGTATTCCAAATTTAAGTGCAAAACCTTCATCCTTTTTGAAGTCTGTCCCCTTTACAGGGATTTGCATCAAGATTTCAGAACGCCTGAAGCTGTCAACGCTCAGTTCCCATTTTGCCTCCAACCAGAAGATCTTTCATTTTCCATAAGATATTTGACAGTGCCCCCTGTTTGGGGCTTGCGTCTGTACCTCTCTGGCCGCTCTTTCTCCAGCCTGTACAGCCCCCTCCATGTATCCACTCCACTCTGTGGCTGTCTCTGTGCCAGCAAAATAGATCCTGCCAACGGGCTGACGAATAATCCTGGAGGGGGACAAGCAGTAAGTCACATCAACCACATCAGGAAAGGTAACTGAAATTCTTGGGTTAATATCAGAATAAAAGTGTTTTAAATAACAGCGAGCACTTAAAGATAGTAACTTTGGGTGAGTTGAGCTGGAGGGGGAGTCTGCATTGCATTTCATTTCTTACAGTAAACACACCAATGTTCGTATTTTCTAAACATTTACACTTCAATTCTTGCAAGGTTATTTCTGGTTGTGAATCTAGTGCTCATAGGTGTGAAGGACAATTAGCTTGAGATGAGGCTTATTCTATCTCATGGTTTTAGCCAGTGTCATAAATACCAACGCTAGACATTACTGGCACACTGTAGCATTCTGAAGTACATCCCCATGATATCTAAAGTAACAAGCAAAAAAAAGAAAAAAGGATTTTTTTACCCTATTTTTGCCAGAATTTGCAATAGTTATCCTTCAAATGATTTTAAAAACTAAGGCCTACATATGTTCTTCATTACAACTGCTTTATTGATTTAAGTTCTTTTTAAATTGTGAAAACTTATACTTCGAAAGCAGGGCTATGCCACCGCATTAAAAACTATGTATCAGAATCCAATCACCGGTCTGACCAGCAAGCCTTTTTCTTTTTGGTAAATCTTATTTTCGTGCAAAAACTTATGTTGAAAAGGACTGTACACAATGGCACACTGATTACTATATTAAGCTTTGACTGCTAAAAGGAAAGGAACAGTCCAAAGAAATTACTCATTACTGTCAGTGTTGGCAGGAATTAACTCTCTGCCAGTATTTATAAGAAAACGGCTAAAGATGTGCCAGAAATGGTAACACCGATCTTAAATACCCAACACCAGTTTTGTAAACAGATTGACAAAACTTCCCAACTCCCTTCCAAGAACCTAGTCAGCTGTATTCACCGAATAACAAAAGTGAATAAAAACCCCCAATGATACTGTACTGATCCATCATAAAGCCCAACTGAGACAAGTGGAAGGTTATAATATCTGTTTAAAATATTCCCCAGTGATCTTAAAGGTATAAAGCGAACAGTGACAGAGGATTTATGACCCTTTCTGAGGATATTTATTAACTTGCTCTTATCTTACTACTCTGAAGCCCACTATAAATAGACACTGTACCTTCCATACTGAGTCATTATGCCTGGTGGGAAGTAGGCTGTGTAGCAGCCCCCAGAATACTGCTCTTCACACCAGTTCTTCTCTTCATAATGCACTGGCTGTAAAACAGAGATTAATTCACTGAAGGAAAGGACAAAGTACCATGGAAGCTGATAAAAGAACTGAGGAGACAGCAGAGAAGAATAGCTTATGATTTGTTGCATGTCAACAACTGACAAGACAAGCACATTTAACAAGTCTCTTAATGCAGCATGGATCTGACACAATAAGCCTTAATTTTAGACACTGCTAGCTATTTTAAAAAAACCTAGCTAATCTGGCCACTATAGAACATAATCCTCTTAATCTGTCAATGTAAATTTATGCTTTGAGCACAAAATTTATGCTTTGAGCCATGTAAAGCAAAATTAACCTCTGGTGTACACAGGTATAATACTTGTCATATGTACATTGGATACAAACATAGACTGTTAAAAACGCAAAGTATGGCACTTGCATGGTTCTGCATACAATATCGTTGTGTTTAAATGATGGAATCTCAAGATTGGTGTCTACAACTTTTAACTCACATAAAATTGCCCTTAAAGGATAAAGGGTGTTGATCACATAAACTGAGTATCAGTTATTTACCATTACAGGGAAGAGAAGGCAAGGGAAAGGCAAAAAGAAAAACACATGCAGCAACGGATCTCAGCAACTAGCAAGAGAGAAGAAACATTATGCTCAACATAGACTGAGAGGGAAAGGCAAGCCTGTCACATCTGAAAACGGTTGAGATGTATAGTGGTAAGCACTGAGAATGCCACCCATGAGGCTGGATAAGAACACATCTGCCTTTTAACTGTTTCATAAGCTCATTCTTATCCTCACTGCCAAACACAACCCAAGACTTGCCATAACCTCTCCGCTCCTCTACAGAGGGCAGCAAGCGCTCCCATAGCAGGTACCTTTTCCAAAACGCTATGCAGTGCTGTGCTGGAGCACTGCTGCATTCCAGTTTCAATCTGCCCTTCCCCAGCTCAACAAGTCTGACAAGAGACACCGTAGTTTAGATTTTGTGCTTACATGTAAAGCTTCCTCTGATCCCAGAACCTTTGCATAGAGCTCACACAGCCTCGTCTTCCTGCAAGAGAAAAGCAACAGAAGACTTCTGTTTAAGGAAAGAGAAAACAAACCACCTCTAATATGTCCTAGTTTCTGTTTGAACTTGAGGTTCCAGCTTTTTGGCATCTATCCTAATTGCTCAGCCTCTGGATCACTAAAAATAACTCACTCAAACTCCTGTGTTCCCTGCAAGCTGTTCCCTTAAGATACCTCTGGCAGTCCAAATCCATATGTTATCCAAAGGTTCTCTAGGCTGTCAGGAAAAGAAAGTATAAGGCATTGCACTTTTTTGTTTTGGCACATAGTCTAACTTATGGTTTGTTCCGACAAAGATGCAGGTATTGATAGCCTGAGGCTCTTGGGGAATCAGTACTTTATTTCTGTATCTATAAAATTTCCTCCCGTTTTAGTTTATGAGTCTATAAATCCATGAATATACTTCATTCTGTAGCAAACCCCAAGTGCAATTAAGTTTGCTCCTACAAGCTTTTGGGTCTGACTGTTTACGGTTAGCCGCACTGCACCAATTCCCAAACACAAGAAGTTCAAGGTGAAATAATAGCTAACAATTATGAAAAACAAACACGCAAACACAACACTGGAAAGACGTTTACTTCTGGAAGCAAATCCTGTGCCCACAGAAAGCCATGCTGGCCACAGAAATACAGCAGTTCCAGCTCTGTAACTGTATGGGCTACACTTGCAGCTATATAAGCATATGAGGAAACCATATCTATACTGCTGTATGAAGCAACTCAGCTATACAGGAGCCCAGCTATACCCATGAGCAGCTGAACTCAAAGAATGCTATAGAAAGGGAATGAGGAGAGAAAAAAAACACCAGGAAGACCTGAAGGGCCTTGAAGAAGGTGTCCTCCTGTGCAGCTTGGGGCTCGAGCAGGAAAGTGAAGGCTGCTACAGTTCAGGCAGAGCCATGGCCCTGGGGTGATTTTGCTGCTGGCAGGTGTCCAGCCCAGCAGCAGCAGAGGGGAGGGAAGCAGCCCCTTCCTTGTGCCCTGGGGCAGAGAACAAGGGTCAGCCTGCTCCAGATGCAGAAATGCACGGTGACGCAGTGACTGGCCAGGAGGGCTCAGAGAGCTGCAGGATCTATATATGAACATCCCTCTTCAGTCAGGGGGTGACATGAATCCAGCAACAGCCATAACAAAAGGGATCATTTCCTCCATCTCTCTCTCCGTATCTCCTTAAGTGAGGTGACCACCGTGCCCTGCAGACCACCAGCGCCCACCCAGTGTCTGAACAGAATAAAGCCATTTTAACAGCATTATCCAGCAAAGCCTCTGCTGAGGTCTGCCCACCACCTCTCACAAATGCCCACTGGCTCCTGCTTTCAGCACAGGTCAGTAACACCACAGGGCTCCACAGGAAAATGAGTTATCACCTTGGGACCCATCTGCTTCTGCTCCTTCCAGCACCATGACAGGGATGAGAAAGACCTCTCTAGACCTGCCTGTGCCCTGCCCTTTTTCCACATGTGACTTGCAGACCCTTCAGGAAGCCTGGAAATGGCATACCAAAGGCTGGTAGGGATTCTCATGTACAGCCAACTGCAGGGCTCCAAGAAGCTGCAAGTTCACTGCTGTTTCCTAACTACATTGCAAATACAGATAAAGTTAGTTTAAGATAGCTGTGCAAAAGAAAATATTAAGCTTCAGGTCAAAGGCATCTTCAGACTCTTAAAAATGTCAACCTTGGAAGGAATTATTCATCAGTAATAAGGTATTACTTGACAGAAAAAAACCCCCACAGAAATGCAGTTTCTAAAGGATTGAATTGTACCAACAGTAATCTATCACTGAGGACATTCCCCCTAATAAGAGCAATCCACTTGTCTCTCTGCAACATCTGCACTTTTTGTCCTAGAACAGTTTAAATAAATACTTATTTATGGATTTACAGCTAATGCTAGCATGGAACATATGGAATATGCAGTGAGTAAAATCCTTATTTCTTGGCTTTTGGACTCAGCTGTGAAATTGCCACCAGCACTGACCAAGAGGAATGTTATGCCTGGAGCTACCTAGGTAGGGTCCTGTTGAGAGTTACACTGCGTCCAGTGTGGAAGAAGTGCACATGCAGACACTCAGCTATTCTCCCTGGTCTCTTATTCCACGGCTGTGTGTGATGCCATCACCTTCATTGCACAGCTGTGAAAGGTACGGCACAATCTAACCACTGTAATTACTCATTGGCACCTGCCCTGGGAAGACCAGCTGGAAGGCAGCAGTGAGTTTTACTCCCCTCAGCCTGGCTTAGGCTGTAAAACAGTTTACATCCCCTCTCACAACTGCTGTTCCCAGCCATGATTTAGGATAGCTGCCACAGACTCTACATTCTACTCTTCATATCCAAGGGTTACTGAAGACCTTACCCTGTCATCAACACGATAAAGGGAAAGCCCAGCTTGTGTTGACAAGCGAGCACAGCATCTTGGCAAGATGCATCCTCTGTAGGGTGCCACAAGAAGCCTGTCCTCAGAAGAGATCCCTCCCTGCAAACACCATAACCCCCATCTAAACACCACAAACTGTCCGCACCTTGAGCGTACGCTGGGAGAAGGTGCGGGTTTGTGCTCTGCCTTCTCCTGGACCCCGGTTTCCACTGGAAGGAGACTTGTGCTCAGGTGCAGAAGAGGAGCTGCAATGCAGCCCAGTGGGTTCCTGCCTCGGCTGACTGTGACCAGGACTTTAGGAGCCAGAGGCAGCCCTGTCCCCTGCACCAGGGTACCTCTATCAGGTACCAACCCAAGCATATTTCATAACCATTCTTTACCAAAGCAAAGTCCTTCCTGCTCTAAGGTTTATTCTTCAAAAGACAAGAGTTCAAAATCCTTTTGTTTAAAAGTTGGTCGTAGGCAGCAGCAGAGTCAGATAATTGTGCCAACGCTTTTAATGCCCAGGGGAAAGCAACCTTTCCTTCATGGTGCCTTGCAAACAGCCAGGACAGCACTTAATTTCACAGAAAGAGAAGCTGTTCTCGAATACTGCAAATGCTCAGTTGTATCTAGTTGCACTGGTTTTGGCTGGGATAGAGTTAATTTTCTTCATAGTAGCTAGTATGGGGCTATGTTTTGGATTTGTGCTGAAAACAGTGCTTACACAGAGTCAAGGACTTCTCAGCTTCCCATTCTCTGCCAGCAAGGAGGTGCACAAGAGCTGGGAGGGAGTATAGCCAGGACAGCCGACCCAAACTGGCCAAAGGGACATTCCATACCGTATGATGTCATGTTCAGTATATAAGCTGGGGGGAGTTGGCCGGGGGGCAGCGGCTTGGGGAAGGGGTGGGCATCGGTCAGCGAGTCGTGAGTTGTATCACTTGTTTTTCCCAAGTTTTATTTCTCTCTCTTTTTGTTATTTTTCTTTTCATTACAATTTTATTATTATATTTTATTTCAATTATTAAACTGTTCTTATCTCAACCCATAAGTGTTCTCACTTTTACTCTTCCAATTCTCTCCCCCATCCCACTAGCTGGGGGGAGCACGCGAGCGGGTGGGTGGTGCTTAGCTGCCGGCTGGGGTTAAACCACAACTCTAGTGTATTGACACACAGCGTAAGACACCATCTGGTGTTTATGATGGCTTAAAATGCTGGGCATACTGGATTTCAGAATACCTACACTACTTTTATCGTCAGTCACCTGCTGGGGGTCTATCTCAAAGCCTGAGTGCTGAGCAAAAGGCTGCCTTGTCCATTCCTGCCAAAATTAAAAGTGCTCTGTGGTACCAGGCTGTCATTTGAAAAGACTGGCACATTAACAGCCCCATTTAGACCCATTATCCACAGACAGCTAGACGACCTGCAAAGCTAATCTGAGATGACTACATCTTCTCTAGTTACACTAGCTGTTACTGTAAAAATGTTTACTTGGACACAGTATTCCTTGTGGCATGCTTTAAAAACAAATGTATTTTCTCCGTGTCAAAATAAGGCTCTCCTCATATCCACACTCTATACTTGTAGCTTTAATTTGATCAGATACTGTGAATCAGTGTGATGGAAAAAACTCATTACTTTATAAATTCTATTTTAGTAATAAACAAAAGAGCAGTACTGTTTGCAGAGATTTGTTTCAACAAGACAGTAAAAGAGACCTTCATCTGTGCCTGAAGGGCGTTTTTTCCCATAACTGAGGGTGGAGAGCTGGAGGCAGCTTTTTGACCCCTTCATGATGCGGAGGTCTTGTTCATGGCAGCTACAGCAGCCCCAAGGTTGCACTAAGTTACAGACACTGAAAGGATCCTCCAGAGTGATTAGAAAAAAATCAAGCACAGGGGCCAAACCTGTTCTTCTGACAAGCTTTCAAATTGCTCAGTGCACTTGCAAGAAGCCAGAGGGGTAGCAGTGGGGAGGGATGAGGCTGGCCCTGGATGCTTTCCAGTGAGGGTGTTGTAAGAATTAAATGTGAGTATACAATTCACATAATGTTGATTTTGCTATAGAAATCCATTGTAGAGCCCTACCCTATCTCCACAGGAACTCAGACAATGTACCTTTGTCTGATAAGCAGGATGTGGCTGTCGAAAGCAGAAGTTTAACTGAAGTATTACTAGCCTAGTTAGTAAACCATGAAGAACCGCTTAGATCTGCCAAAAAAAGTAGGAAACTACGGGAAAGGTAATTCTGGCAGGGGGAGACCGCGAGCACCGACTCACGGACCACCTACCCCAATTATACCACCGACTCAAATGATGAAGTTGAAGAACAACTAAGCATGCGTACTAATTTACATGCTGGGTGAAGAGATTTTAACCAATCATTTAATAGAAGAATACTGCATATGTATTAGGAAGTTGAATATGTTAATGCTTTGTGTATAAATAACTGTTAATTTGAAAGCTTGGTGTGCTGTCTTGAGACAGGCACCCATATCTGCACAAATATGCAATAAAATACCTCTGCTCTGTGTGTATATTGGCATTTTGCACACCAGGTAAATGAACCCCAGTTTTTGGGACAACAAGGGCAGCTGAATATCTACACTACTTTCATAGTCAGCAGCTTAGAGCAGTTCTTTAGCGAAAGTCACATAAGCAGAGTTGGAAAATGAGAACCAGGACCTGAGAGTGTCCAAAGGGCAGGAGCTAGCTACCACATCTGCTGCCTATTTGTGGGAATTCTGTGGCGTCTTCATCCAAAAACAAATAATAGATCTTCCTTAAAGTGACATGTCCTCCTACTGTTGCAAAATTTGACAAATTCCTTCAAATCAGGGCATTTTTTTCCTGCTCTGGTCATTTATAACAAAAGTTTGACTTGGATTCCATGCATATCTCCAGTGATTGCACTTACCTTTCTTCTTTTGTGAGACCTGTCAGTCTTCTACACTTCCGAGCAAGAATGAAGCTGTAAAAAAAGGAAGACCACAAACAATTTACTTCCATTATGTTACTATATTTCCTGCATTATTTAAAATGCCAATACCTTATGATGAGATGTTTGGGATTCATAGTATTAGCTTTTGGGTCTCTATCCAAAATATCCATTTCATCTCTCTGCATAAAGTTACATGCTATGCCTGCTGTTTGCAGGACTCACTGTGGAAGGAACCACTCTGAGAATCAGGTTAGAATATTTGTATGAGCTGTTTCCCAATGATCTTAAGTTTATACAGCAGTGCATGCAGGCATATAACATTAAGAGGTGAAGCCTGGGATTGAACTGGAAATTACTGTTAAATAAACTTTCTAAGACTGATCATACTCTTTGGCTGTCTAAAAAAACCCAGAACAAAACAACACATAATTCTAGAAAACAAATTTTCATTTAAAGAATTGGAAGATTTGGGGGACGCAAAACATTTGGAGAAATTTTTACATTTCTGCAATCACTCCCTTTTTTCTTCTCCTTCTTTTCCTCTTCTCCGGTTTTGTATTTTGCCACACAAAAAGGCAAAAGATGACAGTGAGAAAAAGACAAGAAAAACAGAATTTCATTTTTTTAAATTAGCAATTAAATGGTAGGGAGAATTTTTTTTGAAAGAAAAGTTCATAGAACATATTCACCACACACTGAGAAACTCAACCCTTTAACTATTTTAAAGCGTTTCCTTTCAAGGTTTTTGTTTCAAACCTTCCAAGCAGGTTTTCTGTTTCAATTGTTGCCTCTAAGGCAAAATAAAAAGGCATTAACTAGAAACCTTCTTTGTCTCTTACCCTATTATGGCAGGAAAGCTGCCATCAGGCTTAGTATCGTCAAGTGTTAAACCAATTGCAGCATCCTCATCTTCAATGATCATGGTACCACAATACCCTGGTAAGCACAAAGTGGAAAAGAAGTTAGGATCCACGTACCCAAATGCAGGAACGAGCTTCCAAGCAGTTGTGAAATACTCAGAACTTGACTGGAAAAAGCCCTAAACGACATGATCTAAATTCACCCTGCTTTGAGCAAGGCATTGGACTAGATGACATGCAGCGGTCCCTCCCAATCTCTACCATTCTCTGATTCTATGATTCTAATGTAGGGAGATATGAAAACAAAGGAAAGAAGAACAAAAAATCCAAGTAAAGCGATCCTCATCAATTGACAAAGATTAGTACACAGCTCCCTTGCAGTGTAGTGTTCCTTTGGCTCAGAGAAGTGCTAGATCATCTCTAGAAGAGAAAATTCAGATCCGAGTTGTGCTGACAATTAACAATCCTTTTCAAGCACCTTTAAAATAGAAAGCCAATAAAGGAATGTCCTGTTGCTGAATTCATGATAGAAAAATAAATTATTCTACAATCTGGTTAGCAAGGTAATTATTAATTGCACAGAAACAGACTGCTCTCAGATACTGAAGATGTTCAAGTGCCTCCAGCACAATTGTTTCCATATATGACATTTTGTCAGACATAGGAGGAGATATTTGTACATTGTTTTGAAAACACAATTGTTCTTAAAAGAAGAGTTTGAAGAAAATAAACTGTTCTTAAAAGAAGAACAACAGTGTTAGCAAAGCACAGTACACAAACTATGGGTTCTACCAGGAAATGGGAGTCACCTCTTGCCAATCCATCCCAAACCTAATAGCCAGAATATGCCAGGATCCAGAACTCTTAAAATCATTCACAGAGATGAAGGGTGGATGACATTTGTAGACACACACAGATGTGGACTCTTTATAACCAGTGAAGAGAAACGGGTGCTATTACATAGCAGATTATCTTAGATTCAGTAAGTTCTAAAAGAGATCTGAGGAATAATTGATGAAAGTATTCAGCATGTAAAGGGAGTGCAGGATGGCTAGCCCAGCTGGGAATGTCTATGTGAAGACACCTTAAATTAATCCTGCCCAGTGCATCCAGAAGGCAGAGTTTTCACAGGCTGATAGGATAAAAACTCTCTCCACCACATATCACTTGTACCTTTAGATTACCATACAAGTGGGAGATCCTCATCTCATACCCAGGTGCCACCGAAGGAAAAGGAGAGGACACAAAGAACAACCAAGGCAATAAGCAACAGACATGAGTTCTCCCTTCACGCCCACCTCCTCTTTTTATTCTCTCATCCACCCTCTCTTCCCAACTGATCTCTCAAGTTTCTCAAACAGGGAAAGGCAAAAATGGCATAGAAGTGTACGAAGTCTCCTTCTAAGGTCCAGCATCCTCTAAACACAAAGTCTACTCCATTACCATGTACCCTCGTCCCTCTCTCTGTCACTACTATTCCCTTCAATTAAAATCTAATACCCTTCTTTCTCCAGAAAGTTTCCTTGTAGTACACAATGCACTTGATGACTGAGCCCATGGGGATTCGGTTGATGAGCTGGTTTCTCATTGGCGGCAAAGGTGGGTTGAAATGAATCTTCAAACCAAGAGCTGGGGGAATGGCACTGATCACATATTTGCCCTGGAAAAGAAATTATACATAAGCCAAATACATTCTGCACTACTTCATCCTAAGTATATTGCTCTAATGATCTTGGCAGACATCTGGGGAGGCTGCAGGATGTATCTTCTGAAGCAATTTTGGCATTTAGCATAAGAATTGCAAAACTGAACCCTCACAAAATCCTGGTTGTTAAACAACAAACAAGCGTTATATAAACAGCCATCTGTTCCAATGATGGGCAGCTGCTCTTTCCCCAGCCCTTGAAAAAAAGCCAGTGGAAAGATTTTCTGTGTTACAAGAGTCTCCCATCGGTATCCCTTCCATCTGGACTCCTCTGTTACAACTCGGAAGCAAAGCCTGAAATGTTTTTCACAGAAAGTTTATTACTAAGCTACATTTTTGCATTCACCTTACAACTATCCTTTAATTCAGAATACCAGAAGAGATGCTAGTGAAGGAAGAGTTCAAATATACACTTTGCTTTTCAGGCATCGCTTTAAAGCTCTGTCATTGCTATTACTCGGGGACAATGAGAAAGTGAGATTTTCTGTCATAGTCACTTTAAGCTCTGCTACATTTTTGTACAGGATTTTGGAGAAGTCAAAAAGGAAAAGCTAAGGTTTTCTAGCCATCCCAGCACAAACAATTGCTTAAATATTAGAAGTATCACTACCTCATATAATTCATGATCTAAGGTTTCCACTATGACACGTTCACCCGACTGGTCAATGCGGATGACTGGCTTCCTCAGCTTCACCCGGCCTCCCAGGCGCTCCATTATTTTCTCACTGATCTGGCCAGAGCCCCCAACAAACTTCCTCTCCTGAAACACAGAAAACGACAACTCAGCAAAGCAGAATCAGCAGAGTGATGCATGTGAAGCACGTATGATGACAAACGTTTTGCTTGGCATTCAAATCAAATCCTGTTCTTCTGTTGTTATCAAAGCTTTTTAGGAAAGTTCAGCAGTCTCACTTGGAAAACATATTCACATTTCTCTTTCAGTGAACTCCTCAAACGCTTCCTGTATTTGACCACCAGCCAAAACTAGAAGTATCAGAAACCTCATGAGAAAATCCCTTCTCATGTGGTCTCCAAATGGATTCCACAGACCTGCGTGAATCAGCAAGACTTCTGAAAAGCGCTTAAACTTTTAAACCTTTCTCTGAGTTCACTCTCAACCCTGCAGAGGTCTGTGAGTCAGAAGTAAGAACACTGATCCTCATAATAAATAACAAGGTATAAAGAACTGGCATAGCTCACACCAAAAATGTATCCTGCAGTATGTAATCTAACTTAAACTCAAATCACTGCTAACATAACACAGAATTCAAATAATATTTTATGCAATGTAGATACAGTTAAATTATCTATAATTATTGCTTATCTATGCATATTTAGGCATTTTAACATGTTCTAATGTATTCTTTGTATTTTTAGTTATTTATGATTAAATAATTTGCATTTCTAAAATATAATTATTTCTAATATAATTAGTAAAATTTGCATTTCTCAAGTGTATGACCATTAACAGAGTCTTTACTTTCTTGAAATGCAGAAGCAGCACTAATGTACCAGATTTCAAACATTTCAGAGCAATATCATATTTAAGCAGGGGTGTTCATTTTCTTCAGACTGATTTTAAAATCTTAACAGTTTTAATCCTGGGAGTTAGTGTCTTTAGGAACCCAGTCCTGGGCTACAATTTCAGTATTAATTTGGAGCATGCTACACACTCGTGCAGTTAGCACTGCCATCCTCATTAAGTGCTTCTGAAGTGGTAAGGCTTGCTTCAGCTTCATGACAGAAATAAGCATAAGTAACACTTTTTTTTTTTTTTTTTTAAGTGGAAAAGCAAAGTACATCTTTTAAACAGAGCCCAAAAGGAAGCCAGAGTCAGGAACTGATACGAATCTACTGATCCCTGGACTAATGCCTTCAGCGCAGGAATAGCCTTCAGCAGTAGTTTTGCAAGATCCAGATTAACGTGTAAACGAATAGATCTAGTTATCAGTGTGCTACTGGCTCAAAATCACGGACATCTCAGTTGGCTCTCTGAACTAAAATAAACAAGCAAAAGAATGAAGTTAAACAGGGCCTGTCACAAGCCGCAGAAGGTGATGGCTGACAGTACCTGCCCTCCGTTGGTTGTTGAGAATATCCTTGTTGTCCCCCCACACTGCTTCACATACCACAAAAACCAAAGGGCAGAGACCTCGTGGGGTTCAGAAGTGACATCCACGTTCACAAACAGAGTTGCAAAACTCTTGGCAGCACTGCAACAGAGACAAGAAAGTGAATTAGTTTCAAAACTGAAGAAAGGTAACAATCTTGTTCTTTAGTAGGGGAGAGACTATCTTTGGCAGCCTCTCCTTTCACTGAGAGCAAAGGATTCCTTAATTTCAGCTGAAGTAAGAAACAGTATCAATTCCTATTATGCAACACTTTTTAAAAAACATGTTAATCAAGCATTGCTGTATTCCAGCAAAATTAGGTCTCCAGGAGACACAAGAGCCAATGAAAGCTTATGTCACTTTATGCTACTAATACAAAGTTAGCTTGTCACCCTAGACTCAGAATTTAGGGAAGCAAGCCCTCCTGTCTTCACTGGACTCCAAAACCACCATGTCCTCCCATGGTTCCTGGGTTACACCCAAGATCTCCAGCTCTGTTTGCATCTGATGAATGCCTGTCCCTCAAGCACACAGCATAGGGATTATTCAACATTTGTCATAAAAAAAGTTAGGGATCTTGTCTAAACTAATTATCTAAGCTCTCTGGATTAGTCAGCATCCCCTCACTGCCCGCTCCTCTGCTGTGCTCAGGGTGGGTGCTGTAGCTGGAACACAACAAGGAAAGAAACGTAAGTAGGAAGCCGTAAGTGAAGAGACAACATATACGCATTCATGCAAAAGTCTGGCAAGAAAAGGGAAAGGATACTTTTGGTTGCTCATCTCATTATTTTAAACAGTGGTCTGGTAGCCAGTGGTGATGAACACAGAAATGGAAAAGTGGCCTGTGCCTGAAAAAGGATCACTGCTGTATTCCTCCAGTTGGCGCTTTCATAACAGCTCTACTGAAAATTACTGTATAAACCTGTACAAGATTTTGGGGTGCACTAACACAGAGTTAATTAAGGCTCAGGGAAACATTCCTCCTGTTAGAAGTAAACACTTCCTCTGCCCTCACTTTGAGGAGGAGTTTAAAGGCACATGGATAGGACCAGGAGATGCTCAGCTTAACTGCGTTGGGATTGACAGGGACTGAGATTCTATAAGTATTTCATATGCCAGGCATCAGGCAATCAGTAACTTCCAAAACCAGTACAGAATCTACTTAGTTGCCTCTTTATTTTTTCAGTCTTTGAACTTTAAAAAAAAAAAAAAAAAAAAAAGTGTAACTCAAACATACTATTTCAAACAGCTGTAGATCTACATAGAAAAAAGGCATCTTATGTCCTTTCTAAAAATGCAAAGTCCTGCTGAAGTAAAAAGCTGATCCATTTTCTGAAATATGGGTGCATTCTGGCTTCATTCTTGACAGCCAAAAATAATACAGAAAATATTTATCAATTTTTGTCTGTATAAACAAATACTGTAAAATATGATCAACTCTGAAAGATATTTTGCCTAATGGGAGAATTAGTATATGTATTTATTAATATTTCATAAGCAGAAGGTATTAGATGGTGGTTAAATTCTCCTAGTTTCTGCCGCCTTCTCCCATTGCTTTCCAGCATTTCAGTTCCCCAGCCTCTCCTGGTGTTTTACCTAGAAATGGCAGTACGATTTCAACCAAGAGCACTCGGGGTATTTCCAGCATGCAATTCTAGCCAAAAGCTAATCTGTACAGTCTGCTAGATGAGAAGGAATAGTAGAAAATTACCTTTCTGGATCATTACCTTTCAGGGTGGGAAGTTGCTACAGCATGCTACCTAAATCCTGAACAAACTGGGCAAATCAAGCTGAAAAGCACATATGAAATCTGAAAAGCATCTTGGAATTAAGGGAGGCTGACAGTTATGCCAATATTCAGGTACAATGTCAAGTCTTATTCCATCAGAGTTTGAAAAAACATGACTGTAGTCACGTGAGCTATTGGATATTGGCTGACTACTGGTGCATGGTGTTTTGCTAACTTGTATAGTTCCTTACCAAATCAGAAGTTCAGATGGCCAGCAGAACTGCCAGCATACATTTCTATTTGGTTTTACTGAATATGGATGGTGATACAAACAAGAAAAGCTTTCTATATGCTTTTGTGCAATTGTAACTCTTGTTAAAGCAAAACAACTGGAAGATTAAAAGTTTTTGGACAAGAGCCTACTGTCCATTAACAATGATCATGTTGCTCTCTAGAGGCTGGCTGAAGCCGTAAAAATGCCCCTGTCAACCACAGCGTCAGCTTGAGTGGGTGCTAGCAGGCCTCTGCACCAAGCCCGTGCAGGCTCGCTGCAGCCGTGTGCCAGGTGCTTAGCAATTCTGAAGAAGTTGCTGTAGAAATCAATCTGCTTTACAGCAAGGCAGAATGAATGGGGTTTTTTTTGCTTCAGTGCAAAGAAAACCAATCAAACTGTTGTTGAATGGCAAGTAAAGAAAAATTGCTTTGATGTATACATAAAAACAGGAAGCATTTTCAGTTTCCCTGGGTGGTATATAGCGCAGCAGTTAAACAATAGAACGATGGGTGTTAAAGTGATTTAGTGCTATTTCAAGACCAATGTTATTTTTATAGCGCTTTGGTGAAATCAGCTGGTCCAGCACAGAATAAATGTGTGTTGTTCCATCAAAAGTTTGATTCAAAAACCTGCTGTAGCCAGAGCATTTTTCTCACAAAAGTTAAACACAGAGTAAAGAGAGGGAAAGTGCGTATAACAGATGAACATACTACCTATGTCTTCAGAATTAACCCTCCCCAAATACATTTTCCTTTTATCTTTATTTTAGTCTCAAAAGTTATGGAAATATAACAGAATCTACTGTATGTGCTGACAGGTGTCGTGGGCCATTATTACAAGATTTGCTCACCCTATTTCTTTAAAAAGGCTGTATTCTAGTGGTAGTTATATCTGTTTGCAAAGCAGTAATGCCTATTTAGAGCTCTAAGGTATATAAATATAAGCTATTATATTTCGTATTAAAGAGTTTCTTACTTCGTCCAGCAAATTTTGTCTATGAAATCTTGCATAGTCATTTTGTCCCATTCTTCTGCATGTGGAGCCTTCCATGGGGCTTCACTGGGAATCTAAGGAGACATAAAAGAGCATTCATCAGCAAATGAATGAGTGGCATAAGAAAGAGACAACAAATACAAACAATCACAAACAATCTCATCTTTACACGGTAATTCAGCCTGCAAATTCCTGGCAGGTAATACAGTGAACTTAACAGTGGATGCTTTTACTTTTCTGTTGTTTGTTTAAGATTTTTTTTTTTTTTTTAGATTTAAGAATAGAGAATAATTTTAGAGTTAAGAACTTTGCCTAGAAAGGCAAAGTACAGTGCTGGGGAATGTCTCTGAGTTATTCCATCTCTCTCCCATTCATCTATGCAAGTAACAGCAACCTCTTCTCAAAGACTTGTAATTTAGTCAATGGAAAACGTACGCTCCTGGTAACAAAATAAAATGGTTGAGCTGAACTTGAGGGTGGAGAAGGGTGTACATTTGAAGTCTACAAGTCTCTTAAAATATTACTTACCCAATCGTCAGGCAAAGTGCTAAAAATCACATGCATAAACCCTAATGTTCATATATCCAGAAAAACGAAGGTATGACTGCAGACAGCCTCAACAGCACGGCCTTCAGAAAAGCTTGCCAGGATGCCACTTATAACATGTGCTCTGACCATCAGTGCATACCAAAATGCATGGCATGATGCTGCTCTTGCCAGCACCAGGTTTGTTCAAGCTACAGCAGCTTGGCCTATCTGCATCCTAGTCCTGTCTCCACTCTGCCCCTCATGGAGACAAAGCTGAGCTGAGCTGGTCCGCTGCAGTTCCTCATGCCATACCTCCTTTCCCATTTCATCCATGGTCCTCCATAGGTTGTTGTAGTCCAGGTAGGCCAATGGATTCCACATAGGAGGGAATGGACCTTTAAAGGGGTAAGACTTACCCTACAAGATGAAAAACAAACAAAAACATCATAAAAACTAAATACAACCATAATCATGGCTTCTATGTGTGGGAAGCTGCACCAAATGGTTAAGTGTTCACTGGAAGAAAGCACAAATTTAATCAATACATGCAACAGCTTCTGACAGATCATGTCTGTGTGTCCATGTAGAACAAGAGGCAATAGGCACAAAATGAAACACAGGAGCTTCCATCTGAATGTAAGGAAACCCTTTTCACTGTGAGAGTGACCAAGCACTGGCACAGGTTGCCCAGAGAGGTTGTGGAGTCTCCATCCCCGGAGATATTCAAAAGCTGCCTGGCACGGTCCTGGGCACCCGGCTCTAGGTGGTCCTGCTTGAGCAGGACGGTTGAACAAGATGACTTCTAGATGTCCCGTCCAACCTCAACCATTCTGTGATCCTGTTATTCTACATGTGCAACTTCAGTGTGATACACAGTTGAATTAAGTCAGTTGTGTGCAGAACTGATATTGCCTGGTATCTTCAAAGCTTTACACTGGGCACTTCTGGGCAACAAAACTAATACCCTGCAGTAGAGTCACTAAGATCAGACCAAAAAAATGAGGTGGAACAGCATTGCTCAATTAAGATGAAAAATTGGCTATTTGTTACTGAAAAAGAGAAACACATAATACATTTTTTTCCTGCTAAATGTTCATGAAAAGACTGAACTGTTAATTGTATTTAGTGGAGTTTTTTTCTTTCAAAATCAGACAAAAGCAGCTGTGATGAGCTTTATTATACACTAAAATCATAGCTCAGAGACCTTCCTGAAAAAAAATGGTTTCAGCAAACCTAAAAATCCCGAGCCCTACAGAAAATGTACCATTTACTAATAATGACTCATTCTTCCAGTCCAACACCTCTGGCCATAAATTCCAGAGAGTGATAGTGTGGCCAATACAAACGTCCTAATTACATAATTATATATTTAATAGTTAGATTTTATATATCTATATCTCTGCTACTAGATATTCAGAAAGTCTAGCTGAATTAAGAGTGGAAGACAACAGGTAATTTGTAGAGCTATTTTATTTACATGGGATTTCCCTGGCTGACTATATGGATGGCAGCATAACAGCTTTAAAAATTCACAAAGAAATGCTCATTAGCATTATGTGGTTACTCATTTTCTCACAATATATTCTGGACTCCATAAAATAGATAAACAATAAAGGCCATATTGTGTGCCACAGCTGATTTTTCAAACCTTATATCAAATTATGTATTTAAGTGGGCACTGCATCAGCATGAATGTCAATTGGTAGAAGTACGAACTTTTAACAGATATTTAATGCAGTGCCACACCAACCCATCACTTAAAAAATGTTTACATTGGCTTCAAAAGAAATACTGCATCAAGATTTAATATTTAGAACCAGGTAAAAACAACAACACTGTGTCCTGCTGATGAGAAGTATCCGAAGACCACTTGAAGAAGTGTCAGGCTTGATTTGATTTAGCCTCTTTATTAATAATGTGAAAGAAGAAACAGAGACCACATTAGTCAAATCTGCAGGTGTTTGCAAGCACCAGAAGAGACAATAAAAGGGCACAAAGGGACCCTGAAAGACTCAAAACTTGGTCCAGAAATAACAAAATGAGATATAACCTTGAAAAATGCTGGCTAATAACTTTGAGAACTTCTAATTCAAAGTGAGAGATACTTAGAAAGCAGTAAGGCCAAAAATCAAACCTAAGGATAAGAATAAGAGAAAATCAGTTTACAAAAAAAACCCAACAGGTTTGAGAAAGTGAAGAAGGAACTGTTTTTTCACCTAGTCTTTGTACGGACGCAGGACACTAATGGAATCCTTGTCAGAAACACCAAGGTAATGAAAGTTAGGAAGAAAGCAAAGTGTGGGAGGAAAGGAATTAATTCTTTGGTACATGGACGTATGAAGAAGTAGCAGCAAAACAACAATTTGATTTTGCAGTGCTTTTGAGGACAGATTATGGCTTGTAAAATGCCAAAACATTAAATTTTAAGAAGTTTTCAATCAGAAGTTTTGTCATAGCCAGAGTAGATCTCCAGTCACTTCATGAGCCAGAGGTACCAAGGTTGAAAACTTAGCATTTCCAATTTAAGAATGGACATTACAGCACATGTCCACAAATACCCCAGAACAGGTTTTTGGTTTTTTTTTTTTCATTCAGCGTGGAACAAAAGCACATTTCTACAGCTCTTGTGCTCAACCATATGGAAATACATTAAATTGGTATCAGGAAAACATATCCCTGTAGATGGAGATTAACTCAGTGAGTTTGTTTCATCAGAAGCATTTGGTCCTGACATGGACATTTGGGAACTATTATGGAATCTCTTAACATGAAAGTAATTTGAACTGGGGCACAACTTCATACTCTGCTGCCAAAGGGCTATGAACAAACAGCAAAAGCTCTCAGACTGACTACCTTCCTGTCTCAGCTAGTAACATCTGAACCATGTTGGTAATTACCTTTTAGCCTCTTTGGGCATATTAAAATTCCATAACTAACTACTATGGCAGCAAGAAGGCAGTTTTACTGTGCCTTCTTCTGAACACTGGAGCCACCCTTCACTAGTGTAAACACCGTGTAGGTATTTCAAAGACAAAGCATATCAGTTTGGTTTTAAGTACCTAGCTTTTCCCAGATTCAGATTTATGAAACATGTATACTGCTGTGCTCAAGAAAACCAGGACAGTATCAGAATGGGTTATTCCAATTATTGATTTTGTTCTGAGCTTCCTGTTCTGCCAGGGGCAATCCTAACTGAGTTATCCCCTCTGAGTTAACTCAAGTCTTATGAATTCCCTGTGGTGCTTCCTCATGAGCGCACGACTAAAAGACACACCAAACATTTTGTTTTAGTATTCTTCTATTTCACTGCGTTTGAACTGCTGAAAGGGAAATCTTGGGTATGTCTCTTGTGCAGAAACCTGGGGTGACAAGTCTCATAAAGCACAAGAACAAACTTCAACCTGGAAAAATAAAAACAATCATAAAAGTGAGGGAGTCTCCTGTGAAAGTTACTTTCAAGAGCTCCTAAGACATTACCTAAGGCCTGATCCTTATTTCCTACACAGACAAAACTCCAGGAGCTGTCAATCAGAACTTTGTTTGAGAAGAAACTGCAAGACTAGGCTCTACACAGAAACAAAAATAGCAGCACCAAAGAAAGACTACACATAGCTCTGAGTAGTTTCCAACAAACTGAAACATTTTGGCTCTACTTCCGATGAATTTTTCACTTTTGCAAAAACAATAACCTTATTGATATTTAGGCAAAATTTGCCTATTTCTATCATATTGCTGGGAACAGCATTCTCCATACCTCCTGGTGCTGTATAATCTCTGAAGAAAAACAAGACACAGATGAAAAATATGCCCCAAGATGCACAAAACATTTCCTTTTCAAATATTTTTTATACCTAAATCAGAGCAGTATAAAACCAGCAATAATAACCACCTCTTCTGATCATTTGACATATTTCAACACTAGTACTATAATGCTCAGAAGTATTTCTTACCTTTTTTTTTTTTTTTTTAAGGACTTAGTGGTATTTAATACAGGCATATACATTTTTTAGAAACTGTTTCATGATGCCACTTGCAATGCTTCCAAAAGCAGAACACCAGCATCAGCAGTTGGAGGTCTACCTGCTATTGTATGGATCACTTTGCTGCTTACACAGGCTGTTGCTGCAGTACAGGCTAAAGCATACTGAAGAAGCTGAAACTATAGGGATGAAATTCATGGAACCCAGCTGTCTCAGGAATAAACAAACAGGGAAATGAGAAATCCAGTGTTTGTCACAAATATTACAATTCCCAGTAGATTTTCTCATCCATCTGTTTCACGTCAACCAACGTTTGGCTTAGCTACATGGGACCCATGTAATGTAAGTAGTATAGAAATAAACTTTCTGCATACATCAGCTCCATTTCAGGTCAAATAACTGACATAAGAAGTGGGTTATTAAAGGGGAAAAAAACCACAGCACAGCAACTGAATATCAGCAACCCCTTGAATACCAGCCCCAGCAGTTGGGAGGGCAGAGGGACTGGATCCCGCACACTTTCTCCTGGGAGGGTGAGAGTGAGCGAATGGTTGGCTGAGAAAGGACACGCTCTGCCAGGAAATATCATCAGTATCTCAATGGGAACAGCGGGATCTCAGGAGAAAGCCTGCTTTTGCAGGCACAAGACAACTTCATGCTCCCTAAACATTATGTACCCAGGTATCGCCCGAGTGGGATGCAGTATTGTGAATTGAAGCTCCTGATGCCAATGATCCATGCATTTTTTTATAGCACAGTATAAACACCTTATAAATATAGTCAGCTTTCATTGGAAGAAACGAGATGGTGTGGTGCATTCTCTGCATCACTGAATGAGCACTGATATTCCCTCAGCTAAATCGTCTAAACCTTGGAGTAACTGATGCTAACTTCACCAAGATGTCACTCTGCATGTTAATTCACAGTTACATAGGTTTATAGGCACATAGTGCCCTCTGCTGATTCACAGCACTGGCACATCACACACACACATTCTCTCAACTTAAAATCCTAGTAACATCATTAATATAAAGCACAGAAACAGCAAGATGCAAAGTTGTGAGAAGGAAAATGAGAAACAGCAAAGCATCGCTTCAGGCTGTAACTCTGTACCTGTCTCAGATACTCAGTTTATCATCTGCTGCCCTGCGGAAAACTACTTTTCATTTGGTTTGTGGGGGGTGTTCTCTGTGTTTTTTTTAATCCATAGCATCTAACAATATGTGTCTTTGGGACTAAGCCTCTTGTGTAACCATAATTCTCCATAAAATATGGCAACTAGCTGGACCAAGCTGAGAGAGGTATACAGGCCTACTTAGAAAACTGTAACCGTGTTGAGTTTCATTGTAGTTCCCTTCTTTGGGAAACTGTTCAGGAGATCATATGCTCAGCTTGTTCATTTGACAGATATCCTAAAGGAAGAAAGATATATAGGTTAGAAAATATAAATGCAGCACAAGAAAATCTGGATAACTAATGGTTATCCTCCAAATATCTTTCAATATCTAATTTGAGATCATCAGCTGTGGATGCCAGAGTGTTCTGTGAAATTTGGTCAGCAAAAGTAATTCCATTTTAAGTGTAGTACAGCCAGTTACTTTGGCCTGAAACATGCATCCTGAAAAGGAAAGGAGTTCACTGGGAACAATTTGTTTCTGCCATATTATAGAAATAAAGTCCACCTTCACTCTGCCACAACATTAGTAATACAATTGCTGGAATACTTGTCTTATCTGCAAAAAGGCAGAATGAGAAAAACAACAACACTGACGCGATTTAGAAAGGAAAACTGAGGATCTGCTCTGAATTAAAAAGTGAATGTAACTATTTGTTCCAATCAGCTGAGGAAAGAGTTAACTAAGTCTCCTTCCTACTAGAACAGGATTTTTTGGGTTTGGACACTAAAAACCACCTTTACAAAAAGCATGTAGATGTCTTATAAAGCACAGATTTATAGGGACTGTGGTTCTAAATACTCTTTGAAACCAGGCCTGCATGTGGCTTTCAACACCTGAATTAAACCTGCCAAAGTGGATAAAATCAATAGAAAACTTTTCAGTATTTCTAGAATTAGTCTTTAAAAACCCCCTTCTTCCCCTCCCAAAGGCGAATAAATAAAAACAGGACAAAAGAGGAGTTTCATTTGGGAGAAAGCCATCAAATGAGCTCTGCCCACAGAGCTCATACAGCTGTTCCTGTATGAAATACACATTTCTCTAATTCTGTTTTTCTGTAGACCTCAATCAACTTCTCAAGGGAAACAAAAATCAGTTCTTACAATCAGATGCAATTGAAGCTTTTCTCCCAGTAGCCTGAATTAAATAAGCTAGGTGGGAGCACAGCTCCTTTTCCTTATCTCCTAGGGAACAGACCCTGGGGTCTGGGAGGGCTAAGACTGAGGAAGTTTCTTTCCATTCAGATTTAATTAAGGCATACTTTATTTCCAATTCATTTTTCTTACTACTTTCATCCTCATGCTACCATTAGGTCACAGCTGCCAGTCTTCCAGTCTTTCAGTCTTCTTGATCAATAAGCATCCCTTGCAAGACCTTGCAGATTTGCTGTATGTAATCTTGCTTCTTTTAGGCTGCTGTATTACAAATAATATCCACCTTTTAATTAAAAAGGCCTAATTACAAACTTCCTTCTGGTAGTTACTGCCAAGTGGCTGGCACAAAAAAGGGAAAATGCCCCTTTATTTACAGGGCAGGTCAAGTGAGACCAAAACAAGACCAGCCTTTCCTATACTCCTGTGAATGACTGCTCTTCATTCACAGCATGGAGGATATCCCTTGTGGGAGTCTGGAAGATGCTTTCACCAACCTCAGCCTATTAAATCCTCAGACTCACTTTTGAGGCTACCAGCGAGTGGGATTAATGACACAGCATCTTGTGACAGGAATGCCTGCATCCTCATATCTAGTAAAGAGTTAAAATAACATAGATCTGCATTTCAGTAATGACATGTGAAACTACCAAGGTGCTGTAGTAATCTAAGCATCTTTGAATTTACTTGGCTTCCTTTTCAAGACACCAGATGCCCAGCTTCTTGAAGATTCAGATGTATTCTTCTCAGTTCCCCAAGTTCTTGCTTACAAATTGTCAGCAAAAAGGGGAAAAAACAAAAGATGCAATGCCATTTCACCTCGCTTAAATTGATGGCAGCTGAGTCTCTCACAGACTTTTCATGCTCTGACTGCACTCTAAGATATACAAAGAAAAATGAAAGCACTGTTATCTAGTCGTTCAAAAATCCATTTAAGCTGTTACGCTATATACTACAGACTATGCCAGGAGATACTGACCTTAGATTTGCAGAGAAGCAGGTCAAAAGCTTAAATAAATCATATTGCTTAGCTTCAGTGCATATATCACTGATATCACAGAAGAAACACCAATAAATTCTGTAACTTTAGATACAGCAGTCACTTACCCAGTTGCTAATTAAATCCCAGTAGAACAGGACCATCACATTTTTTATTCATGAACAAGACCACAGCAAACTGCATTTTAATAAGCACAATAGTGCTGAAAATGAATGACACCCAAGAGGGCTGTAAAATTTTTTTCTGCAGATCTGTTGTAGATCAGTATGTAACCTGCTAACATTAGTGCAGATTTGTGGTCCTAGTTAAAAGTATTGCATGTATAAGACTAAATATTCACCTTCAGTGATGTGCTGCAGACTGAGTTCACATTAGCATTCTCCCCAGAGATGCCGACTGTATATGAAAGTTGTGCTAAACTTGAAGAGGGCATGACATGCATTTAGACACCTCTAGCCAGTGCTGCTGGCAGAGGAATGGGTATGAGAAAACTCCATTCTTTTACAGGGAACTTAACAGAGGCAATGAAGTAATCAGCAACTCCCTGTCGAGAACCTGTCCAGTCAGTAGGGAGGGGATGCTTCATGTTTCACGCAGCATTTTAACCTAAAAGACCCCCCTGGATGTGCACAATGTCAAGCCTGCCTTTTGGTGCTAAGAAAACAACTAGCAGGACTTACCTCAATTACCACCACAGGAGGAATGTTTCAGGTGCAATACACTGTCAAAATAGCCAGCTACCTAAGCCAGCTGTTAGCACTATCTGCGGTCTGCACTGAGACCACAGAGGGATTAAAAGGAATAAGTGTTATACCACTTTCTAACAACGATACTATAATCTGGGGAAGTTCCAGGAAGGATCATGGCATTATCCCATAGAAAGTTCTGGCAGAAAAAACATCTGGAAGAAAATGACAATGAGCACCAATGGCAGTGGGGGGATCTACCACAGGCTAATGACTAGATTTTGAGAAACAAGCTTTGTTGGTCTAATGTAGCCAGTAAGAGGAGTCTTGTTGCCAGCCTCTGTTGCCAGATTTTCATGTAAGCTCTCCACCAGTGAAAATGGGATCAGAGGGTGTTTAGCTGGCACCACAGCAGGACAAAGGGTAGGTCATCCTGACTGTATATGAAGGAATCAAGTTCTAAAAAGATTAATTTGGCAAACCAGTCATATAAAGAAATGTTTCTGTCCACAGATTTAGGGTGTCAGAGTAAACCAGTTCCACAGTTATCTCACTTAGTGAAGTAACCTGTGTTACATTTAATAACATTTAATAAATTTGTGTTTTAAAATGCAAGAAATTTGCATGGCTATTGGGACTGCACAAAAGTGAAGTGCAATTTGAATTAATGAAGAAAATATGTTGATAATTAAACCCTCATGAAAACATGTAAATTATTGTATTTCAACACTTCTTTCCAGGGACTGTTACATGGCAAATGTAAAAATTACCTGGACTATATGTACTTTGGTTTGTTTTTCTAAGACAAAAGCTGTAATTTTGGTGAGGAAAATAAACACCACCACTCAAAAGGTGCAAATCTACCTAACGTAGGGCCCGGAATCCTCTCTTGGGCAGCTAAGGAAAAGTTATCTTATTTTAAGAAGTGTTTTATATCTGCTTACCAGTCCAATGTGACCACTGTTAGGAGATGATGACTTCTCAGATAGTTCTGCTTTTGCGTCTTAAATCTGGATTTATGAACCTAACTGCAGTTACGCTATTGAAAAGCAATGGTGTTCAGGCAGCAACCTGCCCACCAAATACTACTTGCAGAGCTATACTAATTTTCTCACTAAGGCCGATGAACCAATATTTACACAAATGAAAAGAACATACTAATCTCCTTTCAAAGAGCCTGAAAAAGGCTGCTTAACAAGTGGAGGAAAAGAAAAAAAAATGTAGGGCAAGAAATATAATTTTGAGTTTCTGTGAAGATATCATATACAACATAAGCAAGACCAAAAATAATCTCACAATAGAACCTGACATTAAAAAAGATTAAAGGGGAAAAAAACCACACAACCCAATCAAGTTGGTAAAGCCTAATTAGCAAAGACCCACCCAGAGATCAACAAAATGCATTCTTTTCATTTTGTAGTACAAAGAAGCTGCATATATTGTTTGTATTAAAAAGCCTCTAAAATAAATTTAATTAACTATGAAAGGCTGGATTTTGCCTTTGGGTATATGTAAAAACAGCAGCTGATTTTACAAGATGCACTGTGATGCCTGATTGTGTAGCGAGAGAAGAATTAAAACCTTTAGGTTTCATTGCCTCTCTGGGTTCAGAGAGAATTCTGTGGTCCAGAATTTAATTAGATTTGGCTGCAGTCACAAAGCTTGGGTCAGCATGTGAATTCAAATTAACGCGGGGCAACAGACCTTTGTATATTTTGGAATCCGATTTGCAAGCTATGACTTGAGAGCACTATTTAAATTTCAGGGAGCACACAAGAACACTGTGGAATGCGTTTTCGTGGAATGCATGGGCAAGCCCCATGGCTGAAAGTAAGAGATCTGTAAGGAATGTATTACAGTTACATGAAATGCAAAAGGCTGAAGATTATTACACTCATTTTGCCACAAAACAATGCATATGTTTACTATATACTGCTCATCTTCCAATTCTTTAACTGCAAGTAATTCTTTAGCTATGATAATATATTTCCATAGTTGTATAAACACAGGAGCAAAAAGGAAATAAAAGATTTAAAATGAGTGAAATTAGAAGATTCAAAGGAGGTGCTACTGACTGTGGAATATCTCCTCTCTCTACCTCCTGCTTGGCTACCAGGGAGTCCTGGCACACACTTCTCTCCCTCCTCTCTTCAGGACCTCTCCTACAGGCAGCCATATTGGGAGCCCGAGCCTACAAACTCTGTCTGAACCCAACCTGCAGGCTCTTAGCATGCCTTGGGAGCACCTCAGCCAGCAGAGGGGATCTCTCTCCTTGGAGACTTTCAACACTTGACTGGGAATGGCCCCAAGCAACGTGACCTAACTATGAGGTAAACACTGCTCCAAGCCCAGGGTGGAGTAGGAACCTCCAAGGGTACCTTCCAGAGCAGCTTTTTCCATGGCTCTCCATAAGGCATAGTGCCAATCTCACACATGCCTGCCAGCACTCAGACCGAGCCACTTGCCTGCATCTAATTGCCATGGATGTTCCATCCCCCTAGCATACGTAAGGCCATAACCTGTCATCTATGAGCATTTCTCAGTAGGTCTTAGGACAGGCACATGAATGCTGGAGCAAGCCCAGGCCCTCAGCCTTCCTCACAGCTCCCCCAGGATCTGTTTGCACAGATGCAGGCATTAACCAAAGTAGCAAGCACCCCATATCTCCTGGCTTGGATGGCTTGAATGCCTCCAGGAGCAGAATGGCTTCCCCATCTCTGGATTTCTGGATACAAGTCATACTACTGTATAGATTCCCTGGACTTGTGTCCTAATGCCTTAGTGTCCCAATTCAAGGCCCTTTCTAGACCCAACATACAGACAAAGCCAAGGCATGCCCCTCCCTGCCAGCCTGGGATACGTCCCTGAATGCCAACAAGTCCTGTCAGTGCTGGGTAGGGAGGAAAGCCTTGACTCACACTAGCACTCACCACCCTGGGCTAAAAGGTATCCATAGACAACAGTAAAAGGCTATGTGCAACCTCTGGCAGCTCATGCAATAAAACACTTGTGGTCAAGGGAAAGACAGATTGTCCTTGGCAAGCACCCAAATTTTTACTTTTGTGCCATTCTCTGTTTTTCTCACTCTAAAAGCCTGTTGGAAAATAAAAGGCTACTTCAACCAGCATAGTAATATCAATATCCCCCCACAAACTGGTTCCCAGAGATTCTAAAAAAAAAAAGGGGGGGTCTGGCTTACCAAACAAGCAGCCATGCTTGACTGTCTGCTGACAATAAATGAGGCCTATATGTCAGCTTCAGCTTTGGCTTCAGTGACTTCTGGCAGCATTTTGGAATGCCCCCATGCTAGGACAGCAAGGTTGTCCTGAGCTGGTCATCCTGACTGGCCATGTCAATTGTCTTCTACCATTAAGGTTTCCCCTCATGTCATGACCTCCTATTGCTATTGAGGAGACTCTGAAGGCTAAAATAGCGTGAACAGGCAGAAAATTTGGCTTTGAGGATGATGCCAGAGGCACACGAAACAGAACAGTGTGGATGTACCCATCAGTTCTACCATCGCAGAAGTAATTGCAGACAGGCATAATAGCAAATCACTTTGAGAACACACTTCTTTTTTATAACAATTCAGTGGGAAAAATATTAGAAAACATATGGCAGAACACCTTTTCTCTGCTGCTGTTTTTAAATCTGTCAATGTTTTCTTTAACCTTTGATCAAACACCAACTACTATCTGACAAATATTTTGCCAGTCATTGCACAATGGCTTTTCATAAGTGTATAATGAAACTCAATGTTAATTTCCTCAGGACTGACACAGAAAATTTCCCTGTTGTAGGAGTGCAACACTGCTCTCTAACAGGGAAGGAGAAAGGATGCTCTTTTGGAGAAAGCATAGTACAAATACTGAGACTACGTGGGCTTTTTAACAGCTTTGCCATAGCTGTCCTGTTTCAGATCATGAACAGATCGTTTAGATCTGCCTGCACAAGAATGTTTGACTCCCAGAGCATTTTGCAATTACTATTACAATGCCTTTTGCTACTCTGCATGTTAGTTTCCCCATCAACAAAACCAGACTTAACCTCTCATGTTTCTTTCAGTCAGGATAATAATTGTCACTGGTTTAGGAAACCCATCCTGAGAAACTTTCAGCCTGGTTGAAGACACTTCTAGGACTTCTGAAAGGGACTTTCAGACATGTTGGGCAGTGTATATGAGAGCTGACCTGTACAGAAGAATCACAGTTGTACTGTTCATAAACAATGAAGGTTTTTGAGAGCTTTTAACTAAGAGCTCAGACCTGAACCAAAGCATCAGCTAACAGGATGCGTCTACAGGGTACACATGCAGATGTGCATGCATATAGTAATTTGTATGAGTTCTTCATTACCAACATACTTATTTTTCTCCAAGAAACTCACATGATGCATACTTAAACAGGTATACTTCACTGTAGCATGGATGCAAAACAATGAGAAAGGAGATCACTACAACTTGCCTGTCTACAGCAGCATGCTTGAGAGCATCTTACCTTGACATGGTGTATCAGGTGCTCAACTTCATTCACTTTATACGTCTCTATTCCTAACTCTTTAGATAACCGCAGGAGACGATTTTGTGTTGGCCCCACGTAAGCTCCTCCAAGGTCCACATATTTAACTTGCTTATTCTAGTTTATCACACACAACACACAAAAGGGGAAAAAAAGATTAAAAAAAAAAAAGATAAGCCCTCTGTAAAGAGCACACAAGTTAAAAGAGCAATCCAGAAGAATTCTTTAAGTGAAACACCACTCCCAGAGCATTTTGGCCAAGACTCCTCTCCCCATGGAAAACTTCAGTTCTTTGGCAAAGTTCTGGTGTGGCGATTACCAAGAATCTCAGATAAGGATTTTGTAACTGGCTTAGCTAGCCTGTTGTTACATTACAGCCTTAATAAACATGAGAGGAAAGAGCCTGACAGGCAGAAAGAGAAGGACAGAGTCAGAGACATCTGTGCAGTTCTTGCTCAGTCAGGCATCTTGCCAACAACTAGTTCAAAACAGAGTGTACTAGGAAGTAGCACAGGGAAGATTTTCTAATGAGCAGAGTGGGAGGGAGTCTCACAGGTCAAGATAGGGCAGAAGGTAAAGAAGTGAAGAGAGACACGCTGGTTCTAGTTCCCAGGCACCCCTGCCATTCCTCTAGCCTACATCACTCCTCACGGGGCTTGTTACGGTTCAGCTCAAGGCTCGTCATGGCGTGGTTGGCCTTACGGGTGTTTTGTCATAGAGATTTCTCCAGTGTCTCTCCCTGGGAAATTATTTTGAAACTTAGCTAATCATGTTCTCCTTCCCAGAGGAAAAGACTGATGACTCCAGAGCCTGCAGATCACACAGAAATATTCTGTCCCCACTATCATGCTGCTCTTTCCCTACTCTTGCTGGTACAGTATCAGGAAATTTCCTACCTGCTAGTGCTCTATAAATTTTCCCTCAAGTAGCTCCTCTAGCAGGAAAAATAAATAAATACATTTATGTGCACTATTCATATAGTATATGTATACTATACATATATATACACACACATACACCATACATGTGTATAATTATACATATGTATAGTATATACTATATGTATGTATATGTAGTATAAATGGGTTTGGAGATAATTACCCTTACGGTGAAAGTTCTTCCACCAACTCTGTCATTGGCTTCCAGCAACACCACGTTCAAGCCTGACTCAGTCAGCAGTTTGGCGGCTGAGAGACCTAAAAGATAAAGAGAAAAACAATTAAAGAATACTCTGTATATGCACCCCATGGCTTTTGTGACTTGACATGTGAACACTCACATAGCTATCCATCCAAATCCTGAATTTTTCATTCAAACACTTTGCCAGGGGGTGAGGTGGAATTAAAAAAAACAATAATCATGAAATGGAACTGAAGCCCCATATTAAAACAGTTTGTGGTCAAATTTTACATGTGCTGAGCACCTTCTGCACCTCTTGCTCAGCTCTTCCGATGCATAAGCCAGCACTTGTTATGATAGTCATCCAGCCAGGTAGAGAACTTGGGGAGGACAGCTTTCTGTTTTCTAACATCAGCACATCATCTTTTATAACCCCAACAAAAAAAGGAAGACATGAAGTTTTATTAGGACTGTCCTAAATTTCAAAAGTTTTCCTGAATCTTGTGTCTGCTTTCCAGCTCTGAATATTTTAAAGTGCATTAGCAAAGTTCCCACACAGTCAGGTCACAGTTTTCTTCTCCTGAAGAACACATGGTCTGACTCAGAAGAGACAGAACGTGCACTCGTGTGTGGCAACGAGAAGAAAAAATATGGGTAAGTGTACCCCCCAAAATTGTTTCATTCCTCATCCATGTTTTTCGTACACTTTTATTTCCATCTTGCAATTCTTGAAGGTGAGACATCAAGAGAGGGAACAATGGGAATACAGGAGGGGACATCTCATTTTAGTTCTGATGCCATAAATCCTCATAATTGCAGAGGAAAATATTAGTGTCAGGCCCTGCAGCAAGTGTGTCAAGCCACTACGGGAATGAAGGGAACTAGTAAGGGTGCACAACATGGAGGGAATACAGCCTGCAACCTCTCAACTTCTTAAGATCATCTCTGCCTTTTACTTCAACACATAAACTGAGATTTGTATAAACTGAGCTTCTTTCTTTGGCCACACGTGAGTGAATTTCTAGTGGGAAGACAAAGAGTTATATTCTAGAGGGTTGCGTCATCCTCTTGAACCGATAGGATGTGTTGAATAAAGTTCAGCACAGACCAGGCTAGAAGCCACACTCATACATCATAATTCAGCTATCCTTTCTGGCTCTCTGCCTTGTCACCATCAGAAGGCAATCAGTTTCCTCTCTGTGTCCTAGTACATGTAGTTTTTGAGAAGGAGTCATCCAAACAGATTGCTCCAAGCATAAGGCAGCCATGGAAAAAGCAGCAAAAGTGCTGGCAGGAAACACAGAGGGCCAAAGCTAGCATGGCAGGACTGAATGAAATGATAATGAAGAAAATACAGCAGCCCTGAACTGAGAAAGAATATTAATGAGAGCTACTAAAGGTGCTACAGAACATCCTGGTCATCAACTAGTGGCTTGAGAGTAGGAGAACCAGGTCCTGTTCCCAGCACTGCAGTGAACCTGCTGCACTGTGCTAGTTAAATCACTTAAGCTCTTTGTTTCCCCATCTGTAAAAAAAGAGACAACAGTGTAGGCCTATCTATCTAAAGGATTTGACATTTTCTGGAGAAAAGCAGCAGATGTTTCCATTAAAAGATCATACTGTTCTGCTTTTATTTCTAGCTTCATGGGCTTAGTTATCTTGGGTTTTCACCTAAGTGTTAGTGAGAAAACCAGTAATGACACTGATAAAGGTCTTTCCATACTTTCTTAATGAGGAAATTATATTGCAAAAACATCTGGCTGGATCAGTGGCCTTGACTACACTCACAAATACTTGAGGATACCAAGGAAGAACAAAATACAGAAAAAAACAGTCATGGTATGCAAACAGACCACCCAACTTGCAAAAAGAGATCGGCTCCTGAAGGCAAAATAGACAATAAAACTCCTAAATCATAGAATGCTTTGGATTGGAAGGGACCTTTACAGGTCACCTAGTCCAACCCCCCTGCAAGAGCAGGGACATCTTGAACTAGATCAGGTTGCTCAGAGCCCCATCCAACCTGACCTTGAATGTTTCCAGGGATGGGGCCTCCACTACCTCTCTGGGCAACCTGTTCCAGTGCCTCACCACCCTCATTGTAAAAAACATCTTTCTTAAATCCAGTCTAAATCTGCCCTCCTTTAGTTTAAAACCATTGCTCCTTGTCCTGTCACAACAGGCCTTGCTAAATAAATGTAGCTTACCAGTTAAAGAAAAAAAAAAGTTGCTCTTCAAAAAAGACAAATATTTCATCAGTTGGGAGAGGATCAATAGTAGTTATTAATAATTTACAGAATGAATACATAATCTAAAGGCTGCTGTCACTGCAGGTTTCTGTTGGCTTATGATGCTAACGGGTATTGACTAACCAATTAATAATATTCAGTTACCAACACTGATTAAGGAATATGAGATTTGACTTTCTTTATTAAAATCTAATGAATAAACACTTCAGTACAGCTGGAAACAAAGGCAGTTTATTCCCAAGAGCTGAATAGACAGAGAAGCTTGTGAAAGGATAGCTCTCTAGATTCAACTGAAATGCAGCCGATTCGTGGTGGTCAGATACCACCTTGTTTCCGCACCTTTCATCCACCCTATTGCACCTACCTACTATTTACTCCCTACTATTTATTTTGGGGCAGGTGCCACCTTTTTTTTTCTCCATACATTCACAGATGTACCTGTTAGAGACGGATAACAGTTTACTCTTTCCTGATACAAATACAAAAACCCAAACCAGTGTTGAGGGGAGGATCGGGCTCATTAACATCTCCGTGCCCCCTGCCCATCCTCCAGCAGATCACATCTCTGCAGGGGCAGGGATGTGTCCTTGGGGCTTGACTCTATAGTGAAAGTTGCAGCCTACAGGGTTCCCAAACTAAGCACCACCTGACCACTTACTCCTTTTCAAGGGCTGGTGGTCCACCCCGTTCTCTCACCTACATGACAGCTCTCTCTTCTGGTCCAAAGTTTTGCTGGAGAAATTATGCAGATAACTGCCGACAAAGGCGGGGAACACAGGCTAACTCTAGCTCCTCTCCTTCATCACTAACAGAGACGCCAAACATGTAACTGGGGGAAAAAGGTGGAAGAAGTGAAGGCAGAGGCTGTGGAGGGTCAGATGGCACAGTGAAGGACCGGACTGGGCCTCGTAGCATGCACAGTACAAGATAAGGCAGGACTGCTGCCACAGATACCACATTACAGTACAATAACGACAGGCAGGAATTTTGCTATTTTTGGTATCTCACACATTTGGAATCACGGTACTGCAACATTGCCCCAAACCTGTTCCCTGGAGCTGGACCCAAGATCCCAAATGGGCTTTTGGACTGTTACTATAACAACAGCGAGAGAACTGGGGAGGGAGAGCTCTGAGACACAGTGATACAAGGACAGATAAGGTGCCAGGAACAGCAACAAAAACATATTAAAATGGAAATGAATACTAGCACATGAATATTGGGGCACAAAGTTGAGATTTGCTTTTCAGAAACCAAGAACTGCTGCAGGAAACTCCTACAAACCACAGCCTCTTTTCTGGGCAAGAGTCAGAGGGGCCTCTCTGTGCTTAATACACCAACTGCCGCAAACAGAGCATGCACAAAGCCTGTGAAGCAAAGTCTGGAAAAATCTGTCACACATCATGCAAGATCTCCTCTTGAGAAGTTTAACCCTTCACAAGTTTTGCACTGTTTCAGCACTGCCTCTGGCTTACCTCTCACTCCTTCACACATCACTAACAAAAGGCAGATCTTTAATACTGTCCCTGTTGCTCACAAGTGAGGCAACCAACCACAATCAAACATAAAGTTAATCCAAAAATGTGACCGATGCTGTTGCTACTCCCATTTCTTGCACAATGTTTTGTCACCCAGGGGCAACTTACCCTCCTCCCCAGAGGTATTTCAACAGAGTCAGATCTGAATTGCAATATAAGGGCTCAACCACTTTTGCCACCACTTCGCAGAGGACAGTAATTGGGTCCAGTTTCCACTGCAGGTCAGCTTTCTTCAAGGGGCAACAGAGAGCCATATATATATAGTGGAAAACATATGGTTAAGCAGCCTCACCTGCAGTTCTGCTCAGAGAATCAATAGGCAGATAATTAATGCAGACAACAAAGAAGCCAAGATGACAGGCTTTATTTGAAGCCCCAGACTGAAAATACCATTGTGCTTAGATGATGTTGAACCAGGCAAGCCTTCACCCATTACCATAGCAACCTGGTACCCAACCGCAGCCACTTGGAGATACTGGCGAGAGATTGCCTCCCCCAGAATTTTATAATGCGAGCTCAAGCCATGAAAATCGCTTGTCCATCGTGCAGCACTCTGCATTCACAAGGATCTTACTCAAATGTAATGACCACAATAATTATTTCATCCTCAGTTCCAACTTAATTCTTTCCTGTTTGAGATCTCTGTACCTGCTAAATATCTTAAATTGCACCATTTGATTAAACAGCTTCATTATAACCTCACTTCCTAGCATTAACAGCTTGCTTATATTAAGAGAACAACTAATTTGGATTTTTTTTTTTTTAAAGAGGAAAATCTAAAATTTCTGTGCCAGGGCAGAATCCAAACTCGCATTTGGATTGACAAATGTGACAAAAGTCACATTTTTCATCTGACCCCATGTATTATGGGCTACAATGAAGCCCTAGAGTCAAACACATCTGACTATTTAAAAAAACATTTTAAAGTAAATTTAAAAAAAACCTGATTGAAATTTCGTAAGACCAGTCTGATTCTGCCTGGAATCAGCAAATTTACCGAAATACCCTTTTACCTTAGCATTTCCACAAAAAATTCACTAGAAAGGACACGATTGGAAGTTGCATCTCTGATACTTCTCTACATGATACTTGTGCCTTCTTCCATTTAGTTATTTTTTTCATAGGATACCTCTGTCATACACTGGATGGCTAGACAATCAATACACAACAGCAAGCCCATCACCAAGATTTTATTTCTCCCTCGGGCTACGCCCAGTCCCCTTGCAGTGTACAAGGGACAGGGCGGGTAACTTGGAGGGGGATAGATTATAAAGCTGTAAATAAAGTTTATTTCTGAAGGCATTCCCACAGTTCCTGATGTACCTTCTCTGTATTATTCACTACTTTATCATGTTCCCCCATGTTTATTATCTCCGTTCTAAGAACAAAAAAATCTCTTTTCTCTCATATATGAAATTATAAAAATCATCTATGAATTCTAAATTTAAATTCATGTAGGGGACAAAGAAAGAGCCTCTAAGCCACTGGCATCCATCTAATAGCTTCTAAGATGGCTGTCAAAAAATTGTTTACTTTATAACCTTAAAAATTTCTCTCTCCAACTAAAACTGTAAGTTGAGCAGAAAGAAAGGCTGCCATCATACTGTACTTACTCGCAGGTTTTACTGCAGAATTTACATGTCTCACACCTAGATTTCCTCAGATTAATGACATTTACTGATATTTCTCTCTCCTCCTCTTTATTTATCTTAACACCTAAGATAAGTTTACAAAGTACTGCCCAGGGCAGTTTTAACATTTGTAACAGATGCCAGACACTTGAGACTTGCATACAAACACTGGCTGAACCTGTAGGTTAGAAACATCCAACACTTTTAAAAGAGGCAAGGAACCGATTTTTACCTTTGTTGTGCTCGGATATACATGTGTGAACAAGCTCTACACTGCCTTGGTTAATTGCTGACAGCGTCCCCCTTGCCAATGTGTTTGAGCAGGGGCTAACACCTGGTTTTCCCAGTGTATTTGCAGATGCAGGAGCTGCATGCCAAGTCGTCCTCCAGGCAGCCAGCTGAGAGCTCAAGCGCATCTGCGTGAGCAGTGGCTGCCACAACTTACCTTGTAAATAAAGCCAAAACTGACAAATTTCTTGAGGACTTTTTCCTTGCTCTCAACCTGTTCAGCCACATCTAAATCACTGTCTGCAGAGACATCAGGTAACAGATGCTGCTTTGCCCATAGCCAGCAGGCAGAGCAGCCCGCAGCACCGGAGTCTGAGCCTGAGCACCCTTGATGAGGTCCAGGGTGGTAAACAAACATAGCACAAGGCTCGGCATCAGGATCTGTCACAAAACGCGCCTCAGAAATGGCATAATGACTCAGCTTGCTGAACAAGCACAGTCCTATGCCCTGGGGTGAAGCGAGCAATTGTGGGAGGTAAAAAATGTTTCACAAGACTGATAGCAAGAAAAGGAAACGTACCATAATTTATTATATATAAACAAACAAGAGTTGAGTCCAGGGCCACTAAGGTAAATGAACTCAAGTATTTCTTACCATAAGTATTCAAAAATGTTAGTCAGACCACCTTTGCCCATGGGCATTTAACACCTTGAAGCTCTTATTTTAGAAGTCTCAAGATCTGTATTTGTCTCTTTGATTTTGAGTCCAAGTCTCATTTTGACCAGAGGGACCAGGAATTTAATTTCTTTCCTTAATGAAGTGATGAGTTTCACAAAAATCATGAAAGCAAACTAAAAACCAAAACAAAACAACAACAACAAAAAAAAGGCAAAACCAACACTGGCCCAGGGTCTGCATCAGTTAAGGTGATACAGGCATTTTTTTGTAACTTTCCTCACATTATGGAAAGGTCAAGGGATTTTGCTCTTGTGAAGAATACTATCCCTGAAGTAGCTGAAATGTTAAGAAAAAACGGCAAACCTGTCAAAAACTACACAAAGTTATAGCAGCCGGCATTGCTGTGGGATCACATTGGGAAATCAACTTCCCTCACTATTAGTTGTCTGCATACAGTAACCCTTACCTACCATGCCTGACTCTCCATTTCTCAGAAATACATACAAAATGCACACAGTAAATAAATGAGTTTGACCAAAACTGCTGCACTGTACCCAGTGAAACAAAATCCACCTGCCTTAACACCACAGAACTTTTGAGGAGAACCCCCTTGTTAGTGGTAAACACAATTGCAGCGTTTGACCTAGGGTAATAGGAAGAAATAAAGAGGAATATGCCCCAAGCAGTTAAGGTAAATTTTGGGGGACGCAGAAGAACACTCCTTCAACCCATAATAGCCTCCGGTTAAGCTCGTAGCATCTGAAAATTAGATCAGTTAATGGAAGAATCTTGTTTGCTGTTGCTTAGACCTAACTACTCTAAAGTTCAAGTAAAAAGCCTCCTTGTTTATACTCAGGGTTCTCTGACCTCCTTTTAAGGGATGTCTCAAAAACGTCCTGCAAGTTCAGTGCCATTAGCCCAATACAGTTTGCATACCGCTGCGATACTGAAGGGATGGAGGGCAGAACCAGAGAAAAGGCATGTCCTTATCTGCAGCTAAGCAGCCATTTTGCACCAGTGGGTTTTCTCCTTCAAATCTTCCACAGTTTCTTTATTGCATTACTGTGTTAGAAAATGCAATTTAATGGCATTGTTTTCATTTGTGTTGACTGCTCTAATGAACACAATCCGATTACTGCTTTGCCACTGAGACATTGAACCTGGCGCTGGTCACCTTTACCTCTGTCACTCATCATTAGCCAGCTAAAATGTTTTAATTGAAATAATGGCTTGAGACAATAATGCCTGTAAGGCATTATAGATAAGGACTGTAAGCAAAATAAAAACCAAAACGACAACAACAACAAAAAAGCAAACCCAACATTGGCCCAGGGTCTGGGTGAGTTAAGGTGATTCAAGCATTTTTTTTGTAACTTTCCTCACATTATGGAAAGGTCAAGCCATTTTGCTCTTGTGAAGAACACCATCCCTTTATAAATTCAAGGGACACGCTCAGAATTGTAACGGGAGCGCTACAACAGAGATAGCTAAGAGCACACTGCCTGAAACTCTGTTCACATCAGGCTGGCACAGTGCTATCAAAAATGGTGAGCATGAACTATAGGCAGTTTTCCTGCTTCATTGCTTTCTTAGTCCTCTGCAAGACAAGGCACACAGCATCCAGATTGCTCCAAAAGTTGTCTAGGTGACAATACTTCTGAAAAGCAAAGGGCTACAAGGATAGCAAGACACTGCAACGTGACAATACGTTTTATTAACTTAGCCCCTCACCTACATCCATCTGCTTTCAGGGTGAAGGTAACCTTTTAACTTCTCTAATTTGGGCCACCTTTACAAAAGTACTTTAGATATGTGACTCAATCTCATGAAAGAAAGACACAAAACTTAATAGTTCAGAACCTAAAAACATGGTAGAGCTGGGTCTCTGTAAATTTCACTCTTGCTTATTCTCAATGCCTCACCTCGACATGCTGAACAGTACAGTGAAAGGTATCAAAGCAATTCTTTTTTGATGCAAGTATTTTGACCGTGGGGGGAAGATACTCTCTCTTCCTAAGCTGTATCACTGTGCAGCAATGAATGCCATTAAAATGAATATCACTCACCTACAACATTAGAGAACTTTAAAAAATAATAAAATAATACAATTACAGTTTCAAAAACCCCAAGGAGCAAAGAAAGACATTATCAATCTGCTTATCTTCTTAAAATGCAGATTTACTTAAAATATTTGTATAAAGGACATAACATTTCTGCCTAGGACACGGCACTCTATGAGCAAATATAATTTATTTCTGTTTGCATTTCATTGTCTAGCCGAGGCAATGAGTTTTTCTGTCTGGGCGCTGGTTCTCTAACCTTGTCACTGAGGTCAGTATGAGCATCCCCATGAGTTAATGCAACTTTACATGAGCATAAACTCTAGTCCCAACTTTCTGTGATCTCTTCTCTCTGGCAGTGCTCCTAGATGATTCATCCACAGTGCAGGGAGCAGTATTTATTAAGCAGAGTTCTTAAAACCAACATTAAAAACGTTCAATCTACATTTGTCCCAGGCATCGCACCTGGTTAAGTGATATAGAGCCTGGCCAGTTACGAGTGAGATGAGCAAAGCGGTGGTGCCTTAAGCTCAAGCCCTGCCAAGCATGGCACAAAGACAGCTTGTTGCGTTTGGGTGGAAACCCAACGCCTTCAGTGCGGTGGTGCCCAGGCTCAGGCGCTGAAGCTACAGCTGTTCTGCCCTTGCACAGGGCTTCCCTTTAGTGTCCACTGTATTTTTACATAGGAAGTTTCCAATGAAACTTTAGATTGACGGAACTGGGCGCTCCATCATTGCAAAGGATGAGTGTTTCTAGTACCAATCATTTACTCAGTATTCTGTTCATTTTATGGACTCGTCATATCTTAACACATGGAGCAGTACATCCATTCAATGCTCACCTCACACTTTGAAAGGAAGAGTTAGAAGTCTGTTTCTAAGCTCCAGCCAGGTAAAAAAACCCAAACACATTCTGCATGTCCCTTTGTTATGGCCCCAGGATATACTGATGAGTTAAAGTTAATTGCATTATTATTATCTGTACTGCAGTATTATCTCACGCTTTCAATCCCGGGGCCTCCTTTGGCTTAGGTCATCCCTTTCTGCTAGTTTACCAACCTAGGCTGCCTCAAAACACAACAGACAGAGGGAAGAAACAAAGGAGATAAAGATAACTGAAAGACAAGGTAGCACTACAACAAACATACCATAGCATTGGAAGCTATGCCCAATGCACAAACGCACAAAGCTTAGCACAATGAACTGGCTGAGGCACTGTACAGGTAGTTTGCTAAAAGCATCCTTTTAGGCATTACTGTTATGAAGAGATATACAAGCAAATAAAATGCCAGACAGATTTACTCTGAAGAAGAGTTTTGCCTTCCATACACAGCAGTGTGGGGAAAAAAAAAAAAAAAGACTAAGCTACTTCTGGAAAATTTTGCGAAATTATGCAGCAGTTGCCTCAGAAGATAAATGCTTATCTGTTTTGCTAAGTCTTGCATGTTCTCAAGCAAAAATTCTTTTTTTTTTAGTCCCCTGAGAAACATAAATGCTCAAAATACATGATGAAATAGAAGATGTGAACTTAAAAAACAGACAGACTATCATTCTCGTATCTTGACATTGAAGAGTAACATGCAATTACCCAGATCTCTCAGTATCTGGTGACTCACAGGCATCCATCTAGAGAAGGTCACTTCTCATGGCAGCTAGCAAAGCCCCCAGCAGAGCCACCATGTCCTCATTCCATGGCTATCCATTTTGTTTCATGTTTTCCTTGACCTTGAGCTAACTATTTTCACTCAGTTGCACCTAATAATTATGGATTTATATCGAGCATATCTCAGTGTCACTTCCAAATATCCACCAAGCCATGCCCCAGTGACTCTCTGGAAATTCCTGTCATCATCATAGCACATGTATGCAAGTAGGTAAGTGTACACACACATGCACATGCAGGCTAGATAACTACTAGCTTGTAAAGCTTACAAGGATTTGTGAACATTTTATCTATTTGAACAACTGAAAAATGAAGATGAACCCCACCACTTCCCAGCATCCTATATAAATCACCTTGTATGCCAGCCAGCTCTTTGCCAATATCCCCAAAAGATGACTTCATTTCTTGATGGCCAGCTCAGGATGAACCATTCCCTAGCTGAGATACCAAAGGCTGAGAACATAGATGTCATCCAGAGAAGCCCAAAAGGGAACCACTGAATAAGAAGATTTTCAAGTGACTGTCTTCCCTCCATCTGTAAGTGCAGACAGGAGAAAGTTTATGAGCCAAACACTTCATAAAAACATCTGTGTTACGAAAGAAAAAATGCTACCATTAGATTTGTACCATTCTGATATAATGTGTGGGAAAAAAAAGGTGAAGGAAGTATAGAGGAAAAGAGAAGTATCTAAGGTGTAAAATAAAAGAATTTACAATCTTTCCTTTCCTTATTTGTGCTCACTATTCAGCATAACTCACTGATCCAGCCTCTGGCCAAGCTAGCCTCATAAAAAATTAACTCATATCAGAACAAAAGAGGTGTCTTGCTCCAATATTTAATGCATTCAAACACAGATCTATCACTTGAGCAAACAGGATGCAAGTTTATATGCAAGCTATCCAGGTAATCATGATGCACAGTATGAACTGGCTGTTTGATCAGCTGTTGCCATGTGCAGTCAACCGAATAGACTGCATTCAATGTTTTATATATGGATTATACCATCAAGATAAAGACCAGCTGGCTGGGAGGCCGGAGGCTACAAAGGCATCTTTCCTCCCACCCCTCTCACTCCCAGCTGAGTTATATGGTGGAAACTGAAAAACGTGAAGAAGCTGAATAGTACAAAGTAATATTTGTAAGATGAACAGGTTACAAATTAATTCAAACTTCATGGAACACTTTAACCACCTGAAACACGAAGTGCCAAACAGTGGTCACCACCATAACCTTGTAACTGCAAGATGCCAGGGGCTCTAATGAACCACAGCCAGACTCTTCGGTGTTACACCAGTGTTAAAAATTAGCGCATCTATGATGTATTTTGCCATATACACCAATTACCAGAAGTAGCTCACAAGGTCTCAAACTTTCTAGACTGGACTACCCTTTCTTCCAGGGATAGTCTGCACTTTGTGTTTCCCCCATCCTGTCCCCTGCCCTCCCTTCTTCTACACAAACACACACAGACCCCCTACAAAAATCCTGATGCCCATCATTTCCTTAAGCAGTCCCCTGCTCTCCATCCATAGCTGCTAATGCTCCTGATGCCATCAAGAGTCCTTCCCTCCTAACACTAAGTCCATGCAGCTGAGTCCTGTGGGGCTGCGGGTGGGGTGGGGACAGCAGCCCCACATATTTCCTAGGTATGTGGGAACATCTTTCTGGCAGTGGGGGCAGCATGAAGAAGGACAGGGGAGAGAAGAAGAGACAGGGGAGAAGAAAAAGATGGGTTGAATTCCCGTGGGCAGCTTTGTCCCTGAAAATACTCTCTTTCTCCTTGGAAGCCTGCTCTTCCCATAAATAATATTATCACTGTTTCTTGACTAAGTTAATGCAACTCTGTGGCTTGACAGGCATTTTCCAGCATCTCCTTTTTTGCTAACTTACCCAGAACTCAGGATCTCCACAACTGAGGTACTGATGCCCATTCCTCTTTCTGTTCCCTTACAGCACTCCGGCCCCAAATACTGGTCATAATAACGGTTTGTGGAGCAAATACAGTTTTTAAGGGACTTCACACTGACATTACTTTTAAGCAAGCTGTTTGAACAGAAAACTGACAGGACAGAAAAGGTTGCACAAAATACAAATGCACGGACGGGTTATTTAAAAGAATACTAGACATGCATGGTTTAAATACCAACATACTGCAGTGCACTCTCATTGACCACTGAAATCAGCAAAAAATATCTTTAACATTTCAAAATTATAAACCTTAGACACAAATCAGTCCATAAGGAAATAAAGGTAGTCAAGTAGATGAACAATAGCATTTTGACAAACCATCTGACAAGGCAGAAAAAATCTTAATATCTGACATAAGTTTACAAGGATGAAATAGGTTATCAGTCCAGAAAGAAAATCATGTTAAGTTAAAAAATGGCTATAAAAAAATTAAGCGACTGAAACTGTAACAAGATGAATGCAGTTTCCTCAAGAAATTGAAGCCCAGCTGAATGACGACTGATTTCAAAACATAACTGAGAGCTCTGTAAGTGAATCAAGACAGATTCTCTGCAAAGGAAAACCAAAGGAAGGTCTTCAACCCACCCCAGCATTGCTCAGCAAACTGTTATAACCATGGTAAACTTTACCATTGTATCAGTGCATTCTGTGAAGTAGCTGCTACAGAACTGAGACAAAACACAAAGGCAAGATACTCCCATTCTCGGAAGGGGCAGTGAGACAATATGGCTTTTTATCTTTAAGTAACAGAACCTACTTAACTACAGCTGTCAGTTGTGCTATAGAGAAGGAAACTGTGCCAAAATCACTCAGCTTGCCAAAATCACTCAGCTTGTTTACATACAGAATAGTAACTTTTGAAGAAGAAAAGCCTTCTCAATTGACTAAATTATGCAGAAGACCTAATTCATTGTCATTAGCTGCTGTGTATGATATGTAAATATAGACCACATTCTCTGCTGGTTTATGATACTACAAGCAGCGCTGGAAGTTTACCTCTGGGACTATCAGGGCTGTGTAAGCCTGCATTGCTCAGGCTGCCTACTTAGTCTGTACAAACTCGCCTACTTAGCTTTTGCCACAGTTCTCCACCTTTTGATAAGACCACCTCCACTCGCTCACTAGCTGTCCTTCAGTCCTTGCATACTCCTGAGATCACGTTAGACAGCCTGAACACACCCAGGATGGATCCAGAGCAGTGGGCTGCTCCTCACAGCCTCTGAGACTGTGGGCAACAGCATTTGACCTGGACTCGTATCACTGTGGTGAGGAACATCTTGCTAGTTGCTGGAGACTGACACTATGGTCACTTGCTACAGGGGGGGAAGCATGCTGAATCGTGTGTCTTTAAAATTACTCCTGTCCTTGATGGTGCCAAGGAGTAAAACGAGCAAATCAAAATTCACAATTACCCAGAATGTGACCTTTTGGCAATCTCTTGATGCTACAAGAAAATTAAAGAAAGAAAAAAAGTAGGCAAGGAGAAGACATAGAGGATGGAGACAGAGGATGCAGGTGCACATCTATGGTCAAGATGACCAAGTAAATTATTTGTAACTGTGTCTTCATGAAAGAAGAGCACAAAATTGAAACGCTTACTCTTTCCATGTTACTACCTTTGATCTGCAAAACTAAAAGTATCCCAAGACAGCAAGTTTGCAGTGTCTACATTAGCAAATAGTGCAGAACAGCATAAGATCTGCAGAGTAAAACAATTGTATCCTGAATACCCAAGATCCATACTACATGCATGAAAGGGGCTTTATTTCAGACTAGGTCTTGTATGGTCTCACAGGCTGAACATCCCATTTGAGGTTGGAGCTCAAAAGGTGAGCTCTTAAAGCATGTCTTCCCATTTGGTCTCGTGCAAAAAGGAATCCGATGCATATGCTCTGAGCCTGCTCTGTGGTCCACACTACAGTGCAGTAAGTAGGGTCAATCAGGAGATTTGCTCAAGGTACATGCTTGATCCGAACAAATACACTAATGCAGATGGATACCTACTACCACTTGTAGTGTGATTAGGTTCTAGTTGAGTGCTGGACTAGACTCTGACAAATCTAACGAACTAAAAGCACCACTGCAGTTGGTTGGCCAAGTAAACAGTGGACTGAGCTTTCTTATAGAGAACTTTAAGCTTCTCCTGTGTCTAATCTTGTTTGTCAAAAAACATGCAATTCAGCAGCATAGATAAGAAAATCCTGTGGACTTTGCAGTTTGTAACCCTAACATCAACTGCTACATATAAACTTAGGTTCTCCACCACTTATTTCCATAATAGCTACCCAGGAATCCCTTCCACAAAGTTTTGCCATCCTAACTTACCTTTTTTGCCCCCTCCAGGGTAGTTACCACATTTTGCTGAACAGACAGAATGAACTTTCCCTAATACCACTCTTTCATAATGGTTAAATAAGCTAATGGAAAAGCTTTACTTAATGATGCATCGCTTTCAGCCTTGGGAGATGAGATGGCTCCTGCAGGTAGAATGGAAAGCTTCTTATCAAATCAACTTTCAGACCAATTAGGATGTACCAGTCAGTGACTTACAATACTGTCCCTGCTGCCTAGGCTACCAAACTATCTCACGACATAATGCAGCTGCATTCTGTCCTGTTTACCGTGTACTGCCAAGGTTTTTGTGAAAAATCTAGAAGCAGAATGGCAGGGTCCACCTAATTGCCTCATATTCCTTTGCAGTAGCTATGAGAGTAGTCGAATACAAAAGGAAGAACCCCTTGATGGCAGATACAGAGACGGACAACTGAAAATGTGAACGAAGAGCTTCATCATGTCACCTGACAGGGAAATGTCCTGGATTCCCTTTGCCTGAGAGCATCCTGGAGAGAGTGGTATTCCTTGGAGAGGGTCACAATCCTCCCACAGATGGGTCCACTTCATTTCATCATGCATAGCTATTTCATCCATGCCCACATTTTGGTTTGGTTTGGGGCTTTTTTCCTCTCCAAATGGGCATCTAGTATAGGACTGCTAGATTGGTAATGTTCTCCAGAAAATAGTGTCTCATTTGGCAAACTATCAGCGGAGGAGTGTTACGACACTGTAAATTACTACCAGGGAGCAAAAAGAAAACATTGATAAGTAAGTAGTGGAGGTTATGCATCTCTTGTATACTTCTCTTATAACATGTCCCAGACTTGTTTTGAAAGACAATTTTGCCCTCTGCTTCAGTCTAATTTAAAACACATTGAACATCTTCAGATAATAGCCCCCAAAACACCTAACCTGGTTTCGGTTTTTTTTAAAGTAATTTGAAACTGGCTCACAGTGAGAGTTACTGTAATTATACAGCATATTAGGTCTTCATACAAATACAAAGGAAGACTTAAGGAGAAGAGTATAGAGCACAGTGATATCTCAGTAACACAAGAATAGGTATGTAAATATTTTAAACCCCTAACATTTCAATAGAAATATTTTATCTTACAGTAGGTTTTGGTTCTAAACTTATAGGAACATGACAAGTTGCTTGCGAACAGGAAAACACTAGGCATACTTCAAAGAACATGCGCCATAATTAAAAAAAGGCTTCACCTTTCAGGGAAAAAAAAATAAATCAATTAACCTCACTTTAATTGTAAAATCTGTGCATCAGTAATTTAAGAGAAGCATTTTCTTAAATAGGACTGTCATAATATTAGGTTAAAATCTGATAACTTCTTTTAAAACAAAAAAAGAAAGAGGTCCCCATGGCAAAAGCAGGGACAGGAAGGCAGTTTTAAAAACATGTGGAGGAAGTGTTTAAATGAAACCTCTGAACAGATTCAAAGTTTTCATTTTAAGAAAATTCCTGTCATTGGTGTCTCAATTAAGAAGATAAGCAAGTTTGATGACACAACCTCATAGTTTTCTCATAGTTGTTTCCATCCTCACGCTTAAGGAGTCCTTCTAGGAAAAAAGAGATAGCTCTGAGCAAACAGAAGAACCTGTCACAATGCAAGTTCCAGCTCTATGAGGACCTTTTACGTTTCCGACCTAAATATTCTTTAATACCAGGCATACTACATATAGTGTGTGGTGAAGCATTTAAGTTGGAAAATTTTCTTCAAAAATACTCCTTTTTAATCCTCACCATTCCCTAAAATTTCAAAGACTTCAGCAGAAGTTTTACTCATAAAACAGAATCTACTCTGTAGTACATCCTCCTGTTCCCCAAATGTCTTTGTTGTTGTAATAACTGTATTGAGGTGATCTGAAATCTTCAGAGAAGCCACAGATCTTTTTTTTAGGCTTTTAGAAAGAAATTAATGAAGACTAATTTTGAATAGATTTTCATTACATAACACTTAGATTAGCCAATTATTTAGTTTTATTCTTTGCTTTTCAACAAACCTGCAATGAAAGACACTGAAAATGACACAGCAAAGGAAGTGGTATCTTCAGACAAAACATCAGTCCCTTCAGAGGAGAACAGTGACTGTCAGTGTTGTGAAGGCCTCTGCACTGCTATTCCATTATCATGGTTTTTTACTCTTTACATTTTAAACCCTACTAATTAAATCTGGATAAAAGATGGACAGAACTGTTGCCAAAGAGGGTCAGAGCACTGCAAACGGACAGCTTTTATTAACCTAAATAAATAAATAGAAAAGAGAGAGCTGAATGGCACCTCTGCAACTTGTTTGTTTGCATCCTCACACCAGCACAGCAACTCTTTGTTTATTCCGTGATTACCTGCTTTGCTATGGCTGTAGCAGCTAACTCAAGCACACCTACTCTGAAGGTTACCAGAGCTTTCCGCTGTTGTACAGCCGTGCACCGACTGACGCCTTCCTCACCTAAAGGCAGTAACAGTAAAGTCTCAGTCGGCTGCACCTCAGGCGGCTCAAAAACAGTGAGCTTCTGAAGGAATGCACATTCAATCTGGAGCAATAACAAACCTGGTCTCCAAGGAGCAACCCATTTTAAAATTCATATACTCCATTCTCCTCCAGTGGACAGAAGAGATCTCTGCAGCAGCTCAGTGCCATCACCCGGCTGCAAGGTCAATGATTTACAGAGAAGTATGTGGGCAGAAGACAGAGGTGAATCGGGAGCGGTACATAGTAGCTACAGGAAAGTGACTGAAGAGAGGTGTTTAGTCATTAGCAATTTTTGTACATGTATATTTTTCCAGCCTCTGTGTGAGGACAGGAAAAAAGTTGCTACAGCATGAAACCAGAGTGCTTTGGCGAAGATTTGGTGTAAAAGGAAGTAAACAGAAAACTGGTTCCTTACACTCCCCCTGCCACTTGCTACTGTCTGCAGGTAGCAAAGAGCGAAGCACGCAATTTAATACGGCATAGCACTGCTGCTCTGTTCCAAGTGCTCTTTCAGAAAAACATGTGGGCTGTGCAGGCCTGCCACGAAAATATTCCCATGGCAACCATGAAAAACAAGAGTATATTAAAAGCTGTTATACTAACTCTTTCACTCCAACTGATTTAACAGAGGAAACCTGTAGCACTACTCCTGTGCAAAAACATGCCCCAGAAATTGTTTTCATTTAGAAGGCATGAATAGATAGTTACCACCGGTTAATTTTCTGTAATCCACTTTCACTGTGAAACACGGTATAAGTTAAAAATTAGCCATAACACTGTGTTCAGACTCAACTGTGCTTTAAAAAAAAGCAATGGCTAATTTTTGCTAATCGCATAAACATACTTGAAACATTCAGTAATTATTCAGCAATTTGTTATCAGAGAATCATTCCTTAAGAAATAAGGCCAATGATTTAGTTCACTGCATTTTGCATTTCATTCAAATTGCACACTGCACACCTTAATATAATGGTTATATAATATAATAGAATTCTGTATAAATAAATAGTGGAAATTAAAAGCCATGTAAAAAAAGGATGAATAAAATCATGTTTTGTACCACATCTCGAGTAATTTGTTTGCAGCTTGCCAAGAGATACTACTTGGATCTGTGGACGCATGCATACTCATTATGCACTCAGGAGATGAACATATAGCACAGGAGCTATCACGCTGCATACCTCCCAACGCTAACAGGCCAGAAAGCAACTGTCCGATGCGTCAAAGGTGCAGAAAACAAATCTACTGCACGTACGCAATTTATTTGGGCACGTGCACCTCAGAACAAAACGCACAAGAGAGAGAGAGATTCGCTCTGGGCAGGCACAAGGGTCTTCTAGCCAGGATTAGGTTAAAAACAGCAGACTACTACCCAGTGCAGCAAGGCTTCCAGGCCTGCTGCCCATTTCTGCCAGGCTGCTCATACTCTCAAATCCAAGCCTGTGCTGAATGAGGAACTATAAACTTACTAAACGATCCAGCTCATTTCAGGCATTTTTCCTTTATGCTTCTACCCGCTCTAAACAGAAGGCACCCCAACATTTAAACTAGTCACGTGTGATCGAGGGCCTCTGCGTAACACACCTGGACTCAGTGCAGAGGATGCAGAGCGTGTATAGCCTCGCCTGCCCAAAACTTCCAGGGGCTCCAGTAAGAATTACACAGGTTCAGGGGATGCTGGGGCTGGACAGTGGAAGAACCAGAAAAATCAATTTAAAAAAATTAAATAAAGACATAAAAAAGACTAAAATAAAAAAACTGACTAAAATTAAAAAAAGACTAAAATTAAAAAAAGACTAAAATAAAAAGAAAGATTAAAATAAAAAAAGACTAAAATAAAAAATACTAAAATGCTGTCTGCACCATGTCGCATTCAGCCTGAGCTATGGGGACTGTACTCAGCCACCTTTACGGAGCTGCTCGGGATGCGCTCGCACCTCGGGCTTCCCGGAGGAGACCCGCTCAGGCCGACGGGGAGCCGAGCACCAGCGCAGCCTCTCCCCGCCGCCGCCGCCGCCGCCGCGACGCTCCGCAACGCCGGTGCCGCCGCCTCTCCCCGGCCGGGCGGGCCGGGGCTGTGCGGGGCGGTGGGCGGCTGCGCCCAAGCCGGCTGCGCCCCGACTGCCGCCACCCCGCCCGGCGACCGGCCGCCCGGGCTCGGCGCCTCAGGGGCTGGCGGGACCCCCCGCCGCGGGCCGCCGGACCCACCTGAGATGCCGCCCCCGACCACAACCACGTCGTATCTCTCAGCCATGGCGCTGTCCCCGCACCGGCCGCTCGCTCGCTCGCTCCCTCCCGCGGCGGCTCCGGCCTGGCTCCGGCGTCCCCCGGGCGGGCCCGGCCTCACCCCGCCCCGCCGATGGGCACCGCCTCCGCCGCCCCGTGCGAGGCCGAGGGCTGGCGCCGCCGCGCCCCCTCAGCCGGCGGGGGGTCCGCCCGGGCGGGGCAAGCGGGGCTTCTGCTGGGGGGCTGCTGGCCCTCCAGATGATGGCTGGGCCCTCCAGATGATGGGCGACCCCTCGCATCGGCCCCACTCAGCCACAGCGAGAGCCACGCCGTTAAGAAAAAAGAACCTTTTTCCCTCCTACCTCTCGGAGAGTTTGGGGAGGGAGCGTGCCCCTGGTTGAGGAGCACAGTCCCCGAGGTGTAGCAGCCACGGGCTCACCGACCCCGGCTCTCTGAAGGCCATTGAAGTGTTGGAGTCTGCTTCCACACCGTCTGTGGCTGCCCCGGGGCTGCCAGAGGGGACCTGTGGCTGCCAAGGCTGGTGGTATGGACTGTGGAAGACCAGTTAGGGTTTTCCTTGAGAGGGCCTCAAAATGAGCAGCACCTTGTGCCTACCACAGCTTATGCCATGCAACAGTGTGTGTCACTGCTCCTCCAGATCGGCCTCCACAGTGGGAGTGGTCTGCCGAGACCCGGGGAGACTCGCCCACAGAGAAAAGGACTGGCTCTTCCAGAACGAGGGTCATCAAATTCACCTGGAGCCTCAAGGCTGGTCCCCTAGAGACCCAACAGGGTTTTCCATCACTCAGGTTTCCACTTTACCATGAATAAGGCTCCAGGAGAACTGGGTTTCAGGATGGTCCAAGCATGCAAACAAGTTTTGTCAGGCATATCTGTACGGATTACATCCAGCAGCCATGTCAGTCATACCTGACCTTCCACACTTAGCGGGCTCATGGCAGAAGGTACCCAGCTCCAAGACGCCTCTGAGCCAGCGACGCTTGTTCAGTTTGTGGAGCTGTACATCGGAAGAAACAGGCCGTGACAGTCTGGACAGGATTCCCTCTCCCTGTTCCATAATACCTCAAGCGATAGTTTGTGGTGTACAGAGACAGGGGCACCTGTGACGGGAATCACAGGAACTGAGTACAGCAGGTGCAGCCCTGCCTTTTTAGGGAGAATGGGAGGGAAGAAAATGTAGGGGTCAGGAAGCAGAATAAAGGTAGGTCTGTATCAGCTGTCTGCAAAGCTAATAGTCATTCATGGACTCATCTTCTCCTTCCCTGTTGGGAACAGTTCCTCCTCCGTGCCATGCCCTGTGTCCTGCCCAGGCATTGTGTGGCACTGTGCTAGCTGGCATGGGCCAAACAGCACCAGGAGGTGTGCTAACATTTAGGCAGTAATGGTGATCACAGGGCACTGACTGCGCACATATCCTGGACATGCTTAGTTTGCTAGGAGACCTGTATCCTCTGTCTCATGCACTGTGGATGACACTGCTCATGGGCAGGAAGTTTAATGTCCAGTGCCAAGGCTCTAGCATCTTCATGACACCCCAGGACGAACTACCCTTCATCTTACAAGTATATCATCTAACAAGCATTCTCTGTTCCCTTATATGTTTCATAGAATCACAGAATGGTTTGGGTGGGAAGTGACATTTGAAGATCATCTAGTCCAACTTCCCCTGCCATGGGCAGGGACATCTTTCAGTAGATCAGGTTGCTTAAAGCCCTGTCCAACCTGACCTTGAACACTTCCGGTGATGGGGCATCCACAACTTCTCTGGGCAACCTGTTCCAGTGTCTCACCACCCTCATGGTAAAAAATTTCTTCCATAAAAATATTTTCCATATGCTTCCACCTCACTTTGCTCCCCACCTCTGTTTCATCTCTCATTCCCTAAAGATGTCCTCTCCATACTTCTCCTCCCCTTTTTTTAATCCCTTTTCCAGCCCTCTTCACCTGGATACCTCCTCTCCTTGTATCTTGCCCACTCTTTCTCCAAGCTGTGTGCCAATTGGCAGATGAAGTCTAACCTTTAAATGAAAGCCCCCCAAAACCTGAAGAACTACTGAACTAAACCCCGTGATTTCAGCATAAGGGGAAGTTTGGGTTAAAGGAAAGATTAAATTAAAAAAAAAAAAACAAACCAAAACCTAGAGAAGGAGCAATATCTAGCTGAAACTAGTTTATCACAGTTCTCAATCTCTGAAGTATGAAATTTTCATTTGATTTACCTGATATCTTTATTACTTTGTGACTATTAGATTAATAATTGCAGCGGTGATACCCAGAAAACACATGCAGCACTTACCTTTCATGGGAATGCAATTCCTCCATGATCATGAGTGTTTTCTGGTTTGGCTGGGAGAAGGCATGCCAGAGGGGCAAGGGATGTCAGTGCTAGGGACTGAGCCATCATCTGGAGGGCCAGGTCACCTCTTGGAATATACAAGGAAATTCATTATAAGGCAAGGGAGATGTGGTACTGGTTCTTTTAATATTCTCAGCAGAATGCTGCATTTATATTTCTGAAGTTCAGGCTGGTTGCTGGTAAGAGGAGAGATCAGGGTAGATAAGGGGAGAAGAAAAAGAAGTAAAAGAGGAAGAGGAGAGGGCAGTGGCCGTAATTTATTTGCCTCTTGTCTGTGCACTTTTTTTTTGTTCACTTTTAATTTTCTGAACGTGAGAAATCAACCAATATATTTCAGAACTTGAACTGGATTTCTTTCTGAGGATGCTAGTCCTAAGAAGTAGTTAGCTAGTACATATATTCCTTTTGATGGGGTCAGCAATAAGCTGCATTGCCATACCTAATATGTTTAATGTCTAGGATATTTTATTGTATATGAGATATGGGTCTCATTTAATCACTGTAGTTATGAATATCATAACTGCAGTTAGGTGCTGTATCTGGAACTGCAGTTCCAGATAATTTTAGACATTCAATTCTATTTTGCACTGGTGAAGTCTGCTTTGATCAAACCAATCTTTTGTTTTAAAAAATTATGAAAAATTGTGAAGAAAATTTACAGCTCCTCACCCCATTATTTCTCTATTGCTCTCATTCCATATCCTAGGTCTGTTCTCTAGATCTCTGCCTAGCTGCTTGCTTACCCTTTCTGTGTATTTTTAGATGTGATCTCTTTCTTGTTAAGGCCATATATGTATCAACTTCTTACAAAAGAAAGTGGTCGAATGAGACCATCTACATTTTTACTTTTTTAATTGCATTTCTACCTAGAAGATATGTGAAGACAAGAACCTTTGCCATGTTAAAAGTTTCAAATATCTCCCTCTGAAAACAGTTTTTCTGAGTGATACTTGCCCTGCCTGAAGCAGTGCTACATGATTAATCGTTTACAAGGAGAAATTCCTTAATTTTGAGAGAAGTGGCTAATGGAGAAGAGAAAAAGAGGTCTCTCCAAACAACATGAATAAAAAGTTACTGGGAGACTGATGAGGCTGAATTAATAGAAGATGAATTAATAGAAGATCTTTAGTTTCTGCTCAGAAATACATATTCTTACTCTGATTAAAAGAATCTGTCTGATTTAAGGACAGTCAAATCAAACTCCAAGGCCTCTTCGTACTGAGAGACACACAATTATCAAATGGTGGTCAGGAATAATAGTTGTAGAGCTGATTTTAAACCCCATATGAAATATTGAAAGGGAGGGAAGGCTGTTCCAAAAGCAGAAGTGGGACATTTTATTAGGGCTGTTGGTGAGGGCAGCTATAGTTACATCTATGCACTTAATGCCAAGTGCCACAGATTCACAATGTCCACAATATGTAACACTTAGTCCTGGGATTCCTCTGGACCTTATCTTCCTCCTGTGGCTCTAAGGAATGATATTTTTTTTCTTTTTTTAATATGAATGTTTGAAACAGGGAGGGCTGTATTGCCTGCAGTTGGGGGTGTGGTGCATGCCCTAAAGTCACATGAAGGTCCATGGGGGTGTCTGAGGGCACAAAGCCCTCGCAGGGCTGTTGAGATACAACAGAGCAAACATCTGGGTCTTTAAGTCTCTTTTTCTATCATCATGGACACATTATATAATACTTCTAATTAATAAATCTAGCGCTGTCTAGGGCAGGCCAAATCTCTCCCAAAGCCAGGTTGGTAGTTTTTCTCTCCTCTCTCCCACAATAAGACTTCAAAGGTTCATTTTTTCATCTCAGTTGCTTCTGCTTCCAAAATGTTTACACCACGATGCATTTAAACAAATATCATATCACCCTTTCTGCTTTTCTGTTTGCGAGGTTGATGCTTGTCAAGCACTTTAGTAGCCTTACATACTGGGATGCACATTTGCTGATCCTAATAGCTCTTTTCTACCTCTGTCTTAGTCCAAAAGCATCTATCTGCAACAGGTATGACCAGAACGGTATGTGTAATCCTAATAAAGCCTCTTTGATGGGATCAAGATTTTTTTTTTTTAATGTCCGGAAACATCTCTTCTAATCATATTAGGATTCTGTTTCTGGTTTTTATGGCCCCATTACTTCTCTCATCCCATGTGGTTCTAACTAATTAAACAGATAAAGAGTCTTCTACCTGGATTTTGGTGCATTATCCTTTGAATGCGTAATGTTAAAAGCAAAGCAAACTTTTTGAGAAAACAGAGCAACTGAAAGCCTCTACGTTTTCTCAGCTTGGAAGAGAACTGGTCTGAGACAAAGTATATTGTTTTCATAAATTTTGTGAGGCACTTATACACTGTGACAATGAGATGGCATAAATAGCTATGCTGTCTGGTAGAAAATGTACTGACAGCCCTGGACTAAATTTTGAGAAATGAGTGGAAAGTTGATGGAGTAGGGGTCAAAGCCAAAGACCTCCAAATTTACAAAGACTAAGAGGTAGAATTTAGGCACATGTTTCATGACTGTCTGGTCAGTGGCTGGTAAAAACACAGTGCAGCATTTTAAATTACACATCCTCTCAGCTTCTGCTCCTTAAATAGTAGTGCATTTAATAAGCCAGCTTTTCATTGTTTCTTTTGTGTTACAGTCTCTCTTCATCATATTCAGTGGGAAAGTCTCTGCTTCAGGACAAGGCAGTTTTCACTGCTGACATTTCCCGCTGGCAGGTAATAGACACTGACATCGCCTTTAATCAAGGTGGCAGAATGGATTCCCCCGTTACCTGCAAGCTGTATTAGCACCTGCATTGCTAGGGTGCTTCAGTGACAGCGTTATGATCAGAGCCAAGAATTCTTCTAAATTCCTGGGTCTGGATGCAAACTTCCACTGCACTAGGTCCAGGGCATTCATCCTGCCTCCCACCCTTCCCCACCACTGCCACCTTCCCCTACCACGCAGGGAGGAAGCCCAGGCACACAGGCTAGATGGACACCATGGCACACCACAGTGGGTCCCAGACCTTCATAACTGGGGTCAGGGCACAAGGACCTGACAGGTTTTAGGCTGTTTGATGGTCAGAGGTTCAGGCTTGGGAGCCCAGGTAAGTCTAGACGCAGCCTTAGGGCATCGCAGCCACGTGGAGAGAAGCTATGTGAAGAGAAAGATAACAAAGAGCTTGGTTGTGAAGAGCGAGATTGCATCCTCCATCAGCCCCGAGCATACGCTGACACTTGGTGCTTTCAGGCACCTAGTGAATTTGGTGCTTGTACTTCATTACTGGTTTGTGGTGGAGAATTCCTTGAAGGTAGGGTGAACATGGCGTGCTACCTCCTCTAGTCTGCAACCAGGTTGTGCCTTTCTTCTGGTTAGCACCTTTGTATCTGCTGAATACTGACGTTACAGAAGACAGGCAGGTTTAAACGCATTTTTAAACATATATTTTACATCATTTCAGATCTCTCTAAAGCAGTCAGTGCAGAAATTGTGAAAGCACATGTCAGTGCTTTTGAAATACCATACAATTAAATGAGCATAAGCTCCATGCCAGGCTTTCCAATAAAGGAAAACTGCTGCAAGGAGTCTCAGGAGGTTGTCTAGTCTGTCCCTTTGCCCTACAGCAGCATCAGCCACGACCAAAATGTATCTCGATAGCAGCGAATGTTAACTGGAGAGGCTAAATGTTAATAGCCAAGATTTTTAATCCAACATACAACAGTCTGACATTAATCTAGAGCTAATAAGCAAAAATTGAATATTTTATCAGTCAGATTCCATTCCAGGTAAGACTGATCATTAACTATAAAACCTACAAGATTAAGCCCATTAGTAAAAGTGATGAGTGAATGTAAACACGTTACTCGTGAGCACACAGAGCCATAGCGCAAGAACGGAACACGGGTCTGAGTGCCATGGCACAGCCAGGCTGGCAGCTCCCCGGGGCCGGGGGCCAGGGCCACGGGGGCTCCCCATGGGAGGGCAGCAGGGCAGGCCCTGGCAGCCTGGGCCCGTCCCACCGCCAGCCCGGAGCAGCCGGGGGCACCGGGGCAGACCCAGCCCCAGGCACCGGGCACATCCCTGAGGAAGGGAACGGGCTGAGGATGGGCTGGGCCATGGGCCCACAGATGGGCCCGGCTCAGCAGGGCCCATGGCCGGGCTGGGCAGGGCTGTGGGGAGCTGGAGACCGGCCCTGCTGTAGTGTCACTGGGGCAAGGGCTGATGGCCCCAGGGGTCTGACATGGGGTCCTGGGCCGTGGGCAGGTGGGGGGAGCCCCGAGGGTCTGCCAAGGGGCAGGCGGGGCTGGTGGTGTCCTCAGGGCCCTGAAGCCAAGTGAAAACTGCTTTGCGTAATTTCAGGTTAGTCAGAAAGACCAGCAAAATTAGGTCCCTACTGAGACCATAATCATTAAATACAAGTGCACAAGTTTCTAGACCACAACATTATAACACCAAGTAATTTTGGCTTTCTTCTTAGTAGCTCTTTGTCTATTTAAACTTAAGGATCCTCCTGGCCAAAGCATCTGTAACTGGGTATGGAGGCAGCCTTCCGTTCAGTGGAGGGAGGCCGTGTAGGCTCTAACACACTGCGGAGTCAAACACACGTCCCCTCGTTAGATCTCACGGGGAACTCGTTCATCACGACTGCTTGTGTAATGAAACCCAAGGAGTGGAGGAAAGTAGATGTGGTGTCTCAAACCATTCCAGCTAGTCCTACTTCGTAGTCTCTAGTTTCCTTTCCCACTCTTTGTCCTAATGAGCCTGCTTTTACAAATCTCTGACTGATGTAACCACTATTCTGATTCAAGGATTAATAACAATTATGGTAATTATACACGTATAGGCATATTTACTAATATAGCCAAAAAAGAAAAAGCAGGGGAAAAAACTTTAAACTAGCATAAATTATTTTCCCAACATCAAGCTCATCCCTGTACTATGCTAATCTCTTCCTGATCATTAGTGACAGGTCAGGCTGGTCCAATTTCCTATTACTTTTCTCTTTTGCAAAATTTTCCTCCAAAAGAAATCCACTATCACATTTGCAGTGATGTTCGCTATTGGTTTTAGCACGTGTAGCTGGCAGAGGTGCCTGGTACTGCCATAGCATCTGTGACATGGACTTCTACCAATCTCGAAAGACACTTCGCATTCATTCACAGGCAATGCCAGTTCCCACCATGGAGAAGTCCTAACAGACAGGTCCACAGGTAAACCATACAAAGAAGGATAATGACAGAATGGAAAGCAACTTTTTAAGTAGATGTAAAGGAGTTAGAAAAATTAAAATCTCTTAGAAGGTAAAAAAATGGAAAAGAAAAAATAAATCTCAACAGCAGCAGCTAAACTGAACTCCATGTGTGCATCATGGCAAGGTGGAGCACTGGTTTCCCCATTGTCCAGGCTGGAGAACTAGTCTGAGTGAGGTGCTCCCAAGCCGTCCAGTTCACCTGTAGCATAAATGCCACAAATGAGACCACCAGGCAGGGCACGACCTGGAATGGCAGAGAGCAGTCCAAATGAGTATCTTCCTGCTTCAGACAGAGCCAGACTTAATTTGCCATTTGGAAGGATATTGTTCCAAAATAATCACTGTTTTGTAAGCAGTGACCAGAAGACACATGTTCTGAACTGAAAATCAACAGTCTTTGCTATGTAATGCCTATCTTTTTTTCTGACCCTTTTTTAGAGTCTGTTTGAGCTCAATTTTTTTTTCTTGAACTAGATGAGCAAAGGCTAAAAATGCAAAACAGATGATAGCTGTGAAATTCCTTCTCATACCTCTAAACAGACAGTGCTCTCTGTAATATGCATTGCCCTAACTCAGAACACATGAGGAAATAAACCACTCATCCTTTTAACAAAAATGACTCCCACATCCTTTGCTGATAACCTAATCTGAAAAGTTCCTGAAGAGAGACGTTATGTCTCTCACTCATATCAAACGTTCTCTTAGTGAATAATGACAGGTGACCTTTTGTTTTTTCTTAATCATGCTGGTCCTGCTGCTTCGCATCTATTGAAGTCACAGCACACCGTTTCCATCCATCACTTGAAAGATGGCCACTGCCAGCCTTCATTTATTCCCTCCTACTCTATTTCATCTGAACTGGAGTCAAACGGAGTTCCTAGGTTTGCATTCCTCTGGTTCCTCATTCTCTAATTATGTCTTTTCCCCTACGTTTCTTCTAATGCCTCATTCCCTAATTCCTAGCTATGGTGAAACAGACCAGCATCAGTAGCAAAACTCATGTTCTTCTGAAGAAAAAAGCATACAGGGAGATATTCTGGAAGCTCCTACAGTGCAAACTTAGGAAAGAGTTGAAATAATGAACAACAGGCTATCATGTATCAATATGGAGGTTATTGTTACGGAGAGGCTATTATGTATGTATTATGTATTACTATGTGTGTATATGGTAATGCTGCTGTGTCTACTCGAGGGATGTTTACACTTCTGTGCGCATCTCCACAGTCCAGGATGGCCCTATGTAAATTGAAGTGGCTTCAGTGAAGAGCCCTGAAAATAATAAATGGATTGGGAAATATGCTTGCTAGTGAAAAAATCTAAATTTAAAGAAGAGAAGGTTAAGAGGTTATAGTTTTTACAGTTGGGATTTGGTTCATCTTATGTTGACCATCTGCACTGGCCAACAAGCCCCCTTCTTGGGGCAAAGGAAGAGATAGGTAGGTCTAGAGACTGATTTATACTATACTAGGATAGTTAATCAAGAGAGATGGGACAAGTTTCCTCCTGAGATGTCTGTCTCTCTCCAAGGACACCTAACTAATTGACTTAGACTAGATAAACTTTCAGATGATTAGAACTAGTGAAGTAAGTCCCACTCCAAGTATGTACTTAGGGAGAAAAGAGCTACTCATAGAGTTCTTCAGTGAAGGTGACAGAAATGCTAACTAATACTTCTAACTTAGAAAAACAGGAGAAATCAGTACAAATCTTCCCTGGAAACTTACCACTTGGGTTATTTTGTACAGACCATAGGATCTTGTCTTTGTTCCTGAAAAGCAGCAGGAGGTTGTGCAAGCAGCAAGCAAGATGAACTGGCTCCTTGCTCCTCCATGGAGGCTAGGACTACCTCTGCAAAGGCCTGTGCTGTCTTGCTCATTCTCTGTGCCTTTCGCTAGTGCCCCTCAGTGCCCTGAAGCAAAGCTGGTACACTTCCTGAATGAGCATGGAGAACCTTTACATAGGAAGACTGGGACCTTGCTAATGACTAACGTCATAGCACAGATTTTAAGCACCCATAGACACAAACAGCATTAGCTGTATGCTGGACCAGAATCAAGATTTTATCTTATAATTGCCCTTTGCACTCTGTGTTTTCTAAACATGCAAAATCCTGGCATTGCAAAGTGCTGAGTTTAATCCAAATCTTTCTGTGCTAAGTCCTCTGAAGTCAGGGCTTGATCCTGTTCTTTGAGACTTTGGGTAGATTTTCCATACTCATGTTATTTTTCTTTCTATTGTATACACAGTTTTCATTCTTTTCAGGCCTAAACTTTCTCCAGAATCTTTAATTACCCTGTAAATTCCCAAGTCCAGCTCCTCATCAGCTTTTCCTTGTATGCTTCCTTTAACTCATTTCCATAAAAGACAAACCTCCTCCAGAGAATAAAAAAAATGCATATGTATCCACTTACTAGATGTACAGTAGTTTAAAATCCATAGAATCTGGATCTAAATAAGCAGGGTTTTTCATGTCTTCATGCTATTTTTCATCTCTCTAAGTATTTAGGTCTGGTTTTGCTTATTGTCTTCCATTTTATAGCCCACTTCTTTTGAAACACTTGGTTATTTTAATAAGCCTAACTTGCAACGGTGTTTTGTTTATATTAGCGCTTCTCTACAGTGCAGCCAGGATCAGTCCTAAGTCTCTTTGTTTTCTGCAAAATGAGCCTGCTGGATTCACTTCATGTTTACAGATCTCCTAGAGAAGCCAATCTTCTCTTCTAGTTTCAATGAAATAAAAATATTTTGAATTTAGGTGCATCAGAACTCTAACTACTGTCACGTACATACACAGAACAATAGTTTCAGGTAAAATTATTATTTGGTCTCATCTCACATTTCTCATGATCAATATTTTGTTTTCATGAGGTAGCCAGCATGTAGTTAGTGTGACTGTGGGTTGTATTTCACAAACATATTTTGGAGGAGGTCAGTGCTAGACAAGGTATCTTAAAATGCTCTTACTTTACAAAGAGCAACCAGCTGGACAGCACCAGGGGACCTTGTCATTGTCCCATTCCTCAGCTCAAGGAGATCTAGTTTCTTGTCGCTAATGACTGCACTGAATGGAGTTGTCAGGGCCGAGAGCAACTTTAACTATTTTACCTAAAGAGCTCACCTGGTCCCAGCTCTATCTTCCTGAACTAGATTCTTGAATCAGAATATCATCTAAATCTATAATATCATCAACCGTCTAGGTTGCAGTGTGAAAACAGAAGTTTGTCATGTTCAAATGCCTGATCCTACTGTCTGCATGCTTGGGTGAAGAACTGCCCTCATCCTTCATCTTCTGGCAATTATCATTTCACAGCAGATGGCAGAAAAAATCAAGGTGAGCCTTCTTCATTTTCTGTGTTGGGTTTAAAATCTTGGACCTGAGCCATTGCATGCATTTGACTGATTGCCTCCTTTCTGTATGAAGTGGCCATTGCTTTCTCTCATGCCCTTCTGGGGAATGGTTGATATCTGATGGTGATGTGTCAGACATTTGTAACTCATTGTATGCAGGCACTTGCAATAGGGTACTCAGCAAGGCTATTTCCATCTGCTTTGCTTGTTCAGACAAGCATCCTTTTATTTTAAATGTTTTACTAGAACACCAAATGATGCCCTGGGATCAGGTCCTGCACTGATTTGAGTCTGTACTCTTTTTGAAGTTTTGCCTGCTTCCTTAATGTCCTTTTGGTCTGCCTTGTTTTGCATTATTTTCTTCTGGTTCCCCATTGTTGGCATGGTCTACCGTTGCTGAGTGAGCCTGAACTTTCTCAGTCTTTATTCCTGTTCCTGCATGTATCTGCAATATAAGCATAGCAGTAAGGGAAACTGCTAAGACATCTTTCTGAATACAGTAGCACTGCTTACTGCTCTTGTTTGCATTGTGCATATGGCTGGTTCAGCTGTGGCTTGGTTCATCTGCTATGTCTCTCCATCAGTTTGGTGATAGGTCACAAAATAAGTTGCATTGTTTGGATTTTTTTAGTATTGCAGACTGTGGTACGAGGGACTAGTTTATAGCCATCTGCAACTTCAGACACATTTTTTTGCTTGGCGTATTGCTGATCACCGATGTATTTTGCGATCTTGTTCCAGGGACTGTCGGAGTTGGTGGAGAGACTCATACTGGTGTCAAGGACTGTTTTCTGAGAGCCTGTGTTATGGTTTTTGTTGCTATTCTAAAATTCCTGTGTTTGAAAAAAATGGTTTATTTTTCCTGCATGATTTTAGATGAAAAGAATATTACTGTGTGCAAGCAGTTCACTGAAGTTAGACAGACTTTTGTCTAAGCCACACAAGTTTCTGGAACCGGTACCTATCCAGAGATACCTGGACAGAGGTACAAGAAATATTTCATCTGGTAATTCTTCTGGAAAACAAATGTGACTTTTAAGTTACGTCAGTCAAGTGAAGCGATTGAAGCAATTGTGTCAATCAGGTCTTACGAATTCACAGTCATAAATGCCTTAGCACCAATGTAAGATTTTAATAAATCAAGTATATTTGCATATGTTCATACTTGGCGAATATGTATAGACAATACCAGAAAGAAATGACCTTTTGAATATTGGCTAGTGATTTCAAATACCCTGAGTTCATTAGAATAGTCAATATCTCGTCTGGGATTGACTGACCAATAAAAATAGTAGAGATAAGCAAAGTAAACACACTATGATTAATTAGTGGTCATTGGTCCACTATATATAAGATGTGGTATTTCTGAAAAAAAACCTGACATTTTCGTAGGAGACGCTGGTATTGCAAACATTATATAACCACAAGGCTTGCTTAATGAGGGAATGTGTTCTGAAGTGAGATTCTTTGATGTACTTGTATCTTTTAAACTGGCAATCAGTAGCCATATCCCCATGAACGCTGGCTTCTACTGCATTACAAAATATCATTCCCTTGGGAAACAGGTATAGGTCTTCCTCAGAAGAAGGTGTTGCACAGCATGGATTAGTCCTCTGTTGCACAGCTGCTAGCGTCTGTGCTCCTGTAGACTTGGTCCCATGGTGAGCAGTGAGAGATCTTGCAGAAGCTAGCCTGTAGCCACTGAGTTATATACCCGGGAGTCAAACTCTTAAAACCCTCTGTTCTGCCATTGAGCTGTCTCCCAGGGAAAGCCAGGACCATTTGCATGCCCCTAGGAGATCACAATGCATAAAACTGTTTTCTAGGTTGCAGTGCTAGTGCAAACTGTGTTGTAGAGCTGCGCTGGCTGATAGCGTCTGTATTTACTCAGATTGATCCAAAGGTCAGAGGTAGACTTGCAGGTTTCAAAGCTACGTGTTGCAGCTACATGTTGATGGAGGGCCAGAGAGGCCTCCTGAAGGCAGGTTGGTGGCTGCATTCACACTATTTCAGGTGGTGCTGATACTGAACACATTGCTAATCCATGTGAGGAAATAGTGAGACTTTGGCCTAAGAAGGTGTAGAGGAACCCAGCAAAATAAGCAGTGCTGTTGTTCACTTGAACAGCCTTTCTGGCCACTCTGAATGGGAAGGGAGATGGCAGTCATGCTTTAAACCACAACAGACTCCTTCGAGGTAACTCTCCTCTATCTAAAAGTTTGATTTATCTCTCGCAAAATCGTGCCTGGAATGTTCCATGTCATGTTTTCCTTTGCATAAGCCTTTGTAAAGTAAACAGTGTTCATGCCTTGTAAACTGCGTTGGGAAATTTCATATCTAGTTCTCATCTTGTGGTATGGCAGCGTTGCTGTACCTACTTTCACAGTGGTTTTCTATGCTTGAAAAAGAGGTTGCAGATGTACAAGACTTTGGCAATGAACAGTACACAGTGAAGTGTGGGTAAAGCTTAGATGAAGGACTTTATGGTGACAGGAGGTTAAGATAGCACAGATACTGGCACAGGTACTGTAGAGGAGTGAATGTAGTGACATTTAATTGATCCAGACATGGAATATTGCCATAACAGCTGTTTGATGTTGATTGATTTCTTCATTAGGAATAGCTGTAATTTGTTTTCACTCCCCTCTGAAAAGTATTCATGGTAACAGCCTATGCAAGGTGTCCTGAGCGCCAGATGAAAGTTGGCCAATGACTGCAGAAACAGGTACGGCACCTGTGGCTAGGACATGCTCTAATAAAGGTAAGCACAGGGATTCTGCAGACCCAGAGCACAGTTCCTCGGTGGATAATCTTGCAGGCATACAGTAGGTCTTATGTGGCCAGAGCACTCACTGTTGGATTTGAGGACCTTGTTAAACTTGGGGACATTGGAACTTGGCTCTGGGGTTTATGTCTTAAGATGGCACTGTGCATTCAGAATAATCTTTCCCTAAATGACCAAGGTGAGATAATATGATGTCATGGGCAGTAACTGTGTAATTTCTTTAAAACAGTTTCCAACATTCATAGCCTGCTGGTCTTCATCATTCCAGCAACTGTAAAATACATCCTGAACAAGGACCTGTTCCAGAGATAATGGTGTTGCTTATTACCCACCAGATAATGTCATTCTGAATTTTAAAGAAAATTACTCTTTGTACCCTGTAAACGAATCCCGAGGAACTGTTTGTCTTCAAAGCGTGGTGTTCTGCGAGACTGTGGCAAGTGATCTGCAGATGATCATGGAGCTAACATCACCTTCACAGTGTTTCCAATTAAAACTGTGCTGAAGATGCATGGTTGCCTACAGAAATTCTGAGAGGTGACATGGGCCTGAGGGATAAAAAATCTGGAAATCACCAAGTGAAGAACGCCAGATGCCGTAACCTCTGGGTGTTATGGAGGAGTGAAGATAAAATACAAATGAATATTAATGTCTGGGGACAGTTTAATGATACAGCATAAAATTTAAATGATGTCATTAATTCCTAAGTATGGAACAACATTCTTTCTGAGAGGACTTGTTTTGATTATGATTGGAGATCTTTAAAAAAATAAGGCTTTTCTGTTCATAAACGTCTGCCTGTCTTTGGCTGATGTGAAGTGCATATCTCAGTTCTATCCACTAGAAATAGTGTAAGACTTGAATGTCTTACTGTGAAGAAATACTTCCAGCACTTCCAGATGCAAGCTATAGCTTAAAATTCATACATGCCATACACAGCATCAAATAGTTTACTTCAAAGGAGAGCTGTCACTGCATATATTCTGCAGTTAGCATTAGTCCTGTCCTATCCTGCACTAATATTAGTCATAGACTGTACTAATTTTAGTTGTATTTCAACATTATTAGTGCTCTACAAGAGGCATTCTTTGTAAACATTTGTAACAGAAATAAATACTGAAGAGGAATATCATAAGATTAACAATTTATATCACAGGCCTCATTATTTGATAGTTATTCATCTTGTTAGCATTTTGATCTGTGTTCAATGTAAGACAAACTGTATTGTCACTATTTGCTTTTGAATAGGCAAGCAAAAAGGTGATGTGTCTCAGCTATGTTATGAAGTACCTGTTTGTTCGCTTTTGTGTGAACAGTGTCAGCTTTTATTACATTCTCTTGACATTGGTTCTGTTCTAGCAAGATTCCTCTTCTTTTTCCAATATCTAATCATGCTCCCATCAAAGTATCAGTCCCTGAGGGAGAGGGAAGGAGGGGAGAAGCACATTTGTTGCCTGCCAGGAGACAGAGAAGCTGGTTTTATTTATAAGGAAAGTGATCGAACAACTTGTTTTAAATGTATGAAGCAGCAAAATGGAAAATCTCGAGTTTTATCAACAATTAGGTTATTTTTTTCTCTACATGTCTACCTTTGGTAGATTTGTCTGATACTCAACAATGTTTCATAATCCAGCAAAATCAGAACACCACCTCAGAATACAATTAAAAATTATGTTCTGGTTATTACTGTAGTCCTATGAAGCCTCAGAGCCTGAACACATGTCCTGTACTTAGATCTCAGTACAGAAAAATTTTCAGTGCTGGCATTTGAAAAGGCCATGGCAATTAAATGAGATAGAGGGAAAGCATTCTACTAGCTGGTGTATACTTCTCTAGAAAGTTCATAACCTTAGTGATTTCAAGACAGATTACAGATGAAGTAATCTTCAAGTAAGTAATTATGATAATGTCACCTTATCTCCTTGTTGACATTGGTCATATTCCGGATCATAGTTATTGTCCAAAATGTCCATAGGTCATACATGTTCATGAGCTGTAAGGGGCATTTGTGTTCCCCAGCAGACTATGTAACTGCGGTTTCTTTGTGACTGAAGGATTTACACTTGGTACAAAAAAGAGAAGAGCTGCCCACAATCATCCTGTTTCCATGCTGCCTCTCACACTCCAACCAGCCTATAAAATACAGCTGGATGGTGCTAAGCACCAGGCAACATGGAGCTGCTCATTGCCTTGAAAGGTAGCAGGGGAGCCGATGTCCCGCAGGCTCTTGCTGCTGTCTGTCAGTGCAGACAGGGGAAAGAAACATCACAAACCTTAAAGCATGGTGTGGCACATCATTATATTGTATGATGAGGTATTCTTCTGAATCCAGAGGATGAGGATTTGGGCCTCACTCCTTCCTGGTGCAACTGAAGGTCTGGTTTTGTGGTTTGTTTTTTTTTTCCCCCGCTGGCTTGTCTTTGAATTTAGGAGAGGGAATTTCAATGTTGCTTCAGTTGAAAGTCAGCTGTTCCAGGAGCACAGATAAGTAGGTAGGAAAGCAGGGAATACACAAATGTAACTCCCTCTTCAGCTGGGCTTGGGCGGGTGGGGGGTGGAGGATAGGAGGAAAGCATAATCAGCTCTTTTTCAAAGTGGAAGTACTTGCTTTGACCAGTTCTAGTGAAAAACGGGGTTAGTAAAAGGTGATGCTGCGTTACAAGCAGTCAGTGAAGCTGCCCAGGAGCCTCCTGAATTGGGATCTCGGAGATATAGTGCTTTAGCAGAGGCATACACACAGCAAAGCTCACTCCGGGAAAGGCTGAGGTTCCTCACACATCTTCACTTAACCTTTGCTCTTTGCCATTAGCAGAGACTCCCAGGAGATGCCTGCCCTGATAGCCAGTGTAGCTTCGTGTGCCTATTCTCTACAGAACGAGCATTTATATCTTTTTTTGCACTGTAGTTACAAGTCATATCCCTATGCCTTACCCCTACCTTCTCCCCTCAAAATATTTTGTCTTGAGCTGTTTTCTGAGGTTTCAAAACACCTTTTCCCCTGCCTTTTGGCCATCCCCTTTCCTGTATACCTTCACAGTTACAAAGCCTAAGCCTCTCTGTTCCTTTATTCAAAAACAAGATATCTTATTTCTTACGGTCTTAATAGTAGCATATCTGTTTATTGCTGGAGCATTATAGTAAGGAAGGATTAGTATTGATACTGGCTGTGTCAAGGACCTGACTTCAAGCCTCAAGAGATTTCTAAGCCTCCTGGCTACGTGACAAGCACATTAAGGTCTTTGGAGAGTGCAGAGTATAAACAAGAACAGGAATACAAAATGTGAACCAGGAGAAACAGAATCAAGTCACTCTTGGAGAGCAAAAGTGGGGGAAAAAAGGGTGAAAGCAGATGCAGAGAGGTATGTTCAAGACTTTGCGTTAAATCTACGTCAGCTCTACAGGCATCTGCAGCAGGCACTGAGAGCTCATGCTCAGACCTGCAAGCTAAATCTAGATTTCCTCTTGCCAAAGAACAGTCAGAACAAATAGGCTACCTTAGCCTACACTTTAACAAGCCAAATGTTGCCAGGCCTCTGCAGGCTGCCCTGTTATGTGAAACAAATTCACAATATATTTACTTTTTCTAAATGTTGTCTTTTTAGCTCGGTTTCGACAGCAGCTTGCAAATGACTCTCCTTTTCTGCTTCCCGATCAGAGAATCACTTGGACATCATTTTTCTGCAGCAGCCCCTGCAATGAGGATGCATGCCTTGACCTCCTCTGCCTAGTTTAGTGGCACAGTTTTTTTAACCCTCTCCTCAGGGGTCATACATCATGAACTTACCCAAGAGAAAGATATTGTGACAAAATGGTTGTGACGCACTGTTACACACAGGGGCATGGAAAGAGACCTGAGGAGATCATCTAATTCACTGCACCATCCGGAGGTAGGATTGACTATACCTAGACATTTATCTAAACTGTTCTTAAAGGCACCTAAGGATATGTCTTAGCAGCCACCTATTGCAATCTTTTCCAGTCCTTCACTGTCTTCTGTTTAAGAATGTTTTTTTCATTATGGATATTAGGAATCTAAGCCCTGCAGCTCTTTTGCATATTTTAAGATTTTCAGCAGATTTTCCCTCAGCCTTCTCTTCTCTAGGTTATACTTCCTTCAATTCTTTCTTCTAGGTTATGTTTTCATGCCCTCTGATTATTTGAATTTCTCTCCTCTATACTTTCTCCAGTTAGCGAACATCTTTCTTGAGCTCTAAACTGATCACACTATTCCAGCTGAAGCTTCACTAACACTGAATAACGTGGAAGGATTCCTTCAGGTACCTCATGATGCCTCCCAGTATCGCATTTAGCTTTCTCCTAACAACATGACGTTATTGAATTATGCTCTGCTGTGACCCACCATAACCCCCATATCTCCTCCTGATGAAGGTTTGTATTTGTACAGCTGATTATTCTTTCCTGTCTGCTGCATCTTTCAGGTCTCCCTTCCGTTTACTTTAGGTAGTACCTTCAATTTGTCAGGATTGCTTTGAATACTAATTTGTATTTGCAGTCCCTCCTGCTTAATGCCTGTGCAAATACAGTAAACATCCTCTCTATTCGATCATCTCGGTCATCAGTGAAAATATGAAGGGCCCCAACAGATGTAATTGCCCATTTCGACAGTGTTTATTAGTAGCTACTCTTTGAGAGTAGTTGCTCACTCACCTCTCAGAAGTTCCATCTAGACCATGTTTCCTCATTTTATTTGTGAGGGTGTCACCAGAGGGACTATGTTAAGAGCATCACTTTGACTCCTATTGATCTCCACAGCTGCTGTGTGGTTATACCTGGATCTGGGTTCTTTGAGTTAAAATCCTCCTTCTTTTATTGTGTGCACAGTATATTGGCCTGTACCTGTGACTCTTTCTGCAATAAGGATGATAGCAAAAGTAATAAATTATAGTAATGGAATTGCTCTTTTTTTTGAGGAAAGAAATAGCAGATGGATTCAGCTTGCAGATTAAGACTGGAGAAGACATCTACCTGTGCAATAGGGGTCTAACCTCCTGTTATAATCCACGGGCAACTAGTCAGGACAGTCAGTTCAGTCTAGAAGGCTACTCAGCTCACTCAGAGGTATACAGTAATGTCTAGTCAGGTGAGTTGACTCTAGACTCAGTTTTCTCAACTGGATCTCCACTGACTGCAGCAGGAACTTAGACATAGGCCTGATTCTGGGTGCCTTGATCTGTGAGCCAAATCCCGCCTGCTAAATTCTGTATAACACACAGGATAATATGCTGTATTCAGTGTATTCTAGTCATGTTTTAGTACACGTTCTTAGAGTGCAGAAGAAAAACAGCAAGAAGGGTAATATTTACAGTGCAAATAGGAGTAATGCTGCAACACTGGAATTTGTTATTGCTGATCTCTCAGTAACTACTTACAGTAGTGGGTGGTGATCTGTCATGTGAAAGGGATAGTGAGTCTTCCTAACCCCGACCTATGAGATCATCTTAAATTACTAATGTTGCTCACGTTTATAGTAATTGGACTTTATCCTGTGAAAAAGCAGGAGACTGGGGAGGAAAATAACGTAATAACAGAATGAGAAGCATGCAGCAGAAACACTGTTAAAATTTGTTTCCCTTATAATTTGATTTCCTTTCAAAACTTCTTATCACATACATGAGAGGGAGGTTTCTATACTGGTATGAGAGATCACAAAACAGGGAAGGATTTTTGGTACGGATGTAGTTTCAGCTGATGAAGTTTTGCCTGGAAAACAGCTCACAACAATTTGCTATTTTACAGATATTCACAACCATCAGGTTTTTTTTTCTTGCACAAGTAGAGAAAAAGACAGGAATTTGTGAGAATCCAACTGAAATAAAGTAAGAAAGAAGAGTAGCTCTGCAGGCTGCAGCATTACAAGGGCTGTCTGGTTTGGATTTAGGCTTCGTTTTGTTGGTTTGTTTTTTTTTTTCAAAATGCCTCTTGCCCTCTGGACTCCCCTTTGTCTATAGTATGGTTGCAGACAGTTCTTCCTTGGAGGCATCACTTTACATCTCCTCTTCTACCTGTCACTGATTCTCAGCTGTAAAGACTTAAATATCATCTAAGTATGAAGATGAATGTGGATGACAAGATCTGTTCTTCAAAAGCCTTGGCTGCTAACTGAATATCTGAACTTTACCTCCCCTTTAGTTGCCCCAGCTGCTTAAACTTGGATGCTGTAAGACAGACTCTCCTGGCTGAAGTTGTTGTAGACTGGCAGTATCAACCTTGTTTGTCCCTGACCAAATTCATGTCAACTTACGTTAACTGCAAGAAGAAGCAAGAGCTCATAGTCATGGTATTTCACAAAACGTCATGAAATGACAAGAGTGTTAGAGCAACTCTCTTGTTAGCACATGTCACCACTCTAGCTGCAGCATCGGGAGAGGCAGTCTGCACACTGGCCCCGCAGCCCAGGCTCGCTCTAACCACCAAACTTTTTAGTTCAGCCCTGGGGCAGCAAGCTAGGAGCAGGTGTTATAACCTTTCCATTCACTGCCAGGGCTTCAACAGGGCATTTGGCACCTCCTGATCCCTCTGATATCCGTGCAAGATCCTCACCATCCCACAGCTGGCAGCTGGACAACTTCAGTGTAAAGTTGCTTTTTAAGAAGTTTGCTGTCCCAAACATCTGTTCATCCCAGGAGGCTTGGAAGTGTAAAAACATGGTGGGCAAGATTTGGGGTTATGTCAGGCTCTTCTGTATGTATGGTGTGATATTACTGGCAGCTTCAGGTGTAATAAGAAAAGTGGAGTGCTGTGATTTTGCCTTTTCATGTTTTGCAAGTTTAAGGACCATTCCTGTCCCCTTCTGCTGTCTAGAGCTATCCCCTGGTGTGCTGGGTTTGTCTGGGATAGAGTTAATTTTCCTTATACTAGCTAGTATGGGGCTATGTTTTGTATTTGTGCTGAAAACAGTGTTGAAAACACACTGATGTTTTAGTTGTTGCTAAGTAATGTTTGCACTAGTCAAGGACTTTTCAGCTTCCCATGCTCTGCGAGGCACACAAGAAGCTGGGAGGGGGCACAGCCAGGATAGTTGATCCAAACTGACCAAAGGGCTATTCCATACCGTATGACGTCATGCTCAGTATATAAAGCTGGGGAAGAAGAAGGAAGGGGGGGACATTTGGAGTGATGGCGTTTGTCTTCCCAAGTCACCGTTAGGTATGATGGAGCCCTGCTTTCCTGGAGATGGCTGAACACCTGCCTGCCCATGAGAAGTGGTGAATGAATTCCTTGCGTTGCTTTGCTTGTGTATGCAGCTTTTGCTTTACCTATTGAACTGTCTTTATCTCAACCCAGGAGTTTTCTCACTTTTACTCTTCCGATTCTCTCCCCCATCCCACCGTGGGGGGAGTGAGCGAGCGGCTGTGTGGGGCTTAGTTGCTGGCTGGGGTTAAACCACGACACCTGATGCTCTGCAGGACACTCAGGTTCTTCATCCTCTTGAGCTGACACAGGCCCTGCTTGTCATGCCTGGTGTCACCTTTACAGTGTGAAATGAACAAAGCTTTTACAAGCCTGGCTCTGTTAGACAAATTTGCAAGCCTTCACATGTGACTTAATTGCAGTCCACTGATTCGGGGTTTGCTGCTAGCATAAAGCTTTCTTCCACTTATTTCTGCCCATTCTCCAGCCTGCCAGATCTCACAGAAGGGATGGGAAGAACTAGGAACGACACACTTTGCAGTAGATACAAGCCTGCCAAATTTCCCTTCCTGAGCACAAAACTTGCACAGAAGCCTGCTTCTTCATGCTTTCCACTGCACTTCGCTTATGCAGTGGCCCTCTTCCCAAACACACAGCCAGCTCACTGCTCTCCCCATCCCACAAGCCAACACAGCCTTCTGCAGCCATGCAGCAAAATGGGCTAGATGCATCCACTGTCCCGTGCTCCTGGGCCATACTATGTCTCATTCTGTAGCTGAAGGTCCATGGGATCCTTTGAGACCAGGATGCGAGGCAGACCTGAAAGGAGCTTCCCTGGCTGTGCGGACCTACACAAAGAGTCTCTGATACCATACTTGTCCTGCAATAGTAGCCAGGTGCACACAACATCTCCAGCCCCGGTAATGTAGCCTAGCCAAGGTGGATCCACTAGCAGCCTTACGTCCCGTATGCACTAGTCAGCACCACGTACGCAGGACAAAAGTCATCTTCAAACAGCTTTCGAAAGAAACCATTTTTCAGCTTGTGAGGAAGCTGGCTATTAACCCGAGCTGTGAAAACCAGGGGACTAGCTCTGCTTTCCTGGCTCGCTCCTTGCGGGGCTGGCCAGGTCAGCTGTGCCCAGCAGGAGCTGCAGGGCCGCTCTTCCCAGGAGCGGCGGTACGTGAGCTCCACCTAAAGGCTCAGCCCCAGCCCAGCCCTAGCTCTCTCCCAGGAAGGGAGGAGGGATCCGCAGGGATTTCTTCATGCCTGAGCCTCACCCTGTGCTCCACCTCCAGGGAAAAGCGTAGGTTGCTCAGCAAAATGTAGGAGCAGTCAGTAATGCCCTTTGCCTCCGTTGCAGCCAGGTGTGCTGCTGACCTAGCATCATTTTGTATTTATCACCTTTTATTTTATTGCGTTCAAGGTCATTCATGCAGTTATTTTGTCTGACAGCAATGGCACTATTGAGGCTTAAACGCATAAAAATATATTTATGAATATATAAAAGTAGATTTGAGCATGTCTGTGTATGTTTCTCTTTTATATCTTGTTGAAAGACTGTAATATAAATCATTTCCCACAAAGCTGTGGTCATCAAGGCCAGAAACTATAGCTTTCCCCATCCTAGAGTAAACAGTCTCCTCCTCCCTGTCTCTCTGTGTGTGTGCATGTGTTTGTGTGTGCACATACGTATACACATACACATACACTTGTATCTATCATTACAGTTTCAGGGAAATAACCACTAAGTAGTCATTAGTGAGTTTCCAACACCAGGTCACAAAAAAGATAGCCCCAGTGTCCCGGCCTCTACAGTGCCTGCAGATGAAAAGCCAGAATCAGCACATCATTCAGTCTTTGAAACAAGATGCAAAAGAGGAAAGAATTCTTCAGTATAGAGGAGGATGATGCATATATTTGCCCCCCTGAGGCTGTTTCCAAATTGGAGAGTACAGAGGAAGAGAGGTGGACTACCAGCTCCTCACTGCTCAAGGCCTCAAAGCCAGCAGCAAACATAAACAAAGAAACAACATGGGAGAAAATAGGAAGCACAGGGATGGGTTCTCCCAGTGTAGGGACTCTCTTGCACTTCAAAGGGAATGAAATAAGTGAGGCAGTAGTAACTCTAGTCCCTGGAGTGGTAATATTTGAACATATATAGCTCATATAAAATTAGAATTGGTTTTAAGTCTGCACAGTCTTGCTGTAGGAGGTCACAGCAAGCTTCTTTGAGCATCCCATTCCCAGTTACTGGGAGTGTTTGGACAAGCTCTGTGTGTGACAATGTGGAGATGTGTCTGACATTAGCAGTGGGATCCCCACAGCTCGATTGTTTCCACGTGTTAGAGGTGCAGGGTGGGTAAGGAGGAGCAGGGCAGGTGAAAGGGATGACGAAAATTTAAACGAGCATAACTCTGAATTTTCCTCAGTTAAAGGCAGCTGACTTGTGAACGTCTGGCGCTGAGGGCTGCCAATATCCTAGGCAGGCGCATCGCAAAACTGGATCCTTCCCCCTCTCTTCCCTCCTTGCCTCCCCATCACCCTCGGGCAGGAGGCTTTGCGGTGCTGGCCAGGGTTTGCTCTCACTGAAGTTAGTGATTGCTTTCCTTCGGTGTGAATTAAAGTGGAGTTAAGCCAATACTGAGCACCTTTGAAAAATCCTACTCAGAATTCATTTAGTGTTTATTCAATTAAGTATTAATTATGGGATCTCTTTAGCTAAAGAAAATGCCTTTCTGTCATCTCATGAAAGTGTAGAATATGGTGTCTTAGTTCCCCCAAGCATCCTCTGCTGCATTTCATCTTCTCATGTATTTTTCCCACAGTTACGGTCTGTAGAAAATAACTACATTTTTAAATATAATTCCAGTTATGAGGAATGGCACAATTTCTAAACACCATACAACAATTTTGTTAAAGTGCCAGTAATCTCTTTGTCAATACTCTAAAGGGATCAAAACAAGAGTTGGGAAGATCTGCAATTTAAAAAATAAGAGACCCATAAAAAGCACAGATGAAAAGAGTAAATGTAGACATGCAGCCTCATATGGGATCACCCTGATCCCTTTTATACAAGAAGCAACAGAACTTTATGTCTGGAATATTTATTTGGCTCCAACAAGTGACCCCTGATGTGACCAGAGAGCGCTGTATTTGAGCAGTCAGCTGAGGGACTTAGGTGCATTTGGACGCCTACTGTGATGTCTCACTTCAAGAAAATGATGAGTGATTCAGGCCACCTGCTTGCTAAATTTTGTCTGTCTTGCAAACGGTGGTGAAATATAGCTGCTTTCCAAGAGCAGTGGAAAGGGTCTAGGAGACGTCTTTGCTCCTCTCCAGCTACCAGGCTCTCAGGGAGTGGTGGAAGGCTGTGAGGCTGAAGAGACACGTCTGTGAAATAGAGCCTTGTTTTATGCATATATGTACGTATACATATTCACAGGAATATGACAAAAAGATCAAGAGTTATTACTTCTAATAGTACCAAACTGCTCCTTAATAAAGCTACGGGGCTGATTGCCTGGGAATGTTTGACTTCTGCAAAAGCATATTTATTTCACTTTCAAAGAGCAAAGCAGGCAATAAGCACATCATTTCAATACTTGAAATACTTTCAATGTATTTTCAATACTATTTGTGTGAATTCTGCAAATCTAATTTCTAATACACTCGGACACCTACCTGGGACATTTTTGTCCTCAGAGTTTCAGACAGAAGCCTCTGTGACCAGCAGAGATTATCTCTGCCTTTCCTACAGGGACTGCCTGGGAACTTACATCTGCATAAAGTCATTTGGCATAAAGAAAACTCAAGTCCAAAGAGGAGTTTAATCTTTCTGCCAATGCTGAGAGCGTGCTTAGCTCACTCGGACTGCACTGCATTTAGCGGCAACTGCTTTGGTGATTTTACCACCTCACTTTTACACAGCTCCTGCGGGAAAACATGCTCACCCAAGACAGCGGAGACTGATTCCAGACCTTCCTCCGCTCAAACAGGGGTTTGACCCCCGTCTGTTACAGAGCTGGGGATTGATGCTTTCAGGGGAGAGGACCTTCCATCTCTCCTCCGGAGTATCAATCATATTGGAGGCAGAACTAGACCCAACAAGACAAAGTCTCTAGGGCTTAGGGTAGGGAGCTGGGGGAGATAAATACTGGCACACCACTTACTGCTGCTCCCCAGATTAATCCTCTTTCTTATACAGTGATTGTCTGCACTACACAACGTCAGTGCTAACTTCCATTAGTTTTTGTGTCTGAAAGGCCTGAAAAGAATGGAAAATTATGAGGTCTTGAGATCCATATAGAGGTTGGAATAGCAATTGTGCATCTGAATGAAAACAGCTCTAACTCAGGATTTGCTCTTTAATTCTTCCTAGAAAAAAGATCAGATCAATATCTGTAGATTACTTGGGAATGTGATTAACTCATTTTAATATTTCATTTTCATGGGATGTACTGTTGGTTAGCATCTAAAGGAAGTATCAATTCTGACTCAGACAAATGATAGATGTCCTCTTGTCTTTTCATACATGTTTTTGATTCCTAGACCACTCCCAAATGGTCTATTAAAAATAAAAAATAAAAAAGCAAACCAAAACATTTTGAAATATGCATTCTTGGTGCAGGCCAAACAAGATTACTTATTTTCATTAGTGAACTCTGATCTTTTGTATCTTGATGTACATAAAGCATCTTCTTCATATCATAAAACCAGCAAGAACCATTTTCAGTGCATTAGCCTGCTTACTAACATAGTTTGCAGACTAGTGATTACCTGTCCTCTCTCTTTTGATCCATAAATAAAGACTGTGACCCCTTCCTTGCAAAATAAAAGGGATAGACTCAGCATTTGGATTTCCAACCAGCTTATTTGTACACGTGCAACACAGCAAACTTACTGGGCTGCTACTTTCCAACACAGCCTGCTGCACTTTTGTAAGATTATGTTTCTCCATACCTGTTAGCTATAATGCAATCTGCCTTAGAAGGCTGTCAGTCACTTTTACCCTGGATATAATATTTTTTTCTTTTTCCACAGCCCTTGTATTTTAAATAACTACAGAGTCGAAGAAAATAAGACACACCCTCGTACCCACCCCCCTTACACTGACCTTTTTAATGGCATTTGGATTTTTCAAAAATACTTATGGCCCAAGTCAGAGGAAAAATTCCTTGCTAAGCAGAACCCTGTTTCCTAGAGGGTTTAATGCTGTTTCAGACAAATTCAGTAAGAAACCACTGTCTTTAAACGTGTAGGACTAGGCACTGAAAAACCACTCACCCACAGACGGGAGCTCAGGGGCATCTCTTTTCTCATATCAGGTCCTAAGAACTGAGGTTAGACACACAGAGCAGCATTCCTATAAGAGAGTAACCTCTCAACTTTATTTTTTCTCTTCTTTCACAAAGATATTCTGGCTGCAATCTAAACAGTCCTGCCTGAGTTTCAGGGCTTCATGGTAGATCTGCAAGGACTTGGTGAATAGGTCTCAGCTAAGGCTCTCATGAAGGCCCAGCACAGGCTGTGGTGTACCATGGCAGTCAGCAAACTTCACCTCTCCGATATTGCCATGAGCACTGTGCCAGTAGTTTACAAAAGCCCTGATAAAGGCTTCTGGGAGACAGCCAGGCTCAGGATCTCTTGTCTGGTAGAAGTTCTCCAAGCTCAGAGGGTAAGGTGAGGTGTAAGGAAAGTCAGTGGCGACATCTCCAAGAAAGCAGTGAGTTTTTCAGTTTTATGATTCATATGAGGCTTGAACCAGCAAACTGTTTTTGTATCTATGCAGCTTTAAGTGCTTAACAGACCCACTGAAGCTGGGAGCAAGAATAATTAAAATTTGCTAGGTCATGGGCTCTTTTACACTGGCAAATCACAGATTATTTCTGATAGGCACAAAATGCATTGGCATTATAAGGCTTTTCTTACAAGCAAAGGGTACCAGCAAAGGTCTAGTGTTTCCCTCTGGTCTCCATGAGTGCAATCCCTCCAGCTGAAATGTAACACCACCACTGCTGGGACAGGTGGCTTTCAAAAGTAAGCCAAGCTGGACTCAGAAACTTAATGAAAAGAAAAGAGGGCATAGGGTGGTGACAGTCGAAATTCTGTATCACATCTCATCTTGAGCAAACCACAGGACGGTCACAGCTGAACCAGCCTTTCTGTGAGGGCAGACGGTGCTTGAAGGGTCAGGAGCAGTGAGGGGAAAAAAGGAGAAAGCCATCTCATTCGAGTCCCAGCGAGAGGATCCTTTAGCAAACAAAAAGCCCCACAACATTATCTGGACAACTAGACATTGCCCTCCCTGTTGTTCAATTTAAGAAGCACTTACACGGTAGTCTGACTTGAAAAACGGAGCCCAAGAATCCAGAGTGGCGACAGGCTAAGAAATCAGGAAGCCATTTCATCTCCAAGCGCCTTTTAGACTCCTTCTCACCATGAGCCATATCCTGTAGTTTTTACCTGAAGCCTCGTTTTCTTTTGCTTCAATACGCCTCCTGAATTTTAACATGGGTAACACTTGTGTGCTTCATTCAGCACTTAGTTGCCTAAAATACTGATTAAAAGTATCAAAATATGGATTTATAACCAACTTTGGAGCATTTGGTTTTGAAGAATAGCTCCTCCTTTTCTTAAATGTTAATGTGAAGATTGCCTGACAAAGCCAAAAGTAGAATTTGGAAGTTTGATTCATTGTTTAATATCCAGTTCTAGCTATTTACAAGTATGTTTTGTCTTGTCATTCATAATTTCTGTTATATTCCTTCCATGCATTTATTCGACTCAACAGTTAAATTAGATAATGTTGAATTCACTTCAAGATTTACTCCTGGCCACAGCCTTTGTGGTCACAAGGCGTTGATTTCATTAGAGGAACCGAGCAAAAGTGGAAGGAATGTGGGGTGTGAGAGGGGAAAAAAAAGCTTTTGTTGAAACACAAATATCTTCTGTGAGACCGATTTGAGCAATTATGGCTCTGGCACTGTGATAGTGAGGTGATGTGGGAATAGATACCAGCCAAGCTCTTCTCTCACTATAAATAGTCTCTTTTTTTCTAAATAGGCTCAGGCATGGTCTCTGCTCAAACCCCTTCCTCTCTCCTTACCAGAGGGCCGTGACTGGGGCCACACTGCTCTGCCACGTCCTGTTGAGCCAGCAGAGCCGCTTGCAGCCGTGCAGGAGCGCCGCAAGTCGTCACCCGAATTTTGTGTCACAGCCCCCCGGCATCCCATTTTGCACCAGCAAAGGAGGCCAGTGGCAGCACAACCCGGGGGGAGGTGATGCTGGATATAGCAGTTACCCTTCAAACATTCCCCATTCCTTAGATAACTGCATAGCATTGCTTGTGTGCAGCAGTCTCTATACCCACGCTTAGAGGTCACGCATATTTTGCAGTATAGTTATTTGGTTATCAAAGGTATTGCTGATGTTTTGGATAAGGACTGGAATTTTCTATATATAATTAACAGTAGGGGGTGGTGCTTTTTTGGATAATGGGATTTTTAGATGCTGGAGATTGAAAGAGAGTGGAAAAGGGACGCACATATGATCTTTCATATAAAGTAGGCTGGTGCTAATGCCCGGCTCACGCTCCCTTTGCTCACCCTTTGATGTTCAGACCATGCATCAGATGTGAAAAGAATGACTGACAGTGCTGAAACAATGCATGATGTCTAATGAGCCAACTGGGGCTCATCACTCCCGGTTTTGACATTTTAATCTGAGCTCCTCAGCTTCTTGATTCACCCTTTTTTTGCCCACAGCTCTGTCCTGTTGAAAACTGGCCATCTCCAAGTCATCTCTGGAAGACAGAGACAGTCCTTCCCATCACAGAATCACAGAATCACAGAATTGTATAGGTTGGAAAAGACCTTTAAGATCATCGAGTCCAACCGTAAACCTAACACTACCAAGACCACCACTACACCATGTCCCTAAGCACCTCATCCAAACGTCTTTTAAATACTTCCAGGGATGGCGACTCAACCACTTCCCTGGGCAGCCTGTTCCAATGCTTGACAACCCTTTCAGTGAAGTAAAATTTCCTAATATCCAGTCTAAACCTCCCCTGGTGCAACGTGAGGCCATTTCCTCTCGTCCTATAATTTGTTACTTGGGAGAAGAGACCGACCCCCACCTCTCTACAACCTCCTTTCAGGTAGGTGTAGAGAGCGATAAGGTCTCCCCTGAGCCTCCTTTTTTCCAGGCTAAACAACCCCAGTTCCCTCAGCCGCTCCTCATCAGACTTGTGCTCCAGACCCTTCACCAGCTTCGTTGCCCTTCTCTGGACACGCTCCAGCACCTCCCTGTCTCTCTTGTAGTGAGGGGCCCAAAACTGAACACAGTATTCGAGGTACCAGTGCCGAGTACAGGGGCACGATCACTGCCCTAGTCCTGCTGGCCACGCTATATTTCATACAAGCCAGGATGCCATTGGCTTTCTTGGCCACCTGGGCACACTGCCGGCTCATATTCAGGCGGCTGTCGACCAACACCCCCAGGTCCTTTTCTGCCAGGCAGCTTTCCAGCCACTCTTCCCCAAGCCTGTAGCGTTGCATGGGGTTGCTGTGGCCCAAGTGCAGGACCTTGCACTTGGCCTTGTTGAACCTCATACAACTGACCTCGGCCCATCGATCCAGCCTGTCTGTGTATCACAAACCTCTCTGACTGGTGTCCGTGGGTGTACCTGTCCCCCCTCGCTTTTCACTACTGACTGCCTTCCTGCTCCAGGATTTGGCTTGCAAGGCCAGTGTCTGTCACCTGCCTGCCTTCACATCCCATACATATTCACCATGAGGAGGCAGCGGCAAAGCAATTTGGCTTTGCCCAAGCAGCCACAGTAACTCCTGTGTAGACCACAGGATGACTGCCCTCCCTGGCAGACCTTGGGGATCCCCTGCAATGTCAGTGTGCATCCTCGAACTGCTGCGTATGGCATTTGCTGCAGACAGACTGGATGGCGCTGAACAGGTGGACCAAATGCTGGGCTTGGATAGGACTTCCCCTCCTTACCACAGGGCCCTGACAGACGTTGCTGTGCAGAGGAGCTGCTCCAGCCTGTCCCAGAGAATAACTAGGACTTATGCACATGGGTGCTACTGAGGAGTAGAAAGTGCACTGACTCTGAATCTTTACACAGCAAAGATGCTCTCAACACCTTCATGACTTCTCTGAAAAACTGGCTTAGCCGGGTTTATGTGAACATCGCAGACATATTGCTGACTGACTGGATATACTGCTATTTAAGGAGATAAGAACTGTAATACGTGATGTTGTTTCCTTGCAGTCACAGGAGCCTATGACTGAACCTTCTTAAAATGTCATGTTAATGGAGGAGGGACAGAGTTTCTCTGCAAATACCATTCCAAAACTTGGGAACCTTTGTTATTTTGAGATCCTTTCACCCTATCAATCACTGCAATTCATTCAGCTCCTCGAGGCATTTCTTTCTGCAATGGTCCTACGGGGAAAGCAGCTCATGGCCTCACTTGCTTCTCACCGAGAAGCGTTGGCTACCCCTGCTCTGCAGGACCCTGCAGCTCTGATGCCCTGGCTGTGGGACAGCTTCACCTACAGGTGAGGTCTGAGCTCGTGCTAACCCTGCCACAGCCTCCTATATCCTTGTGTGCACACAAAGGACGCGTGGGCTTATGGACCAGCCAAGAGCTGTGCCATTCCCCGAGCAGCTGCCAAGCTGGATGGTGAGTTGACCAGGACCCCAGGTTGCAGATCATTAGGTAAATCGAACCACAGCCTTTGCGCTCCAGTGGATAACCCTGGGACTCAAACTTTGCCTTGAACTTCCTATGGGCACGTCAGTGTGATTCCCCTGTGTCTAGGATTGCCTGCCTTTAAAAGGTAAAATGATGCTCCGTGGCCTAAGAGCTATAGATGAAAATAAGTCCTAGGTTTGGTCATTATTTTGGTGGCTCTGGCTCTGTACATCAACAGGTCTACCCAAGTTAAGAAAAGACTCTGTTTAGTATGTGCCATTTTAATCTTTGATTAGTTTTTAGTGTTTGAATAATGGCTTTTGTGACAGATGTGATGTGTCACATTTCCAGGCTTTTAGAGGGGAATAATGAGTCTCCTTTCACTTCTCAGCAGTCACTCAGCCACTGAACTCTGATGCTGCATGCTGCAAATAATCATTTCAGCTGGCTAGGGCTGGGTAATCCCAGAGCGACATTTCATATCCAGTTCACTTTTCAATGATTTATTTGTAATTTCTGCTAAACCACAGTTAAAGTTATCCAGCGCTTGGCTGCTAGATCAGTAACAGATAACCCTTGCCAACAACACAGTTTGTTTTGAAGGCCAATATAACTAGGAGACTGAGAATAAATTGATAGGTTAAGAGGTTGTATGTGGGAACTGATGCCCATCCTCTGTCCGAACGCCAACTTCCAGAGTGCAGTGCTGTCATCCAGCTGACCTTCCTCTCTTTTCCCCTGCTGCCCTTGGCCTAAAGTAAAAGCACCTCTCTGTAGTCAGAGCTGAGCCTGAAAAAGAAGAAACTCGCAAAAATATCCTTTCAGAAAAAAAGAAAGGCTTCTTAAAAACAAGTCCTCGTGCTTTCGCCTTTGTCACAGCCCACGCTTCGGTACCGGCACCATCCAGGGCCCCAGGATATTTCACTCTTTAGCTCTCAGATCCAATCCAGCCTGGTTAGTCCTGTCCTCACTGCAATTGTATGCCGGGAGCGTTGGCCTCACCTCGGGTTACTTCTTGGGAGCCTTCCCCAACAGCAGCATCCCAGTCTCCCCTCTGCTGCGGCAGGTGTGTCCCTAGGAGTTGCACTCCTCGCAGTGGCAGGAGAGGATGTAGCGATAGGTGGCAGTGAGCCGCATGCCCCCCGAGCATCGCAACCGCATGGCCTTCAGCTTGGAGGTCTGGGGCCGGCAGCAGTGGCAGGTGGAACGGAAAGGCTGCTTCAGGACGGTGCTGAAAGAAACCATCGGCTCCGAGCGCGATGTCTGGCTGCAGCGCCCTTCGCAGCGAGCCAGCAGCACCATCTGCAAAGGAAGAGAGACGGGTTAGGAACCGTGCCCCCATGGCTGCCAGCACGCAGCTAACACCGGCAGATGGGTACCTCCTTCCAGTCTGGTCTTTCTTCATTTACTGCATCTCCCTACCTCAGCAAGGGCACCCAGCCCCACACAGTGCATTGCCCCCGAGCTGTGTCTGAGAGAGCGGAGGAGGTAACGCGGGCAGGAGGAAAAGAGAGTCTCCTCCCGGAGTCCCAGGCACCGACACCGATACGGACTACGGGGCCTGGTTTTCTGAAAGCTGACCTCAGAGCTCCAAACGATCACAGCCAGCCCTGCTCTCCAGGCACTGCAGCTGTGGCTTGCTGACTCCAGATTTGTGGCAGCCAAGGCCTTAAATCATCAGCCAGACTGATACTTTGGTTGGATACTTTCCAATATTTTGCCTGTATACTAATGATCAGCAGAACTGGTCCTCAGGGCCAGTGAATGTCTCAAGTGCTTAGCTATATGAACATACAGAGTAGAAATGTACAGAAGATGCTCAGTTTATTGCTTCTAAAGAAGTAAGTTTCTAGGTTCTTTTACAAAGAGCACCTTGAATATGTGTATATATATAATTGCATCAGTTGTATCTATATAAAAAGCACTGTACAGCATAAGGCAGTGAAAATGTAAACAAGATGAACTCCTTGCCAAACGTGAGGGTTCACTAGTGAGATTTTCCACAAGCAGTGCAGGCTCCATGGTTCTTCTTCTCCTGAGTTCACCGACTGAGCTGTGACCAGAGCACGGTCATTTGCACAACAGGAGGCTCTAAGGAAGGAAAGCCCATGGGGCGTCACCTACTCCCCTCCCAACCCCTTGTTGAGCAGAGGAGTTGGATAGAGTGTCCTAAACTCTATAGAAAATACAGAAGGGTCTTCTAAAGCTCAGGAAATCATGTGGTTAGAAACAGTTGCTATCACCTTGATAACGGGTAAGTGTTGGACAAGCTTAAACAAACTCTTACACCTTCATGGGGAATGAAATATTATTTAAGTCCGGATCAGCTATATCTCATTAACCAACACAAAATTCAAAATCGACTCATTGTATCATCCCAACAATGTCAAAATGTGACAGAGGTGAGAAAGTAGGCAGTAAAACAGTTGTAAGTCTATCCTATAACCAAGGAAGAAAATTACATTTTAACCATGCTCCCCATATCTTATGGTTTTTCCAGACAGTCTAAAAGGATAACTACAAATGTCACAGCAAATATTTTACAACATTAAACATTTCGGAACTTCTTTCACCACACACAATCAGTTGGCTGCAAATCTCCAAGTCTTGCAAGCAGGTATGTCAAATGTTTAATTTTCTCTTTAGTCAGAGTCATGAGGAAAGATAAGAGAGAAAGACAGAGAGAATATTCCTAGTATAAAGTAGGAAATACCAGCACTGCCTGTGTCCATGGGAAAGGCACTGATCATCCATAAAGCACATACTTCGGACAGTCCTTAAAAATGGCTCTTCCAAGAGTATTTGCATGCTAAATTGTTTGCTTGGAAATGTATTAATATATTAACGAGTACACTTCAGTCAACACAGACAGATCACAAGGAAAATGTCTTCATGAGCTAATGATCACGGGTTGGTACTGTCTTGTTCCTTGGTTTAATTAAGAGATGGGTTCTTGTCGCGCTCCAATAAATTTACCATCCTTCACGATTTGTAGCATAAATTTATGGTCCCCTTCCTGTGATGCTGCCTGTTCATAAGCACTTTAGTATAATTCACTTTAGCTGTTAGTAGTAATATGGTGAGAAGAAAATTTCAGTGCACTGTTGAGCCACAACCTGGCTTTAGACCTATCAGCTATGTCAAGCTCCTTAATACCAGTGTCTGTAGTGTATATGAAAACAGGGAAAGAGACAATTATTACAGTGCTATCAACCCGTTACTCACAGATGAAGATCCACTTTTGTCCCCTGGTAAACAAAACTCACTTTCCATAGTGACAGGCAGGCAGCTGGTGGAGAGCTGCACAGGTATTTAATCCTGCCTGTATAGCAAAGGAAAGACAGCAGATTGGGACATTTTAAAAAGTTAGTTTCCTTCCCAGCATCTTGACAGCTCTTGTTAGGTCCCCCACTTTGACCAGTTCACCAGACTGTGAGCATGCTCTGTCACAGGCTGTTCCCATGCGTTCGGCTGAAGAGGAGGGTGAGGAGCAATCCAATGGCAGCTGGCAACTGCTCGAAGGGGGGTTGCAAAGACAACGGAGCCAAACACTCCTCAGGAGTAGCAACAGGGGACATGCAATGGCCACAAGTTGCTTTTTGGGAGGTTCAGAGGAGCTCGAGAGTCCCTTCCAACCAACATTTCTATGATTCTGTGATTTCAGCCCAAGTGGAACAGCACACGTTGCTGTATGGTGGAGGTGACTTCTAATGGTTGATGCTTCTGGAGCTGGAACAGTTAGTCACTTCTGGTGCTGTTACCCTAAGGACTTTTTATGGCACGCATCTGCTCCTGTGTCTGCAGGTACTTTCAGAAATGCCAGGAAAAAAATAAACCAACCTCCAAGGAACAGGGTTAAGGACTACAGTGCAACAGTGTAATTATAGGGCAGAATTATCTGATGTGCCAATATCTGTGTCGGAACACATTTCTTATGAACATCAAGCTTTCTAATACAAAAACAGTCAGTATTTCTTCAATGTGCAACTGCATTTATAATTGCTTTGCAACCTTTGTATTTAAAAACAAGTTTTATTCTGTGGAGATTCTAATCTCAAATTTTGCTGGCTACTTAGTTTTTCATAAGAGTGTAGTCAATATTCATATCGTGTAAAATTACACAGTGTTGGTTTTATGCCCTGTTTTTGGATGACAGTATAAATTTTTACAAATGGCACAGCACCATGGGTATCAAGTCAAACTTGCAGGATAAAAAATTTTCAGATTTCCCATTTTGATAGCTTTCTAAACTTCTGGGCTAACCTGAAGTCCTCAGCAAAATTTAACCTCCTCCTCCTCATAAATCCAGGACAGCACCAGTGGATTTTGGCAGGTGTGTGAATGAGCTGGAAATAGCATGTACTTTAAAAGCTTTGCTTTGCCATTTAGTCAATTGCACCAGCTGCTTATTGCATTGTATAGTATAGTGCAATAGAGATTATCGCCTAAATAATTAGTAATGCTATGATGGCACACCACAGTAATACAGTGGGTGTATATATAGTAAAAACGTGTGGGTATTTTATAACCTGATACCTAAGCCTCTTGGCTCCCCTCGTCTCCCGCACGTGTGAGCCTGTGCATGTCACCTTGCAATGCTGGATGCAGAAGCATGGTGCGCTGCAACGTGGGAACCGGGGGGGGTGTCTCACGTGTATGAGCAGCTAGGGAAAATAGGTTTCCTTACTTAAAGTCAGCAGTCTCACAGGTATCTGGATGGTCACAAAAGAGAGCAACGTGAACCTGAGGCAATATTTGACTGATCATTTGAGCTGTATTCTGGAAATTGCGAAGTTGTGAACTGGTTTGATATTAACAGTGTTTGTAGTCCTCTTCAGCAACAAGCTGAGGCCCGAAAGCAGATGGGCTGAGATGCATGAGAACAGACTTTCACACAGTATCCATGGCCTGGCTGTGAGCATGCATTACTGAAAAATCCTGAGCTACCCCATGAGCAAATATCTTCAAACATTTGCTAAATCTTTCTTCATCTGGTCCGTGTCTCTCAGGGCTGCATTCTTCAGTGCGAGGCTGTCAGTGGTAGCACTCTTCTGGCACAGCTGGAGGAAGCGCTTGTGACAGCCAAATTGTAATTTAGGAGGCTCTGGTTGCAGCGGCGAGGTGATCCAGTACATGGAAGACCAGTGGGTCTCCATGACAGAGGTCATGCAGAATCCAATAGGGTCAGGAAAGGCAGTACCTCATGAGCTGCCACAAACGTTTCCTTGAAGTCAAAGGAAAACTGTTTTTCAGGAACAAATTACCTCCTTCCATCCCTCCTTTGTGTCTCTTTTATACATTATGTTAGTATAATGGGCTATGTTTCCGATGGCTTTGGAAACCTGTTTTCAACATCTGCCTGAGGTCACAAGCAAGAGGGATTTTAATGATTAAATTATATTGGGTGGATGTTTCCAAATGTAACAAAACTACTTCCCATGTGGGTACAATTGGCAGCCTCCACAGAGAAGCACGGTGGACATAATCCTTTTTTAACCAAGACGGACAGCAAACGTAATACATCTTGCAATTTCTGAAGCCATTTTTAACTTCTGTAATTTTATGCTGCACTAAGAGGGAAAACATACGGAGTGAAAAAGGGTGGCTCGGTGGAACCAATATATCATGCCAAAAAAGGGCAAAGTCTCTGCCTGACATCAATTGCCAGTCCAAGCTTCACAATGGAAACTCAGTGGAGACAAGAGATAGCACAATTCCCACAGCTACTCCCGCAGAACCTTCCTTTTTTTGACTTGTTTATGTTTTATCACAATATATATAGGAACAGACATTGTATCTAATTTTCATTAGCAAGTCTAATATTGGTCTGTGTTTATACGCTAGATTCAGAACAGAAGCCATATGTCTAGCAGGATGATTCAGATCCCTGAGACCTTAAAAAAAAAAGAGCTTGATCTAACAAACAGAAGTTTTCTAGGAAACGTCAAAATTATTTCACTGTGTATGGAAACTGTTTTCATTTTCCACTTCATGAGAAAGGCCATACAACTTGCAGTATTGTTAAAAAACTCTTCTTGAAATGGTTGTGGAATTTGGGAAGCCAAGAGATGTGATAATATTTTCAAACATGATTTCCATTAAAGGCTTGATTTAAAAAACGTCACTGACATTTTTGCAGTCAGAGTTACAAATGTTTATGTCAACAGCTTTTTTCTCAAAGCTCAGTTTTGAAACAATATGGTTTTCATTACAATGCCTTCCCTGTTCTCATTTCCTTCAGTCTCACTCCTAAAGGCCTGATTGCTGTTCTCCGTCATTAGGGATGTTAAGAAGTTGAGTTGTTGTTGGGTTTCCTTCCTCCCTTCTTTCCTTCCTTTCTTCCTTCCTTGGGCTATGTAGGAAGCAATGCCCCGAGCAGGGAAGAAAAGCATGGCTGGAGGTGAGGCACGGGCTGACGGCAGGGCGGGCAGGAGTGCGTGGAGCCGTGGGTCGGGGAGCGCAGGTGTAGCAGCCCCACAGCAAGTGCCCAGCTGGCCTGGGGACAGGAGGGGCTGCCTGTGGTGGTGGCTGCCGGAGAGCTGGCAGCGATGCGGGGCCAAGCGGAGGCAAAGCCGTGCTGTAGGAACCTGCTGCAGCTGGGGAATGGAGGTGGGTGGGTGACGGCCCACAGGAGAGGAGACACCAGGAGTAGGACCCAGCCCTTTGTCCCTGGGTCAGAGAAGCCCCATCCTTCATCCTCCAGGACTGGATTGCCTCAGGGGCTGCGCCTCGACCTGTTGTGTTCATCCTCTTTTGTCTGAGGCAGTATGCCCAGGTCAGTTATACTCTGCATTTCTCACCACCCTCGTGAAGTCACCACTTGTTATTCATTTGCTCTTCTGTGTGTAGAGGGGCAAAGGGGGATCCTACCCAAACCTGGAGACCAAAGGGCCTCTGGGGCCACCTACCATCTCGCCTGTGTTACGTACCGCAGCTACTCCTGCTCTCTGGCAGCACAGCGAGCCGAGAGCAAGGGCCAGCTGGGTGGGCCATCGCCCTCCTGCACCAAACCATCATGGTAGCGATGGCTTCTCAGGTGTAATGGGTGATCTGAATTGCCGTGGGAGGGGAGGGCTGCTAGCATCCCCCTGCCAGGACATAAAAACCACCCACACTTTTCACCTTTGCACTGGAGTCAACTGCAATAAAATCAATATTGCACAAACAGATGCATCTCTGCAGTGCTGTATGTTAATGCTGGATGTTTCCCAGATGGTAAGAAGGTCTAGTTGAGGCTAAGAGCAAAACAAAAGATCTCTCCTGAATCACAAGTAATGCACGATTTTGCTGTTTGAACTCAAGAGCAGTAGGGCAAATGCCTCTGATCTCCCACCCGCCTCCCATCGTTCTCTTACCCAACACAGGGCAAAAGCGTTGGCGCTGGTGGGTGTCCCCTTTTGTTAATCCAGGGATGTGGGTGCATAAGGCAAAGCCACTTTCTGCAGGGCAGAGGGATGGTCCAAGCAGAGACTACGTCTGAATACGCACTGGGTTAACTCAGCCGGAACAAATTAGGAAGATGAAAGGGACCAGAAAGGATTTTCCCATTGTTTCTCCCCATTCTTTCTCTCCACGCAATGAAATAAATGACTGTAGGCTACATGTGCAGGCTGCTAAACCATTTTGACACAAAATTTTTCAGGCTTGAAATCTCAAATGAAAGGCAATCTTGTATTTCCTTCTGCTCCTAAGCCCTACAGTAAACATCCAATTGACATTCTGCATGAAAACAAAGGCCTTGAAACTAAATGGGGAAAAAAACCTAGCAATGTTTTTCACATTCTTTTTTCTTTACCATTTTACAGCTTGATTCTTTATCGCAGTTCTTGACCTCGAAAGTTATAAGTTTACATACTCCAGATGAAAGACTCACTTGAAGGAGGGTGTGACTGGGACGATCTAAACTTCCAAACTAGCCCATCTCCTTGGTGCTGGTGGCTGAGACCCCAAGGTGCTCCTTTGAGTCTTATAATTTACTGCATGTTAGCTTTACCATCATGGTGTGTTTTTCCTTTGGAAAAAGTGAAAAGAGACTCAAGAGCCTTTCTCTCCAGCCCCAGTTCTGATGTACGCACACAGATGTCTCTACATCTGTATGTCTCTGCAGCTGGATTTTGGCAGCAAGGAATTTGTGCAGAGAAAAATCACCCAAAATGGCTCATTTTAACAACTCTGCTGACGCAGCACCCTGCTGCGAAGGGGTGAGGGAAGTCCTTACCTTTGAGCTACACTTGTACAGGGGGTGGCTGATGGAGTCGACGTAGTGATGCCTCATACAGCGGCTGGGGTCGGAGTCGATCATGAAGGAACTGTCTGTTTTACTGTCTGCATCTCCCATCATCGCCAGGAGCGAGAGCATGGAAATCGAAGCCGCAAGTACATGACTTCCCATTGTCGAGAAACTTCTCGCTGATAACAGCAGAGGGAGGTAGAGTATTAAAAAAACTCCAGATACTGGCAGCCAGTTCCTTTCCAGGATGGTGAAAAGTCTGGTTTAAGTCTCTTAGCTGTCATTCTTCTTCTCGAGTTGGAGTTTGCCGAGATTGTAATCCGTCAAAGAATCTCCTGCGTAGCTGGAATAAAAACAACATAAATCACAATCCTGACCAAAAGGACCTCTGGAGAAAAACAGACATAAATAATATTAAGGCATGCAGGATTTTTGCTAGCCAAAATACATGCTCTGAGTGAGCATCATTCCCACAGCAGGTAGAGTATACGGCATTAGGAAGGAGGTGTCCAGGCCTTGTTACTTTAAGCATTGCTTTATCATTTTACTGGGGAGAACTTTTTGACTTGTAACATCCCAAGTGGCGCAATGCCAATCTTTTTCACTTGGTGATGTCCCTAATGGGTTCCCCTCAAAACTGGTGATTAGTAACACATCAGAGACTTCTGCAAATTGAAAGGACTGTGTATCCACTCAAAGTGTCAAGGGGAGCAAAGCTAGGCTGCCTCCTGCATTGCAGATGGGAATTTCTGGCCTAGGTAGCACATGGAAAGGCTGGAGGCAGGTTGACCCCTGGCTCTAGGGGCTGCGTGTCGGTCTCCTGCAGCTGCCGTGCTGCAGGAACAAGAGGCGCCCCCAGGATGGAGGGATGCTGAGGGTCCGAGCCCAGGCATGAGCAAAGCGGTCTCCCGGGAAGCTTGCTGAGCACCGATCTGCACTGCGTGGAGGACTACCTAGGTCTCTGGCTGCCCTGCCCTCCTGAGTACCAAACTCACGTGCATTCAGGTGGGCATGCTTTATGTGCTCACTGTCAGGCTGCACTTGCTCAGTGTCAGTCTCTTCCCTGTTAACTGAAGAGCAGCATCTGAAAAATACATTATATTCCATAATATCCAAGTGCATCCCACCTATCAGCTGGGAAAAAAAATATATGTAGGTAGAGTCATGTGGATATCCACCCAGGCACCTGGATTTCTGGCACATGTTGGAGACCAGGAGATCCCCCAGAAAACAGGGGCCGGACAGCCCCCAGAACACTGCCCGGAGCTCTGTGCCAGCAGGGAAAGGAGGGCATCTCCCTTAGGTGCTTCATCACACCCCCTTGATCCTTCTCACAAAGACCGTAGTCCTACATGGGTGATTTAATTTCGCTTTTACTACAAACAGCTACAGCTTGAAAGAGCTGTGAATTATCCATCTAAATATAACCTGATGAAGCAAAGGATAGTCATAAGTAAAGTTAAAAGAGTGAGGACTTTCTGAAGAAACGTATGATAAAACAGTTCCCTGGTCACGAAGAAATGCTCCTGCAGAGCCTCTTGCCTATTTAAAGAGCTGGTGCGAGCCTTTATTGCCTTATACAAGCCTCTTTCAAAACTGTTTTCTGGGTTGCTGCCGATCCTCTAAACCAACTGATACTCATCTCCCAAACAGCCTGAAATTACAAGGCCTCCCCACCAGAGTGCTTGATGATTTGTGTGTTGCTTTATAGCTTGCTCAAACGCTTTTGTGAGAGGAGCGCATAGCAGTGAGAAACACTTCCAGAGCTCATCCAAGTTGGGAGTCGGGATTTGTCGGGCTGAAGTGACATACAAAGTCTCATGCTGGGAAGAAATGTAATTAGGGATGCTCTGTGCTAGACATTTTTTAAAGCCTTTTTTGGGTTTCAAACTATTGTCCCTGTGCCTAAGTAGGAAAGGAAAAATGATGTGACTGTGGATTTAATAGACAATATATTTTTTTCCTGGAGTCTGACCTATGACCTGGTGTATTTTCCTCAAGCAAATGTTTTTCAGTGGATATGGCATTAAAAAAAATACTATGTCTTTGCAGTATAAGGAGCTTAAACAACGCTAAACATATAAGGATCTTGGATACATTTATGCACAGTTTCATTCATGTCAATAAGTATCCCTCCAAACAGGGAGGGGTAAGAGAGAAATCTCCCGGCCATGGGAGCTGGGACAGACTCCTTCCCAGAATTGAACTGTACTACTCTGGTTCATGCAGATGATGCCCAAGGGTTAGCTAACAGGAGGAGTTATAAACTTTTTTTTTTTTTTAATTTAACCTTTTACCTACATTCCTATTCTTCTTTATAAAGAGGTTGACCAAAACACGCTGCTTGGCAAGGTCTCTCTCCAACATAGTTAATCAGTATTACACACCCAGTAATTCCCTCTCTGTCCAAATAAATTTACTTGATATTGGACGGAATCATCTCATGTAATACTACATCCAGGGATCCCCATTTCCCACTCTCTCTGTCCCACTGTTCATTTTGTGCTTCTATATCTTTCTATGGTTTTGATCAGTATGATTTAATACAGTGAGAGAAATCTGGAGTCCTGGCTCGGTTTTCAAAGGCTTATCTCTCTAGTTTTCTTCAGGAAATAATTGGATGACATAGAGTCTGCCTCATAAAAACACTCTGAGAAAGCTGGAAAGAAACAGGGAAAAATGTGAGAAAAGGAAGACGTCTGTACCTTCTTCAGGATAGGCACAGCACAATACAAAAAGTATTAACACTTTCACAACCTTTTAAAATTGCCCTGATACTTCCCTGGCAAAGAAATGTAGCAGGCTTTGGTAACAAAACTTTGAAAGAAGAAAAAAGTACAGTTATCACATATTGGTTAGTAAAAAGAGAGACCACGGATGTAAATGTGACCCATCTTTTGTGAAAAAAAAAACCCTGTCTACAGCTGTTGATAGAGATACTGGCAAAACGAGTGTGTAGGTATTGGGAGCAGGACTGCAGACAACACCAGGCTATTTGCACATGCCAGTATCTCCTGAAAAACCTATCTGAAGTATACACATACATTTTTCAAGTACATATGCCATATGTAATTGAGATATATGGAAAAAGAGTCTCACAGGGACATTTAAACATATAGAAGTTAGGCTGTAGATTTTTGATTGTGTAAAAAAAGTCTAAATATTTTCACTCAGGTACATCACTGTGATGAAGTATGTTGACATTTTCCTTTTCCAGCTGATATTGTGCAATGGAATTTCACTTTAAATTAGCATTCTTTTTTTTTAAAAGTCCCCGTGTTGTCCAAAACCAGAAGCAAGTAGACCTGTAATCATTAATCACTATAGCTGTACTTACAATGACATTTTGTTTCATTTGGAAAATACACTTTTTAATCAAAATCAACAATCTCACATAGAATTTTTTTCTTTTATTTAAGCTGTTTTTTCCTCAGTTTCTTTTCATGTGAAAAACTGTGGTAAACAGCTCATCTGCCAAGCTAACAAAAGGGAAGCCAAAATGCTTCCTCTTTATCCCGTAAAGAAAAAGATGCAAAGGTGACTTCATATTCTCAGGCTGAAAACTGGCTACAAAAAAATTTGGCCTAACAGTGGATGAAAATCACCACTTCCCATTTTTTCAGAATTCACTGCTATGGGCATTACATGTTGTTAGTAATAGGCTTATAGTGCCCTTTCCATGTAACTAGTTTTCAGGAGTTCATAGAGATATAACATGCTAAAAGCTGTTACAGCTGTTACCTAAAAACTGCAGGGAAAAATAGAAGACATCCCAAAGAAAGACCATATGAACGTACAATCCAAGTCTGTATTGCACATGGACATAGGGGCAGAGGTAGGGTTATTTTTCCAACTTTATGTTGTTATTAACTGCTTTTTGAATGCTGAAATAAAGATTTCTTATCACAGTCTTAATATCATTTAGAGAGTGGTGAAGGTTAAGATTTTGTTTTGCTTTAAGGACAGAAGAAAATTCCATCATCTGGAATTATTTAGCCAGTCACTTTGTGAGAATGTAAACAGAAATTCCCTCTTTGCTATGTGTCTTGGAAAAAAGAAAGAGCTGAGCAATTCTCCAAAGGTCTATAGGGTCTGCACAGCTTTTACCCTGGAAGGTAGGAAGGGAGCAATGGAAAAGCTCATTTATGGTGTAACTTCTACTTAGCTGTTCCCTGCTCCTGAGCCCCGTGAATTAGGCATGCACGTATGCTCAGCTTGGCCTTCGTTTGCTGTGCATTTTCCATATTTGAGACTCATGCTTGACGATGGGGGTACAATTCAAGTCACTCAAGGCCTTTTATGTTTTGGAGGCTGCCAAAATCCTGTTGGAGGAGCAGTGTGTATATATAACTAAGCCTGGCCTTGCCTGCTGTGCATATTTAGTAAACACAATTACTTGGATCCTACTATGTGGTTCCCTCATTCTGAATTTGTTATGTAAACAGAGGAGTTACAAGACTACTCAGTTTCTCCAAACTCCAGCCCTAAAAAAGTGTCACTAACCATATATGTGTATATATACATTGTGTGTGTGTGTGTAGTTTGCCACTGCTGTTCTGACAAAAATGCCAGCAAGATCTTTATGAAACCAAAATGGATTTCTCAAGAACTCTCTCTAACCTGGAAAGGTTTAGGCCAGAAAGATAAGGATTTGCGGAGTTTGCACTCCAAGATCTGGACTGGCGTGGAAATGACTGTGTTGGTCAAACTACACAGTTTGTAGTTACCCAAACTACACAGTTTGGGTTACACCAGGGTTTGTTCTGCAGGGCTAAACTCCCCACTGCCATGAGAAACCCCCCCACGAAAGGGGCTGGCGGTAGGAAGCGAGGGAGGAGCAATCTGTGCTGAAGACAACCCCAGTCCCCCAGCCCCAGGCATGGGGTAGCACTGCGGTGTCCCCGCTGCTGCCGCTGCCTGGCCACGGTGCTCGCGTGGCCCACGGCGACTCGTCACCAGGATTTCTGAGTAACAGATCTGTGCTTTCAGGGAACTTGGGGAACCAATCGTTCTGCTCCCGCAATGAGTTGCCAAAGCCCCAGCTGGGCGGTCGGCTGGGGGCCCCTGCGTACAGAGCTGCCACACGCTCTACCACAGCCCCCAGTTGACAGCGGCTGTGGGTCTGCCCTTACGCCAGGGCTACCCCTGTGAAGGGGTACCCTTCTCCCAAAGCCATGTGTTGTTCTGTGTGTCCACAGCTCAAGTCTTGCTCTAAGGCCAGATCTCTGCTGGGACATTAAAGCCCCCCGCAGTGGCTCTCCAGTGCTGTGGCCATGTGGCATGGCGTGGTCTGCTCCCAGACTTCCTCCAGCCTCCACGGCACTCAGAAGGCTTCCAGCCCACGCAACTGCCCGCACCATGCCCAGGAACCACTTGGGAAGCACTGTGTGCTGTGGGGCAAAATCGTACGCGTGACTGTTTCAGCAATTTAAGGGAACAGTTTATCTAGTAGAAGAGACAACCTAAGATGCTGTGCCTGATCCTGCTTTCTCTCAAATCAGCTCAGAGGCTTTATCAGCTCCAGTGTATGTTTTAGCTCTGTAAATAAATGTAGTCACCTTCTTATCTAGTTATTTTACTGTAGCCATTTCTGTCCTAGCAGTGAAGTAGCTGGCCTCCTACGTATGCTTTCGAAATCCTTGCTCCGCTCTGCAGCCGCCTTTCAAAACACCGGACAGAGTCACTGAGCGGCCATGTGGCAGCCGGGAAGCAGCAGGTGAACACAGGGAACTCCAGTTGTTTGCGAAATGCCTCCGTGCAGCATGTGAACAGGTTTCTTCCCCTCCCGAGACAGGGCAAATACCAAACTAAATATTTTGAGTGAGATCCTTACAGGTCTAAATAAGTGAAATGCTTCCCCCAGGCCTCATTGTGCTAAATGAGCGTTTGCCGCGCTGACATCCAGCTGTGCTGAAGCTTGTCCCCTTTGACACCAAGGGGAACGTTCTCACCCATCGTCCAGGAGCTCCATCCACCCATCACACAGCAGGTTGCAGGGCAGCGTGTGCCTGTGAGGAGGGCACACGAATAACACGCACTCCTGGCCAGAGCTGGCAACAGCTGGCGAGAGGAGAGGGGAAGGAAAAAGGCAGTAGAAAGGAAAACAGACTCAAAAGAAGGGACTTAAGCCTCTTCATCTGGGTGTCCACAGGAGGGAAGCACGTCTTCTGGTCCTACCGAGGCTGCGCTGTCCTACTGCCTGCCAGGCAGCAACTGCAGAGCATGGTCCCATAAAAACCAAGAAGGGAAAACGGACACTGCCTCTGAGCACTCAGAAATGTCAAGCACACTGGTAACTGAGAGAAACTCCTGCACATCATTTTCTGCTGTGAGGCTTTGCTAAATCTTTTAGTATTTCAGGAGACGAATACCTGTGACCGTAAGCAGACTGAAAAAATAGGAAGACCATGGTATTTGAAGCATAAGAAACAACATAGTAATTGCAGCAAATATAATGGAAGAACGCACTGCTGCAAGCACCCCTGGGAGCATCAGCACGCACGGGATGAGCACGCATGGGACTGGGTCCCCGGGCTTCAATGGAGGGACTTGTGTAAGGCCCCCACAAGCGTTCACGTGGCGGGGACCCGGTGCACGAGGTGGAACAAATTAGGCTGAACAGCACTTGAGCTGGCTGAGCCTCCCTCTCCTTTTGAAGTTTCCAAGAATGTTTCCAGTCCTTCAGGTGGCTCGGAGAGGGGGAGCTCACAGCACCTTCCTGCTAGGCGGTTGAAATAACAAACTCTAGTGGGTACTGCAAGCTGGCGCCCTGCCAGCAGACAGGCACAGGCCAACATGGAGAAAAGGTTTTTAATACACTCGCAAAGAATAACTACTGGTGGACAAAAGAGCACTTGTATTTTTATTCTTTCCTTTTCCTGCTTCCAGGAAACTTTAAATGCATTGATTAGGGGCATGCATGGGATCTCTCTCTAATGAGCTAGTAGAGCCATTTAATGGCGAGGTGATGCCAGCCTTGGATTTTTTCTTTATTCTTGTGTCTCGCTGAATATCCAAGTAGTCATGGTCTTGAGTCTGGGACAGGAATTGAGAGGAATACGGTTTTCCACTTGCTCGTCCAGAGGGTGCACTCCTCAATGAGGCACCAGGCGCAGAGCCGAGCTGTCTAAGTAAGGCTGCCCACGCCTCTCAGGAGGCAAACCAGCAAGGGTGGCTGCTGGCTCAAGTGCAGATATTCCCAGCCAAGCATTAGCTATAGGATTTGCTTCAGTAATTACCTCTACTTTAGTCTTATGACCCAACATGAGGAAAAATGACTCTTGGCCAAATGACAAGTTGCTGAGAGGTCTAGGGCATTCGGGCATGTGTCCTCTACCTGTTGGAGCGTGTTACAAGCAGGTGGGTGGTTTTCGTTCTCTGTCTTTTACTGTATTGCATGCCTGATGATTAGAGGTTGATTTAACATATTTCCTAGAGAACTCAAAGGACTGTAGTTATCAATAGATGCAGGAGTAGGAATGGGTTTCTTATTCTTTAATACTAAAGCAAAGACATCCCTGCCACCAGGACCAGCAGAGTGTGCTATGCATGCTGGAGAGAGCACATGATTGAAGGGGATGTTCCCTCTTTTCTGACCCTAGGGGCAAAATCCTCTCTTCTTTAAAATACAGGCAAAATTCAGACCACCATCCATATACCTTGGCCTCTGATAATTAAGGAACCTAACTATTTGGCTCATGGTAACAATTTTATGTCTTCTAACAAGGGGAAGAGCGTTCCCCTAGGTCCCACTCTCTTTGAGCCGTGCTGCTATGACAGTAATGCGATTGTCACTGCCATGGTATGCTTAACCTTTGCCAAACCAGAGCTGAGGCATTAACTCAGATCCTCAACTCACATGTCTTAAAGGGCAACATAACCTGTGCTGCCTCCGCACTGCCGGACCGACACAGTTTGCAGCTCAGTAATAATAAGCACGTAAATGTGACAAGCATAAGCCGTAACAATGATTGATGCAAATAGAAGAATAACAAAGAGAAGCTGAAAAATAGCAATGTGGTGGAATTCCTAGGACCGGTGTCTCCATGGCACCAGCAGCCTGATACACTGACACCAGAAGAAAGGCTACACTCGCCTGTGGTAGAAAGGATCTCCGTGCCATGCAATGAAATTCCAGAGAACAGGACAAGGACTGATGGTGTCTGGAAGTGGTAGTGCCACTGCTACCCGGATAATAGTCTGAATTAGATTATGTGAAAAAAGAAGGAATATATAGACGGCCAGCTGCTCAAAGGCTTACTACAACCTTGCTTTTATTGTTCTGCTAAGTTAGAGGTGGGGCATCAGAGGGATTCCTAACATACCACTACTGAGAAATTTTAATATGTTCCACACTGACACATATAAAAAGGAAATAACAGCTGATCATAGTCAGCGGAGACTGCAGCATCTCTTCGTATGCAGGCACAGAAGCGTGGGCAAAATGGGGTGCTCTTGGCCAGGGAGACTCAGGCACCCTAGCTAACCTGACACCAGGTGAACCTTTCTACTGCCATTGAGCTGAGTTTCAGCGACAGGGCTGTCAAGCGGGAAGCAAGACAGCAGGAAAAAAGGTGATCTGGGCATGGCTACTCACCCCATCCCAAGATACCAGGACGTGGAGAAGGGCAGGGGAGCTGAGAGGCTGCACATTTAACACTGATGAAAAGAAACACGTGTTTACACAACCGACAATGATCCGGTGGAACAAGATATCACAGAGGGCAAAAGTTTAGCTGGGCTCAGCAAAAGGACTTGTTATGTATGGGAGGGTTACAGTCATAAGGGTTTTATTTTTAAAGAGTTTTTGGAAGGGTTATAAACTCTCAGGACTCTGAGAGTTCAGTTGATGGGGTTAGGGAAAAATCCTTCACCACAGCAAGTTACCCCGTAGCTGCCTGCCATGGGGTCTCTATGTCTGTCTTTGATGTGGCCGCTTCCAGCCACGCTCAAGAGGTGGATTACTCAAATAACATGGGACTGTGGCATGGTCTCATGTAGCAAAACTTTTCTAAAACTCATAGAGACAAGTCTCTCCTCATACTCAGCAGGACACTAGAGGCAGAGGAATTTGTAGTATTTGTAATACAACTATCTAATATTTATAATTGTAATTACAATGGTGGTATTTGAAGAAAAAAAAAAAGGAGGTTTTTTTTCTTCTTTCGGTTAAACAAATAATCCGCCAGACTTGTTGCAAAAACAAATGTCTCAGTGGCTTCATGCAAGCTTTGCACCATAGATAGTCAAGTCCCTTCAAGGTCCAAGAACAACCTTGAGCACTTCCTAGTGCATCTGAGAGCAGACAAGCCAGGAAGGGGACACAGTCGGCCCCAGGGGAAATGGGGAATGAAGCCAGCTCCAGGACTGCTGTCAAATGAGTCACTGCAGGCATCGATACCAGCCCCCAAGGAGATGGCTTGCTTCCTTCCCACCTGGGCAAAAGAGATTGCAATCCTGCCAACTCAAGCAAGCAAGAGCATACATGTGCTTTCACAAGCCTCGATAGCACATGAGGGATTGTTCCGGTGGGGCAGATGGCTTTTGCAGAGGTCAGCCATGTGTAGGTAGATACCTGGGGTATTGCTACTGCAAACTGTACACAAGACTGTCCATAACAAGTATCCTGCTCTGCAAGAGGGAATCATCAGCATGCATGCATCTGATTAAAACCAGGCGCTGCGCAAAGCCAGGAAACCTACATGGGACACCTTCAGGTACAGATCTGAGCTCGTAACTAGAGTAATCAGCAGCAGCCCCTAATTATATCCCTTCACTCAATCAAATTTCATTTTATTTTGTAAGCTTGAAACACCTATTCCTTCCACATTTGCTTTTAACTGGAAAATCTAAAAGCATCTTCTTATAATACCAGTATTGCAAATCAGATTTCAGTATTCCAGCAAGAGCATGTCAATGTATGTATCAGTCACATTGGGAACCCCTGATTCAAGCTGGTAAGTAATTACTCACCAAATAGTTCTATTTAAGTTGAGGGAGTTATTCATGTGTATAACTGCTCAGAGATATGAGTAAGGTCCCACAGCCCAAGCAAAAGTGAGCATCGTTAGTAATTCAAAAGAAAAAAAAATAGAGGTCCTAAAATGTTGATGTTCTTTTGAGGAAGGACAAATAACAGCACTGTGATTGTTACATACACATTTATTGACCTCACCAGGCAGCTGGGTTGCTTCTATTAGAAAATAACTTTGCAGTGAGGAACTGATTTGAAGTGAATTTGTCCCCACTGTTGGTTTTAAATAATCATTTGCCTGTCCTTTTCCAATATGCAGAGTTCTCACCTCTCAGCCACTGGGACAGTTACAAAACTTTAGGAACTGTTAGTAACATTTAGCATATAGGAAACGTTTTTTCATCTCTAAAGAGCTGCAGAAACCTTAACAAGTTACTTGTCATGCCATCTGTCCCAGGCAGAAACAAATAAGATGTGTTATGGGGAGGCTATGGGAGAAATTTAAATGAACTTGAGAGGTAGGATAAGAAATCTGCCTGAAAGTCCCACGAGAGTCAGTCTGCACACACCATCTTGCAAATTCAGATTTGCCACAAGAACATTATCCCCCCCAACACACACTCTGCGTGAGCCTGCTTTACTGACACTACAGCAGTTAGCTAACGTAGTACTGAGATTGCTCTTCACATGGTTCAGCTTTGTAACTCTGTTTTTTGCTACTGCACCCATTAATTTGAACTTTTACAGGATGAATTCACTCACCTGAATCCTAGCAGCGAGACGGGGCTTTCTTCCTCAGCCAGGCTCTCTCGGGGCAGTGTCCGTTCCCGCGCCTCGCAGTTACACTACACTGACACTTTATCACTGGGCTCATAACAGTGAAACTCTTCTTTTGTCCCAAAGACACAGAGAACAGTTATGCTCGTGCCTCTGACGCTGATACACAGCAAAATGATCTGCCAGCAAAGGAGGAGAGCCTCCCTCTCTCCTTCAACAGGCAGTCTGGGGTCCTGCAGCATCCTCCCGTGTCAGCTACTGACTGCACAGCCACGCTGCATTACGTGTCGCGCTGACGGGGTCGGCTACCTACTAAATATACCCCTCAGCATTACAGCAAAGGCAAACACCGTGGCTTTCCTCATAGGTTTCAGCCAGTCAAGGGTGTATATTAAATCTGTTCTAATCCATAACCAGTGCTGTCCAGTCCATAGTAAAGCTTCCCAGAAGTTTGGATAAATAATAACGTGCAAATTAAGAGTGCTCCTGTGAAGCATGACACACAAAGCTAGAAATAAATATTGCCTGTTGTTTCAAATTATTCTAAGCACTTCGGCAGATGACTGGCAAGAGAACAGCATGAGTAAGTAGTGATAAAAGTAAACAGTCCAGCTTTAAACTAGCACGCTTGCCTGTGTTCATAGAGCCCTATTGTAATGGGACAAAGAGGGTGCTGGCGATACTGGCGCTCTCTCGATGAATTCAGGGCAGAGTCCAGCACGTCCATTCACTCCAAAGCCATAGAGCTAGGACCAGCGCAGAGCTGCAGACATGAGCCCGGCACGCTCACAAGAACAGACGTTTAACCAAGTTGCTCGCAAGCACACTGGGCTACCTATTTGACTGTGTACAGGCATCCTTCAGACAGGAGATATAGTTAAAGATACAAGGATAAGAAGGAGACACAGGTACTACCGCTGTCTTGATTCCACATCAACGCATTTTACTTTAAAAAATGGTACAAGGAGAACATGTGTTTGTCAGATAAAGAGATTAAGCACTCGGTTTAAGTCCATGTAACACTCAAAATCTGGAGGAATCTCTTATTTGTGTGCTTACCTTTGGAAAATGCACTGCTCCTTCCTCCCCTCAAACTCTTCGGAGAGCTAAAAAGAGGTCCTGTTACTTCCAAATGCTTTTGTTCTTCTGTCCCTCTGTCACATGGCTTGCCTTTTATATTTGCAACACACAAAAGTTAGGGCTGTTGTTTAAGAGAGAGAGGGAGAGGGAGAGGGAGAGAGAGGGAATGTCAAATGGAAAAGTGCCATTGCAGTCATATATCAATCAGGGCAGCGGCAGCAGCAGCTCGCTGGCAAATGGGAATTCCACAGAAATGTGAAGCTCTTGTTATCTGAGAAATCACAAAACACCACCAGCCAAGCTCCCCTCTGCAGGGACTTCTTATTATTGGCAAGCCAGGAAATGGAAGGAAATGTAGGCGCTTTTGTTGTTGTTGTTGTTGTTGTTTCAGATCTGGAGATACGTATGCTGTGGCATATGTAAACCAGTGGAATAGAAATCCTGAATCAAATTCCTTCCCAAAAAAATGCACTGTGTGCACTGTGTGCAAGATAAAGCAAACCACTGAGAAGCAAGGTAATAGAGCTAAGCGACGAATATGAAAGTAACGATTTAAAAAATTTGATATCTGTTTGTCCTTGGAAAATATCTATAGAGAAACTGCCTTTTCCCCAGATTACTCATTGATCTCCTTTTTTCTGACAGGTTTTTCTTAGAATTTTTTAACTGTGATTGATCTCAGATATCCTTAATCCAAGCTGTGCTGCTTTACTACAATTGGTCACCTAAATCATCTGACATTCCCTGGCTCTCCAGTTGGGTAAGCAGACAGGCATTTTTCTGTATAAATACTTGTCTGCAAATCTGCAATTCTAGTGCTTCAGATAACCTGCCCTGAAATTCCAAAGTTTCTCTCCAATAAACTCAGAAGTTTGCTCACAGAAGCAGAGCTATTTAAAATTTCAAAGAAACATCTTTTTTCTGCTTTACCCACCTTCCTCTGAAGAATGCCAAGTTTGAAAACGGTTATCCTTCAAACCTTTTATGTAAATATTGTATCTTTTATGCAAAAATTAATTCCCTGAGGGGCTGAAGGCAGACTCCATCCACTGGAGAACCCCACTTACAACAAGCACATTGCAGCTCTGGAGGCACCAAACCCTCTTCTCCACTTCCACAGAGAAGCGCATTTGACTTCCCTTTGGGGTATCCCCTAGTTGTCCCGCGGCGTTACGGGAAGCACAGACCTTAGCCGGTTAATTAAAAAATAGGCAACATAGCTGGCCATTCACAAGCTGGATCTGTTCAGAGGCACTGGCCAGCAGATGGACGGGGTCCTGTGTCAATTGTGTTTGAACTCTAAAGGAAAGTTGGTATTTGATGGATGATGTTATTAGCTAAATGTCTTATGTGGTATAAGATCAAAGAACAGATGGAAATTATGCCTTAAAAATAGAATAATCTAAAAGGGGAATGGCTTGTAGATGAGTAAGCATCATGGAAACAATAAAGGAGACATTCTTTGGCTTGCTTTGCTGCAGAGCCAGGTTTGGCTGGTGGGATAAACAAATGAACCACTTAGGACCGAGAGTCTCAAGATGTGAGTTTTGCTGCACATTTTTTCCCTCATATTCAGCATTAACATTGTTTTGCTTCTTAAGTCAATCCCAGGTTTCTCTCAGCAACCATATGCGTACCAGCTTTCTGCCTGCCTCGCAGATGCCACTGCGGTCGCCCAGGGTGGATGATGGCAGAGCTCACCAGCATCTTTGCCGTGCTGTAACTGCAGGCTGAAATGTCACCATTGCTCTGGCACTACACTTACCTTAAACAGATAGACTACACACAGCAATCTTTTTTAATTTAGCCAACACCCTCTTTTAAAACTGAGGGTACTGGACCTTTGTTCATTATGCTGCCAGGTTGTCTCTCTTTTTCCATGGGAAAGCAAGCGGTTCAGATACTCCAGTTGCTTGCACTAAGGACCTGCCATGTGCAACACAAAAGCCTGGCTAAGTAGCTCCTGGATTAAATCCTCCAAGAGACAGTAGACTTCCTACTCACAGTCCTTACTGAAAATGATGCTTAGGTTTTTTACTGGTGCAGCTTAGGTTTGTTATCTTTGTGTCATCTACAGGAGATAATATCTGCATTAGTTATTTGTTGGGTGCTAAGCATACTTTAAATACTCAACAATTATCAATAATACCTTAAACAGTGGTATTTTTGAGAAGTAGCGCTCAGTGGTTTGCTACCACAGCTACCAATTCCTTATACAGGAAAATCTGCAGATATTGGACTAAAAATTATTCAAAAAATTAAAAGTGGCTTTCAATTTTTTCTCTTCAGCTTCAAGACCATGTTTGGCAGTAATTGGGAGTTAATCAGCAGTTAATTGACCTCACAGGCTGGTGACTTACAAACTGACCCTCTCGTTTGTGGCAGCCTTCTGAATGAACTTACACATGATCACAAGCACAAAAGTAGAAGCATCAAATGTAGCCTCCCCCCACCTGAAGAACACTATGGCCCATAACTTTTTCATAGCTGTTCATAAATCTTAATCCTCTCTCAGCCACTGTGACTTAATCCCACCCATAAAAACAGCCATTTTAAAGAAACAAATAAAAGCTGAAAGCACAGGAGCTCAGAGCTCAGTTTTCAAAGATGATTAAATATCTGAGATGGCCCCAGATATTAGATAAGATTTCCAGAAGCTCTAAGGTATCCTGCTCCCGTCAGTTTTGATCCAAGTTCCCTTCAGAGGGGGTTTATCTCACTTAACAGTAGTTGCCTGAAAACCAAGTTTAGGCTCTCCCAGCAGCAAATGAAGAATTTCCATCCCAAATTACTTCCAGTTCAGGACAGTTTAAGGTCAACATCAATAACAGTTTTTCTCTCTGTGAACAACCAAAGATATTCTGCTGATTCAGTTGGACTAAATACCTATTTTTTTTAATAGGTAAAACTAGGTGAAATAAATCCCTCCCTCAACGACTCAGGCTGTAGTTTTGAAGAGATGGAGATCCACCTCTGCATGGAGTTCTACCAACCTCCCTGGTTCCATCCCCGTGAAATGCATTGCAGACCTGCAACCCTAATCCGCAGGTTTCCTTATTCCACCACTGTATGACCTACAAGGCTCATGCTTGTCCTCAGAAAAGCATTGTACTGCCATTACCTGCAATTCAGTGGGACTGAATTGTTTGCCCTGTTGGCATCATCAAGCACCGTGATGCTTCCTCAATGGAGCAGGATTTCACCTCTCCGTTGTATGCGTGTTGTGAAACGCATTCAGAGTTCTTCAGCAAAATCAATCTTTCACATTCATCTGAAGGATTTTCCAGCACTGCCATTTTGTAGTCTTGCCCAGGCAATTTTTACATTCTGAGATGGTGGATAACAGACCTCCATATCATCGGATGTACTGTCAGAACAGGCACTACTTGGTGTCTGTGCTGGTTGTGTCTGCAAAGACGGTGAATGGAGTACACATGCAAGGACAATTTTTAAGTGTAGATATATACTCACGCACAGACGTAAACACACACGCTATTGCTGCAAGCAGTTAGAGGGAGTAGGATGTATAGCAAATATATATGTATCCTTCAGGGAAGGACGATGCTTTGTTCCATTATTGAACTGATAAAGGGTGGTTTATATTTGGGGCTTGGCTAGCGGTATTGTTTTTGTAGTTGGGAATGTAGGAGGAACTGAAAGTATTGTAATGATAGTCTACAGTAACAAGCAACATAATACTTATATAATGAATATATACTTTATGCAGACAAGAGGTACCCAGAATTCTTAGAGGAGTTTCTTAGGAAGTATTTTCTATCATTTTAATAATCAAAATAAGTATTAGGTAAATAATATTCCAAACAAAATTACACACCCACATACCTCAGTGCAGGACCAGGTGGCAGAAAAGCCTGTTTAGGCACTCAGTGGTTTTCATCTCTTCTGTCAGCCCATTGTGCATTCCCTCAGATTAATTTTCCAAGGATATTTAAATACCTAAAGACATATATTCTTCTGTAATCTAAATGGGCCTCTTCTTTTGATGTTTATATGTATCCATGGATGTGTGTTGTTAAGACACAGTATCTGGAAATGTTTATTCAGTGCCTTACACGTACGCCACTATTAAAGCAAGGCTCCCTTCATCTAGGGAATAAGGCTGCTATGGAGAAGACTGTGAAAATTGGGTCTGAACTGTTTGCTTATTAATTTTACCACAGAAGTCATTGTATGGTCCACAGTCTGTTATTGCCTTTGGACTATACTCAGACTTTAGTTTGACTTGAAAATGTGGTTGCAGCAGGGCCAGAATTTGGTGTCCCCCTGGTTCCTTCAGCAAGAAGTGGGAGCTGGTCACTTAGGACTCCCCTGTGGTGTGCTGCCTACAAGGCACAAATGGTTTTGGAGTATCGGTGCTTAAAAAAGACAAGCTCAAGAGCCTGGCAAGGAAAACAATATACCAAGGAGGGATCTTGGATTAATAATGGCTTGAACAGGTCTGTGGAAGAGAGGCAGGCAACAGTCAGGCAGGGGAAGGTTAGCATGAGTGATCTGAGTGCGTGAAGTCACTGCTCTGCCCTCCTAACGAAAGTCACTGCCTGCCGTTAGTCGCACTCGGACTCCCCTGTGCTCACCTTGATGAACAGGTTGTATAGGACAAGAAGCCTGGATTCCTACACATTTTTAAGCCTATGTCCCCCATGGTTACCCACTCAGGTTTTGCCTCCATGTTACCTTCAATTCCCTGACTCCCGCATCTCTTGATGATGTATAATGCTCCACCTTGCCTTTGCTCTCTCCCACAAAATTTTCAACTGCTTTTAAAGCCCCTACAAGACTGCTGGCTGAGCAAGGGCAGCATGCCTCCATGGCTAGCAAGCACATGCTCATCATCCAGCACACTGCAGCTCTTCGCCTCCTCAGACTGCCAAACTGGTGCTTCAGTTTCCTTCTGCAGGACAGCAATAGGATGCAACACTCCTGCCTAAGCACCACAGCTTCTTACATATCCAAGAACTTGTCTAGAAACTTCGTTTTCTCGGAGACCTTTGCTTTGCTGTTAAAATTGGTTGAAATTGGACAGCTGTTTGAAACACCAATGGGAGAGATTAATGTCAGGGCAGACAGGCAAAAAGGCAACTCAATCCTATGAGAAAATCATAAAGAAGAGAGTAAAAATGTCTTTTTTCTACTTTCAGACTGCTGGATGGCACAGTCTCTTTCTCCTAGAAGAGACTGCGACCACCATAATCCCTGTCCCCACCACTTTTGGAGGGGCTGGCTGCACCTCTCTGGTCTCCTTTGCCACTTCTTTAACGGAGAAAGAGGAAAGCTACCGTGTTTCTGCAAATCTCAGCAATATGAATCAACAGTTCTGCAGACTTGTGGGATTTATCCGCCCTTCCTGAAGTCAGATATCTCAGTCCCAGCTTGGCTCCTCTTACTGTCAGTGGAAACCACAAGTAGGTACTGCCCAAAGGGCCATTCACTTGCTGATGATAGGACCAGGTGAAATTGCCTTTTGGCAGTATCCATTTATCTCTATTAACAACAAAGGGAGCCAAGAGTGACTAGTTCAGATTCAGTTATCCAGCTGTTGGATGCCTTGGCTAGGCAGATGAATTCCACCTTTAAGGTTGCTTCAAATTATCTTGTAAGCATATGCAGTAGATACATAACATACCAGATAACTATAGTTGTGCATAGGTCAATGCTAAGTATCTTGCTTTTTTGCCAAGGCTGCAGGGAAAGTTTTGTGTCAAACAGTGTGGGATAATGACACTTGATGTGCAGTGTGAAATTTGCAGTGTATTTCTTCCATCTGATAGAGGCAGAAAGAGTCTCTCTGTGAAGATTTGTAGTCTCTCAAATGCTTATCCAAGTATCAAAGAACAGTTATGATCTGTCCTACAGGGTCCCTAAATCACATCTAAAAGCAGGCTGTATTAACCCCAGTCTCCTGTAGGAAGGAGTTACAATCATGGCCCCCAGGTTTCCAGTGGAGAGTTTGGGACCTTGGGATGCAGCTCACATGTGGTGGCTCTGGCAATTTCTCCCATGTTTCTCCAGCATTTGCATCTCACCTTCCTACGTGGGTGATATATGGTGCACCTTGGGCGCCAAAGTTGGTCTCTCTACCCCACCATCCCAAACCACAAACAATAACATTTCTGCTATTTCCTGCCCCGTGTTCCTCAAGAGGTCAGAGTTTGTCAGGAATTCCTAAACAGCATCCAGTGGCACAACAGGCAGTTTTGCCTGAGTTAAAGTTTCTAAACGTGGTTTAAAGTAGCTTCCCTCAGCAAGGGTCAGATCCTGAGGGCTTCCTTGTAGCTTGCATATTGCTGAGGGTCAAACTGTAGCTTCATGTCTAGGACAGTTTGCACGAGAGAGGAAAAACACTAAGGTGGCAGGAGTATCTCCACTTAATTGAGAAGGGCATTGTTGCCTTCCTCAGTATAATATCAGGTTAGGACTGTGATTTGAACAACATTTCCATAATGACAAAAACCTTCCCATAAATTCACTTAGAGCAGCAAAAATGACCTGGCAAGATACAGCCAGATACTAATAATGGCAACCTTATTTTGTTGCAGTCTCCTGCCAATACCCACATGATGTGATTTTCTTGCAGTAAAAACGCAATAAGCAAAGCAGAGGAGACATTTTTCTATGGTATTTACTATGAAAAATTAAAGCCAATTAATTTGTCTACCACCCAGGTTTGTGTGGCCACTCCCTGTGCAAAACCTCATGTTTGAAAAGGAAACATTAAATGAAAGTCAGTCTCAGCTAAATATTTTAAGTTAAAACTGCAGGGCAGCTTGCTGTATGTGAAGTTGCTGAGAAGAAATGCTATTTAGAGCAGGAAATTGGTGATTCATAACTGACATTAACTCCAGTTACTCTCCAATGTGCATGCTGTACTTCATGTGAAATTATTACAAGCAAAGAAAGGCCATTCCCTTGAGCAAGTTCAAGTTAATGTTTAGGAAACCATTTCAGTTATTATTAGGACAAAAGTCATTATGGTGGAATGGTCAGATGCTCAGACTGCGCCCTCAGCTGCAAAACCTGTGCATTTTAATACCTCTTTGCAGGTAGCTCTTCAGACATATGGTCATTTTGGCCAATTCACTGAAATCCCAGCTTCACAAATGTCCCCAGTCAAAACTCCTACCTACTAAACAGGGCCAGAAACAAGTCCTTTTTTGGCGCTCCCTGTGGGCAGCTTCGTAATTGCACCCAAATCCACGCTAGTCTCTAGTTTTACACACACACAAGTGCCTTTGAGCTCAGATGAGCTCCTGGAGCCCCAACAGTTGGTGGGAGCAGAGCCACAAGGGACATGTCCGTACACAGCTGCATGCAGACCCTGGCTTCAACGCAATGTATGCCTATGCTGGCAGATGCCAAAACTGCAGAAGGCAGCTTGCTGCAATTCAGACCATAGAAGGAGACAGCCCAGGGGCTGGATCCTCACCTGATGGGAGCCAGCAATGCTCTGTGGCTTTTGGGGCAACCTGTGACCTTGCACTAGGTGCAAATTTGGTGCCACCGCTGCCTGGTCCTTGACAGCTGGATGCTGTGCCTTCTGGTCTCCACAGAAGAGGTGAAGCTCACTGAACTTCCTTAGAGTACTGCAGTTTATTCAGTCCAAATGAACATATGAACTTAATTATTCCACAATAGTATAAGCTTAGAATAAGGAATTAAATAGATCTTGTTATGGATTTTGATGTGAGCGAAGTTTTGGCATCTTATGCAATTTTTTATGATTTTTTTTTTTTTCAAATAAAAGCAAGAACATCTTTCTGATATAGGATATGCCTCAAACTGCAAGTGTAAATCAGAGGCAGACTTCAGGTACAGAAAGAGAGTAAAGACTCATATGGTTATACATTTAAGCACCTTTGAACTTGAGAAAAGCACTTTAAACCACTGCCTCATTACTACCTTTAGAAAGGAGTGATTCGGATTCCTCTCTACAAGGAGAGATGCTCTGCAGGCCTGATGCTGTGTGCAACCAAGGGCCCCATAAGAAAAGCCAGCCACTCTCCACAGCTGGTCAAGCTCCTGGGGCCGGGCTGACTGCAGAGGGATGTCCAGGGGACAGAGGGGTGACGGTCACAGAAAGCCAAGGGGCTCACCGTCCTCCTTGGCCCCGGCTTGGGCTGTGATGAGCAAGACCACAGAGGGGCTTTTTGGGTAGCAAGGACAGCAGCGCACAGCCTCGGGAGCAAAACAAATGAAGAAAGCGTTCTTTGTGTAAGACCAGAGGTGGCAAAAGACCTGTCAGAGCTGAAACACACTGGAGCCAGAGAGGACACCAGAAAAGGGTATAAACTGTGGTGTGCTGAGAGTGAGCACAGTAAGGGTAAGAGAGGTTGCCAGCAAAAGGCGGGAGAGGCAGGAGAAAGAGCCATTCCTTGATGTTTCCAAATAATTTTCAGTTCTGCCGGGCAAAGAAACCATTGCAGAAATGTGAATTCTGTACTTCATCTAAAAGCTAAAAAGATAAATAAGAGGTTTTCAAATAGAGGGTACAAAAAGGAAAGTTTGTCCTCACGTGGCAGAGCCAAAGCTACAGCTTTAGGAGCTTCAGGAACGGACCCTGGCAAGAGCCTCCTGTGCAATTGCTGCCTGAGGCAGAGCCTGGAGGCTACCGCAGGAAGCAGAATTAACTCTGGAGAAAGGAATTGGGATTTGCCAAGTGAAGGATGTCAACCAGAACAGAGTGAGGCTGATGAAAGGATGGGCAGAGACTCTGAAACACCTCAGAAAAGAGCCCTGAAATGGAAGGGCAAGCTGAGTCTGCTGTGCTGGGAGACACTGAAAGACCACATATGATGCACATGCCTTGGCAAGCTGCAGCTACACCCAGCATTTGGGAAAAGATGCAAAAATCGCACAGATTACGTTGTCTGAGAAAGAACAAACATGAACCTATGGTGCACAGCATGGGCGAGGAGGATGGCAACTGCACCGTTAGAGGGAAGGGGCTTACTCACAGAAGCCATGAAAAATGCTGTGGCAGAAGATAAAAGGACAACCAGACCGTAGGCAAATGGCAATAATCAATTTTCGGCTGGACAGAGCTGCACAGGCTGATAAGGTGTCTGACAGGGTTACGAGCACTGAAAGAAAAGCTACAGGCAGCATAAGGTAAGAAAAGAAAGGGCTCAGAAGGGCTATTCCCCACTGAAGGAGATAAAGGCATGTGCAAATGAAAGAGAGAGTTCATGATAGTGTCAGGGATTTTTAAAATGTCACATCCTTGATCTCATCCCCAGGGCAAATGCACTGGCATCAAAACAATAGCGGAAAAGGCTGAGGGACTGCAGGGAGTAGAGATGGTCTCTGCAAACTACAGAAGAGAGCACAAAAGCACCTCATCCTCCCCATCCCCGCGCCAGGGGGGTGGCTGGAGCCTCTCGCCCCCAGCCCGCGGTGACGGCTGCAAGTGCCCTGCCCTGGGAGTCAGCGGTCCAGGGAGAAACTCAGCCCTGCAGGGACTCCGCATCCATCCTCGGGAGGAAATGTCATTTCCTTAACAAATAAGGAAAATGAAGTCAGTACGTGTACAGAGCACATTTTCCTCTCCTCCCAGAGGGGAATGGCTTTTAGGAGACGGTTGATATCACACACTACACCTGACACACCAGGCAGTGCTCTTGGGCAGGAGCTGGTACTGAAACAGAGAGTGCATTCAGCATCCTCATTTCAGAGATGTCCTTGCCTCACTGCCATCGGGGCAGTGATTAAAACTGGAGGTGTTTCTCAGGAAAAGAAACCTCTCAAGAAAAGCCGCCTTTTGACTGCATAAAACTTCCTGGTCTCCATACACAGTCTTGTTGCCTAAAGGGGAGAAAATCTACAGATCTGAGCTCCGGAAATGGCTCAGCCTCCTGGGGCTGCAGCAAAGCTAACAATGACTGCCAACCCCATCGCATGCCTGGCAGGGGGAATAGCAGAGCAAGGGTGCAGGCAGATCTGGTAGGGCTGAAATCATTACTGATACATCTATCCCAAGAGACAAGGAAAGGATGCAAAGTATCCTTGGGATGGTGACCTGTATGGAGAACCTACCCGCGGCACCAGCAAGCTGGCAAGGCTCATGGGCAGCTCTAGCCAGTGCTCACAGTGCGTAAATTTTAATAAAAACTTTGTGAAAGAGGAAGAAACCTTTAAAGAATCCTTGATCCTGCACTGCTGTGAGAGTAAGCTTAAAATTAAATTTCTCATAGACACCTCCAAGCAAAGAATGAGTGAATCCCATGCCTGGAGACCAGCATTTTGCGTGTCATGCACAAGGTGCCAGTCCATGGCCCCAAGAGCGAAGGAGAAAGCAGATCTGGATGCCATCGCATAGAGTGCAGACTGTGATTGCCAAAGGCACTGCCTAGACTGTCGCCCCACAGATGGTGGTTCTGGCTGTTGGTCAGGATGAAGGGACTGGGTTTTCCCACTACCTAGTAATCATTAAAGGGAAAATTTTTAGTCCTAAAATAAATCTTTGAAGGTTGAAGGACCCAGGAGGGGCAGTAAGGGTATGGGCATGTTGCTAACTAGAAGAGGTTGATGCAGCAAGCTCAGGGGTGGTTTCCAGCTGGTCCACACTGCATAAGTGTTAGCCCACTCCTTGGTTCTCTTCTGGGCCACCCCAACTGGCTGCCTCCAAGACAAACCTCACAGAGAAGGAAATAGGACTTACTGATGTTTCTGTGAGCCTGTGGCCTTGGGGCTGGGACTCAGATACCTTAGTTGAAAACCCTTGGAAAATAGGCGGAAATATCTGGGGTTTGCCACAGACATTGTACCTGATGTAAGAATATCTGACAAGGGCATAGCCTCATGGGGACAAGTCAGACCCTGAGGCATGGGTTTGGAAATGCAACTGGCCATCCTTGTAAGCCCCCACTCAGTTTGTCCCATTGCAGCAGGCTGGGGCTAAGCTCCAGAACTCAGGACAGCCAGAGAGCTGCTTCCTAACAAACAGCACTGGTGCAGACATCTCAGGCAAAGCCAGCACCTTCATTCCACGGTGGAAGGCTCTTCAGAGGCTCAGCAAGCACCACTAATTAGTACATTGCCTATATGGCATTAACTTCTGTGTTGTTGATTCCTCCTTGTTACGTTTATTGTTTAACGTTGTAGGAAAGAGGAAACTTGTTTGAGATGCTCTTGTAAGAGCTAGCTGGAATTATGGTTGTGAGTTGCAGACTTCCTTGCTGGGCTACGCTGATCACTTACAACTCAGCCGCTGCATGAACGAATAAATGAATGAATGAACAAATTAATTATACAGGTCTTTGCCACGTTGCCTTGTTTCTGAGCTGCACAGATTTGGCTGTGACTGCCCAAAGCTCTGCACTGTGGACTGGCTTAGTCAGAACTGGTCTAAAGCTCATAAAAGCACTGGTTATTCACCCCCTCCTCAACTGTGCCTTCACAGTTCCCTTGGCTGCACTGAGACCCTGGGTAGCTACAACCTGTGCAAGATTAGGTTGGGGTTGCAATCTTCTACCAGCCTGTAACATCCCTTTGCAATGACTGTAAGAGATGCTATGGAACTGGAGTGCCTCAAACTGCTAAGCTCACCCCTTCTGTTTCAAAAGACTACTCTGGAAAGTAAAGTGGCAAGGGTGTAGCCCTAGTTTGCAAAATATGAGGGCTTGCATTAATTTCATCAGTGAGACTCCTAAATTTACACCAGCTCTAAACTGACCCTTCCAGTTATACAGGGATAGTATATAATATGGTATTTTCAATACTTATTGTTCTAATAAATCCAATGAGTCTGTACCACAAGCTTGGCTGCTCCTCACCACCAGCATCTGCTGCTGGCCACTGTTGGAGACAGGGTGCTGGCTGGGTGACCTCTGCCTGGTGCAGTGCAGCCGTGCTTAGGGTTTTATGATCGGTGTGGTAAGATATGTTATAGCATGGCACAGCATGGCTCAATAGTTTGCTGAATTAAGTGACTCAAAAGATGAAGTTCAAATGAAATGGTTTTGCTTCTTCAGAACAGAACTTCTCAAAATTATTAAAATCAAGCCTTCTGATAAAGAAAAGCAATATCATGGTTTGTTGATTTTGTTTTTCTGGGGATTTGGGTTGTGGTTTTTTTCTGAGATTGTTACATTTTCACAGAACATTTCATTTGCATTTATGCTGTACTCTCCTGGAGAAAAATGATGCTGTTAGAAAACAGAAATTATCTCTTCTGGAGTTTTATAATAGTAAAATTACACTTCAGATTCTCTGTAGTTGTAAATCAAATCCATTTATTTCAATGGCCTAGTCTACAGAGCTCGAGAGGCCAGCTCTATCTATCCAGTTTGTAATGAATTGAAGAACATCTTTGTTCAGCACAGCAGTCTCAGACTGCTCAGAACACTCAAGCATTGATGTCTCTATATAAGCAGTTTCTTTAATTACCATTGCCAATTCTGATTTTCCAGGTGAAGGCAGCCACCTTGCTAAAATGCTGAAATCATTTATCACCTGTCATGAAGGAGAGAGTTTGTTGGCATCCTCCTGTGCAGGGAGAGATGCTTTGATCCCGAAGTATTCCATCTATGGTATAGTAAGACAAAGCACCACCTGCTATGAAGTTTTGAAGACTATATAAAATTTAATTTATGTACATTACCATCTTGTCTGACATAGGAGCATCACAGAAAAGAACACGAAAAAAAATTTGTAACTGTTTTGTGGCAGGCACAAATATATCTAATTTATGACAGAGAGCTAATAAGATAGTTTGTCTTCCAAATAAACAGCTCTTCCCAGGAGCTGTGCAGTGACTTCATTTATATGGCCTTAAACGAAAAGATTGTCTGTAGTCACAAGTCAACATAATGCTACCAAATCAAAACCACAAAGATCCAGAAGATCTGATAAACCTGTCTGGTAATTCTGATGTGTACAAAGAACCAGAAATTTAAAAATAAGAACTAAACCCACCAGTCAACAGCTGATTCATTTGCAGATCTTCAGCTGGTAAAGCTCCATCAGCAGCAATACCCCACCACTGCCCCAGATGCACAGGAATGGGCAGGAGCATCATCTGGAGAGACAAGCTATAGTGCTCACTAACACACATCACCATGTCCAAGTCCCTCTGATGCTCCAGAGTTGCCATCCAACTGGTGGTGGGTCCCAAAAGCAAACCAAAATCCTGCTGTTCATTAGCAGTTTCTAGATGGGCAGGGGCCATATTAAAAAAGGGGCAGAGAAAAAAAAAGTGGTTGGTGCCAGAGGAAGCCAGTGAAACGGGCTTGGGTTTGGGGGCTGCAGTGGCAGGGACGGGGCAGTCCCAGCAGCACTTCACAGCCACTGTGCTGTGTTGATCTGGGTACAACCCCTCATGGCATCCAGAGCATCAGCATCCTGCACTTCCACTCCTTTACAAACACAGTACTTCTGTAGGGCAGTGTTTTTCAGGCACAGACCAAAGACATATTAATTGCAATGACCTGGGCTATTCCCTTGTCATCCCTGCTGTGTCCCTTGAATTGTTTGGCTTTATAGCCAGGGTTAGGGGGTGAAGGTCCCTGATAAATAACAAATTCCTACTTGGCATCATGCATGCTGCAACACTCAAAGGTAAGACACAGGAGGGGCTTGTGAATCTCATTTGAAAGTTTTCATTCTTGTCTTCAATTCATGCAAAGGTGGGGGATGAACAACCCCCTCAGCCCTTGAGCGGGAAAGTCTGGCTGAAGAATGGTCTAGCATCATGCTTCACCCATATGAAGAAGCGGGGGTCTGGCAGGGTCAGTTGGGAGCATTGCTGCCCCAAAACTTACATCCCAGCTTCAACCTTTGTGCCCAGTGTCCTCCCCAGGGACACACAGTGAGGCACCACCACCCGCAAAGCAATGGGGTGATTTTGGCATCTGGGAACTGAAACCACGTGTGAGAAAGGAAAACGCAAGGAGATGGTTGGAGCAGCTCTGACTTGTGTTAGGCAACAATAGGCTTTCTCAGGAGGGCATTGTCCCACAGCCCAGGAAGGGAGGTGAGAAAAGGGCCTATGCCACTTCCCAACGCATCCATGGGATGCCTGCACCATCCAGCCTCTCACTGGGCACCAAACACCAGGGACCAGAAAGTGACTGCCTTCAGGGGGCTATGGGGTCTGGCCATTTTGAAACAGCAGGTAATTCATATAAAGGTCTGGAAAGGTGGGTGCAGGGTTGGAATTTTTCGGGAATCATTGCAAGACTTTTTTTTAACTAGGTCCATCTGTATTACCATATCTCTCCTTTTCCCAAAACAAGCTAGAGCCTTTAGATCAAATACAGACATGGCATAACTTTTTTTTCCTCCTTTGAGGCGTGACTGCAGAGGTTGTACACACAGATCAATGCAATGTACAGTTCTCATTTAGATTCAAGTACAGTGCCAGTAGCTGTTAGCAAGAGTTACTCAGCCCTGCAAAGTCTACTTTTTTTCTTGTTTGCTTTCCAGATGAAGACTGTTTCAGTCCCTTTTTTGATGGGGAAAACCAAGTATCTATTGCTCTTTTCTCATTTTTTTTTCTCCCCTCAATAGTGAACCCCAGACTTAATGCAAGGATTTCAAAGAAAGACAGTGATTTTTTCATGTTAAGAATTTTTCCAGACATTAAACATATTTAAATGTCATCTTCCATTTTCTGTTATGTCCTTATAAATTAAGTTATTCAAATACTATTCTGCAAATTTGCTCTCAAGAAAAAAATTCCAAGCTAAACTCTATTAAAGTTTGAAATTTGTTGTTAGAACTCCCTGGAACAGGAACAAAAATGGTTCAACTTATTGCTGGGTCAGAGAGCAAAGTGTTTGATGGGAAAAAGGGCGGGGAGATAATAAGAGCAAACAAGGCGAAAAAGGCTAGTACTTACTGAATCTCTGACTTTCAAGTGTCCAACTTACAACTGGTATTGCCAGCCAAGCCCGACATTTCTACATTTTCTTTTGACATTTGAAGATTAAGTAAACCATGTTTACGTGCGATAGTACCAGCAGACACTCGACTCCGGTCTCTCCCCACCTCTTCAGGACTTGTCGCCAAAGTGATACCATGGAAACAGCATCGCGGAGATGGAAACGAATATGTGCCCGTGCAGGAGACCACCGCTATTAACTGTTCTCCTGATTTAAGGGAGCATTGATATAATCTGCAGCCCTGCTGCCCTTCTGTACTGAGCAGTTGCTATATGTCTGCACGCATGGGCAAACCTACCTGATAGACATGTGCTTGTTATCTCTAGATTTGTGTTTTACTTGCCCCTTAAATTTTAGTAAGGATTAAGGATACCAGTTAATGGCTGCTGTTTCTTTTATGAAGTAAACATGAAGCAATTGACTGTAAGTATCGAGTCCATAGTGCTTTATTGAGGTGTGATTAGAAAAACACTAGAAGTCTACTTAAAGGTACTCCACTTTCTAAAGGTTTCTGAAACCTATCTGAGATTGGCTTGCAAAAGCAACATATTGACATTGCCTTCATTTATCATTTACCTTTTGATCCTGCTTTTTGTGGCTACAAGTTCATTTCAGCAACTTTGCTTGATGGTACGTGAGAACAACCTCAAGGCTTTCTTTTTCCTGCAGATTCCCACCCTATATGGCAAATGAAAACAGATACATGCCAGATGTGGACGGAGGGAGGAACGGGAGGGAGGCAGGGATGGAGGGAGGAAGGAAGGAAGGAAGAGAAGGAAGGAGGGAAGAAAGAAAGGAAGAAAGAGAAAGAAAGAAGGAAAAGGAAAGAGGGAGAGGAATAGAAAGAAAGAAAATGAAGAAAAGAAAGTGCAAGCTTTTTTATAACCTTGATTTAACATCCAGTCTGAGCCAAACCTGTTTTACAGAATATGTTTCCTTGGGGGTTTATAATGCAACTACTACAGAGAAACCAGCATGATCTGACACAGCATGAACTATTCAGCAGCCTGCTAAAAATACAAATAGCTTGCAATGACAGGAGAATCAAACTGTAACTGCCCGGAATGTGAGATTATAAAATGTGAGATTATAAAATACCACGATCCAGATTGAAATTCAATGTATTTGTTGAAGTTGTCAGCAAAGGCACACAGACTATTGGAAAATAGTCAGTACATTTCCTACAGTTGCTAAGAGTGGCCTGTGGACAAGGCAAGAAGTTGCAAGTTTAAAATAAAAATAAACAAAAAAAGGGCTTCCAATATCAATCCAAAGTATTAAAAAATGGAAAATGTAATGGGAAGCAAGTAGTGAAAAGCCAGCCCTCGAGGGGTGAACAAAGGCAACTGTAGCCTGTAACACTGATGTCTCAAAGGCAAAAGGCACATTACCCTTATCCAGAGGGGTTTTCAGAAGGTACTTTGCTGTAAGGCAATGCCCTTGCAACGTCTGTGCTGCCTAGGTATTGCAGTATTTAAAGGAATTTGTTATCAGAAACTCTTGGATTAGGTAATTTTACATGCACCAAGTTAAATATCAAAGAGAGAACTAGCCAGACTGCCAGGCTAGCCACTAGTGTTAGTGAAGGTAAGTAATAGCATGAAAGTATCCCTATTCAGGTAAGCAGTTAAATAAATGTTTAGACTGAGCACGTGACTTAAGCATTTACTTAAGTGATTTAATACACTGAGGCCAGATTAATGACATTCAACTGCTGTTCATCCCACCACACAAAAGTATCCTCCATAGCACAGATATGAAAGCAAATAAGATAAAAGGAAAGATGAAATAAGAGAAGAGGTGCTACTTACCTGTGCTATGCATTTTGTCTTTTTTATGGCGCCGTTTGTAACCATTCCTAAGCATGGTTTGTATTATGGCTGGATCACAAATGACACCTACCATGCAGCTGTTTACATCTGCCTCACAGGTGTTTGACTGGTGTTTGCCAGGAGCAGATGGATGCCTTAGAGGGACCTTTCAGGACTGAGAAGCAGAGCCAGAGAGGAGGAAAGGGAGAGGGTCTTCACTGTTCCCTACCTCTGTTACTGCCCTATGAAGCGTCCTGTTATGAAATACAAGTCAACTTGAACAGAAATACGGGTTGGAAAACTCTCCTGATTTTCCTCTAAGGTAGTGAAAAGTGCAGTAGTGAATACACGCAGGCGTACAGGGCAAGTTGACTAGAGAAAAGAGAGCATTAACAATATTGCATGGCAATTCAGGTAAAGCCTCCAGCAATGGGAACTCGCAGTACAGCCTTTGGCTGCGCTGGGATTGCAGTGTGTCCCCTGCCCCAGGGGCCAGAAATGGGTGCATTAGACTAAAAAGCTGTCAAATGCTCCCAGGTGCCTGGCAGTGTGATTTTGTACACACACTAAGGAGCATGGCAACTCCAGATAGCCCTACTGCTTCCTTCTCTGGGTCTGTAACTGCTCTCCTTTTGCTTCATATCCTGGAGGGTCAATTTTTAAAGTGTATGCTGCTATTCTCCAAGTCGCTCCTATGGCTGCAATGAAGAAGCAGGAGGAGCCTCCCAATGAATCCAGCACACGTTAAAAACCCTCCTGTATGACGAAGAGCTTAGGGCTTCGATTCCCCATAGGGCGAGCAGCCAGCCCCATTTTTGAAAGCCTGTTTGCCATCATCTGTTCAGAGGCCAGATGCCAGGTCTGACACAAGGCAAACCTATCCAAACCTGTCTGGAGAGCAGGACTTTTGCCCACCTGATAATGTGAAGCCGCTGAAAAACATGGGCTGCAAGGAGGATGCACCACCACATCTTGCCTGCATTCTCCCACCCGTCACAGCAGGAGAGAGAGGAAAGCTATGGGGCAGGAGGGTGCAGGAGGCAGGACAGGAGGAAGGAGCAGGAATTCGCCCCCTGCGCTACCAGCCTGGCACTTTCAGAGCCAAGTACGCCGGGGCTTTGGCAGGGGAGTTCCGTTCGAGAGGAACAATGCAACAGACACGGATGTAACAAAGAGACCTTTGTGAACACGACTGGCCTGTAGCACAGGATAAGGACTTCTTTTCAGGCTGGCTGCCTGGAATACTGAAGGAGAACAGCTTCCCAAGTCAGGGTGATATGACTGAAAATGCCAGTATATCCCCCTAGCTCCCTGTCTGTGCAACTCCTCAGCCGGGCAGCAACTTCTTCCTCCGCGGGAGGATTTGAGCAGAAACGAGGGGGAGATGCGGGAGGTCAGGCAGGAGGCAGAACAGGCAGCTCTTTGCATGCGTGCACACGTAGCGCTGGCAGCCGGAGCCTGGCTGCTGGCGGAGGCCGGTCAGCTGCCTGGCTGCAGAGTTTGGGAAGCCCTGCGGCACACAAAGGTTGCACTGAGACAACAATTCTGAATTCAGTGCTTTTGCTCTCCTGAGCCAACAACACACAAAAAAACCCCCCAACTTTGGCAGATCTTCTGCTTCCAACTTTCCTGAAGAATTATCGCAAGGCAGAGAAACGATCCTCAGCCCTTTCTCACACAGAAAGCTGAGGATTTTTTCCGTGGGCTGGGTAACGTGAAGCACCCCAAATTACCACCATTCATGCTACCACAGCCAAGCACTGCCTGCACAACATCCCCAGTGAGAGCGTTGCAGCCTCTCTTAAGAACCTGCAAAATAAAATGTAGTCACAGATTCCCAACCCAAAGACACCACCAAACTCACCCACTTCAACCCTGACCCCCCCAGTTTTTTTTCAGTAAATTCAGGCCGTAGGCACGCAGTTTACCCCAAAATACACCAACTTCTTTATAACCAACTTCACAGAAGATTTTTCTTTTTAAATAACTATGCCACCAAGTCTATGCTTTAACCAACATTCAGAAATAACATGTTCATCACTGGATTGGAAGCCTGTACTTTGTTTTCAGTTCCCACCACAAATTCAGTAATCAGCAACGCGATCAAGCTGTCTTTGAAATATTCTTACAACTCTATCAGCTTCATGGGCACTATCCTTAGAGAAGCGACACACTAAATCTTCCATGCACAGGCATGCCTGCAGATCAACACATGTTTCTCCACCGAGCTTGCAACCATTCAAAACATATTACGTTGCTGTGCCTTAGAGCAGACTCTCCGGGACCACTAGTCACTTGGAGGAGAGCGATGATGGCACTTACCTCATTGGTGTAAGACTGGGTTTTGCTTATCAAAGAAACTGCTCTTACCTTACAGTGAATGAGGAACCAGAAGCTTACTTCAATGCAAAAAACCCAAACTGACTGTCTCTATCCCTCAGTTTTCACATACTAAACCTTAATGTGATCCACATGGAAAGTCAGCAAGCAACCACAACCAGCATTAGAAGACCATATGTTTTGAAAGAAATTTCCCCCAGCATCTAAATTCCTAATTTTTAAATAACTTCCACCCTCAACAAAATCATAATCAGAAGCAAAACAAACCGAACCCGCCCTTGACAAATGAGCAGCAACAAGCAGAAAAAAAATCTGTAAGCCCATCTCCACAGCCACTGCCACGACTGACCTCCGAGCAGCCCCACTGCAATCCAGGGAGCCTTCACATGCTCACCATGAAACGTGACACACACTACAGCAGCACCCTACAGGACTTACGGAAACTATGCAGTTGGACAACACTTATGTGCTGGAGTGAACTCTGCTGGACAATTAATAAAGGACCGTAGCATCCAGTTACCATGTAGAGAATATTTTTCAGTAGGCGCTCCCTCTGACCTCTCAGGGGGTCGTTCTGAAGGGTGGCTTCTGATCCAACTCCAAAAGCCAGCCCTGAAAAGGAAGATGCTTAACTCTACTACAGTAAAAAAAAGTTATGGACTCAACAAAGTCTATGTATTTAAGGCATACTTTGATCTTCCTTCTGTCTAGCTGAATGATGTTCATTCCACATGGGCTGCCTGCCAACCTATTTCCCCCCTGCTTTGCTCTGAAGGAATAAACGTGTTATCACCTTCCCCTTGCTAAAACCCTACCTTGACCCCACAGGCTGTAAGTGCCTTTTTTCTCTCAAGTTGACTGGTCAGCTAGCACAACTGAGTTGAACAAAGAGTTATTGTTTCTAACCTGTATTTTGTCTGGAAGATGCTGCTGCTGCTTTCTGAGTCCTGAGGAAAGAGCTGTGTGTCCACCAATTTTTTTTCAAATATCAGCTCATCTAATGAAAGGTATCATGTCTGTCCATAAGCCTGGTGAAACGCATGTTATTGCACTAACCTTGCACGCACTTGAGCCCTTCACCCCACGACAGGGTATCCGGGGCTACTGTGGGAAGAATGTGCTGCGCGTGTGCCACAGACCTGTTTCATTGGGCCACAAGGAGCAGAGCTCAGGTGCTTCTCGTGCCCACAGGCCTGCACTCAGTGAGAAATGGAAGATAATGGCTTAAATCAGATAGATGTAGCTAGACATCCTGCCCAAAAAAATCTGGAATGGAAAGCAAACTGTGACTCGGAGACCTGGAGCAAAGTCCCTGCTCCCACCCTTTGGTTCACAGGGAAGCTCTGTGCCTCTCCAGGAGCTTGGCTGTACTGGCTGTGCCTCATGGCACCCACGGCAGTGGTTGCTCTCCCCACCATGCCTGTCCCGGTGTCGATGCTTCCCACGCAAAGACTGGCTCTGCCCACTCAATGGGCCAGCCATGGCCCCGAGCCTGTGCCAGGAGCACAGCAACCCCATGCGGCCAAGGCTGTGTGCCCCTTCGGCACAGTCTTGGCTGCAGGAACAGCTTTCCTGAAATGCACATGAGACACAGTGCTCTGGTTACTTTCAGGAATGTGCCTCTACCAAGGATTAAGTAAAATAAATGTTATCTGGTTTCGCGTCTGTTTTCATGTTTGCATATGCATACCTGCCTCCAGCCCTGTCCAATGCCTAGACCTGCCAACTGCTCCCAGTTATTAGAGAGCGTCTCAGTTTTACAGGGTCACTCTTCACTTTTCAAGAGCCTTTTCTTTAGAGGATGGCTACATCTGCCCTCCCTAAACTCAGAAATACCACATACAGAGTTACAGGTCCTTAGAGAGGCACTTCAGAGACCATCCTTGCATTGCAAAGAAGAAATGCTAAAAAAAAAGGTCATATCTGAAGAATAATAATGCCTGCAAGACTTCCTTGGGTGCATTAGTGAGCTAAAGGTGTCCAATAATTTTTCTGTGGGACTTAGCTGAATTCTCCTCTTAGCCATTTCATTCATATTTTTGTTGAGCATATTTTCTTCTCAGTCGTAATAGCACAGCTTCATCAAACATTGCTTTTCTAAGTCATTTTTGCTTCATTTCCAAGCTACTGCTTCACAAACTGGTTCAAATTTTCCAGTAATTCTCACTGATGCTGCCAGTGGCATCTGCAGAAAGGTGCTGGCCCAGAGTTCAACCTGTGATCTTTAGTGAGCCCAACAGTGCTGATTTTTAGTGGACCATGTTCTTCCTCTTCCCCCACCCAAAACTTGCAGCCATGACATTTCCTGGGCTTCTGCATATGAGGAAACTCCTGTTGGCCTTGAGGGAAGAGACCAGCTCTTGAGCTTGGAGAGATGGGGACCTGCAACATGGCTTCCTTGCCAGCTCATTTTGGCATGCTGCAAGGAAAGCATGGGGGGCTTGTGCCTCCAAAATGAGGAGTCTTCCTCTTCAGTCTTGTCAGCAGAAAACACTGAGCAGGTGGTGCTATCCCCAACAGATTTCTCCTTACGGCCAAGAGCAAAGACAAGCTTTAAGCTTGAAAGGGCCCACTAGAACAAAGTAGAACAAAGCATCCAGTAGAACAAAGTAGAATTAAACTCTGTCCAACCTTTGCTAGGCGAGAGCAAACCCATCACTGTCCTCAGTGGTATAAGTCCTTCCACCCACACAACTGGTTTTAGTTAACTGGGTCCTTGACGCTCTCTTGGTTTATGCCAACAGAGAGTTTGGCCCAGAAAGTGCACATTATTGTAAAAATCACAGGCAGCTCTTGAAAAGAGCTGTGGATAGGTTACTTATCTTGGTCATTTTTGAGAAGGGTTCAGAGGCAGCTCCTCTGCTGCCACTGAAAGCTTCAGGGTGGCTGCACCATGCAGGCAAGTACACAAATTTGCACATCACAGCGTGTAGCTTGGAGAAAGCTCCGCAGATCTTTTTTGCACAGGAGGTGTTTGACAGTGCTTGGGGCAGAACATTGTAAGTGATGAATGAAATTGTCTGCCATTGTTTCCCATGGAAAAAGGGGGCGAGGAGACACAGACTACCTCAGTTTCCAGGTCGGACTAGCAGCTACAGTTCATTACTGCCCAGACAACTGACTCATGCAAAAATAACTAGATTGTCACCTTTTGAATATTTATAAACTCTGTGTGTCAGGATCCAGATGAGAACTATGTGGGGAGCCCTGCAAATATGAGACCTAATGAGTGTGCAAAAGCATTTGTTGGCCCCATCACTGAGCTAGCGATTTTGCCAGCAGCCCAAGCAACGGTGCTTCAGGGTAGATTATTAAAAAAACCTGGTTCTGAACCTTTCAGTTGCACCTGCAGAGGGGCACTTTCCAAATGAGTTGCAGGTGCAAATAAGACCATTTGAATTTCTCTTTAGGTGGCTTGCATGACATTCAGGAAGGGGGGCAGCCCTTGGGGATGTTCATGGCAGTCGTGGAGGGTGAGCAGTCCTCAGGATGAGAGCAGAGTGTTTGCTCCCCTTTCCTTCCGCTCCCTCCACCAGGATGTCTTCATTTCTAGGTGATGTATGTGAAGATCAGTGCAGAGGAGGAGGCAAAACCCTTCCTTGCGAAAAAGCTTGCTTAATGAGCTGTGAGTAGAAGATTTGTACCTGCCAGGGCTGCAAGGTGGAAAAAAAGAAAAGGAAAAAAAAAAAAGATGTCATCCAGTAGATCTTGAGAGCTGTCACCGCACCAGCAGCAAGTTACCAGAGCCGTGAGAAACATTTTCAGCCCCAGGACATTTTGCAGGACATTGCGAGGCCAGGCCAGGCACGCTCGCCGCTCTTTGGCCACGCACTCAGAAAAGAAAGGATCCCAGTTTCTGACAAACAAGCTGTGGGCAGGGCGCCAGCTGCCCGTTTTCTGAGCACTGAGAAGGGGGAAAGGCTGCTCCTCGGAGAAAGGCTGGTCCCAGGGGTGTGAACTGGTCACTGGCTATGGAAAGATTTAACCCTTCCACGGCTGCTCTTGCAGAGAGTTGCAGGGACAGCAAATGTGCCCAGGCAGGTACCAAAACTCACCAGAGGGACAAATCCTGGCTTGCACAAGCCAATGAAGCTCACTTTTATCAGTCTTTGCATCAAAGGCCTTTACACAGTAACTTCAGAGCAGACAGACATCTTTTTAATAATTTGCATTATGGTGCCAAATCAAAGACACAACAGCAATTGTACTGTACTGAATTTCACATGGTGATGTTGCAGTCTCCGTAACTCTTATGCAACAGTGTGGGCAATACTGCCCAACAGTGCTTTTTAACATTTCTTATTCCCAAAGCTATGCATCGTCTTGAAAAAAAATTCAAGAGCCAGCTTGTGTAGTGCTGCCAATTTGCTTTTCCTCTGCAGGCAAATGCAATTGATGCTAAACTTCTGATGTTAAAGTCTGTTTTACCCCTCCTAGTTTGTTTGTTTCTCAGATGTGTATGGGCGCGCTTTGATTTTCTTACTTCTTTTATCCATCCACAGACCACCCGTCTGCTGCATTACAGACCAGCACAATGTGTGTACCACAGGCTGTACCACACTTTCCTTTCCCTTCCAGAGCCTTAGTGTTACAAAATGCTAAGAGTTAAACTACAGCTTTATGTTAAGAAAGAGTAACTGTAAAATCCTAAGAAACTACCTAGCAGGACAGCTCTAACTGTTATAAAGGTAACAGTAAAAAACAGAGAGGCAAAAAATATTGCCTATTTCAGAGAAAATGCAAAAGAAACTTTTTCTCAAATTACACACCCTTTGTACCAACTTTGTACACGCAGGAGGGGACTGATGCAGTCTCAGAAGATTGCACTGTGGTTACTAAGGGTATGGAGGGAAATGCATAAGAAACAAGGAAAAATTATTACTGGTCAGTTTGTCAGGTCCTGATAAGGGGCACAAGCCTCACACAGTTGAGGCTACGGCTATGAAGAAGTAACTTGGATAAAAGTCAATGCTTGATCCTTTGTCGCATCCTACAATTAATCTAGTCCCCTCAGGCTTGCCCAGGTTCCTGACCTTCGTCTGTGCTGTTCCCCAATGCACTCACACCACCTTTTCACACTGCAGAAAGTCTGCTCAGGGGTAGTCCATCCATTATGGATGATACATGCCTTCCTGCGCTGTGCTTAAGAGCCTTGGTGTTCACTGCTCAGGAAAGCTCGCTACATGACCCCGTGCCCTTCTGCGACTACCCATTAAAACACATATCCTTCACATGCAATTATAAACTTATGTGGCTCCAAAAATAGGCAGTGTCATCTGTTTTGGAGCTGTGAACCTTAAAGCATCGGCTGAGTGAGCAGGGAAAATGTTCTTCTCCATTAATATGAAAAAATAATTTCAAGGGTGGAAGCCTACGCAGAGTAACTTGGCCTAGAGATGCCCATGCTCCACTTTTCTTTTAAAAGCAGATGATTCTGGTTTGAGTGTTGCCAACGCAGCAAATTTGGGAAGAATTAAATACCAACGTGTTGTTTCATCCCCTTTTTTAAGTAGTTGATAGAACAAAATTTCAAATTACTATAGCAACAGGCTTAAACAATACTCTGGAACTTGTCGATATTTATCCCATGATCTAATAGTGGTTTGTTGACTGTGCTACTCTGCAAGGCTACGGCATTAAGTCAGAGCTTTATTCTTTTAGCATATGGTCCCCGGTAAAGAAATTTTCTCTTGCGCTTTGTACTCTGCACTACAGTTAAGTGCACCAACAGTACGATTCATAAAGAAAGGCATTAGTTACCTGTGATTAAATCCCACAGCCTAGGTATGGATTTAAAATTTATGGAAATAAAATTATAGATGTAAAAATGAGGTTGCATAGATCCAGATGAGTGTTAACGAGTGTGAAGGCCTGCAAGAGTAATGTGTTATTTTACTATTATTATAACATATGTTTATCTTTAAAGAAGGCATCTGTAAAAGGTATTGTACAGGGATTTAAGTCATGTGGGTAGGTGTAAGTAGCGCAGGATTAGGTGGCTGGGGGACCAGGCTAAGATCAAGGAAATTACATCATTCCCAAATTCAGAAAACTGGGCAGTGAATCTCAAGGGAATGAGGGAGAACTCCACCAGAAGGCGTTTTAGGAGAGGTGAACGCAAGGATGTTGCACTGTATTTTTTTTGTTATTTTGGAGGAGCTAACTCCCTGTGACACTTTCCAAAAATACAGCAAAAGACAGCGGTTCTGTTGGTCAGCTCAGGCATCGCTCCCAGACCCATGTAAGGAGACCTACCTCTCGTGGGACAAATTCAGCTCCCAGAATTACACAGCAGATTTTGACTTGACTTATTTGCTGCAGCCTTTCTTCCTATGACACCATTTTTGCTGCACGTTGGAAAGCAGCAAACTGCTTTTTGGGAACACGTGGCTGATTGAAAGCTGGCCAGTAAGCGTGTGTAGATCTGCCTACAGGACTGGCCATGTACTCATTGTGTACTGCCGGCACTCCTGCCGGCAATCCCAGGGAGAGTGCTCCCAATAAGCCAGGTGTGAATGAATTTTGAGATGTGGGATTCACTAACTGAGGGCAAAGCATGGTACCTGGCTTTAGAAAGGAAGAGAAAGACCACCTGGGGAATGATAGAGCAGTCAACTGACGTTTGACACCCTGAAAAATAGTCAGCCAAATTATTAGACAACCAGTCTGTGACTCTCAGAGGATAACAACGGGAAGGGAAACAGCCAACGTGGATTTGTGAAGAGCAAATTATGTCAAACCAACTGAATTTCCTTCTCTGGCAGGGTCACAGGGCTGATATGTTGTACAGGAATATGCCATAGATGTGGTATATCTTGGCTTCAAAAAGATTTTCAACAGCATGAGGCTGGAGAGGCCTGAGCAGCACTTTCACAGACAAAACTGGAATTCAAAGCAGTCCCGATAACATAAAATAAAACGGATCTGAAATCAGCAGGGTGAAACTCAGCGAGACGGACAAGGAGGGCGGCATTCAGGAAGGAAAACTCGGGTGCCCATAAGAAGGACAAGCTGGCGAGACGGACTGGGCTGCTGCACAAACCGGTCCGGGGGTCAGAGCGAAGCGGGGAGCGAGCATGAATCGACAATGTGATACTGTTGGAAAAAAGGCAAATGTCATTCTGGGACATGCCAGCAAGTGCTGTAAACAATTACTCCGCTCTGCTCCACATTGAGGAGCCCTGAGCAGCAGCCCTGTGCCCAGACCTTGGCACCAGGCTCTGCAGAGGATGCAGGCAGATGGGAGAACATAGGAAAGAGGAGCGAGAGGAGCTGCAAGGGACTGAACCGCATGATTTAAGGGGAAAAGATGAAGGAATAACTCGTTTAGGCTAGAAAAAGGGTTCTGCCATAAATAATACTCAGAACAATATTAAATGCTGAAATTCACAGACTTGCTGGCATGGGGTGGCTACGCTGGGGATCTCCGAAAGACTTCAGGCACAGAAGTGAGGAGCTGGTCCAAAATGCTTGAGAATGAGCAGGCTGCCAGGGGCAATGCAGATACACTTGGGCTTGCTTCAGAGCAGGGAATGGTCCCACTGACGTCCCGGGCCACTCGCCCACCCTCCCTGTCTACGGCTTCACAGTCTCACCCTCTTCTTGACTGAGATCCAAACCCACCAGAGCTACCAGCTTTCATGAAATCCCTGCTCTGAGCTGACACTGCTGGTGAAAGGAGCAAAGGGGACCAAGTCCTGTGACCTACATTTCAATGTATGATTTTCTTACGCAATGCTGGGTCTCTGAGGGTGCCGTGATGGGCTTTGGGCCTGCAGGGTGGGAAGGACAGGACCCAGCTGTCAGTCTGTCTGCTATATGGCACCCTACAGGGGCTGGGTGGGCGTGGAGCAAGCATACTCTACTGCAAAATAAAAGAAGACAACAGCAAATCATTTCTGGCTGTGGAGCAAAGGACCTCTGCAGATGGGTTAGCTCCATAAAAAGAGTGAATCAGTCAGCCGAGAAAGGTTGAGCGGGGGGTTATTGCTGTTGTTCAGGACTCTCTTCCTAGGAACAGACGCCAGGCTGGAGGGTGAGGACAGGGTACCTTCCCCCCAGCATCACTGGCTGGGGTTGCCTCTGCCAAGTACCACTCGTTTTGGGGTGGGAGGGTTAGGGGGAGATCATGTGTGTCTCTGGCAGTTGCCAAAATCATGCTTGCTTGCCTTTGGAAAACCAAAATCCCACTTACTTTCCCTGTGCTTCACATGACATGCCACTCTGCCTGAGTCTTTTTTGAAAAATTGCAAAGCGACCATGAAGTTTGTTTACTTTGCTGCTCATGATAAAAAGTGCACAGTATCGCAGTTTGGCTGGGTGCAGCACTGTACAGACCAACATGTCCAATGATTTTCTTACTCACACACTGCACCTTGGCTGCTTTTATACTGCCCTTCAGTCTTCCCTCACCCATACATTTATTTCCCTTATTCTTCTTGTGGAAGAAGGTTTTTGATAAAGGATTCAAGACTCCAGCCACCCTGAGTGGTGAGGGGCCCTAGCCCCCTAGCCCCCGGCAGTGCCATAGGAAGCCCAGCAGGGCTGTGTGGACCACCAAGGTCCTGGTGACAGGCTCATGTCCTCACTTTGTGCAATGGTACCCATGGAAAAAAATAAATCTGTCTTCCCACATCACATTGTCAGGCATAGTCTTCCTCAGCCAGTGTGAAGACTGGAACATGACATGCCAAAATTGTACCTTGAGCCATTTTATACTGTAGTATGTTACTGTGAAACAGCAGGAGCTTATCCTAATAGTAACTGCCCCTCTGTCAGTGGTACCCTCTGCATCTTATTTTCTGTACTCTCTGCTCGACTGCTGGCCTGGTCACTGCGACCGGTTCTACTGCTAACGTGCCAGCCACATCGGGCTGCTGACATTTCAGTAGGACCTGCAGGCAGCAACACAATGCAAATAAATAACAGGAACTGAGCTCCCGCAGGAGCCTAGAATTCTCTGGAACTGAAAAGGATTTCTTTTTTTAATTTGTTTCTGGGTTTTTCATCAACTTGCTGTTTCCAGACTCATTTTCTGAGTAGCTGTCCTCTATAGTCCAGAACTGGATCATGTCGGTGCCCTCTGACTGCCCTCTGACAGTGGTCCCACCCAAGGCAGGTGTAAACCTTTGCCACCTCCGCAGCACAGCTCATACCAGAATACTCAGGACTTTCCATGAGCCCCCCATGGCCGAGCAGTAAATCTGCAGAACCAAAGACGTGATCTTACCCAGGGTAGAAATGTCTTTCCCATCAAGGGACATGATTTAATGCCTGTCTGCTACATTTCTTAAGTTGTGCAAAGCATCGTATTTTACTGATAGCTCATCCTTCTGGGACCGCGCATCCCTTTGGATTCCCTTGGAGGGTTCCCATTCCTATGTGGAGAAGGGCAGGGAGAAGTAATTTCCTCAGTGAACTGAAAGACACCCCCCCGCCCTCACCCCCATGACTTCTTCCTCGTAGAGAACAAGGATAGTATACAATCAGGGTTTCTGAGAATGGAAAATAAGCATGTGATAGTGCTTTTAATGTCTGCTGCTTTTCCATGCCCTCCTCTGTGTTTGTTTCCTGGGGCTGTACACAATCTCCAGCAAATAAAAGATTTTGAGTAACCTGCTGAAAATCCTCCTCCGCTGTGTCCAGGGAGCTAGTCCTGTGGGACAATACCAAGAAACAAAAAGCACTGTGGGCTTCCTAGTCAAAGCAATATTCTCCAGCTTGAGCACACGTATCCATGGATGGTAGAGATCAGAAGAAAAAACAGTCGAGCACCTCAGTTATTCTAATTAACACAAATGCTGACTCTCACAAAGTCCTTATCTCCATTGACTGAGGTGCAACGTCGAATTCCCTGGGGGTTGGGAGTCTGCACAGCTGCTTTGACAGCCCTGGCAACACCACTGTGTTCATGTTCTGGGTTATGAAACACTGCAGTTGCTCCAGGCTTAGTGGGTTTGCTTTGTTGTTGCATTGCAACCATTGGACTTCATAGTACGCTATACAGAGGAAACACACAGGGGCCCCATATTCAGCAACTGAGGATCTCACCCCGTGATGTGCATTAATATGCCAGAAAGAAATATGAAGTTGACAGATATATTCATTCCCCATTATATGAGTCTTCTGTTCCCATATTGGCTCTCAAATCCAAGGCTGTCACAGATAGGAAAGCGCTGTCTCTTCAACAGCCATATACATTGCAAATGAAAAAAAAAAGGAAATGTTACTAAGGTCAACATATGTTTTAACACAGGTCTTTGCAGAGCAAATAACTTAGAATATGTACTGCACATAAAACATTATTACATAAAATAACATGCATTATGCATTTTCAATAGCTTTCTGCATAACCTCAGGACTAGATGGTAAAAGTCTGTTGTATAACGTGTTTTAGATAAGAGCCCATTGCGAGATGGAAGATTTCCCACCATTAAAAATGCTAGTTGATTACAACATTCAAGAACTTGTTCACTTGGGGTCTACAAACTTATTCATGCCAGGCAGTCCTAGCAGATTCCACACTTCATGTAGCTGCATGGGAGATGGAGTTGACACTTCAGAGAAAAACCTTCCCCCAAAGAGGTAGCGGAGACCAGTGCCGCCTTTCTTTTTTTCAGTACAATATTACCCTAGAAGGACAGAAAACTAGAGGTCTGCTGTAAGTCTGAGTTTGTAATAATTTCTTAACAGTTGCATGTCATTAGTGAATCATACTTGCACAAATTAGAAGCAGGTAACGTCATGACTTCTGGCTGGACAGATGGATGGCATTTATGGCTATAGATTTTTCCTGGAAAACGCTGACATAGGTCGACAAAAATAAGTTCTAGTTTATGTCCAACGTTGCCTAGTTGGATTGGTCAGAAAAATAAGACCTTAAAAAACCCGGACAAAGTGAAAAAACAATTGAATGTTCGTATTTTTAAGATTAAATGCTATGCTTTCATGACTGAAAGCAGGGTTCCAGCTTCACTTAAATACTTGTAATGTTTGATTTCAGGTGCAAAAAGCCATTTTGTTCAGCCACAAATGATTTTTTTCACTCTTCATCCAAAACACTTCGAATGTTCTCATTTTGGGGCAACCTGAAACAAACTGTGTTTTAGTTCTTTCAGTACTGCCAATGAACTGAAAAAAAACCCTTATTAGCCAAGCTCTATTGGCAGGTCCCATGTTTTAATCCTTCAAAGCCTCTCTGTTTTCTAGCAATTGTGGGTGTTTCGGGCAGAGCATATGTGTACATTTATCTGTAAAATAAATTCTGGCACAAAGCTTTAGTATGATGGGAAAAGCTTTTTTATTTATGAGAATGAAAAACTGCTTTGCTTTGTTTTGCTTCTTCAGTACCTGACTGAAATGTGGGTAAGACTAACTTAAAGAGGACTTAACAAGGATATTTTATTTTAACCTATTATTATAGTCACTTTAACTAATGACATATAAGAAGATCAAAGTTTAAAGACGCATTTTCTGTTTCTGTCTGAAAAACAAAAAAACTGTCCTTGTTCTAGAAGTTTTACTGATGTTATGGATTTTTTTGTTTGTCATTTCTTACATCGGCCTGTGTAAGATGGTTTGAGTCCTTAATGTTTACTTCTATAAAGAAGTAGTCATTGAGTTATATGGGTGCTGACAGAAGCCAAAATCAAAACTGTCACCATAACTGGAGACACATTGAATTAATACTGGGATAGCTCTTCAGCAGGGGAGAAATTCTGGCCCAAAGAAGAGCAAACCATCTGACTAAGCATCTCTTCCCTTCCAGCTGCCCCGTGGTCACTCTCTGCCTTTTCTAACGTCACCACTTTCCCAGCTGTCCCATGACTGTAGCATCTTCCAGGAAAGCAAAACATAGGTAATTTTTTAATTCATCAGCCCCAGAAGCCACATGAGAACTGAGGCAGCGACAAGGCTTTGGGCCCCAAGAAGCTAATAAGCACCAGGCCAGGGCTTTGCTCACCCGTGGGTTGCATACAGATCAGCTAAAGCTTGTCTTTGCATCTACGTCTGAGTGAAACAGCAGCCCACGTGTCCCCCGACCTCCCCCTGTGCACTGGCAGCGTCACAACGCAGCCCTGCAGCGCGGCCCCTCTCGGTCACCCATGTCCGCGCTGATGCTCCAAGGAGCAGAGAAGGAAGAGACCAACGTTGGTGCAGGGTGCTGTAAAACTTGGCCATGCAGAAAAACACCCCTTATAAACCAGAGCAAGGCTGATGTTAAAAGAAGAGACTTGGAGGATGGTTTCTGTGAGAAGGGGAGGGTAAAAGAGAAATTAAGTATGGTTATGTCTCGCTTAACCCTTGACCCCTCCAGTGCATGTACTTTTTGCAGGGTATTTTGTACGCAAAAATGGAAGGTGAAAGAAGCAGTTTTAAAGCGCTGGTGTCTGGCAGCATCTGTGAGGAGGCTGTCTGTATGGGATGTCCATCCCACCCGGGCAGCTCCGCTGGGAACGTAGATTCATTCACTCATCTCTTTCACTAACAGATAAAAACGAGTGCTGAAAAACATAATGATATCTCCTAAATGGTGATTCTGACATGGAAAATACCTGATGTGTGTGTCAGGTATTCCCAAAGAGCTCACATTTGCTGAAATAGCCAACAAAAGTAAAGAAGCAGATTAAAATGTGATGGCTGAACAAAAAAACCACATACACCTTTTTTCCTTATCTTTTTACAAAGCTGCTTTCACAGAAGTTATTTCCTTTAACACCCTGCAAGCTCATGTTTGTATGGATACATGTTGTGGACAAGCATTTTCCTTTCTCTCCATCACAGCTTCAATGACTGTAAGGGAAACAAGAGTGTATTTTCTTTTAATCCTGTTCTTCCTCCAGTTTGACTCCAAGGTTTACAGAGCTAAAAACGTCTGCATTTGTCTTCCACATACTTCTGCTTTGGCAACATCAGCTGCGGTATGAGAGCGTAGGCTCCCCAGTGAAATATGGCTGTGGCTCTGAGTTTACTATCTTGCAGACCCAAGTTCCCATTTCAGCTACTAGTAAATTCAATTGGAAATGTGTCAGATGTACTGGGTGCAAAGTTTTCTTTATTTGTGTTAAAAGTAGGTGTGTTTAATCCTGGTTTTACGAAAGCCTGTAGCAAAGCTCTTGTTGTCTTCTGAAGGGCCAAGCTTTCACTCGCTGTGGTTTTATTAATGAGCAGATGGACAGTGTCACTCAAACAGGAATCTTTCTGTCCTTACTAACTCCCCTCCTAGGAAAAGTCCTACAAGCATCCTCAAAGTGCCACACAGCTGGCCACAGATAGGGAATTTATCTGCCATTTCTTTTGACGAGGCACGAAATAAAATATAATCTATTTTACTGCCTCAGAATTGTGCTGGCTGCTCAGGAGCGGCAGAGGAAAAAGCCATATTGCCACCCAACTCAGCAAGCCTGGCTTTGAACTGACACAGCAAGCACATAGTGACTTCTTGGAGCAGAACTGCACATTATCATTTAGCTGGATGAATGTATGAGAGAGAAAAGTTGTTCTTGATTAAAAACAAATATCAGGCATGGCAAGAAAATGAGTAAGGATAAACAGATTAAGTGTGATATGTCTGAAGGCTTCCCACAGTATAAAAGCCATATGTGGGAGGCATTAGCCTAAAATTAAACTCCTAACAGTGTGAGTTAAGGTTTTTGAAAGAGGCACCTGACACAATCGGAGGGGGAAAGTCTGAGTAATTGGCTCATCAAGGGAGGTTCTCACCACTTTCCCATGATCTGCACCTTCTTTCTTCCGCTGTGCTCATCCAAGCAGGAAAACGCCATTCAGGGGTCAGACCAGACAAGCTGACTTACTCGTCCCTCCAGCCCCGCTCATCCGAAGGCGTTCCTGTCCAGACCCGAAGCAGGGAAGCAGCTGTGGGCAGCCCCAGCTGAGCCACGGCCCATTCGACACTAACCCAAGCCCAGGCAGGCTGGAGCTGGAGCTGGTATGAATGCTGAAGTCAAGTCAACCTACTAGTGGCCTCCCCTTCCTGTGCTCAGCCAGCTAAAGCCCCGCACCACAAGCTCAGGTACGGGAGAAAAAGTCTATTTTAAAAACAGGCAACAGATTTTTTAACAATCAGTCACAGACTAATTACAAGAAGCAATTGCTTGGGACAACAAAGAATTAACACGGGGCCTTCCTCGCAAACAATGAGCTACTGGTTGCTGTCTCTGTAGTTGTCGTTGTGGGCTGTAACCTCAACACCCTCGCAAGCAGGAAGGCAGAGTGGCGTGTTTCTAAGCAACATAAATCTTTTACCGATTTCATTGAATCTGCCAAATCATTTTCATTTGAGGCTGCCACTTTTTGTTCGCTTGGTGATGCTGCAGCTTTGGCTTCCACAACGAGCCTGCAGCCACCGGGCAGCCAGCAGGGCGGCCAGCATCGTCGGGGTCTGCATCATTCGCCACCCTTTGCCATGCAGCTGGCATTCCCGCACGCTCCCTCGGAGGCTCCGCGCTCATCAGTGGATGCGAGGGAGCCTTCGGTTAGCGGGAACGCAGCATCTCCCAAGGCTGTATGACAAACCGCTTGCACTGCCACTCAGACACATTTTCCAGTAACTGCACAATCAAGCAATCATTCACCCAGACCAAACTCAATAGCTGCGTGTTGCTTGAGCTTGCAAGCCACTTGGCTCTGCTGGTTTCTTCCCGATTAGTCTTCCTTATAGACCCAAACGACAACATCTTCTCTTTTCTTCACGGAGGAAGAAATAAACCAGACCCATTCAAGGTACATTTGTTAGTAACTAGGAAATCCTGAAGTTTCGGGCTTTCCCCATATGCTGAAAGCCCGATGTCTGCTGCCTGCCACCTCGCCTCGCTGCTGAGGCCTTTGCAGAGGGCCACCCTTGCTCCCGCATGGGCCACCCTTGGCCACCCTTGCTCCCGCAAAGACCTGCTGTGTGTGACCACAGAAGAAATTCCTGCTCAAGTGGAGCATACGGGGCCTGCACATAACATTTTTTGCAAAACAAAGGTCTAAATAAACTTCACTGAGAGAAAAACGGTGGGGAGACCAACCCTGAGGGGCCACTACAGCTCCCAGAATATGAGCAAAACTTGCCAGCCTTCTGCCACCAAACCCTTTACCAGTTATATAGTTTTTATCTTTTTTTGGGGGGGGACTCTCTACTTAGGCAGGGTGCAGCACACTTAGCCCATGCCTGGCTGCTGTTTTGGTAGCCCCAGGGTCCAAGCTGTGGTGCTGGGAAGGATGCTGCACAGCCATGGGAAATGCACGCAGCGCCCTAGTCCACGCCCTGTGGCAAGATCAGCCGCTGCAGTCAGCTCCCATAAGCAAATGCAATGAATGGATTTGTTATTTAAAGCTATTGGCCATCCCATGCCAGGCATTAAATTAATAAATGATTGGGAAGGGGAGCTTTTCCTCTTCTCCCTCTGTGGAGGAGCTGTCTTCATCCAACTCTGCACTGCTCCAAGATGAGGTAATTTTGGCTCCCTACGTTTTAGCTGTTTGAGATAACAAACTCAAATTTCTTCGTCATCCAAAGGCAGAACTGTCTTTAGCTTTTTGCTGGTGTTGTGGCGTTGTTTTTGCTGTAACCCGTGCTCTGGGTGCAAGCATGTGGGTCAGCAAGACACAGAAGCTGCTCCTACATGAGGCAAGCTTCCTAAATGAGCTGTTGTGGAAGGGCAAGAGGTGAAATTCAACCATTATTGGTAAAATTTCCATGCAGTGCCCACACAACTGTTCACAGGAGAATGTAATTATTGTAAAGTATAACAAAAAAAAACCTGATAGAAAAGAGTGCTAGGTTTTGCATTGTTGCTCACAGGCTGTACTATAAACAGGGCCTGAAACGCCACGTGCACCCATGTTTCCTCCCAGAAGCTACAAGACAGTCCAACCTGAGGGTGCACCTGAAGGTTAGTAGCACAGCCACGAGACAGTCTTCTCACAAGTGCCCCAAGAATCACTCTTGCAAGGTAGTGTAGATAGAGTTTAAAACACTAAGAAGTGAACCCTTGATGACATTTTGTTAAATTTTTTTTTTTTTTTAACAAGACAGGGCAAATCTTGCCTTCAGAAGCACTAGGTAATCATAAGGTAGTTGGTAGGTATTTCCGACTGGACTAAACATTGGGAAAAAAAACACTAGCTGCATGCTACATCTGTGTAGAATGGCTGTGCTCAGCACCACCTGGAGCTGGATCCCTGTGGCTCTTTACAAGGGCATCCTTTTTGGTTTTTAATTTGGGAGCACAATCAAATGTTAAAGATATGAAGACAGGTCATCATGGAGGCAAGAGTTATTTTGCACACCTCTCTTAGTTGTAACTGTCTACTGAGGCTGGCCACAGCAAAGAGCTTCCCAAGATTTAACTGCTACTAGAAACCAGGAGCTCCAGCATGCTCCAAAAGCAAAAGGGGGCATGTCTTTTTTACCATCTACATAAAATCTTCTTATACAGGTGAGTGCACCTTCCTTTATGCTACATCATAGATATAGCTGGGTAATGCATATCGTTATTAGAAACCTGATTCTTTAAGTTGTGCTTCCTTAGGCAGATAGCAGAAACATGCTAAATGGTGAACCATGCAACCAAAGCATTGGTTCTATTATTCTATATTATTTTATTCTATATATATTATTATATTATCCTAATATCTATTACTCACTGTGACCTGCTGTAGGCCAAGAGAGTAAGAAATATTTTTCAAAAGTTATCCAGAAAGTATTATTGATTAATGAATGTATTCAAAATAATGAGCTCTCTTGGAAACACATTAAAAAGAAAAAAAAGATTAAATTCATCAGATTGGTTTTTGCTGACAAATTATTAGCCCAGCTTTGTCAAGTAGCAGTCTAACCAAAAAAGGACTGTATGATCTGCTTTGCTTTAATTGTCCTATTATCGCCTCTTGGTTTCCCAATTGTATAGAGCACTTCTTCTCTTTGTTAAAGCTTCAAAGAATCCTTCTCCATCAAAAAAATTGGGTTTGAGTTGGGTAGTGCGAGGATGACTAATTTCCATCTACCTCACTCATCTTAATCACAGTGGTCAGCCAAACTTTGGAATCCAGAAGATTGTGTCAAATTAAGATAATAAAGCCAGCTGAACTATTGATGGCATCTGTTTATTTATCAAATTAAGGAAAAAGAAAAAAAAAATATATAAAGACCTGTTCTCCTGAAGACAGGAGTAACCAACATCAGGAAAAGAGTTCATGCACATACCCCTCACAACCTTTCTGGCTGGCAGCTGTTCCCAAAGCTCTTGGTCAGAGCTGTGCTAGCTTTCCATCCTCTTCATCTCTTTCCATGGTGGTCTCTCTCATAAACATCAGCTCTCCCCAAAAATCATAGCATAATAGAATCACAGAATCATAGAATACCAGGTTGGAAGGGACCTCAAGGATCACCTGGTCCAACCTTTCTTGGCCAAAGCACGGTCTAGACAAGACGGCCCAGCACACTGACCAGCCAAATCTTAAACGTGTCCAGTGTTGGGGAACCCACCACTTCCCTGGGGAGGTTGTTCCAACGGCTGACTGTTCTCATTGTGAAAAACTGTCCCCTTGTGTCCAATTGGAATCTCCCCAGGAGTAACTTGTACCCATCACCCCTCATCTTTTCCATGTGACTCCTTGTAAAAAGGGAGTCTCCATCTTCTTTATAGCCACCCTTTAAAGACTGGAACATGGTGATAAGGTTGCCCCTAAGCCTTCTTTTCTCAAGGCTGAAAAAACGCAGTTCTCTCAGCCTTTCCTCATATGGCAAGCTTCCCAGTCCTTTGAGCATCTTTGTGGCCCTTCTCTGGACCTTCTCCAGCCTGCCCACATCTTTTTTGTATAGCGGGGACCAAAATGCAACACGGTATTGCAGGTGTGGCCTGACAAGCAGCGAGTAGAGCGGAATAATGGCTTCTTTATCTCTGCTGGTGATGCCCTTGTTGATGCAGCCCAGCGTCCTGTTGGCTTTCTTTGCTGCAGCAGCACACTGTTCACTCATAGTGAGCTTGTTGTCCACCAGGACCCCCGGGTCCCTTTCCGCAGAGCTGCTCCCCAGCTGGGTAGATCCCAGCCTGTGCTGCACTCCTGGGTTATGTTTTCCCAGGTGCAAGACCTTACATTTCTCTTTGTTGAACTTCATAAGGTTCTTGTTAGCCCACTCTTCCAGCCTGCAGGGTGGCTCTCCTTTCCAAAGTGTCCACTTCCCCACTCAGTTTGGCACCATCGGCAAACTTCGTCGGGGTACGCTTGATCCCATCATCCACATCACTTATGAAGATACTAAACAGTGTTGGGCCCAATATCGATCCCTGGGGGACCCCACTCGTGACAGGTTGCCAGTTTGAAAAGGAGCTATTTACCACCACCCTCTGGGTGCGGCCTGTCAGCCAGTTCCCCACCCACCGCACGGACCACTTGTCTGGACCGTAACGCATCAGTTTCTCTAGGAGGAGGCTGTGGGAAACCGTTATCAAAAGCCTTGGAGAAATCCAGGTAGACAACGTCCACCGCTCGTCGCACATCGACTGTGCAGCTTACTCTGTCGCAGAAGGCAATCAGGTTTGTCAAGAACAATTTGCCCTTGGTGAACCCGTGCTGGCTTTTCCCAAGCACTTCAGGCACTTCATTTGACTTGGGATAGCCCCCAGGAGGATTCGTTCCATAGCTTTCCCAGGGACTGAAGGAAGACTGATGGGCCTATCATTTCCTGGGTCCTCCTTAAAGCCCATCTTGTACATGGGGGTGACATCAGCCTTCTTCTAGTCTTCTGGGATGTCCCTCAATCTCCACAGCTTCTCAAAGATTATGGAGAGCGGCCTCACAATGACGTCAGCCAGCTCTCTTAACACCCTTGGCTGGATTTTGTCAGGGCCCATTGATTTGTAGGGGTCAAGCTCCTGTAATAGTTCACATACCAACTCTTCCTTCACTGATGGTGGGTCTGTGTTTGCATCAACCTGGATTTTTGCGCCCAAGGCCCGGGGCCCAACAGTGCTGGTAAAGACAGAGGGGAAGAAAATGTTGAGAACCTCAACACAAAGCCTGTCTATCCATAAAGTTCAAATTCTTGAGCTAGTTGTAGCTCCATTGAGTGTCATAATTGATATATCTGTTGTCTCCTAAAGAAATGATATCACCCAAAACGTGCCTTCTGTTCCACCAAAACTTGTCAAGATTAACTTTATGGAGATCTACAAAGTTACCTGTTTAAGATATCAACAAAGGCAGTGGTATAGTTAGGTGTCAGCTCTGGCAAATTGAATTTGCTCAGATTTATTTTAGCCATATTAATGTGTGCCAAACTGTGCGTGCGTGTGTGTACACACATGTATACACACATGCACACCCACACACACGAATGCACTGAACCGATATATATGCATATTTATACGAACACATAGAATACATTTTCCTACAGTTACACCCATATACACCAAACAGTTGAGTCCATCACTTTTTTATTTACTGTTTTACCACCAGACAGAAGCTTGTAGATGTTAAAAATCTGCTAAACCCAGAAGAGAAGAAACTGATGGGTGCTGGGCAGATTAAGGTGCCCACAGCTGGTGAGGAAGCTGAAGGTTTGTGGGGTTGCTGCTGCCAACTCAGTGTGTTTGGCAGGACAGGGAGAAGAGGAGATCACACACACATGTGCCCCATCACAGGAACATTAACAAAAACTGAAAGAGAAAATTCTTCTTCCAACAGGACAAGACGACCTCTTATCAATATCCTCTTAACCAAAACTGTCCTCTGAGGAAGGTCCTTCTTCTATTTCCCAGTCTGAGGTCTCCTGTTATGAGATAGCTGTAAGATTTTATGACCAGCTAATGTAGTCCAGGATGGTAAATGCCCATATTCCTCACTTTCCCACCATTTCTTTTCTCTGTCCTAAGGAATCAGAGCATGGACAAATCCCATTGACGTAAATGCTGTGGGGTAGCAAGAATGTTTGCCACCAGGCCATGCTCTGGAATGACAAGTATGCAAGAATTAGCATCTATAACTCTCCATAAACATTGGGGTTAATCTCCAGGGTTTACAAGACTCTTTAAATGTGTTTTAATAGGACAATATGCTTTACACAAGACCCATCCAACACTTCACATATCAGCAAAGTTTACAAGAAAGTAAACTGAGCTGGGGTAATAGTTCAGATGTGCAGCCAGGGCTCTAATGAGAATGCCAAAGTCAAAGTAATAAATGGATTTGCAAGTATAATACCTTCCCAAATGGCTGAAGAGCATTCCAAGTCTGGCAGGACAGTCGGAAGGGAAGAGCTGCGAGAATTTCATTGTTCTCTCTCAAACTCTGAAATCTAAAGAAATGGATCAAATCACCACACATTCAGTGCAAAATGATGGGCTGGCTTAGACCTGCATTCTGCCAGCCTCGCCCAGCTTGGGCAGGACTCTGCTCCTTGGGCATTCCTGCTGAGGGGACCAGCACTGCCCACAGAATCTGGGGCTGCTGAGAATGAGTCATGGTGGTTAATTAAACTGAAGACTGTGTGGACACCTGTGTGGACACCTACTATAAGAAAGGAAGACCGAGGCCCCGGACAAACCTGCTCTTCTCCACTGATGACAAAAGCTTCCTTCTAGCTTCCTAAAGCCAGGTGAGATGAATCCTGCCCTGGTTTATTCGAGCCTTGGGTGTCTGCTTCCACAGGTAGACTCCACCTCTGTAGTCGGAGCAAGTCATCAGCCCCAGGTAAAACTTGGTTTTATTTTGGAGAATGATTTTTGAGATGACTTGCCTCAGTCTCACCATTATCATCCAACAAACACATACAAAAGGCAGAATAAGCCTTTGCTAATAGGGGACCAGTTTGTTTGAGTTAACTTATTCTTTCTCTGCTTTTCACCCAAAACTGAATATCAACAAGAAAGTAAAGCTGGAAATTTCAAGAAGTGGCACATTTCCTTTAAATCAATACGAAAACCAGCCAGACTATCCTAATAAACGTAATAAATGAATTAGGTGTTCAGAGAAGAATGACCTCATGTTTCACTTCTTTATCCTCATCCTAATTATCACAGAACATTTGCCCAACCTAGACTCTCTTTCCATGCCTCTGTAAAGACCCGAGGAGACTTTTCGGAGGGAGCCAGCCAATATCTCAGTTTCATTTGTTATTGTCTCTGTTTATCACTTGCCACAACCCCATCAGAGTAAGGGTAGAATGGCAGCAAAAGGATGATTGCTTCATTATAATAATTAAATCTGCACTGAGACAGGCTGTCTCCTGTGCTATGTGAGAAACAGCTAGAAACTTTATTTCATAAGCAAAATTACCACTGGCCATTTTAAAATGCCAAGAGCAGCTATCATTAGATTGTGGTTCAGCTGGCTCTGCTCTCCAGTACAGGGGCTGCAGAGGGCTGGGAAGCATCCATCTCAGGAAGGAACTGACCTTCCTGAGAAGGAAGGAAGGTCCTATGCTGGAGAAAAGGGGTGACAAGCAAGAGAAGACCCAACTGTTCCTTTAGCACAAAATCAGAAAGTTCAGGAAAAACATGTTTCTATACCCAGAGAAGAAATTCTGTAATTGCTTGTATAGTGAATTGGGAACAATTTTTCCTCCTTTAGAAACACAAGCTTGACCTGGTCCCTATCGTTGAAAACTGGTGGGAAGGTTCCCATGGCTGGAATGTTTAAATCAATCTTTATTTCAGGAGGATCAGCTGAGCAAAAGCTAAGGAGGACTTGCACTGTTTGTGAAAAGGGGTTTGGCCTGTTTCCAAGTTTTTAGCAACTCAAAAACAAATGTTCTCATATTGTTATGGATTAGTGTCCTCAGAAATGGTGTCTGAGATGGGTACAACCAGCGTTAACTCCAAAGCCAACAGGGCAGAGTGAATTTAGCTCACTGGATTATGATGCATAGGGACAAAAAAGCTGCATTGCCATGGGTGCTGCAGTTTGTGCAGTTCAAGTGAGAGACCTCCTATTGCATCTACTAATACATTTATGGCATGTCCAGCCATACAGAAGACACAGCATAACTTAAATACTTGCAGTGTGTAACATGTAGTGTGTAAAATCTGGTGAGTAACATACTATGTGCTAGATTTGTTTCTTTACAGGTTACCAGCTGATCAGACAGTGAAAAGTAGTGGCTGCATAGATACAAGCCATCATGGCTGGATCATGTTTGTGGGGATCATCATCACATAGCCCCAGCCAGGACTGGGTATTTTGAAAAGCCTGGCTTCAGAAAACTGAAATATCACGAGGAAGAATTTAAACAGAGAAACATGGATGACTAACTGCTTAATGACAGCAGATCAGTGACGACTAAGATTAATGAATCCTGGTTTGAGAGGAATGTCTTTCACCACTAAGTGACTATTGGTGTCTGATAAGGCTTGAGCTTGGTCAAAGCTTTGCTTATTGCTGGCTATTCATAAGGGCTCTCTCTGGGGTGGGTCCTCTGATATCTAATAAGTTGAGAAACTGTACTAAAGACTTTCATCCAGAGAAGTCACTAATAAAAACTAGAGTGAATTAGTGGTAATTAATATGAATTACAGGCTGTAAATTACAGCAGTATGGTAAGAAAAGGACACAAGTACAAACATAGGGTCAGCAGGAGTTTTAAAAGTATGTTAGCTACAAATGGGTTCATCACAAAGGTACCACATTGCTTCTAAATGGACATGATAAGACTGCCAGTAATAAACCCAAAGAAGTAAAAATGTTGAGTAAATGTTTCCCACTTATATTGGGGAAAAGACAAATAATGCATTGCATCTTATGTAAGAAAAACAACCCTTTCTTTTACAACAATAATTTCTAAACTTAGAAATTTTTAATTGGCAGTTCCTGAACAATTTGCATCCAAGAGGCAAAGATGTTCACTGAACCCCTGTTGCTGATTTTGAATAAGTCTTGGAACGCTAGAGAAGTTAGAGATGTGAAGGAAAGATAATGTTGTGCCAGCACTTAAAGAGAGTAACTAGGATGACATGAATAAATATAGGCCTGTCAGCCTGACATCAGTCTGAACAAAATAATAGAACGATTATTTAGGGACTCTATTAAGAATTAAAGGGGAAAAAATAGAATTAAATTGAAATTATCATGAACTTATTAAAAACAGACCCTATCCAAATAATTTTATAATGCTGGAGCATGTACAAGTTTAATTGGTAAAGGTAATAGTGCTGATGTAAATGATACTGTTGGACTATTTTACAAACCGATAGGTCCTCAAGTAAAACTGCCTTTGGGGAATCCGCCAGTCTCATGAGCTGGGTTCTTGGCCTTCACTCTTTAACAGTCATTCCCTGCTGGTGGAGTTGGCAGATAACACAAAGACTGGGAGAGACTGGTGAATGGCAAAGATGTAACAGCTAATCTGGGCGACGAATCCGGTTTGCTCCATAACTGTGACACAGCACAAGTAAGGGACAGCAAAGGAGGCCAGACTTACCAAGTGAGGAGATTGGTGATTTTGAAGAAATTGCCAGATCCTGGTAGAAAGTCAGCTGAACACAAGCTCAGTGTCTAAAGAGGCCACGACAGCCTTTGGCTGTGCAAAGCAGGTTCCATTAAGGAGCAAGGTATCCTCTGTGTTTCACAATGGTGCGATGGCTCCTACAATTGTTTTGGTGTTCAGAAAAAGGGTCCTGAAAAAAAATGGAGAGGATTCAGAAAAAAACACACTGACTCGATTAAAGGATAGGAAAGCATGTCTTATTCTGAGAGGCTCAAGAGCTCAATTTATGTCACATGTCCAAAGGAAGGCTCAAGGATGACTTGGTACTAATGAGTTATGGCCACACGGACAGCAGAACTTTCACAAAGATGGGCTCCTTCACTTATTGGACAAATGTTTAACAAATCTCATGGTCTGATGCTGAAGTTGGATTAATTCTGACAGAAATAAGACCCCTTTTTTCAGAGTGGAGAATAATTAACTGCTGGAATTACTCACCAATACGCTCCTTGTTGTTGATCAGTTTCTAATAAAGCTTGGAGGAAATTGGGAAATTTCAAGCAGGAAGAAACCCCGGTAGGTCCCATGGGTTGTGTTACAATGAATATCTCTCTAGAAGACCCTCAGGTCTCTTCTAACCTTAAAAAATCTGAGAAAAGATATTGTCAGTGATGACACAGACTTTCAGTGAGTCTTTCATCCAGCAGACTGTCTCACCACTGAGACAACTAGGAAGACCTTTCTTTACACAACAGAGTGCTCAAACATTCCCAAAGTTCCTGTTTGCTTTTACCAGCTAGATGCTCTTATAGATAGACCAAAAAAGACATCTTGGCTAGTGCAGCCACCACGCTTAGTCACCATCAAGCTTTTCAGCAGCTGTTCTTTTAACTCTGTCTTGAGAGTATGGCAAGTTCCCCATGCTAATAGGACTTACAGATCTTGCAAATTAGTGAACATTTAGTAGCAAGGAAGCTAGAGGTTCAAAATCATTTATCCCATTTCTTCATACTCCTCAGCTCCTTTTGTGGCCTTATAGAGCTTCTTCCCTGCTGATTTTATGAAGAAGCTGGATGCATCTCTTGCTGCTTATCAGCTAAAGAACTGATCTGACAGGAAACACCTCTGTGAGCAGCTCTGCTGCACTCAGTGGGAAAGTTTCCATTTGCAGGACTTGTTCTTTTAGTTCACATTGCCTTGCAGCCCATCAGTTTGACCAAGTCTAAAGGCTTAAATCACAACTCAAGTAACACCACCATGGTCTTCCCCCTTTTCCCATTAAAAATTTGTGAAACTATGAAGTTTTCCATGGCCTTTCCCCAAAACCACAACCTGCTGCAAATTCATCGAAAAGTAATTCCAAACTTAACGCAGATTAATAATGCTTCCAATTAGTATGGCCAAGTTTTGCAGTTAAACAGATTAAAAATCGTCAGATTTCATGTCTCTTTCTTTGTGAACATTTTGTTCCGCTCAAACCACAAGCCCACAACAAATTATTACCGCCAAACTAGAGCTAGGAAAAAAGTCCACCTTTGCATTTTGAAAACTCTACACTTTGGTGGAGTTCAGATCTGCAGTTTAATTTTGTCCTGTTGCATAAAGATGGGAGGAACCTGCTTCTAGATCCAGAAGGGTTTCCAAGTCATAGCCCTACCCAGATCGGGATATTTGGACCCATATGCTTTTGTTTGGATCCTTTGCTATTTTTTTCCTTAAGATGGAGGGTGTGCTCAGATCATCTGCAAGTGTTTCAAGCTAACGTTTTCAGCTGTTAACCTCCCTTTATCTGAAAATCATTGCCCCTTGACTGAAGTGTAATATCTAGCCACAGTTCCCCACCAGTGCAATGTGAAACAGGTTTGCTGGCCCACCCTCATGACGAGGAAGGAGATGAGGAGGCTGAACACCTACAAAGATGCTAATTCAATTGTTTGTGATCATGCTGGCTACTCCCTACGTTTTTCCAAGGTTGGTTTCTTTCCCCAGCTTCTGCATTCTTCTCCCTAGGTACGATATTTGGAGACAGAAGCATGGGCTGATGATGACTGAAACCACACTCCCCTGAATAGGATGGCCCTTGCACTTTCTAGACCAAAGTACTCTCTGGGACTGTGCTGAAAAAAAGATTTATAGTTTTTAATCTCCTCATAAGGTATGACGGTTAAGTACGCTATAATATATAGGACAGGAATTAATCCTGAATTTATTTAGTATTCTTTTCTTATTTCATCTGTCAGAAGATTGCCATTTCAATTATTTATTAAGAAAATTATGTTTTTCAAGGTAAATGCATTACTTGTGTTATCTGCTTTCAATTAGCTGGGAATTCACTATGTTCAGCCAAATGTCCATTCATCAACAAATTCCAGATTCCTGGCAGTCTGAACAAATTCCCAATTTTCTTCTTTTATGGGTAAAATAAGTGAAGATATTCATGCCTCATGCTAAATTACGGCTGGGGTTAGACTAGCCTAGAGGGAGCAGAAAACAACTATGGAAGGTCTTGAAATATATTAATAGAAGTTTTGATAGAAGTAGAGCTGAAATATTTCACAATCTTTTTTCTTCAGGTGCTTTGTTACGTTAACTAGATGCCCTCCTGCCCTCTGTCATGGGCAACTTAATGAACCAAGTTGGTCACCCTCCAAAATGTGTGCAACAGGTTGATGAGACCATCTCTAGCTGCAGGGCAGAGAATAAAATGCAGGAATAAAAGCAGAGTAAAATACATCCCGCACCACTGCAACTCTTTATGTCATGTCCAACCCTTCCAATGAGTGAATTCACATTTTCAGTGCAAGGCTGTGCAAAGTAGCTCCAGCAGCGTCACAGGCTGCCCCAGGGCCACCTGTACGCCCTGGAGCATCGAGGGAGCAGTGAGCAGGGAGAAGCACAGTGGCCAGCCATGTGCCTGGGCAGAACAGGGTCCAGGCTTCTGCACCCTGCACCAGAAATACTCTGGTGCTGGTCCTCCTTTCTCCTCCTGCAAAACAGGGCTACCTAGCTGGGGGGCCAGCCCATTGCTGACACAGCTACATGGCTTGTAAGACTCCAACCAGTTTCTCAGCCCAGTACCATGCCATGCTGTGTATCTGCATCCATCGCAGCCAGTTCCCTCCCCAGCCAGCTGCCAGCTGGGAGGAGAAAGCCCCGTGCTCCAGCATGGGAGCTGGGCTTCTTGCAGAGAGGCTCTTTATCCTGAAAAGGGACCATAAGCACTTTTTAAAATGCAAATATGCTTTTTTAAATGCCTCATGCCCAAAGGCACTTTTGCTACCTGCTTGCAATTTACACTTCACCTGGTGCTGGGCCAAAGCCCTTTACAAGGAATCTCCTGGGCAAAGCCGGGAGAAAGGCTCTGCCCCTGCCAGCCACGGGGATGGAGGGCAACCAGAAATGCTGCTCCAGCCTCTGTGCATGCTCACCACAGCTCTGAGCTCAGTTACTCTCCAGGCACTGCTTGGAGTGGTACTTCTGTCTATGGTGTGACCGGCCCCAAGCCATGGGGAGAGCAGAGGAGCTGGGTGGAGTGACCCCACTGTCTCGAGTGGCTATATCAGCCTTCTTCATCTCTGCGGGGCATCGGACCACAAGCCCAGGGAGGTCCTGGGCACACCACAGCTCCCGGCTGGCTCCCATGGCCATGTTGCCTTCCCAGAGGGCAAGGAGAGAGGGAGGAGGACAAGCTCCCAACAGCAAGTTAGGATCTAGCCAGGATGCTTGCTTGGACTCAGGAGCTTTGGTGTGAGATAGCCTTAAAATATAAGCAGTATTTAAAGCTCAACATTTTCCTTCCAAACAAGGAAGATTTTCAGTCATTTTAGTCATTCATTTTATCTTCTCCTTCTTTCGTTAGTGAAACTGCTGTATCCCCTGGCTTCCTCAGTTGCTGTCAAAAATCCTCTGTCCTGGTCATCTCTTATGGGTCGTACTAAGTCATCTTGGTTTTCTGCTGCCCTTCTGTTTCCCAGCTTAGCCATCATTGATTCCATTTGCTCGGTCATCTCTTCTTTCCTCCCTTCCACTCGCAGTGGATACTTCCTGCTCCTTTTGTTTTCTCTTTCCAATGATTTGTGGTCACTAATGCTTTCCTTACACTGTGGAGCAGGACTCTTCAGCCTTTCTCACCACATTCAGGTGTTCGTAGGTCTCTGCCTCTCCATGCACTCTCTGAGATTGTGTTCTCTTGTGCACTGTATTTTTCATCATGTGAGTGAAGAAACAGAGTCACCACTCTGCCTCTCGTTCCCCAGGTTGTGCAGAAAGCTAACCGTCCTTACGTGGGCTGATGCCTTTCCCACCAGACGTAGGAGAGGCAGGAAGATGAGATTTTTTTCCTTACGTGATTTGTGCGCATCTCAGCCAGATACTGCTCTCCACAAGGCAAGATGAATAGGCTGACGTTATGGGGTAAAAGCTATGCCGCCTTCGCTTCTTGGTGACGCAGAGCCCTGAGAGCCACCTCGCCGTCCAGCAGCTCTGCCAGTGGTGAGTGCTCCTGCTGAGGGCTCTCCCAACAGGCGAAACCATCGCCATCTCTTCAACATCTGTCTAATGTCCTATAGCCTAGGCAATCATGAACTCATGTGTTTATTTTACTGGTAGAATACACCTGCAACTTAAATATTGTATGATAAGCAGATGTTCACTTCTATAAATTGAACAGTGCACAAAGATTTATAGAGCCCAGAGGTTCAGATTTAGCGAGTGGGAGCCAAGGTCACAACTGGACCTTCAGATTCAATAAATCTTGACATTACTGGCGCACTGGGGGAGGGGAGGAAGGCGTTGTTATAGACATATAACAATTTTTAAAGTATGCCAGTGATGATCTGCAAAGCAGATGTAAGTCAGGCTGATTTTGATACGTTAAACTGACCCTTCCAGGCAAGAGATTAAATAACTCAGGATTTTATTTGGAGTCACATATGGAATATAGGAGTGGAAACGGTGATAATAAGCCCCTGTTCATATGAGAAGCAGAGGGGAAAAAAGCTCCATTAAAAAGAATAAACATTTTGTTTTCATGCTATAAGAAGGACACTGTTGATATCATCAGTGGTGGATTTATTCTAATTGAGGTACTTTAAATGACATATCTGTGCTGTATTTTTCTTTCATGCAATGCACTAATGAAAACCACTGGTTTAGCTACTGAAAAACCAAAGTCCTGCATGAGCAGAGTAGGTACCTGCTGCACCCCAATGGTGTCTCCCAGCTCAGGAGGCAGAGTCGGTGCTACTGGGTGCACTCGGAGGCCTGGCAAAGAGAACAGGTTGTTGGAAGTAGTTCAGTCTCTAAGGTCCCTTCAGACCCTGGTCTCTTTGTTGGAGCTTTAAACACAGGCTGGCAGCAAGGATGGAGAGGAAGGGAGGAGAGGCAGTATGGACAACCTACGCCAATGTCACTGCGGAAGAAAGAGAGGCTGGAAATAGCAAGAGTTAGGGAGAGTAAGAGGCAAGGAGGAAGGTTTTAAATGGGCACTAAAATATCCTGACATGGCTGTGTTATAAGCGCCTTCGCAGGGGCAACTCGGTAGCCATTGCCTTGTGACAGCTGCAATAAGATAGTGCTAGAGGTGTAAATAGAAGTGGGAACAGCCTGAAACACCAGAGGCAGCCTGAGCCAACCCCTGCCAGCCCAGAGCCCAGCCTGGGCTGCAAAGCTCTCCAGAGAAGTAGTACAAGTTCATCTACTCCAGACTCCACACCATACCCAGTGACTCCGAAGTTAGCGCAAAGTTAGCTTTCATCAGCCGACGTGCCGTCGCAACCCAGGCTGGGCAGGGAAAGCCAGAGCTGCCGCTGATGTACACGGGCTATACGTGACAGGCTCCTCCTGCACCCCCGCCACCCTGCAGGCACCCATCCCACTCCACACCTGCAGTTTTGCAACTGCCCGCGACATTTTAAAACAAACAGCTCAACCGGCCCATTGAGCAATTCACAGTTACAACAAAAACCCACACAGAGGTTTCCAACAAGCAATTATAAATTACACTGGTGTTTTGGTGTTTCTGCCTTTCTGTTTAGAGTAACTCGTAGAGGTTTATGAGAATCATCTAACTAGCAATTTTTAGGGACTTCCAAAACATGTAGTTCAGCCAAAAGCAAAGCAGAAAAAACACTACCAGTAAGGAATTCCCCAGTTACTAAGTAAAACTAATAAATACAAATACCCATTACAGTAGAAGATGGAGGCAGAGAAGAGAACACAAGAGGCAGACAAGAGAAAACAAACATGAAAATGTTGTACTGACTTTTTTCTCATTGAGTAGATATGCATGTGAACATCTCCCCCAGACTCATGTATCTGAAAGCAGAGCTGTCTGAAGCAGAAGCAGACAGCAAGATGTAACATTTGATGGCTTCTGTCACAACTGAAATGAAAATTTTGGAGCCAAAGTGAAGTTATCACTAGCTGCTAGATACAATCTTTGCAAATGAGAGTGCTCCCAAGTAAGACTGGGATATACCCTGGCTGCCAGTTGTAATACTGATAAATAGTCATCTCATCCAAAAAGCATGACAGTCTGAAGCACCAGCTCAAGATTCTCAAGTGCTTGCACAAGGATGCTCTAGATGTCCATGCACAGCTACCTGCGTGCCCTCCTGAAAGGAAATCCAGCAGGAAAAACTGGAGTCGGGCCGGAGTGGTCAGGGCCCAGAACACTACCCTCTCTTGCTCTCATCCTGGCTCCAATTTTTCACCTCTGGGCACAGGGCTCGTTTGAACTCTCACACCCATGTATGCAAGACATGGGCATATTTTGCCTCAGAGGATGTAGTGAAGCGCACGGTACATACAGGCTTGGAAAAGGCCCCTGCAACAATCTGATGTACAACAAACCTTCTGTCAACTGGTCTTTCATGACCCATGGTGTGTTTTCTGCACCCAGCTGCCAGGTTACAGGACGGAGGCACAGGGAGTGACTACCTGCCCCAGAGCCACCCAGCAGCCCCAGCCAGCAGCCCCCTGCAGTGATCCCAGTCACCACATCCACTCGCCTGGGCAGTTTTTCCCCATGACCACAAGCTCCAGGATCATTAAGGAAAGGTATTTCTCAGTGGTTTCTCCACTGCTTGTTGTGAAAATCCTACAAAACCAGGGCAATCAGGAAGTGTTTACACCATCTGGCCTTTGTTCCAGTATCTTTAAATGCTGACTCCAAAATAATCCTGATTTCCATACCAAACAAGCATATTGTGGCTTCTTTACTGGTAAGGCACAGACTGAATTTCCCTGCCTTGGAAGTTGCAAAAGACAACTCTGGTATCTGCAACATCTTTTAAGGGAGCCTCTGGTGTCCTTAATGAAAAATTCATTTAGGGTAAATCAATATTCGGCCTCATTGTCATCCTATATCAGAATGGGCTGCAGGTGAAAGTGAGTTTACTGGTTACTATTTATTCCCAGCTGACTACTAATCCCATTTCCCATTGCTGAAATAAGGCGTTAAAAATCAAAGTAATCTCTCAGTGAAAGGAAGACATTCCTAACAGCTGTATCCTTCAAAGGCTTCGGCCTTTTCTTTCCCCTTACCGTCTCCCTAGGTAGCCCTCTGGGACACACGGTTATGTGGGATGCCAACTGCTCACTATTCATCATGGCCCTACTCTCCAAGGGCCCATTGACTTTCAATAATTTATCACTCGATGTTTTGTGTGTTGCTGCAGAAATAAATCAGAACTGGGAGCACCAGATGCTCCCGCATCCCATCGTACTGTGTTAATTTATTAAAAAGGGGTTTTCTCAGCTCAGACATGGGGTGCAGGAATCTCCTCCGCAAGGAGCAGTGAGGATGGGGATTAAGGTCCACTGAGTCAAGTGTGAAGAGCATTGAGAGAGAGAGAGACTTCAACGTGGAAGCACATGAGCTTGGAAACCCTTGCAGGGTGAGCAGGCGGTCGGCTTTCCAAGCAGAGCTAGTGGTGACAGCGCTCCAAGAAAAATACATTTAGTCCTTAAGCATGTAGCTTTTGTTCTGGGCTCACAGTCTCTTTTTGTTTCTTGGACTAGGTCTCGCACCCGGATACGGCAAGTAAATATCAAGCCATAAATCACAAATTCGATGCTTGCTTTTCTTTCCTCAAGGTTGTATAATATAATGAAAAAGATCAAGCAAATGCAAAGCTATTTTACGCTGCTCATGCAGAGTGCAAAAGGCCCTGGGTCTCTTCCAATGACCCTGCAAGAATGATAGGCCTCCTGCTAACAAGAAGATCTATTTTTCTGAGGCATCACACAAATCCTCTCATGGATTGAAGAGTTTCTCCTGTTCTTGTTTTCTTTAATGCCCTTGCAATACAGTTAATTTAACATATAATGACCCTTCATTCAAACTTTCTGCACATATGTATTATGGTAGTTTCATCAAATGTGCCTCTGGCAGAACAGGAAACGCAAATTTCTTATGTTCCTTCCCAGAGTCCTGAATGCACGTCAACAGCTTTTTGGTACTTATCACCCTTGGTCATTTCTCATCTCCCCTTCAGAGGGGGAGAACCATGGCTGCTAACACACAATCTTGCCTCTGACGTTTCCGCTGGAGCAGCAGGTTGACCCCACCCAGAAGATGGGAGGGTGCTGGGACTTCTCCTTGCAGTTCTGGGACCTTATCCTTGAAGTCCAGCCTTGCCAAGGTTGCAGACTCGGTTCCAGTGCTCCTTAATGTAGCAGGCCCTGAAGTCACACCACTGGAGCTCTTATAAAATCAGCTTCTACTTACCTGCAAGAGGAAGAGCCAAACCGAGAATGCATGATTCTTCCTACCCCCCAAAACATTGTTCAGGGTAATTCCTCTTCTCTAGGATGGTGCCCACCGAACAGGAATTGTGTAATGGGATAGGAGCATTCCCAGTACTGCTGACACGTTAGCAGCTTTTCTGCTCATCTCTGAGCATGTAAAAATGGGACTTTAGAGCATCACATAACTAACTGACAGCGAGTTTTTGTGGTGACGGCAAGAAAACACACTTTCTTGACACCAGCTCCTTTGCCAGGTTTCAAGTCTTTGCCGCACCTCCAGAGGGACTTAGCAACCTTTACGGGAACGAGCTGGCAGGTGGGTTGTAAGCCCCCATTTCTGTCTCCATTCTCTCCTCCTCCTCAGAAGTCTCCATTTGCATTGACATTTTCCCAAACTTGCAAGCTAGGGAAAGATATCCAATGTGCATAATTCTAGCCTGCAGAGCTAAAGTTTGCCAATGTTATGAGAAAGCATAAGCAAGAGCTTATAATGGGAAGTGTTGGGCAATTCTGTCTTTAACTGAAGGCAAAAGCCCCCACTGCGCCTGCCACCAAGATTAATTTCAGATTTCCTTAGGTTCTGTGACATGCACAGGGACTGTCCCAGCAGCTGCTAAGCACTAGCAGGTCTAATGCTCTCTTTCAAATCTCTCAGCCCTAGCATCAAGAGCATTACTCGGAAGAGATTTTTCCTGAAATCTTCATGAGACAACATTGGGAAATCCTGATTAGTCAGTAAGACCACTGTTTATCCTCGTGGTAACACACAGCTTCCGCTAAAGCAGAGCCATTCTCTCCTTGAAGATAAGCAAATGTTAGCAAAATTACTGTAAATCATGAGATTACTGGTTAAGGTTGCAGCAAAACACAATTTGCATCTTAACTCTGTTTTCTCTCACTTACAGCCTTCTTCAAATGTCTTCTTTGGCACTGAAAACATTTGTCTCAACCTAAAAGTGAACTTTGGAGGGGGGGAGTCTGAGTGAAACCCCTACAGCTGTTTTTGAATTATCCATGAAGAAAAAAATGCACATTTCCCAGTGTAAACATTATCTTGGTTTTATTTGGGGTTTTTTTTGTTGTTTTGTTTTGTTTTTTAGTTCAAGGAGAACATTCAGTTTATTTAGAGTTAGATTATTTTATTTTATTTAGATGTCAGCACAGCACATCTGTATTTCTCGGTGAGACAGAGGAACATAAGAACTGCTCTGCGAGGTCAGACCAAGGGTCGGTCCAACCTCGTATCCTGCCTCTGATGGCGGCCAGTAGCAGATGCTCAGAGCAAAGCACAGAGGAAAGAGGACCAGCGCCCAGGGGCCCTTCCCGGTGTCCCCGCTGTGTCCCCAGCGCTCAGTGGCCACAGGGCCTCCTGAGCCGGAGCTGCAGCTGGGCTGCTGTGTTTGACAGCCACCAACGGCCCAGTCCTCTCCGAATTTGTCTAATCCCCTTTTGAGCCCCTCTACCCTCTTGGCCTTTGCAGCTTCCTGTGGCAAAGACACAGGCACGAGGCAGCTATGCTGCGTGTGAAATTAATACTTCCCTTCCCTCTTTTTAAACCTGATAATGTCCTTGGAAGACTCTTAGTTCTTCCATTACAAGAAACACTGAATAGGCTCTTTCCCTGAATAGGCCTTTTTTCATAAGCTGTTTCATCACTCCTCTCGTGCAAGCTTGGTCGTAGCCCTCCTCATTCTTGTTTAGGGGGCTGAAGCATGGCATGGCTTGGACTTACAATTCAAACAACAACTTCCTTTCCTGGTAGTGTCTTGTACTTAATTTGCCTGTTTTTTTCCTCCATTGCTGAGTAGCAGACAATGCTATCAGAGAATTTTCCATCATTATTCCAAACTTCTTTCTAAATGGCAGCAGCTTGCTGAGAGCCAACTGTTGGATAAGCAGTGGTCATTTTGTTGTTTTCCCTCTATTTCATTACTTTGCACTGACTTTCTCCTGACATTTTATCTCTTGGTCACTCAGCAGTGTGAGATTCTCGTGCAACTCTTTGCTGTTGACTCTTCTGAAGAGTTCTGCATCATCTGCAAATGCGGTTAACTCGCTATTTATCCCCTCTTCCAGATCTTTGATTAACACATCAGAGTATACCACATACATCTACACTGTTTTCTAGACTACAGAAGCTCCACGAGAGGACTTGGGCCTTTTTCCACTCTGCACCTTGGCTTTCCAATGTGCCTGGGGCAAAGTATCATTTTTGGAAAGCTGGATACACTTTATTGGTGGTGCCTTGCTTAGTCACATACTTACTGACTTCTGCAAAGACTGCCGACAGATTCGCGAAGCCTGACTCTCCCCCACAGAAGCAACATTTCTTTCCTTTCACCATCTACCTCACAGACATGGGATCCATCCGTGTCTATCAATTCTAATCCGTGATATAATTTTCAATACCTTGTCTGGTATAGAAGGCCAGCACGTTAGTTTGCAGTTCTCAGGTTCATTCTTGAATTATTTCTAGCTATAGTTAATATATCTGGAATAACAGGTTTAAATGTGAGGTTTTATTAATAATTAGAAGGACAACAAATATTCCCTGTAGACAAGTTCAGTTATCTGTGCTAGTTTCCCTGTTAAAAGCATAAGTTCTTCCACAAACTGAGCCAAAGTATGCCCACAATTAAAATATTTGGAAAGTTGTCCTTGTTCCTTGAATAAAGTGTTGATTTAGCTTTTGCACCATAAAATGCACTGGCCATATCTTCCCCCATAAACTCCATTTTTGTATTCACCGTTTTTCTCCTATAGTCTCTTGTGGGTCAAACATAATATAAGGCACCAACTGAACATCCAGAACTTGTCATATAGTTTGGCATCTGCAATTAATGCTGTGATCTGAGTTTGCAGTTTATTAGAGCCCTCCTACATTGGGAAATGCACTAGCATTATTTTGCCTCTATAATTTCAGTTATACTGTTACAGTGGTTGATGCCCCAAGCCTGTCAGTGTTTAAGAGGTATTTGGACAATGCCCTTAACAACATGCTTTAACTTTTAGTCAGCCCTGAAGTAGTCAGGCAGTTGAACTAGATGGTCATTGTAGGTTCCTTCCAGCTGAAATAGCCTATTCTATTCTATTCTATTCTATTCTATTCTATTCTATTCTATTCTAATTCTATTACAAATCAGAGCTATCCCTGTGCACACTCCTTTCCTGGAATAATTGTGCATATTTGTTGATGTTTGAGCATATCTTCCTTCAGCATGATTACCCCCAGTTTTACAAAGTAGAAATTTGCATACTTTTAAAATGTAGTCCAATATATAACATAGGGTAAAAATATGCAAGTCTGTATTTGACTTGTCTGTCTGTCTTATACACCTGAGTGTGTGCACGTGCGTGTGTGTGCATAATACTGCATGAGCATTCATGCAGACATTAGAGAAGGTAAATGCGTAAACAAAGGTATGTGTACAGGAATTGTGGTTTAGTTCAAAAAATGCTAAATAAAACTCAAAGAGGTAGAAGTTACCTATAGCAGTGAAGGCATCAAGTATTTAATCATGAACATAATTACAAGTATGAAAGCACTGCCTATGAAATTAATTCAACCTACCAGGTGCTTTAAAAGTAGGCTCCCGCTTAAGTATTTTGCCTACCCAGGGCTTCAGTGGGTATCATCATGGTACCACCTCGGTAAATAAATGCAGATTAATGGAGGGAGCGTGGGTGCTTTCACCTCTCTCCCCCCAAATTAGCAGCACCGCCGCACTGTGCATTCCCACATGATAATACATCAGGGCTGTCCTGCCTTGCCTCCACCCTCGAGTCAGTTCAGGGCTGTGTTTGCCTCTGGGTAATGTTAAATTTCGGGCTTGCGTTTCAGGACTACTCATCTTCACTTCACAGCACTCTCAGCTGCAGTATATCACTCAGAGGCCAATACCCTTAACCCATAGGGGGGTATCCCATGTGGCATACACTAATTTATAAATGAGAATGATATCTGAATGCGTCACATTTCAGTGAAGAAAAACAAACCTTATGGACTCTTTTAAGGCTGTGATAAATTAGAATGTGCACGGTACAAATATTTATCTTGCACCCTTATTACAAGTATTTCCTTTTCACTGGTTAATTTAATTAAGAGGTGTCCCTTCGGATTAAAACTCTGTAAGATGGATATATATTTCTCCAAAACATAATTCATTTTGAATGAAGAGGGAAAAACTCATAGCTCCTGAACTTATTAATAATGATCTGAATTAAAATACATTCCTGCCTTCCTTGAACACTTACGTATGTTATGGGATAGCTGGGAGGGGAGGCAAGAGGGATTATTTTTGTTTTTGTGAGAAGGACCTGATCCCAGAAACACTGTCTAACACGTATGATGAGGAGTTAGTCACAATGATTTCTTTGGCAAGGGAGAAAGAAGCAGAAACAAAAACAACACAGACCCAACTTTCTGTCAAAGCGGGGGACGGGGATGAGAGAGCTGGTATGGGATCATTCTTCTCCCCTCCCAACGCCCAGGATCCCGTCTCACTCCAAAAAAGCCTCCTTGTTCTTGGCAGCCTGTGGCTGTGAAGGAGACGGAGGACAGGAGCAGGAGAAGCGGTCAAGCCTGCCGGGAGCGGCTGGTGGCCCCGAGGGGGTCACCCTCCTGCACGGCCCCGGGGCTGCGGGGGCCTCCCTTGTGTCCCCCTCTCTGTGTGATGCAAATCGTCACCCCAGGCACCCCAGGGAAGGCAAAGCCCACAGAAGACCCCATCCTGGTTCATCTGGCAAGTTCTGGGCGAGAGCAGCCATCCTCTGAAGACGTTACCTGAGCTGTAGGCCCAAAAAGAAAAAGGGAAAGATGAAGCCCGCTGGAGAAGGTGCTGTTTAGGGGTTCAGAGGGTCAGGATTTTGCCTCAGATTTGCCATGCTAATCGTGGATGTGCCACTTCATCTCACTTCTCGGGACCCCTTCCCGAGTTTTGTCTGATCTGCTCCACGGGTGATATCTCTGGATCACGAGCCGACTCCTGCTGTGTCTGTGCAATGAGACAACGAGGCTCCACGCACAACTTTGCTGACATACAGGCATTACAGAGAGGTGATGACAGAACTGCAACTGTTTTCCCAAAATATCTGCTTTGCCTCTGCTCACAGAGCAATTCCTAGAATTGTCCATTAGAAAATTAGTCCCCAGCTCAGTCCCCACAGAGGGGTGAGTGATTTTGCGCCTGACTATCTCTTCAAGGGAGAGTTTAGACATACAAATGTTTGGGAGACGCACCTATTTTGAGAGGTCTCTTCTTCCACAAAGGTTGGTGTTTACATCTTCCATCGCTGCCCCTGTGGCATGCTGATGAGGGATGATTTTAATGACGTTCAAGGTTGACTGATAGAAACAGGCTTGTCATTTCACTTCCTATTTAGAGGAGAATGTTCTGATCAGTTTTGAGTATTGTGTCAATAACTCCCGTCATATTTTCTTTCATTACAGAGCCTACCAACACACTGCTAGCAGACTCATTAACAAAACGAGGGGCATCACTGCCAGAAGAAAAGGCTACCCAAATGTAAATACAAAGTCTAGCAAAACATCTCAAGCATATAAGCTTGAACTTGAGTCATTGCTGCAGGTATAATTGAAGGGGTTTCTCAACACATTGTTCAAATCCATGGTGATGCTGTTTTGCTTCCAACCCCGCTCCAGCACCTGCAGAAACCTCTCTGCTGACCCTAAGACCCTTGGTGAGATTCAAGCCGGAGTGTTTGGTCAATGCCAGCACTTACATCAGTGACTGGCACCCCTTCATGGCTCACATGTCCCACTTTCAAAAGAACAATTAGGGCCATGCTGTGAGTTGAATGACAAAACTCAAAGGAAAATGAACTTGAAGATGTTTCCCTAGCAACTGTGTGCAGCAGTGTTCCCACCAGTCCAACATTACAGCATCACACTTTGAACTGAAAAAAATACAGATTGAAATCTTTACCACTTAAACGGCAAGCGCAGCCTGGCAGAGACAGAGCCTTCCTTGGTCACACCAGCCAGCACCCAAGTCATGGGTCACACCAGCCAGTACCCACGGTCTTTCACCTTATGTGGAAGACCACTCCGGATAAGGAACAGCAACAGCCATGAACAGAGGTTCAGGGAGCATAGCAACCTCAGGAGATGGCCCTGAAAATAAAAAAGCTTAATTACAGTATTGTTAAAAGAAAATAAATGTTGATTATCTCTTTCTCCTTCCATTCCTGATCCTTCTCACTACAACACTAGTGTAACTTTAGCATATGCTGTTTAATGAGTCACCTTCAGCCATCTGACACACATTGGCTGCCTTGAGACAAAAGCCATGAGTTCCCAGTGGGCAAAGCAAGGCTTACTCACCTAACTGTAATCATCTTTGTGCAGCAAGTCTTTCCCAGTCCTTCTTGCTCACCCTTCCTAAAATGGTCTGACTCTCGGAAACAACGTGCCCTGGTGCAACCCACTCTTTCTTTCCTGGCAGACTCAGAAGTCCATATTTTCTCTCCACCATATTACCCAGAGCAGATACAGTGACTGATTCAAATAAGGGGAGGGAAGAGGGAACAGTCCCATTCCTGTCCTAACAAACGCACCTATCTTTTGTTTCCATTACCACCATTGTTTTAACTCATGTAGTCCAGTCTACTGCATGAGGCCAACTTTTAATGCTGAATCCTGCATTGCTAGCTTCCAGAAGGACAGTAACCATTTCCCTCAAGGATGCTATTCTGGTTTGAATATTTAGGCACACAGATGAAAGGCTGCTATGACATCATACTGTAAAATCTATTTGCACTGGTACATTATCTATTAGTTGTACTCCTGAGATAAATGCAACATTATACTGTGTCACCCCAAGAACAATTTCCACTTACCTGTGCTGGAAACATCCTGTTCCATAAACTTGGGTTCCAAATTTTGGACCTGAAAACACTCTCAAAATGCTCCCCAGAGATGGCCAACTGATTGCTTTCCTTAACTGATGCATGCTCAGCATCACTAACATGGATTAAATTAGCAATATTAAATCAAAAAAATTGTATCTCGCACTGTGATTTACGGTTTACCTCCTGCAATATGAGAGGCCTTTGGCACACAGAGGCAGAGATGCCTCAAATGCCACCAACAGGACATTTTTCTAAGAAGAATGTGAGGGGAGGGAAGCGTTCATCAACATCCACGTGTCAGTTGTGCAGCTCTTCCTCCTGCTTGTCGGGTGTTAATACTCACACCATTCATTCTTTCTATAGCTCTCCACACGCCATCAGTAGGAAAAGCTCAGCCAGGGGCTTTGCAGGGCAGGGCTGAACAGTCTCAGAGTATCTGGAAGCCTCAGCTGATGAAGCAGGAGGAAGACTACGCAATCGCCCTCACCCACAAGAAAGGGGGCATCGCTTCTTATCCAGGGAAAGTGGTAGGTTTGTGCAACTGAGCGGAGCAATCCAGGAGCGATCAGAGCGATCAGAAAGCTGAAACCTCTCCTTGGTGAGGAGGCACTCCTGCAATTGCTGGGCCTGCTTTGGGAAAACAGCCCTCCTGAGCTACACACAGGGTCTTGGGCAACCCACGAGACCCGCAGTCACCCGCAGACTTCAAATGATGAGTTTCTAACCTGAGAGAAGAGCCCGATCCCACTCCCTCTAAATGACCAGGAACCTCTCAGGAGGCTTTGGAGCATTTCGTAACTGCATACAATGGAGTCAAAGCCTGAGAAGTCCAGTTTTCTTCTCTATAATTCAAGTAACAGCCCACCCACGTACTTAGATTAAGGTGTATTTTAGGATAATGAAAAGTCATTTATTCTCTTCTTACAAGAGTTTCTTATGAAAATTTCTCTGTTACTCCATCAATCCCCACCACTGACACAAGATGATAGAGATGTAGTAGACCAGGCAGACAATATTACAGATATTTTTCTGTGATGCAGAATCTCCGATCCTGTCCTACTCATCATCATACTTACATGGCATCAGGAACGTTATCTCATATCTAGGAATTACTCCTTTTCCCATCCCTGTGCAGTCTTGCTAGTGTTACTTGCAAAACCTCCCTACTCACGGGTTGGAGCTGGCGCTGGAGTCACCATCTGTCTTTCCTGTCTGCACGAGGCTTTGATCCAGCCTCTCGTCTTGCTAGGAGCCAGAGCACGGTTCCTCCTGGCTCTCCGTCCCACCAGGTGCCAGGAGCCAGAGCTGCTAATGCTGCCGCCACAGAGGAGGCGGTGCGACCCTGTTGCGAATGGGCGATTTAGATAGCTTAAAGAACCACTGTCAAAGGTATCAGCAAAAGTGGTTTTATTGAAATATGATGTTGTAAAAGTGCGACTTAACAAAGTTCGATGAAAGGTTCACTCTGTTACTGCACTGCACGATCATTTGAACAATGATTCAAAACTACCAAGGCAGAGTCAAAGTTACCAAGACAAAATCAAAGTTACCAAGACACAAATCAAAGTTACCATAATACAAGGTTATGAGCACTATCGGTTGCTTACGGAAGATCTGCTGTTGGTGAAAGGTCTCTCTGCCTCGAGGAGCAACCTTGAGAGGCATCCCAGCTCAAGGGGAGATCCCCAGCTCAAGGGGAGACCGCCATACAGCCAAGCTGCTTAGCAGGGAGAGCTCAAAGAAGGCTCACTAAGGCTGTCATATTTATGGAATAAAGTGGTTGGCTTGCAGTCAAATTACATGCGATGGCAAAGGTATGCATGAGACTCCTTGTATCCACAACTTTCTTTGTTAAATTGATAAATGAGTCTTGGAAAAGCCACCCGCTATTCATGTGTTAATCGCATGATGGGTGTTCCAAGCTCATATGCATCGATGCTCACTGTGTCACTCTGCTCCTTTGTGGGTTCTCAGAGAACAGGCTGGAGCTAGAGAAGTTCTTGGCCTGGTTACGGCTTAGGCCTTTACCTTTGGAACCTCTACCAAACTACCGCTAGTTTGGTTAAGGAGTCAGGTGCATCCATTACAGACCCCCATACCTGCTTATCTGCAATACTGCATTTTGAGCTGGGATCTGACACAGTCCTAGGACCTGGTTGCTGCAGCTGAAGCATGTGGACTACCCTGAGACGAGTCAAGGATTTTGTGTGCAAGGGTAGGAAAGCAGCAAAGCAATTGCCTTTTCCCAGAAAGTAAAGCCAAACCTGTTCCCACAGAAATCAATGGTGAAACTGTCGGGACCTCAGCAGCGACAGTTCAAGTCCTTCGTGATTGTTTGCCTCCTAAAAGGAATTTTGCTTCATTAAGATGCTGAGTCTTTCTAATTCGAATACTTGATTTGCTTCGGGTCTTGGGTTGTCTTCATTATGTGGTTGCCAACAGGGAATCAAAAGGGGCATCTCTCAACCTGCTGCGAGGCCGTGAAACTTTACCGAGCGAGTGTTACGTGTGGGGCGAGAGCGAGTGGGCAGGCACATTCCCGAGGGAGTGCCTCCCTGTTTGATACCATTGTTATGGAAACTTAAAACTTCAGGATAAACGGGGAGGGCCAGTGAAATGCAAATGGCACAAAGCCCAGGAGACACCTTATTTGCTCACTACTTACCACGCTTCCGCAGAACAAAATGTCTGCGTTTCTGCCTTCAGTGAAAATGAGCTTTCCTGTGGTCCTAAAGGCCAAACTCCCTCATCGGCATAAAGGTCAGGAATCCAGCAGCGGCGAGGTGATAGACACAAATCCCAACAGCCACTTGAGATGCTTACTCTGGAAACAAACTCTCACACAAAAGTGGCAAAAACAGAAGACATGATGCAACAGCAAAACAAATGAAAACCGTGTGTTTCATCCGAGGATGAGTTACCTACTGGGAGAGGGAGGGCAAGAGCAGTGGCTCTGTTGTGTTCCTCCAGCTTTTCACGTCCATTTGGAACCCAGCCGGCTAGCAATGACAAAAACTTCCTGCATTTTGAGAACTCAAACAATATGATTTTAACAACACAGGAAGAAATATCCTTCAGCAGCAAAGTAAGTGACCAGATAGAAGTGGTTCATTGCGCAACGATTTGCTAAGCAGATCGGCGCCCTACCACACTGCGAAATAAAGCTCTTTCGGACAAAGGAAAGGGTTCATTTTTTGTTGCAAATGGCTTAATTAATCACTTCCCTCAGCTCCAAATGGAAAGAGGCTTGAGCTACAAAAGCTCTGCTTGTATTAACCTCCAGGCAAGCAGACGCTCTTCACTAAAATTCATTTAGCTGTCAAAATGGGGAAAAAATGCTAGCAGCAGAGAGGTTCAAAAACTGTGAAGTCCAGGCACTTCGACGAGGCTTTTCCTTTAAAAAAAAAAAAAAGTAATAAAAAAGTACACTGAAACCCAACTCTAGAGAAGATTTTGTTCCCATTTCTCCAGAAGGGAGAGGCAGGGTGAGGATACCACCAGCGCTTTTACATGCAATTGTTTCATGTAAATGATTTCAAATGGGAGCTCTTGCTCTTGCCTGCAGACAAAAGCAGAATGCATCACTGTTGCCAGACCACCTGGGACATGGGGAGGAGAGGAAATTTCCAGATGGGTTTTAAGACAATTAATTTATATTTATATAGCCAGAATAAATGTTTTTTTTCTGAGATAGCATTTCCCTTTGCTCTATCTAGACCACCAAGAAAAGAGGGAGGCACAGAATTTCTATTGCATTAATAGTCCTGGTGTTTATGGTTTTGGCTTTTATGAACTTGTGGGAGCTGTTTATTGAGTCATAAACTCTACTAATGGGGATATTATCTCTAAATTATATAAGTACTACAGTATTTGGGTTAGTTAAAAGAAAGGTTTAAAACAGTTACACACTTACAGTTTATCTCAATTACCAACATGATCCCATAATGGGAATTTAATTGTTAATTGCTAGCTTATATTGCAGAAGAACTACAGTAACAACACACAAAATATAGCCTGTATAAACATGTCCAGACAATTCTGTATTACCTCCTTTCACTGCTACCTTCTCATATGGTGGGGTTTTTTATTACAATGATTTAATTCCGAAATGCCTCAAATTAGGAATTCCTCCTTGTCAGGAAAGCATTTCCACCAGTGCTTCATTTGACGGATTTCAGCAAGCCGCCTGCACACACTCGAGTGGCTTTGTGCAAAAGGGACAGCCTTAGGCATACACTTAAATACTTTGCTAAATTAGATTTTCAGAGAGCTCTAACAAGCGAAATCATAGTTCCATTTAAATCAAGCCAGGTTTTCCTGTTTACCTAGCTGGAGTGAAATTTGACCAAGACCCACTGGCCATAGCCTGAGTCAAGCTCATGGAGGACAGTCAGGTCCACCTGCTAAGCATGGCGCCGAGTCTCTGCTCAGCCTAAGCTCCAGAATACCCCATGAGAGGGATCACATGCACGTTCAGCACGTAGCATGGACTCACGCTCTCCTCTGCCCGGTCTGCCCAGCTCAACCCGGACTACCCACAGCTGGCTGAAGCTCAGCCCTTTCTACACGTACCGTACTCACTGCAGCATGGCCGCAACCTGCAGCAAGGGTGGGGAGCAGCCAAGCAGTCACCATGTTTGACCCCAGTGCTCCTCTAGCAATGCTGATGGACCCCAAGGGTGGGACTTATCTCACCCGTCAGCAATGCAAACGTCTACATTCAGCTAGTTGTTTTAAATCCCTTCACAGTCAGTGCAGAGGGAGGGGCACTGCATGGATAACAGGCCTCCTGTAGATATTCCTGTAAGCTAGTCACTCCCTAGAAGTGCCCATCGCCCTTCCTTCGGCAAGCAAGGGATTCAGAGAGCTAGTGCAGGTGCAGACATCTGCACTGTAGCCATCTGAAGGCAAGGGACATAAGTCTCACTCATAAACCTCATGCTAATTTAGAGGAGGCTGCATCCCACCTGTGCCACAGCAGCTCTGCAAAAGGTCTTCCTCCTGTCTTTCAAGACAATGCCATTCTTCTGGCAGATTTGCCTTTGAAAGTGGGAGTACTGTGAGGTGATACAATGAATTTTTGCTGTTACAGATCATCCCACCATGCTGCTTGCCAGGGATCTGCATCAGATTTTGGAGAAGTTTGTGAATCAGCTCCTTTACTTCTCTTTGTTCGTAGTTCTTAATATGAAACTAGCCTGACGAAAGAGGAGAGCAAAGAGGACAGCCGGCTAGGGTGAAGGGCAGATGAGGATAGCTAGTTTATTTGTATGTAATACGTACCAGAAGAAACTTCCAGATGATTCAGAAATGACCAATTGTGCAGAGAAAGGGTTTATATAATCAATCTGTACACTTAATATATTATATCTGTATTAACTTCCTTTCTCGTCTTGGTGATGCTCCCTCACTGGTTTTAAACTTTACATTGGAAACTGGTAGGGACACGGACTTCCCCCCACACCCTTGTTTGTACCTGGCTTGTTTGACCATTGCCTAGAACATGAGCGCTGCTTCTGACTGGGTCTGAGTCACCACCCTAAAAAAACAACAACAAGAAATAAATTCAGAGCAAACAGTAACTTTAAAAAGTCTCCTTTCAATATAGTTTTCTCTCAAATGTTATCTATACTGCCCCCTAAAACCTAAAAATAATTTTAAAAATCTGACTGAACTCCGACTGTGGTATTTCTTCCTCCTGATATTGTAACTTTTTTCACAAACATGCTGCCATTTTGTCTTTCTCATTGTACTGGGGCTTGCTGGCTACAGCACCTTGAAGAGGAAGAAATGCTGCGAGTAAATATGCAACGGATAAGTTACTGAGGGTACAGGACATCACCGCTTAAAGAACTAATGTTTCTCTCCATGTCACTGAATAACCTACCTATGACTACAAGATGTTAAAAACTGGAAAATTCTTCTAATGATTAGTTCCATGTCTCAAACCACGGGAACACAGAGAAGGGTCCAGCAAGCAAGAGACCAGTGAATTACTATTAGTGATATACGGACTGCTCTCTGAATGCTGTCAAGTGACTGAAAACATCCAATATTTTGGTTATTGTGGAATCAGGATCCCTGCAGTTTTCCCACAGAAAGTTCACTTTAGGAGGCAGGAACGTCTCCTGGGCTAAAAGGACAAGACAGAGAGAACAGATACAGGAGCCAACTGAGCCCAAACTTTTTCTGTGAAGAGCTTTCCTGCCACGAAGTAGGATCAACTCACATCAGCACGAGGGACAAATGCAGAAGGGAGACCAGCATCTTTTCACTTATGTAGATGAAAATCTGTCTGACGTTGGTACAAATGGCTCTGTCTAGAAAAATACAGTAGATGCCTGTAGGATGGGCAGGACACAGAAAAATATTGCGTGGTGAGGAACCTAATTTTTGTCCACAGATTGTCTATGGCTGCTTGTGGCTACCATGTCTGAGGGGGCCCATCTGCTGGTGATCAGAGCAGGCACTCTGAACTTGACAGGAGCAGAAGCTGACGTGAGGCCATGAGCTAACGGGTGCACCACCTGCACACGAGGACCAGTCTTCTTTCCCGTTTGCAGCCTGCCATTTGCTTGCAGCAGCAGTTATTCCAGAGAACTTGAAGCCTCTTATTCTCAAATGCCAAGTTGAGGAAATAAAAATTAACACTGAACACGCAGCAGACCCCAGCAGTGAGATGGGGAGCCGGTACTGTAATGTGAATCTCTTTGCTCCTGCCATGGACAGCACAGATACTTGTGGAAAGAAGATATCTTTGGCTCCCCTACAGAGATCGAGAGCTGAGATTAATGGCAACTGTGAGGGCTGCTTTCCCCTTTATGCGATGCATGCTTTAAAGCTGTGGCCTCCTGCCATCTTGAAACATAATCTTGTGGTATTGTCTTCATTCAGGCCCCTCATCAGCAATGTGAAAAGAGAGAAGAAGCTGGAGGCAGGATTAGAAGAGAGGTTGAAATATTCTGGGCAGCATATGCTGTAAGTCACATTATACGAAGAGTATTATTGGACTGCTCATTGGCTAGGGCTTTCCCTTCTGGAAGCACTGCTGCTTGTAAAAAAGAAAACCTGGTGAAAAGTGTTTATAACACATCAGACCACAGCACATGACACATTGTGAGCACAGTGACAAGCACTGAAAATATTTTTCAGGCCCTGTCTGCCCTGCTCCGAGGAGATCCTTTTGTACTCGTCAGGGTTATGCAAGATGCATGGGAAAAGAGGAGAAAAAGAAGGGAGAATAATAATTCAGAAGGGTATTAATAAACATCCTAAAATTACTGTCATCAGATGACCCATCTCAACCTTAAAACTGAGTACTTTAGTCTTGGAAGGCTGTTTGAGACCCTCATTGTTTTAGAAGTGAGAAACCACCTTTTGTTGTCCAGTTTAAATTTATTCATGGCAAATTACACCCATTTGTTCTTAGACTACCAATATTCTTAACTGAAACAGATTATTTTCCTTGCCTGGCCATAATGTATTTACAGAGAGCAGTCATATTCTCTCTGAGACTTCATTTTATTTCTCTAAATAAGCCAAGCTCCTTTAGTCTCCTTTCTTATCTCCATTCTCTTAGTTAACTTTCTAGTTCTTCTCTGCACTGGTTCCAGTTTGCAGTCACCTTTCTTGACCATGACCAGGCCAGGCCAGACCATGATTGACCAGACCTATACACAGGGTTCCACATGAAATTATAATAAATTCTATTTCTTGTACTTTTTTTTTTTTTTTTGCTGAAAAGAGGCTCTTCTTTGTCCTACACACATAAAGCAAAACAAACTAAAGTGAATTTCCCATCTCTAAAAGCTACTTGGGAAGTTCTAAATGTTCAGAGTCAATCTTTCTTGGAAACCCTTGGCTGTACAAGATTTCCACAACTGAAACATATCCTTCTGAAGTCTGGGGAACATTAAAAATTTACAAGGGCAACTGCATTAATTTAAAGTGTCAATCTCAGTCTTGGTGGCATGTTTTAAAAATCTTCAGCTTTCATCAAACTGGCTTCAAATGCAAGTCATTATTGTTTTGGCTCCTGACACTATCCCCGTGGTCAGACATTTTTCTTGTCATGTAAGAAACCATTTTCCTCTTTTGGATCAAAAAGCAGTACATGGTCTTGTCTACAACTTGGAGCACTTCAACAAGTTGTCACAGTTTTCTTTTTGACCCCCTGGACACAGACCATCACTTACTCATTGTATTGCAAACATCTTCCTAAGTAGCAGCAACACACATAATTATACCTTTTTTATGCCATAATTATGCAAAAAAAGTCCTTTTTTGCTGACAAAAAAGGTAAAAAGCTGCCAAAAGCTTCATATATTGCCATATGGAGGGAAAATAATTTATTCTCAGGAGCTGGGGGGGCTAGAGAGAAGACATACAATTAAAAATTTCATTTACACTATCATGCAAAAGTGCAGCAAGGTATTTCTAAATGGAATCATCATTCTAAAAGGGATCTCCAAGTTTCCAAAAAGATACAGATTTACTGAATTAAGTTATTCTTTGAACTATTGTCTTTCCCTCAGTTTGGGGATTTAGATACGTTGAATTCTCATCGTTCTAAATCAAACACTTCCTCCCTGAATTGTAACTTCAGATTACAGAAAGCGCAGGGTTCTCAGTCTACTGAATGTGTGAGTTTCCCAGCCACTGGCAGAGGTGTGCTGGCTCACACCTCTTCCCCTTCCCCCGTGGAATTGCCATGGATGAGTCAGCTCCCCCCTTCACCTCACCTCTTCCATTCTTTAAACTGGGGTAATTACTTCTCTTACAAAAGCATGCAGTAAATTCAGATCTAATCATGGCTTTGGGCTGGCATAAGCTTAAAAAGATACAAAAATGCTAACAGGAACTCCATTTAGTCATTGCAATTTTGAGCAAAGAGAAAGGCATCAATTAATTTTCAAAGAGCAAGTACAGTGCTACTGCAAGAAAGCTGCACACTAAAATTGTACTGAAACACCTTCTCTTCATACATGTCTCACCCAAGTAAACTTGGGTGGCTACTAATCTGAGTCACATTTAAAACAAAAAGCAAGAACTGATAGCTTCCGTGCAGTGCCTGCAAACTATTTATTTCTATATTGGAAGGCTACAATTATCTCTGATACCAGAGCAACTTTATACTGTGCTAAAACCTTGCTAGTATTTCCTCCATAAAATAACAAACTTTGACACAAACAGTACTTAAGCATCACCACAGGGACATAGCAAAAAACACAGATATAAGCTAAAGAGCAAGAGAGGAAATTTGAACGGAATTACCTTATTGTGCTAATATAGTCTGACCTAATAGTTTAAGAGGTCATCCAACAACCTCTTTTGTTCGCAGAACAAAGCAGGGTCAGTCAGATTTTGCTCTGTTTGACTCAAAGATTTCTCAATACTTGTAAATTCTCCATATAACCAGACACAAAGATTAGAGAATACAGTTTTAATTATGCTTAAGTATGAAAGAGTACTGTTGATTTAGAAGGAGTTACAAAAACACACAAAGTATACATCTATGTTGGAATAAGAAATTAAATGCAATAACACCTATATCTGATTTTTTTGTTTTACAAGGAATGTTTTCAGTATCTGTCTAAGTAAGCTTTGGAGCTGAAACACTAATCCAAAAGCAGTGCCTTGCACAGATCAGATTATTCTTCCTTGCCAAACAGATCATCCAGAAGAGGTAAGTATTTGATCCCTTTCACAGGAAGGGATGGTGGTTGTCCGCTCCAGTCATTTTCATTCTGAAATTAGTAACCCAGAGAATATCTTAGAATATAATATTGAAAACAATAATAATTAAAAGCTGGTCAACATAAGACTGAATGAGCTGCTTCATTTCCACATACAAATCTGTGCAAAAGTGGACCTTTATATAGCACATCCTCTTGAAAGATTACTACAAGCACATTTTTATCAATCTTGCAGAATATTTTATTAAAAATATTTTCTATCATTAGCCCTTTTGCAGATATTTTCAAATTAAATAATGCTGTATTTTCTTCATTAAGATGCTTATACTTGAAATCTTGCAAGTCATCTATGTCTCAACAACAAAAATCATACAAAATAATTAGATAGAAAGAAGAAAAAAGTCAGCTAAACAAGCACAACTCTGTTGCTGAAATCTATCTCTCAAATACAGGTACTGTAGCCCCAAAATATTGCTGTTAATTCGTGGTAAGTAAGGAACAGAATGACAATTGGATTTTAAAGCTGAACAAGATTTAAATCCCTTCCTTTCTCTGATTTTTTCCATTTCATATTGATCTCTTCATTAAAATATTCTTGTACTGTACCAAAGATAGCCTAGGTATTGCAGCTAACTAACAAAACAATAAAGTCAATAAAACTCAGTAAACTACACTGGCACCAATTTGGGTGCAGTTCATTAAAACAGTGCTATATGTCAGTATGACAATTACAGGAAGGCTTTGGAGCTGATGAGGAACTGACTAACCCAGCATGATGATGACTGATTATAATTTCTGTTGATGTTCTTTCTTCCTTTTTGATTTCAGCTGTAACCTTCCTCCCATAACTCCATGTACCATTCTCAACTGGGGCTGTTAGCCATCAGCCACTCCCGGAAAGCCCATCCACTGGCTGTCCTCCAAGGAAAGATAATGTCTTCTTCATACCCAAACTTCATACCCTCATCTCTTATGCTGATCAGAACATATATTTCACCACAAATGTCCACTTCAATCTCCTGCTTGTTTCACAAGCACCTTTTCCTCCACACCTTCAAATTGTGAAGGCTGCCTCTTGGTTCCACCACCACTTGCACCCCACCTTCACCCCATAGGAGCCATCTCCTTCCCTCACCTGCCAGTGCCATCTTCAAGGCAAAAATGCTCTGGGCACAGGCTCTGACCTTCTTTTTGTTTCTGTGGTACTGAGGCTCACGAGGCCCCTTATCCTGACACAATCTCCTGAGAGCAGTCACTGTTTAAATATTGAGTTATAACTTAAGCACAGAATTCTTCTGTAAAAACAAAGAATACCCACTGAACAAAACCTAATGTACACTTTGAACTACAGGACTGCTGTATAAAACACGTGGAAGGGCTTTGATTTTATCTGTACAAGATGGAAAAATTCCTCTCAATGACAAAGTGAAAAATAAACCACCATCGAAAGCAGAGCAAACCAGCAGCACTGGGCCCTCATTAGACCACCGACAGTTTGAGATGCTACAGAAGAAAGAGCTGGTAAGCCAAGTAAGAGAGAGGAGTCAAGTTAATAGCACAGTACTTGAGGAATATTGGTTTAAACTATGTCACCATTGAACTTGAATTTAAAGGAATGCTGTGTTTAAACTATGCCACCATTGAACTTCAGTTTAAAGGAACGCTATGTTTCTAAACGGTCTGAATACAATCAAACACATTCTGTACAAGCATAGCAACACATTGGCTAGGCCAGAACAGCAAAACTACATGTTGGCAGAAGGGCTTCGGATTTATCTGCTATGAAGTTTTTAAAAATCCACATAATTGCCTTATGCACCATCTATTTTAAAATGTTCCGTTCAGCACAAGATGGCAAGATCAGATTAATCTCTGCAGTTTGTTGATAGCGCATTTTTATTTACCCTAAGTAGCAGGCTGGTGGAGACATACAAAGTTGATCCATCGATACTGCTCTTGCTATACGCCTACCAGTGATGTGGTGTATTATGTACAAGTTTCTATGGAGTTATAAAAAATACATTGCTATTTTCTGCAGTGGCAGTGGAGTTTAAAGTATTTCCTGACTATCTCAGCAAGCAAACAGATCATTTGACATGTAACAACGATATTTGTGGGTGGAGCGGTATTCACGCCCATTGTTCATGGACAAATACACCTGTTTCCCCTTCTCTTTTTTTTTTTCTTCTAGAAAAATGTCACAGAGATGTGACACCTATTAGGCACAGGGGTGTTACAGGGCTCCTCATCCCTGTTTGACTTCTCTGCTTCATTCTAAACCTCCCAGAAAAAATTACTTGAAGAAAACAGGCACAAATACGCAAATATGAAAACTGTTGTGGACTCCATTGAATAAAGCACTCATGTTAATGTTGGACAAATTACATCCATGTACTGTACTGTTCCTTTGCTCAGATACACTGGTTTTACCTTGAGAGGAACCTTTATCGTCTGGAAAGCAGGGATTTGATTCTCTCTCCAGTTTATCCCATCCACAAACTTTTTATATTCCACTTGCTTATGGTCATCTTCAAACCTAAGCAAAATATCCATAAGATGACTCAAGGTTAAAGGAAATTTTTAACAAAGTTGTATGATCACGTTATCTACAGCATACTAATATATTACCTTTTAGATAGTAATTTTTTACTCCTTTATTACCAAATACTGGCAGGAGTATAGAAAAACACTACCAAACTGTCAGGACTTCTATATCATACATTCTATTCCATATTCTTACACTTTATTATTGTCTCTTATAGTAGAATTCAACTTCTTTAAGGTTTATTACATTTCAACTAATTTCATTTTACTTTTGAAGCATTGCCCAACCTTTTCCAACACTGGGATCTCACAATTGGTGACAAACATAGAGTTGGGGTGATCAGTGTATGATTCCTTTGTGTAGAAAAGAAACAGAATGATATGAGAGAGCTGTGCTATAACACAACTGACCTGCTTTATATGGCTTCTACAATAATTTCCTGAAAATAATCAATCCTTCAAAAATGCTGTTTACACACACCTTGGGATCAATTTACAATTGACAAACCCACAGCTCTCTAACCTATCAGATAACAGCCAGATTTAAAAATCACAAGCCTTGTCGTTTGGTAGTTGTTTTATGGCATTGTTCTTTATTTCTATGGAATAAATATATATTTGTGTCAGTTATGAGGGTCCCCTAAATGCATGAAGATACATATGCTGCCAGCAAAGGTCTACAGGTACATGTGGAACACGCTATCTCTGTCCCTCAAATTTCTAAAATCATTACCCTGCACTAATAAATCCCATGGGAGCAGTTTTGTAAGCCACGTCATCCTTCCACCATTGATTTGGATGAAGCAGCTTCAGACAAAACATCCTCAATTCAGCAAAACACTTAGGTGATTAAGGCACTTGGGAACCACTGTTATTTCAGTGGGACTAGTCAAATGCTTGAAAGATATCCGCAAGCTGAAGCTACCATGCAAATCATTCTTGAAATGAACAGCTTAACTGCTCTGCTATAAATACTGTACTTGCAGCTTCTCTGAGTGACATCTGTCTCACCTAACACTATCTACATATAAAAGGGACCTGGTTTAGGCATATAAGCACATCCTGGAAGTGTCTGTGCTTCACTGGGGTCCATGGAGACACATACGCAACTAGCAAGACTCAATACCTGTTCTTTGGTGGGAAACATCAGGTTAAACAATTCTGCCCTGTAATCCGGTGAGACAAATACTACTTCACAGGAGCAAGATCATCTCCAGGAAACAAGTCTTTTAGAAAACCATTTTATCTTAAAGAAATAGCACTGCACAGAACACAGGCGTCAAAACCCTTCAACCACTGCAGAGGGTTCTGGTAAAAATTAAGCATAAAGGTACTTTAATGGAGAATTTACAGCACAAACTTGGAAAACAATACCGGAGAAGAGGAGAAATAAATCCAGTAACAAAAATAAACTGCAATAAACTGCAACTCATCCTCTCCTTCTCCTACCCCCACACCTTTCATTTAATAGTCAGCAGGAGAGATAATAATAAAATATACTGAGAGCCATAAACAGAGATGCTAGTGATAAACTGGAATGTTAAGTACAGTGAGTTATGCTGAAGATGAAAGCAAAGTCAGAAAAGAATGCTACTGTTACTAGTATTAAAGAGGAGCCTGAAACATTGCCATGAGAAACCCTCCTATGATAGCTTGCTGCTTTATAATAGCTCACACGCAAGTTAACACTTTCATAAAGCTTTACTTTTGGGGAATATATCCAATATACAAGAAAATTATCATTCACACTTCTAGGGGGTTCTTGTTTGTTTCAGGTTTTTTGCAGGTGACAATTGGGAAAAGAAAGGAGTTTTGCATGAGAAGTAACAAGACAATAAAAAAGCTTATACCTCTTGGAAAAAAACTACGGCACACAGATTTTGAATTTCAGAACTATCATGACAATTATTTTCTGCTTTTACTATATATGTATTTATCTTTTGCTCATTGTGAAAAGTCAAAAGATTAAGTCTACAGCCAAGATGCAGAGCTGCATAACCTGGATTTTTAAATAAAGAACAAGTGAAGGCATGTAACTACTTAAACTTTATGTTGAGGCAACGAAGTCAAGGAAAGCATTGCTTCTGCTTTCGACAGACATTAACAAGGAAAAAAGTCCTTTGATGTGACAGCACTAGCAAACTGAGACGACAACATGGGCATGAAGTTAACTATAACCAAAGATTTTAACATGAGCAGAGGAAATGGGATTCCTAAATCCCATATTTAAATAGCTACTGAAAGCAGCTTAAAATATTACTCTAGAATAATCCAGAAAGAAAAAAACAAATCTACTCTTTAGATCTCTTTCCTGCTGTGACTTATTATATCCATCTACTAAAAGCACACACTTGCAATTTGGCACAGAGTATCCAGATGGACTGAGGAGACGTTATCAATTCGTGCATTATTAGGACAGAGATGTCATACATTTCAGTGGCTGGAGTTAATATGACTGAAACTGACAGTGCTCTTCAGGAAAGGAAATTAGATTTGCCTTATCAAGAAGATGCAACAAAGATCTCTTGAAACCATGCTTCTCTTCGGTTTTACCCTATGACTTCACCAATGGATGTGATTTCAGACTATGAAAGTCACTCCCCCATCCCTATCATACTTTGCAGAGCTTTTTTTTTTTCTTTGACATTACAGAAATAATCGCACATTTCTGCTTCTAAAAATATAGTCATAATGAAATACCCCAGATATGTGAAAAAATCTGCTTAAATCACATTATGACCATTCCTGAGGATGCTTTGGCGAGTAAAGGTTACTTAGGAATACTTTTTCTTTCCCATCAAGACATCTGTAACCCAAACATTTATGTGAAAAGTTAATGTACATGCAGAGATTTTTAATTCCTTAGTTTTGAATAACATTTATTAAGAAGTTAATAGATGACAAGCATCATACTGCTTTAACCTTAGAGAAAATGTTGGGATTCTTCAGCCTGTTTGATAGTCTCTGTGTAACACAGGTATACACCTAAATTGTCATAAACTGCTCATATGAAAAGATTTAAAACAGCAAGCACAGACAAGTCTATGCAGCTGATCAGAATGAATTAAGTACTGGCTACCATCTTGTGTATACATTTATTCACGTCTTGAACAACTATAAATTGAATGATCAGTTCCTCAGCATACTGAATAACAGAAATAGTTTATTTTAAGAGATCCAAGTATTAATGCTAGAGAGTCTTTTCATCACAAATGGCATAGGGAGTCTCAGGCATCAAAGGTAACAAGTAGAAGACAGAGTGCAGGAGAAAGATCTTGTGACCATTTCAAATCTTGCTCCTGCTACCAGGACACTTGCTGTAGCAGGAAAAGAGGGTATGCTTCCTGAAAGAAATAGGTCAGCCCTAAAAAAACATTACAGGTAAGCAACTAGGTAAAAAATTATTACCCAGCCACAAACCAGGGAAAAGATGAGCAGGCAGGAATGGCCTGGCCATTAGTGACTTGAGAACTGGCATGACCATGTAGGAGGCCCTTTGTTATCAGGCACTGCTACCTGAGACACTAGGGATTAACTTTTTCAAAACAACAAGCCCCCCTCCAGAGTCCCACAGTCTCACCCTGGTACTGTAGAGAGGTGAAGAACTACACAGCCACTTTTAACATAAATTAAAAGACATATTTTTAAAAATAGGGACATATGCTTAACAACTAAACGAATGCAAAACAATCAAAGTGTAATACATGTAAACTTGTCATCCATTCTTTCTTCCCTGCATTTTTTTGTTTCCTTATCTGCCAGCTGTTTATATACCCTCTGGGGAAGGACTGCATCTTTTTAAGTCCTTGTTAGCATACATTTAGCATTGCAGTAAATAAAAATAACAGAAAAAAACTCCTAAATACATTACTTAAGCATTGTAGCAACATTTATTTATTAAACAAACTATAATTGTTCATTATGCCTGCATAAATTTAAAGAAATGCTTATAATGACTACTGCAGTTTTCTGGCAGAAACGATTGTGTACCATCTGCATTGCTTAATACATTGTGATTAAAAGTCTGTATTGCCCTGTGATTAAAAAACTAAGTGAGAAAATGCTGATGGAGAAAGGAAATACTTATTAATAAACCAGCTCAGGTAAATCGGAAAAATGGACACATTGTTGGGTACCTAAATCCTACTATTCCACCACTCCACAATTAAAAATATAAATTTACTCTAGACAGACAATTTGAAAGGGTCTTATGAAGCCTCACAGTCGTTGCACTAATTCTCCCTGCACTCTATGGAAACTGAATGGTCTTTGGGTACAGTAAACAAAGTCTTGGGTCATCTGGAGGTGACCACAAGATTAGACAGTAACTTCCAGTCCCATCTCATGCTTTTAATAAGTGACAGATCATTGCAGTATAATTTACAAATGTAAATAATAAATACTTTAAGAGTATTGCCTTTCAAAATGGAAAAATAGAACCATTAAGTTCTACAGAAAGTCTTTGCCACCTAATCTCAGATAGCAAAGCTGAATAAACATATAGCTTCAGTCTTCAACTATTATCTGATCACATTGTCTAGCATCATTTTATAGCTGAATAGGGTCCAGCTAGTGCATTAGCTATATATACTGATTTTGTGGGAATCAATCCAATAACTTTTATTGTACCACTTTCTTCCTTCATAAATACAGATACACACAGTAGGAATACCACCACCACTTGCTTCAGAAACATCAATGGACACAAAATTACATGCTTCCTCATCCAAAAAAACGCAAGGAAAGAATATTGTTGACAAACTTAGCCCACACTGAATTGCATACTCCACAGGAGTGAGACTGTTCTTCATTAACAATAAACCTGCCTGTTTCATGGTTCTTCAGTCTCAAAGAAAACTACAGAAAGCAGGAGGAAAGGAAGAGTAAAGTCTAAATCTCATTCCACCAGCTCTACTCTTCACTTTCCAGATTACTGGAAATTAACTCCTATTAATTAGACTTAAAAAAAATATTTCCATGACTCTGCACCCTCATGAAACAATAAACTTAACAAGCAGTGCCAACTGCACACATTATTAAGAATGTGACAATCTTCCTTCTTATCTGCAGTACAGTGACTCACCACATAAACTGGCATTTTTCAAAGCAGATGATACTGTAACTTAGAACTGGCATTACACATAGCACTCTATCACATGAAGCACTTCTCACATTGATTTCTGAGGCCCAGCTTCACACCATTTACCTTTCTCATACAGAAATCTGCAATACAGGCTGGCCACAGCCCCTTTAGAAACAAAGGAAAATGGATGGTAATTTAGAAATCCAGCTCTTACACAGGCTGAGGAGATAACTCTCTCCTTCTCCACTGCCTACAGAAAGAACCTACAGTGGCTGAATCCTCATTCAGCTGCCATGGGTACCTGTCTAAAGCTGGGTGAAATCCAACCCTTAGTCTCCTTGTCTTCTAAGCTTATCTCTAATTTTTATTATAGTGTACTGGGCTTTTTCTTTTTAACTGCCTACACTGAGACTCTTCAGGAGAGAAGAGGTTCATCCCACAAAAGCTTTCCCTGGTATAAATTCACAAACAATAAACACGTCTCTGGAGCTTATGACGCGTCAGGCTTTGTCTGTTTTTCATCAGCATTGAGTTAGTACATAAAGGAAAACCTCCAGTCCCTTGTCTGTGCATCTATTCAATTTCAGCCTTTATGAAGTGGAAACTATGAGAACCCCTTGTCTAGTACAGGATGTCAATTGTCCTCCAACACTTTTTGTGTTGGGCAGCTTAGTGGGAGTTCTAAAAAATGCATTTTAGATTAATGCTAAAATTCAGACATGCTTCTGATGACTAATGCTTGTAACCTAACTGTAAGAAGTGATGAATGGCAAACAAACTGCCAAAGTTGTCTATCTGGCTACTGCAGGGAGCTGTTCTGAAAGTTTTTGGTCTGGATACATGGGCTTTGTGAAAAATAGCCCCTTAGGCTTCTTAAAGCAGTCTTGTTGACACTGATTTAAGTAGGAAGTCTTGCCTGCAGTACAAAGATGCTTTATTAAAATGGATTCCACATTTCTGCCTGACAAGAGTCTCTTCATTATTTGATAAATCCAGATGCTTAGTTTGCAATTCTTCCTGAAATCAAGAAGCATATCTACCTGAAAGCACCTAAACATGACCGAAGACAAGACCTGCTCCTGCTTTTAACACAGTATAAAGGCATGACAAAACATTTAAGGATTTCCCACAACGGAAAGAAGAGACCAATGAGCATGCATTTAAACTTATTATGAGAAAATCTGGCCATGAAAACCAAACTTAACATGACATGAGTGTTCAAAACACCACAGGTTACTCTGAACTCTAGCCTTTAATACAAGTGCACTGAATACGAGTTCTTTTCACTTCTATTCCCATGAATACAGCTAGCCAAGCAATTTGTCTTGAAATAATTAAATGTGCTATGGAATAATACCCAAACCATGCCAATACTCCTTTTCCTTTTTAAAAATTCCAATAAAATACGTTTCAGGTGAGATTAATAGGAGTAGCATCACTTTTATTTACTACTGATGCTGTCTACTTCATTCAAGGATATTTCATTGTATTCATCTTGGTATGTTTCTTAAAACTCACATAATGTGCTTTCATAAGATTATTGTTTTTACCTTACATATACACAGGAACAACTAATGCAAAAAAAGTGAATCTCTCTGATAATAGTAAGTATCAGTAGCTGATTCCATAAGACTAATTCCATGGAAACCTGGCAAAACCCAGATGATCTACCATGCCAGACAAAATGAAGTGAAGTTGCTAAGATGGGTGCACCTTAGTTGATTATAAATATTCTATAAATAGGAAAGTCCACATGTGTATAGTGACAAAATCAGCATCATTAAATGATTAATAGTGTATAAATGACAAATTCTTAAGAACTGTGTCTGCAGTAGATCTTTAGCATTGATTTGCACCTATGCATGCAGGTCATACTATCTGCCCTTAACTTACATGGTCAGTAAAGCTTGCAGATCATCATCAGCCACTGGCAACTTAAAGGACTTGCAAATAGTCCTGCACATCTCATGGGGCAGCACTCCACGTCTACACAAACCGAAAGAGAGGGGGAGAAGTATACATTAGGTATTTTCCAGATTTACTACAAGTGAATGTTGCTGTGAATAGGAAAACGTGTGAGGAATATTGGCGTAGAGGTAAAGAAAACAAAGTTTTATGAAATTTTGCTATTACAAAGCTGAGAAACTTGAAGTGCACATGGTGGCCTGTCTCCCACACACTGAGGTCCTTAGTGATTCTCTGTGATTCTTTATCTGCGACATCAGAGAACAAAAAGGGCAAATGAGTCATACAAAGAATCAGCTACAAATCCTTTCTTTTTTCCCTTAAATCACTATTTTTCCTCTTTGATTTAAAATACTGTGTTTTGCCTGTGAATGGGCATCTGATTATGTCACAGAATGTTCAGTACAGCAGCTATAATAAAAAGTACACAAACAAAATGAAAAAGAGACAAAAAGGCTATCCTTTTCTTGTCTACTGTCAAGTCCTGAGAGAGGCTTAACATTACAAATAATATTCTTTGGCCGCAATATATAATTTGCTCAGCAACAAACAGAAAGTAGGTAGGTTTACAAGCAGAGCTTCCCAAATAACAGCTTAGGATAAATAGAGGAAACTTACTTTTCACAGTCGTTGTACATAAGCACTGCAGACAGTTGTTCAAAATTCTCAAAGCTATTTTTCTTTAGTTGTTCTTGAGCCACTGCAAGGAGGAAGTGGAGGTCCATTTCATATCCATCTCTCACACCGTAATACCGCCCGAGAGTCATAATTTCATGTTCTGAAAACGCTCCATCAGTGATACTGACTATCAAATTTCTGTTCACAAAAACAACAGCCTACATTAGTTTTAAGTAAAGGAGTTAAAACCAGTTAATAATCACTAAATTTTGTGGAAAAAAAATATTTAAAGTGCACTCATTATAAAATGCTGTATTTAGATCTTTAAAGAATGTATCTACTTAAATTTGAAATCCAGATCTGTTCAAGGAGGTATAATGGAAATTACCTGAACTCTTAAACTATTGCAGGATGTCCACATTTGCTCAGTAGCTGGCTATACATATAAAAATACATAATAACCATGACTGAAGCCTTTTACCAGAGATGCCATACTGGCATGGAATATTAGAAGCATTGTGAAACCTGGTCCTGTTGGGTAGCTTTCAGGGGAAAGCTGGGGGAAGGGAAACAGAAATGGGTCACAAAGGGCAGAAAATTACACCCAACTTGTAATCACAAGCTCTCCTGGCAAGAATGGAAGACAGGAGGCAGTAGCAAGACCAGTTTAGGCTTGGACACTGTCAGCGGAGAATCAGATTGCATGCAAGGAAGAGCCTGAGATGCGTTCTCCCAAGATTGCTTGTGCTGCTAAGACAAATTAGCCCAACCCAAGGAAAAAGAAATATTCCTGAGATCCACCTGATGGGCCAGTGGTGGCACTGAATGACTAGCCATTCCTGTTAATATCAAGAATTTGTTGTTGGTAACACAGCTAGAGTGATTTCTGGGTAAGCTCCTAAAGGCACTTGCAGTATATCAGCAAATGGACACAAGCTTCGGAGCTTAAGAAACAGGACTAGTAATTACAGATCAGAACAATCTCCCTCTGCTTTATATTGCTGGTGGAGGGGAGGAGAAGGACTGATTTTAAAGACTACATTGTCTTTGTAGTAGGGGTTTTGTTGCCTTCAATGATTACAGAGTTCTTCATATGTCCTGGATGTTGACACAACATAACAGAAGAAAAACACCAATAGTGAGGCATGCAAGGAAACCTAGGAGGCTTCCTGTTCTCCTGGAAAAAGACAGCCTCAGTTGTAGGTTACTTCAGCTGTTACGAGGCCTCTTGTCAAACCTGGCTTAATGTAACTATATGTTGGTGTTATGAACCCAAGCGTCTGCCTCTGGTGAACTCATGTTCAACAGGATTTTTTTTTAACAGCAAGCATCAACATAGGCCTGTGTGCCTCAATCAAAATTAGATTAATTTTATATAATACTTCTGGATAAACTGCACTAAGAATAAATTTCACCGTAATTGCTGATGCAATTAGATCTGTACCTTGTGGTACCCTTGAGGGTACTGCATCACTGTGATTATATACCGATCTTTGAAAACAAATGGAAGAAATTGATAGTGATGCACAAAGTTCTGACACAAGACTCAAACTTCTGGCTGGAGAATAGTTAAATTCTTGAATGAATCTGATAATGAGTCTCTTAACATCCACACGTGAACTGAAAGCACAGAAACTTCATACCTTCCAAATTGCAAAATTTTATCAACAAATATAGTTTTTCACTTGCTTCCTCTGAGAGGCTTGTGCGGTCCTGTTCAGATGAAGATATCTCTTCATAGAATATGATGGCACTTACACAGCTATTCAAAAAAAGGATGCTAAACACTGTATAGTGTCTACGTTGATTCAACTGCTGCTTTTTTCATATTAAATGAATCAGAAAGATCCTTTATTTGAAGTGGCAGGAGATAAATATAAGGAGAAGACAAGTTGTTGACAGTAGCAAACCTTATTTGAGATTATGCAAACTCAATGACCAAAACTTGGTCCATCTATTAATATTATCATTATCTTGTCAGTATTATTATTCCACTTACTGAATATTATTATTTATATTGTAGCAGCATTCAGAGATCCAGTCAAAACTGGAGCCTCTTTCCTGGAGCCTGCAGTAATACTACTGCAAACACAAAGAAGAGGACAATACTGCCTGACAAGCCTGTCACTCTAAATGCTTGGGCTGGCGAAGCTGAAAGCATGTAGATAACATCACCCATCTGAATATTTCCACAGTCTGGATTTCCACATATGACACAGATTTTTCCAGTGTCAGGATTTTAAAGGTCTTTTATTTTCTCAAGCCAGTTAGTGACAATCAAGTCGCCAAAACCCCCAGATAAAATTATTGTCTCATTTGGGAATTAAGGAATATTCTACTGATTACTAGGGACTAATGAGGAGACCCAAGATTCACAAACAGAATTACATCTACACACTTCCTGACAAAAAGAAACAAGCTGCAACAATTGTTCCCACAGCTTAGTTATCTTTTGTTTTACTTTTTTTTTTTAATTCTAGAAGAATAAGACAGATTGCAATCTGAGTTTGGTAGAGAAAGAAGAAATAATAATTAACTGCTTAAGAGAGCTGTTGCTCAAGCTGAATTGAAGATAGGCATCTTTGTTAAACCCACATGGTTCTTTGTCTCTAACAGCAAACAGTCTTGCCAGTAGCTTATGAGAAAAAGCAGTCTGGATAGGACCATGCGATATGCAGGCATCTAAGTTTTAGGGTTTTTTTTTCTTCTCTTTTTAACAAAGCCTTCAATAGTTTTAACAATAGCTTAGGGGATAGCTTCAATGTACACCATGTATTTATTTCCTGGATGATGTGCCATAGATTTGGGTTCTGAAAGTAGTTAAAGTAAATTGTATAATTACAATTCTGCTTCACTACATTGTACTTATAGGTGTATTTTTAAATGCAGCTCATATAAAATTACATAGGTAGAAAGGAAGAAAACAGCCAAATTCAGAGCACAGTAAAGCTTTAGTTGTATTTAAGATAAGAGGATTATCATGCTGGTTGAAGCTGTCACACAGATAATTGCCTGTACTAAAAATATCACTTGTAGTTAGTTATAATCATGAAATGCCATGACAGATTAAAAATAAACAGTGATGTATACAAGAAAATGCAAAACTGAAAGAAAAATACTTATTCTATTCACAGAAAAATATATTTGACTTTTCATAGATGCAAAGAAGTGCTCTCGTCTTCGTCATTAAAAATGTTTCTTTCATTCTAAAATAGGATACATGGATAACAAAAAGAAGAGAGCCTTTAGATTACTGGATATAATATGAATGAACAGAAACAAAATCTACTATCACTATAAAGCACAAAAGTTAAATGTTCCTTAGAGGGAAATTCTTCCTCCGGCAGTGTGAATGCTTCCTGTTAGACTCCCTGCAGTCCCACCGCAAGAGAGATGTAGACCATCAGCAGGTGCTCAGACAGGCCCAGGTGAGCACTGAGGCCAAAGAAACGGTATTACAGGGATTCCCCTGCTTTCTGTCTTACTCATGGAGAGGGCTACTGCATTTTTGTTGCTGAAACCGAATGCCTCAATACCATATAACTAGACATATCTTACTCCATGCCACAGAACAGCACTAGCCTAAGTTAAACAGCTGGGCAGTTCACAGCTGCACAGAGTATGACTGTGATTAAATTTACACTCAGCTGAGCCTCTTCTTGATAAAACTCTTTCCCTGCTGTTCAAAAGCACAATCATCCCTTCTAAAAGTGTGCTCCACCAATTTCGTCATGCAAATGTTCCAAAACATTGACCTGCTCCTAGTGCATGTAAGAAGACAAAGTTTTGCAGATTATTTCATAATTTGAACCAAAACCATAATTATTTGATTTTAAAAGTTATTGTCTATATAAATTAAAACCCGTTCCCAAGTGCTATAAAGTTTCTCCAGATATACATTAACTTTCAATTTTCTCCACTTCTTACTCTAGTAAAAACATTGTCCTTCTTAATGCAGTTAACAATGCTGAATCTTGCTTCTGTTTAATATTTTTACCAAAACCTGCCAATAACTGTGGCCTCTCTTAGTCTGAATCCTGCCTTTTAATAACTTATTTTTCATTTCTGAATACCAGCTTGTTTTCATTTCTCACTACTTTCACTTTGAATTGCTGGAAGAACCTTCTGCTGATCTATATATCTTCTGAGATATTTCAGAAGCAATTTCTGCCTTGGTTAACATTCCTATAGGGATGACATTCCACACAATATACATCTACTTATATGCTTTATTTATTATGACAGTTCCTAAATACATAGTATATTACCACTGTGAAAACCAAAATGCTTCTAGGTAAAATCTCCTCCTCTGTTCCACATCATTAACCAGTACCCAACACAGTTCATATGCTCAAGTATTCTGGCTGTGGGACAAACTGAAATCAGCTTGCATTTGAACATGATTTTCTCTTTCAAGTATCTATACATTTGCCCATTGCCATATCTGGATCATTGCCAGAATCCAGGTATCTACTCACCCTATCTCTGCTGAAATTATGATCCAGGCATTAATCATTGCTCTTGCTACTGCTTTCCAGTCTTTTTTAAACATGCTTATTACTGCATCCTGTAATTTCAATACACCATAGTTCTGCGAAGACTCTCTTCTTTATCAATGATTCAAAACCCAAATAACATCTTTTTCAGGAGGCCAACTCAAACATTCCTTCTTGAATTTCAAAACTACTAATTAATTCATTTGACTCTCTCAGGATAGGCTTTTCTTTATCCTTCAGCATATATATTACTGCTGACTTGCCCTTCTTCAGAATACCCTGTGCCAGCTCCATAAAAAGTAGACAGATTTTAGTTGTGCTTTACAGCTTCCTTGAAACTATTGCATTTCTCTTTTTTTCTGGGGCATGGATTCACTTTCTTTTTCACATACAGTCTCCAAGTAAATGCAAAACAAATGCATCCCATTTGTCAGCTAACACGTGCAGAAAGCATCAAGAAACAGTCCTGCTCTATACATTTTTGGGGAACATGCCTTCATTAAATATTAAAAAACAAAATCCACTGTCTTACCTGAAAGGGTCATACTCAATCACCTTGGTATGCTCAGGGTCAGTGGCTGCAAATACTTGTCTGATTTCTTGGGAATGAGGTCCAGCTATGTCTTTCAGTTTCTTGAGGATGACACCAATATCAGCCACGGAGAACTTAACAAAGGAAAGCAAGACATAGATTTGAGAGAAAGGCACTATGCATCCAACTATGCATGTACCATCAAGAGTTGTCAAGAGGCAGGGCAATATTGAACTGCTAAGTATTATTAGTTTCTTCATTGCCTCACTTCAAATGCATAAATCAGCATTGTTTTAAGTTTGGAGGGCAGTTTGCTACTGAAAAAAATTGCCTCCTACTGAGAATATAAAAAATTAAACAAAACTCATCAGATCCTGCACTCTCAGAAAGCTTATTCCAGCTACATAAAAGGACATCCACTTTTGCTTCAAACATTGAATTGTTAAAGCAGAAGCAGAAACATTTAAAGTACAGTTCTAATAACTTGGTCCTCATTTTATGTTGGTGCATCTCACTTAATTCTCAATTAATAAAATTCACCATGTTAAAATTAATCTTTTCACCACTGGCTCCAATGAACTGTTGAACAGATATTCTCATTCATATTAGACTGAGTATGCTGTTTTACATACTCAGAATTAGCAAACTGGAAATCTGTTAGGAAGCAATTTTTCCTGTCATGTAAGAAGAATGCATATTTCTTCTAAATATAGGCCATTAAAATAAAATTAAATTTAGATAAACAGAACTGGAGCACTTAAGCTTCCACTCTATATTCAGGGTGTTGTGTTAGAGCTCTACCAAAGATTTGTTTGCTATATTAATTTTTAACATAAAACATTTATGTATTTAGTCATTAAATAGGGGTTGAGTCCAAGCATGAATTTCTGATATGCTCTTACATCTGTCATGCTCTACCTAACTTACAAAGCACAATGAACTGTCCGAAAATAGTTTTCTCCCATTTCTTCCAGTAAGCAATGTTGTTTTAACTAGCAATTATTTGAAATTTGGTATGACTGGTATTAAGGACCTAATCACAACAGAGATTGGGCCTCACTCTCAATTATGCTGAAGTCTGTCTACAGCATTGTATCAGTTCAAAGGGATCCAGAAAATGGTATTTAAAGTCCCTACGACACTGCCAAAGCAGTATAAAGTGATCAAAGTTTAATAAATACATCAGTGGTTGCAGGCAACACACTCAGATTTAGAGAAAACAGTTGCTGCATATGCCAAAACTGCTCAAGGTACAACCCCGGCATGCAATGCCACGCAAGGCAGTGGTGTGGAGCAGTTGGACCAGCAATCAAAAAGTTTTAGAGACAGCAACTTTTTCAATCCCCTCCCCAAGCTGTTATTGTTTGGGCCGTAAGCACACAGCTTTTTGCTGAAAAAGCAAGGAACAGAGATTGAGAAAAGACTGGGCAGAAGGAATCAATCAGCAGAATATTTAAAGAGGGACAAAGTGTTCTGTCTATGTACAAAAACTGCCTTCTCTACATTATCAAAGCAGTTATTTTTACATACTTTTTCTAAACTACATATTCCAAACACCTACATAGGCATCGAGTATCTGAGCAACATGGCAATAACTCTTTACCCGCTTTCGCCCCTTCTCATGTAACTGCTGACGTGCTAGTAGTCACAATCTAGTTTTGTTTGATTGTCTCGCTTAAGTTAGAGGTTATTATGTTTAATTCAATGGAAGTAAAATCAACCTCCGTGTTGGTGCTGCAGAAGACTACAAAGTTTGAACAACTGAGACTGTTTCAGAGATGATGAATTCATTTCCAAGGGGGCACAGTGATGCCTTGTTTGAAAGAGTCCTCCTCAAACCTGGATAATACTGGTAGGACTCTGCACAACACGCATGTTCTGCTTTGAAAGCAAATTTACACTTTCTAAATACATCTTTTTTCCTCAAATCGGAAAAGAAACTAAAGTGTTGAAAAGTTTTGAGAATTAGATCCTTAAAGTTACTTTCAGTACAGGTGGCAACCGAAATGACAAGACTCAATGATTTTTCTCTCCCCATAACTTAAAAACAATACAATAAACACAATTTTGAACCAGAAGATTAAAACTTTCCTCATATGGTGTCAAACATTTTTTTCAATGATAGGAAAATCAATTCCCACCTGCACTATCATTACCAATCAAAATTTCATCTAAATCAACATATGCCTATAGAAATGTGGTCAAAATGGCAGTTTTCAGAAAAAAAACATTCCATCTGGATTTCTTTCACTAGTTTTAAGAAAACATACTGATGTGTTCTGCTGAAAGGAAACCTCTGTCTATTCAGAAGGAAAATTATTTATTTTCTAATTTTAGAAATAACTGACAAATAGTAATCTTAAAATTGTCTCCCCTTCTTCAAACCATCTTCCAGCTCTGCTCTTCTCTAATAATTGCTGAAGTTCTTGTGATCTGAGTATGCAATCCCCTGATGAACTGAGGCGAACAAGGTGTGTCCTTACTTCTGGAGCTCTATTCAAAGGATGTGAATAAAGCATCTATCATTGGGAGAACAAACCTTTTTTTCTACCAGCTGTTTTAAAATCTTAACTGTGCAAAGAACATTTCAAAATTCACTTTAAAGAGTATTTTTAGTGTTGCTTCTTCCCATTTTGCAGATTTTATTTTGATAACATACAATCATTCAGTCTGGAAAACCAAGATCTCATCTGTTTGATCCAAGATAACCAATGCAAACAGCAGCTCCAAAGAACATTTACAATCTAATGATGCGCTCTGCATTTTGGAGAACAGCTTTGGTTTTGATTCTACTAGGAGGAGAAACAGTCCAGCAGTAAGAAAACATAATGTATATAGCTTTGTATTTTACTGCTTAAAGCATTTAGCAGTCGTAGCATTTTACATCAACAAGCATTTTGCAGACCTTCATTATTCCAGGGAAGGCAGGTGGTGCTAACTCCACGTTAATTTACAAAGAAATCACACCATTCTGCTATTTTCATTTGAGTGAGAACAGCACGTGTGGCCCACAGGCAGCACGGGGTCAGGTTGCATCTACCTCTGCCTCAGCAGCACAATGGCATCAAGACTCGCAGTCCCCAAGACTGCGCTGGGCGTACTGGTGTCTTGGGAGTCCTGGAGGTTCACTCACTTTGGTGACCCAGCAGACAAGGAACAATTAAAACTTGCACTAAGAACCTTCTCCCTTCTCCATCCACAAAAGGTATGGACAAATGGGCAGAGGACCATAGCTTGATAAGCCCTCCTGGATGTTTTCCCTAGGGGTACTCCCAAAAAGCCTATGCAAAAGGGCAGCTCTGGAGAAGGTCTGCTGAAGGCACAGTTCATGCTGTCACCCCACTGTGAGCTATGAAGCATACACACTATGCCAAAGTCCTCACAGCACAGGCTACTCCAAAGGCTGATGTTCAAGATCACACTGTGACGAAGCAACAATGCAGAAGAGGGATTGGGATGCAGAAAAGCCTTGGCTCCTGAGCTAATGCATTCCTAGGATGCGTCTCAGAGTGACTGGGTCAGAGCTGCACACAACAGGAATTTCCAAGTATACCAGAGTACCTTTATTCAAATATTGCAGCACAAACATCATCATTAAAAAAATAGTAATCTACATTTCTTACCAAACCAACACAAAATCCCACAAAACGCTCTGTGATTCTTCTTTGGTTCTCCATCCCTGTATCCATTCTTTTTGACCTCTGTGACAATTGCTATAGGACAATCAATTTCCTCCTGTTGGACACACTTCTGGCTTTGGTGAATGAGGGCTTCTTTACCAGCCATTTGTGTAATAACTGGTAGCATACAGTACACATCAGTAGAGGCACCCCAGCTCTCTATTTATTGTTGCTCTCCCCTCTGAAGGCAACACCAAAAGATAGCGAAACTCAGTACAAACTGTAAGCCTGAATTCCTGACTGTGATATGAATTTCTAATATTACAAGAGAAATGTTTTGGCAGATAAATAGGTATGAACCCAAAAAATCAAACCAGGGAATAAAACAGCCTCATCGGTAAGACTCTAAATTGGATGTGCCCACATCTTGAGTACTGTGCACTGTTCCGGTCTCCACATCTCACAGTTGCCTTGTAAGGACAGACTAAAAAGGGTGAGACTCTTAACTGGATAGGATTAGACTGAGGGGGAAGAATGTCTGAGATTTACAAAATTAGCAAGGTGGTGCATAAGGTGAAGGGGATCTTCACCAAACCCCAGAACACTAGAACTGGCATTGAAACTAGTGGGAGGTTGGTTTAAAACAGATAAAAGATACTTACTTCTTTTATCATATATATTTTTTTACATAGTAGGCAGGGAACTTTTCAACTTGCCACAGAAAGCTGTGGAAGCAGACAGTATCTGTAGCTTCAACAAGGGTTAGATCAATTCAGGGACAAGAGGTCCATAAACAGTCTCAAGAAGGAATAGACAGAGATATACCTTCTAACAACTCCTAATACAATAAGAGTGGATGCTGAGAAAGGAGAAGGGGAATGGACGGTGAAGAGTGGCCAGGCTTGCATGCACTCCCTAGCTAACATCTCCTAAATCCATTGCTAGACAGAGAGCACTGGGCTGTGAACTTTGGGTGAAAAAACTAGGTATAAATAATTCTGAAAAATATATTAAAAAGGTACAGTCCTTAAAGATAACAGAAAATTGCAAGAGCCTGCTTCACCTCATTTGCATGCTTCTCCATGTAGTTGAACGTGTACTCATCAGCATCCACCAAAAGAAAGTTGTGACCATGGAAACAAACTCTGGCTCCAACAAACAGATTCTGAGCTTTGAAGTATTCAGATGGCTCACTCTTAAAGAGCTCCTGCCCAGGCTTCTTAATGCGACCTCTTTCCAAGAACTTCCCACCAAGTATCCCTATAGGAATAGAATTGTAAATAATTAATTGTGGCTTTACTTGGAAAAAAATAAAAACACAAAAGAAAACCCAAAAGACACCCCAAACCAGCTGGTTTGTATTTAAATATTAGTTTTCATTCCTGAGTTTCTTGTCTCATAATATACTCTCCCGCTCCCTCTCATTGCTAAAAGAACTGTCTCTGCCAGTGTCCACAGCAACAGTCACATTGTGCATATTCTGTGACATGTCTCATTTGAATTCCTGCCAAACACCTTCCCTTTTTTTCTTTTCTTTAAAATGGGACAGAAATGTGCCTCTTCAAATCGTTCCCATAACCCTGTCACTAGCCTTGGGACTGACCCTTGAGAAATGTAAGATGCAAGATGTAAGAGGCAGGCAATTATCCTTGAACTGTTAAAGCAAAAAAGAAAAAAAATATTCACAACTTAGGATAGCACAGTCCTATGAAAATCATGAATTCTGGTGCACTGTAATTCTAACTTGTTTTTAAGGGCTTTTGAATGTAAAAAAAAAAGTAGGAGTGACATGACACTATCTTCCACATACTGTTCTGCCAATGCAATTTAATTGCAATCTGTTATTTCCTTTGTGAGCTGGGTATGTCACATTATTTCTTTTCACATTATAATGATTTTATTTGTGCCACTGGAAACTGCACATGGTGCTCAAGAGTATGTAAGATACTAAAATGAACGTTTTGCTTTCCAGTAATATCTTCTGGTGCACCACAAGATTGCACTGCATGTACCAAGCTTTCTAGAAAACATTCTGTCACATGTTTAGTTTCATCAGGATATGTGCCCTACAACTCTGGAGTGCCTGAGGTTCGTTTCCTGTTTATATTTGAGCTTCCAAGCCAAAAGCCAAAAAGCATACTTTAGTAACATTTAATGATGTCTTACATATGAGGTAGTGATGCAAGTCCAATAAAGGGCTGATGAACAGTGTAATAAAATGCCTTTTATACTCAAAATTATAAATGAATGTGAAACCCCAACTACTTACTAAACCAGAGTTTGGATCAGATGTCTGTCTTAATTGCTTTACTAGCACCATAAAAGCAAAAGACAAAAAATACACTACAGTAATGGTCAGATCTAGCTTGAATCAAAAAACAATTCAAATCACTAATGTAACTAATTTTAACACATTCCTTTTCACCTAGCTATTAAAACAAATATGAAATTTTAGGCTATATAATCCTGGCAACTGTTTGTAATATTTAAACAGAACTGGTCTCTGTAAGATTGGAACTTCACTCTTGTCTCTCTATTTCCCTGCAATTGTGTGCTTAGATTGGAAACTTACCTTAATACCTCTGTCCCATAATTGTTTTTTAAACATTACGGGTTAGTACATTTCAAGAGGTATAAAGGAAAACAGCCGAAAATATCTCATTAGGTTAGAGATTTTACACTGAAACCTGATGAGAAATTTTGATGGAAATCTACAAGAGCCAGGCTCAAAGCACAAAATAAACACCACAACCAAAGACCCTCTCCCATTAAGATCAGATCAGACTTTGCAGGTGTTTGTACAGCTGTTGGCTTGGTCTTACACTGAGTAAAAAAGGGGTTGTGATCTTCTGCATGGGGAGCCAAAGTTCTCATGCTTTGACCCCCCATCTCAACAAATGCTTCAAGATGTCCAGCCTTGTGCATTTCAAATACCGTTTCAGTGTTACTAATAATGTGAAGTACTTCCCTGCAGCCTTCAGGTTGCTGGACTGAGAAAAGTAAGAGCAACTTATTAATTCCATTTTAGGACTGAGATTTGAAACATTTTTACTTGCAAATTTGTATCAATTCATGCAAATAAAAAGGCAAAAATAGCCCTTTGAACCTGTGCACAAAAGGGATGGTCAAGTTGTTATTTTGGGAGTCATTTACTGTTTTAACTCATCCCCTCTCTAAGATGTGCTCAAACTTACTCTTCTCCCACCCCATCCACTTCAACACCTTTTCTTCTCACACATGAATGTTCTTCTCACTCCCATTTTGCATGCCTTACTCCTTTTTCCTAGCTGCTCTTATCTGACCTCTGCAAAGCCTTGTCATTCTTAACCTCGAAGAAACCTGTTCACTTTTCCTTCAGACATGACTAAAATGAGGGAGGGATAGAGAGAGAAGAGAAGAGAAAGGGAGAAGAAAGAAAAGAACAAAGGTGGGAACAAATAAATTACTGCAGTCCCAGACCTCTTTCCAACTGCTGCTCTACCTCACCCCCATCCCTACTTCTTATCCTGCCTCTTCAAGGCTGTTCTCACTAAACTCTCTAATGGCCAGTTCTTAACCACATCCTTCCACTTCACCTTTCTACCACCTCTGAAAGTCAGCTAATCCATCCACTTTAACATGCCAGGGAAGTTAAAAACCCATTTACAGATACTTGCCTTTCATGCACGTCTTAAAGCATTTGTTATTGTTGGTATGCAAATTTGCCCATTTATTGTTTCACATTTTGTTTGACCAGCGATGTTCAATGGGCTCCCAGCTGCAATCCCAGCATATATTCTCATTCCAAAATAAAAGGAAGCCAGGAAGCAATCTCTGGCCTGGCACACATGCTGTTGAGAGCCTGACCAACTGACCACATCTGCACTGCACAGTGTGTGGCTCTGGCTCTGCTCTGGGTGCTATATGATAAATCTGAGGTCTTAAGACACAGCTATTATTTTTGTGTGTCCAAACTGAAGGTATGTGAGGGCTGTGCTGCAGTCCAACAGAGTGGTGTTTTACAGCATAAAACTGAGGGTATGTATTGCAGCCCCCGGGTGTGGCAGAAGGACCTAAATTTTTGAGTGTGGAAAACCTCCTGGGCTAGTGTTAGATGACTGATAAGGGTGGAGCAAGCCAAACCTGATGCAGCCTTGTCCTTACTGCCTTCCAGGAGAGTTTTCTGGAGTTAAGCATCCTCCAGGAGGGGCCCCAGGCTCTCTGGAGACTTGTCTAGTTGGAATGGTGCAGAGGAGAACCAGGAGTGACCAAACAGGCAATACATATGATTGGGGTCCAAGATTCAAACTGTTCCCTGGACTTCTTTAATTTAACAGTGCAGCTGTACCCTTAGCATCCTTTATGTCTCCGAGTATAAAGAATGCCAATCAAACATGTCAGTCACTAGTGGAGAACTGAGCTGCTCTTGAGCCTCAGAGCAGCATTACATAATAAATATATACATAAGTGTATGTGTCTTTAGCTGTAATAAAAGAAGTTGCATAAATTGCAGGCCACTGGATGGCAGGAAACTAGTAAAATGATGATGACAGGACACGGCTGCCATCAGCAGTGCTAAATCTTGATGCTGCAGTGGAGCAGGGCTAACTGGGAATGCTCACTGAAGCCTAGGCAGGTACTCTACACATTTTCAAAACATTTCTCAGAGAATTGCTTGTATTTTAGTTGGGGGTGAGGTCCCTATTTATGCATTCATAATATAGTTGGATACAAGCAGAGGTGCCATTAGAAGTTCTTTGCATTGAAAAGGCTCATGCACTCAGAATGACTTAGTAGCACCACTGGTACAGAAAGAGCTCTCTAGGAACATAGAGGGTGTAGATATTCACCACACTTTCATTTTTTATGGATGTGATGCTCATCATAGGTCTGAAAAGGATTAATATCAGAAATCATTTTCAGTAAAGGCTTCAGCGTAGGGTTGCAAGAATACTTAGTCCTTAACTGTAAGCTGAATAACTGGACCTCAGAAAGTCAGCTGCTGGCCCCAAAGCGTGAAGCAAAGGGGAGTAAACAGTCCTCCCTAGGACAGTCTTTGCTCTAAACAGTGAGCTGGGAGTACCAAATAGGTCAGTACTGAGCACAGTGAGTGGGTCACCATTGCAGGGTGTACCTGAAATACCACACTAAGGTGCTCTGTGCCAAGAAGCTGATACAGGACAATTCAAGCAGTATCAAAAGAGCTAGTGACGAGGTTCCACAAGAGCCTATCATGGTAACTAAGGAAACCTATTACTCTTTTTCCCTTGTCTTTCAGAGAATGTGATTTCCTGATTTTTTTCTCTGTATGGTCTTATCAGAGGCTGACAGCAGCTTTTAAGAGTCAGTCCTTCAACTGCACAAGTTGAGAGGTGCCAGAGCACTTCTGGATGTTAACTGCTCCGAAACTGTTGCTGCAGATGTTTTGTGGGCTTCACAGAAATACACTAATCTCTCCAACATGGTCATGCTTAGCCAAGGTTTCCCTATCTCTCTGAGTTACAGAATGACTTCCTGACATCCTTCCCAGTCTTGTGTCCTTCCATCCGTGCGCAAGACACTCCAAGGAAATAAAAAGATGCTTGAAAATCACAAAACCTTTCATATCTTCAGTTGGAGGCAGCCTACAACAGACAGCAGTGGTCAAAAGAATTTAACCATGACAACATTGGGTCACCATGATCCAGCAATAGGATGAATGTGATCAAGCAACTGAGAAGTAACAAAGCATTTGTCACTTAAACACTGGTAGTCTGGCTCTTGAAATTCAGTTCAGTATTATATACACACGCACACATACAGACACTAGCACAGGGCAATCTTCACTCTTTATATGCTCAACACTACATGATTAATGATAAAGTACGTTAAAAAATATCACAACTGTTTTGCTTTCATGAGCTGCTTGTATACAATGGATGGTATATAGGTTTCATAACACCATAACACAACCTTGCAAAACAAAGGATTTACTCTTCCATTCTTGATGTCTTACATTTCCTGTCCCTATTTATCATCAGTTACAATACAATTCCTGTATGTTATTCACAACAAAAGCAAATGTTTAAAGGCCAAATTTGCAAATTAAAATGTAATAAACGTTCTAATGCATTAAAATTCCAGTTCCCAAAGGATATTGTGAAGTACTGTCATACAATGAACAGTGTTATTCTGAGCGATGAAGATTATAAATTACTATGACATACAGCTATGCACGATAATGCAGTAGACCTGCTGATGTAATTCCCATTGCATTTAAAAATCCACATCCCTGCTTCTGCTAGTGCTGAGTCTGGCCACAATGTTTACTGTAAACTCTAACCAAATGAGCAGGGCAACTGGGACGGATTGCAAGACATTACTACACCTTACCTGTGTTTCGCTGTATATGTTCAAAAACTGAAATGGTGTCATCACTCAGGAAGTAGGAAATAATGAATTTCCGATCCTTGTCAATAGGACTATCTGTGATGAGTTTTGCAAGAAAGCGCAGTATGTTACTTTCCATGCCACTTCTAAAAAGCAAGAGAAGAGGTAAGAAATCAAAAACAGAGTATGAGAAAAGTTTTAATCACTAAGAGATGCATTCTCCTGAGTTTTGTAACATACGTTAATTGTGTTATTCCTGGACCAAGAAGGAAAATGGCGTAAGATTCCCTACTTTGTCAAAAACAATTTTCAGCTTAAATTAACAGAACCAGCTCAAGTCAGCCTCATAGAAAGGAATCATTTTCAGGGGCAAATTACTTCTCTGCCACAGGTCTGGAATGAATTTGTATTCAAATTCAGTTGCAAATCAAGCTCCGACTTTCTTTCCAGAAAATGTATAAAGGAAGAACACATTTAGGCATGTATATTTTCAAATCAAATTCTGAATAGCAATACCTACTAGGATTTTCTCCACAAAATCAGGCCCACCAGATGATCTTACTAGTTGGAGGTTTGTTAAGTGATTGTGTTTTAAATAATTTACAGTACTGCTACATGCACTATCAATACATTCCCAAGCCTTTTTCTAATGGCTTTCTTCTTTTACAGAGGTTTTACAGGTGAACCTCTAGCATGTGACTTTGCTTTCTGCTTAGGCTTCAACAACCACTGTCTGACAAACCATTTAATAATGGAAAGTAAAGGGTTAATGGTTTAATATTGCTACAATAAATTGCATGAAATTCATCAGACAAAAAAGTAAATGCCAGAAAGTCAAACAGAAAAACAAATCAGTGTTGGACTGCTGAAGCATACAAAATTCCTAATTCCTGGACTAAGACTTCCATCAAATTCCCACTGCAGACAGCAGAAGGGAAGGAGGTGGGGGATGGCAGGGTCAGAATATTTGCCTTCTCAAAAGAGAAATTTTGCTGAGTTTGGAGAAAATTGGAGCACCATGTCACTAAACCAGTGCTCTAAAAGTCTGATGAGCTGCATATTTTGCTGAAAAAATGACATCCCTGTTTAACATTTATCTCCTTCACAAAAAGACATAATTTAAAAAGTTGGAATTATTTTTCACTGAAATACCTGTCTTTCTCCATGAACTTCTTGAAATCTTTTCGGGGAGGCTTGGGAAGCAGACCCATACAGGAACATAGAGAATCCTCTTCGGAACCAAATCCAGTATAAGGAGGAAACTTTTTTTCTGGTTTTGGAGGCGGTGGAGCCTTATATCGAACTGGGGTGAAATCCTCTACAACAAAGACAGCAAGACTTATTTATTACTGTTCTGATGAAGCCATTCTACTAAGAATTTAAACATCCAAAATAAATACTTATTAGCCTATTTCTGTAACAGAGCACTGATCAAAGTCAAACCAGGATCCCTCCTACTGTTACAGGGTAGAACAAGACTCCATAGAAGCCAACAGCAAAATCATTGTTTCTTCAAGGGTTTCAGGATTTCATCTATAATCTTAAAATGTTTGACAAATATCATTAAGATACACAGGCAAAAGGAAAGACAAATATAGTTTCAAAATGGGATAAAATAATAAATTAGTAAGTCTAAATTAATTTTTCAGTTTTATCCTTTGAGACAACATGATTAAGTAAGTACTTGGCTTACGAGTTTCCTACCCTCTGCTTTTTGCCAGAGGAAAATAAATACATAAATAAATAAAATTTTATTCATTACTTAAATCATACATATATGAGAAGAATTGAAGCTAATAGCTTCAGTCCACATCTCACTTTATCCAGTTTCGGAAGCTTTGTTTCTCTTCAATTTTCCCCAGTCTCAAGTCTTTCCTCGCAGTGATCAATGGTCCTGACTATCCCAGATACAAAGCAGGAGTTGACTCAGCAGAGACATGTCTGGTCAGGGACCTGCACTCACTTCCCATAGGGGTTGCTTTCAAAAGCCCTGCTGCCCCATGGTTCCTCCATACTCCTGTCTTGGTGAAAATCTTGCCTGTACCATTTGGCCCCTTGTTGCTTCCCTGCACTGCTCTTTCGCTGCAACACAGCTTCCAGCTGCCAGTGGGGTTCACATAAAACTTCAACACAGTAATACGGTCTGCTGGTTAAATAAGGTTAATGGAAAATGGAAAAGGTGAGAGGAAAAAAGTAACTTGTATATGGGAGAAAGTAAATGGGCAGACATGAGACAAATGAAGACATAAATCATAGGAACACAGGATAATTCAGGCTGGACAGGACCTCGGGAGGTCTCTAGCATGGTCTCCTGCTCAGGACAGGGTCAGCCCCAGGCCAGACCAGGCTGCTCAGGGCTGTGTCCAGTTGGGGCTTGAAACCTCCCAGGACAGAGCCTGCACAGCCTGCTCTGGCAGCCTGCCCCAGGGAGGAAAGTGTTTCCTGATACCCCACTCTAAGCCTCTTGTTTCCACTTATGTATGTTGTCTCACACCCTCCCGCTGTGTAACCCTGTGAAGAGCCAGGCTGCCTGGTCTCAGCAACCTCCCCAAGGGTGGGTGCAGGCAGCGGCTCAGGGCCCTTCCCAGGCTGAGCAAGCCCTGCTCCCCCAGGTGTTCCTCAGCCCTGACCGTCCTGGGGCCTCCCCTGAACTTGCCCTGGCTGGTCCATGTCTTTCCTGTCCTGGCAGACCCAAAAGGGGACACAGTACCTTGATGAGGTCTAAAGAGCGCAGAGCAGAGGGGGATAATCACTTTCCTCGATTTTCGGGTAGCCCAGGCTGCAGCTGGCCCCCTTTGCTGTGGCCCTAAGCCCAGCTTGCTGACCCCACAACCTGCAGAGCCCTTCCCACACCAAGACCAGCCTGCGTGGAATGGCATCACCTCCACAGCCTGGGTGGGCTGGAGATGCTGCCCTGAAGAAGGCAGAGCTGGCTGGGCTAGGAAGTGAAAGACAAACCCATGAGGCAAACTGGAAGACGACAGATCACAAACGGCAGCCCAGGGGGCAAAGAGTGATGTAAGTGGCCAGTGTATAAAAGTGGATCCCATGAAATAAAGGTTTTTTTTCTTTAAAACTTCACTTTTCTACCCAGAACTGAAGAGAAATGAATAACCTATTTGTAGCATGGGTTTCAGTGCAAAGAGAGGAGAATGACAAAACTGCAGTCACTTGGAACATTTTCTGAATTGCTTTGTGATTAAAATGTTTTAAACGTGGCTATATCAGAAGATCAAAGCAGCATACTCTCTTAAAATCTAACTTGCTTAACAGCAGCATTAAATTGAAAAATATAGAAGGCATTCAGATGTCAGAGTTTTTCTTTAACCTGAAAACACAATGGGATCTCCTTTGGCCTTTACCTCTCCGAAGAATATGGTCTGACTCAAAAAGCTAATACCTTCACCCCAATCAGTCACAAAGGGGTTTTGCAAAACCACGCCAACATTTTTCTCCGTAAGAACTACACGTGGCCTTTCTGTGACTCGGCAGTACAAAGGCCAAGCCATATGCAAAAGAAAGAGCGTTTACAAGTTTTCAAAGCAATCTTCACCATGAAAGAGCATGTGTGCATGTAAACATGCACCAAAACACTACTTTCTACATACTGTTTGTGACAAAATCGAGACATTTTCAGTGTGCCCCGTTAAGTAACTTCTACACGCGATTCTTGTTGCAAGCAACGCGGCGTGCGCAAATCCACACGCACGGAGACAGAAAGAACACCCCGGCACCGACAGGCACGGAGCTGGTGAGCGCTCAGCCACGCCGCGACCACGGCCGCGCCGGCGGCAGGGCCCGGGCCGGGCTCCACAGAGCGGCCTTCCCGCCGCCGCGGGGCCGGGCACAGGGCACGGGAGCCCCGAGCGCGCGGTTCCCGCGCTCCCACAGCGCCACCTAGTGGCCGCGCGGCGGGGCCGGCGGCGGCGGTCCCCGCCCCGCGTCACTCGCTCCCCTCACCGCCCGGCGCCGAGGTCGGCGGCTCGGGTGCTTCCCATGAGGGTCTCGGTGCTGTTTATAAACCGTAACGTTCATTATTTTTTAGTTACGCACTAGGTTAGTCTGAAGTGATATCTTCTCCCTCCAAGTCTGGATGCTTGTAGCAGCGTATTTTAGCGGAAGCAAAGCCCGTCTCTTCGCACGGTTGCAAATAATACGCTTGCTGCCGAAAGAGTTTGGGAGGCCAGGACGTTCAGTTGAACTGACAAACTCAAAAGGCAAGCTCATGTGTTTACACGCAGGTCACAGTGTATGCACATTAACACTCACGCATAAGGCATCCATTAAGAAATGCTAAAGCACTTCCCTTTGTATGTACTTTAGCACATGTGGATGAAAATTAGATTTATAAACTAAAAGGAAACTACAAATTAAGAGGAATACTGTGTTAGCCCCAGAGAGTACATTAAATTCCTCATAACCCAAGCATGGGGTAAACGAAGTCCAAAGATAAGTTCAACGCTTTGGTTCCCATCCTTTCCCTGATGTAAAATGAGCTTGCTTCGTTCAGATTCACTGAACACAAACATCCAGCCTCGTGCCACCTACAGCTTCCAGGATTTTAAAGGATTATGTATTCAGATTCTCTCCTGTGAATGAGGAAATTCAGACAGAAATGGAGAAATGGAGAAATACAGTTTATGGAACTAGTTAAAAACTCATTTCTGCAACTTTTGAACAGCCAGCTAGGTGCAATAGACTAATAGCCACACCTGAGCTCAAAACTTGTTTCATCTTTGCTCTGCCACACACCATTAGGGTAGAATCAGACAGACAGCTTGCACTTACACTAAATAAAATGCACTCCTCTCAAGGTTATCACTGTTTCTTAAGAAAATTACCTCTGTCCAGTCTGGAAAAGGAAACAATGCTCTCTTCTTCCAGGCTGTAACACTTTCAGTGTGAATTTACAGTGAGTAGAGGGTAAATTGAAAGTCCGGGATTACAAATTTCTACTTCCAGAAAGAATAGCACAGGTATTTTCCTCATGGACAGTTTCACCCCTTGTTACTGCATCAACTGATGCCCAGCAGGAGATGGGCTGGCCCTAGGGGTTTTATTTCACCTAGTATATCAAACACGTATCACATACTAGTTACTTTTTCTCATGACATCAAAGCCTGAGTGAGATCTGAACAAGCACTGGGAACAGCAAGAAACAAAACAGCTCCAGCCACATCTTTAGCATATAAACAATTTGACGATGGCACAGCCTTCTTCATAAGAAACACTGAATTCCTCAAAAATAATTTGTTGCCACGGAGGCAGCATTAAACCACCTTGAATGAGCTTGTCTGCTTTCAGTTTCAATATACACTGTAAGATTTTTATATACATTGTAAGATTACCGTCGGCCCTCAGTCGAAGAACTGTAGGGAAGCCCTCGTGTTAGATAAAAACGTATTTCAAGGAAGAGTTAAGCACTACATACTTTGGATTAGAGTGATAACCATATTGAATATCAGTATATAGCAGGCAGGCAAGAAATTCTCCCTTCAGAGGAAGAGGACAGACACCTCTGAGCATTACAGCCAAGAACAGGAGAGAGAAGTCACACTAGCCTTGGACAATTTAAGAGGTGACAATAACCTGGAGGGATGACATTGTTAACATGACGTTCTCCATACATAAGAGGTGTATAGCAAACAGCTGAGACGTGTTTTTTGTGCAAGTCTGTTTCACAGTTAGGTAAGAAGTAAAATAAGAAGGCAATACCACCATCTTCACAACTCTTAAATGCAGGATTAAAGACAATCTAGGGCTCACAGAACTGTCCATGGAACTAAAACATGACAGTGTTTATTCTGATTCAAACAAAATCTCCTTTTACAGTCTTACTTCATGATTATTCCAGTTACCTGAGCAAAAAAGGCATCTGTAAATGCACAAGTATACTTAGAAGCCGCTGCTCAGCCTCCACCACATGTAGCAGAGAGGTTAGACGCCAGAGAGACTCTCATCTCTGACGCGTCTAGTGAAAATTGGCAGCAGGCTTTAATGCCCCCACTGAGGGAAAAGGGAGAAGTCAGCTGTTATCCAGCAGCAGCTGCCTGGCCAAAAGCACACATGTACTGGCCAGCCCATCACCCCGCACGCTGCTCTGCCCAGGCAGCAGGTCAGAGAGGGAGCCTGAGAAATGAGGGGGTGGGAGGGCGAGGAGAGCTGGGACAGGAGAGGGATCACAGGGTGCTGCGAAAAGGCGTAACAGACAGGCTTGGGAGGTGCTAGGACATTGAAGAAAAGTCAGTGGGAAACCAGATTTTTCTGGTTTTGTTCCTTCAGGAACAATCTGTTTTTTAAGAAAGAACACTTCATACTCAACTCTGTGCTAAGATACTGTATTCAGTGAGAAGAATGAGTATCAGCTTCCCCCCACTGCACATCAGTATATTTCATGTTTTACCTGGGTGACCACAACACCTACGTTGCTATAGAACATTCTTCTCCTTCTCTGAGGCTGCACTAGCAAGTCTGGACAGATAATATCACACATTAAGGCATTTTCTCTTCCATTGATAGCTATTGAAGGGCATTAGCTATTGTTTACCCATGGAAGAGCTCTCCTTTGCTTTTCACAAACAGTATAAAAAGCAAAACAGGCAAAACCAACATTGGAAATATATAAGATATCATAATCATGCACTTCAAGGGAAATCTAAACTGCTCCTAATTCTCCTAAAGGGCAAATTCCTTGGCAAGCAACTTATGCTGAAACTGCAGAGTCAAAAATAAATGTCAGCCCCTTTAATGGCTTTGGCAGAAGAGTATAAATTGAAGGGGAGTAATGTGAAAACACAACAACAAACAGCTGGATTGATGCCGTGAGGTGCTGAGCACTGTGCCTTGATGTAAGAACTCATTTATCCACTTGCTTACTCTTACTCAAGTAAAAGGTCTCCCTGGACTCAAGCTGCAATTAAGCACGTTTCAGTGTTTAATTGGATGGGAGCAGAATGCCGGGCACTTTGTGGGACTGAGCCCACTGAGAGTACCTTGTACGTCCACCAGACACAAACAAAATTTGTAACTCGCTAAGAATGAAAGGTGAACCCTAACACTTTTTCTCTCAAAACTTGCTTCTAAGCCAAAAATTACCCTGATTCTACTCTTAGCCCCTTCTAGCTAAAACGTCATACCTACATTTTTTAAATCCTGATGGGGGAAACAGGAAAGAATTTCACAGCAAATTGCGAGAATCTCTTAGCTCTAAGAAAGTGTATATTTTCTGTGAACAAGACAGGCAGCATCAAGATGGATGGGTTTTTTGTGTTAGCCAGTCTCTGCCATCATGTATCCTTAAAGGCATGTGCAAAACACTTCCCAGTTTCCTGAAGGTCTCGACTAGAGCACACCTTTGTGTGTTTTGTGTTAAGGAGGCAGACAAACTGGAGAGAGTACTGAGAAAAACCAGAAAAATTATCACAGATATAAAGGAATGCACTAGGGAGGAAGACTGAAAGGTTTCCCCTAGCACCAAACGGCCTGGGAAGGGAGTAAGGTGGTAAGATGGTGTATCGGAAAGTGTTCAAATATATACGAGGTTGTTAGAAAAAGAGGATACTGATCAGTTGTTCTCCATGTCCAACAAAGGTAAGACAAAAAAGTTACTCTCAGTTTACACAAACCAGCTTCAGAGTAGCTATTAAGCAGCATTTCTAACTATGAGGTTAGGACAAGATACCTCAGGAGGCAGAGAGATCTCCTCTACTGGAGGATGCTGATAAAAGGCTATACAAACATCAGCCAGTGACAGGTTATGCACATACACTATCCTGCCTCAGAACAATGGGAATCAACTAGATCACCTATGGTCCCAGTTTTCTAGAACTCTACACATCAGGAACTTCTGACTTCTCCTAACTTGCAAAGCACCTAACTCTAACATCCAGAGACATAACCAGAAATTACTGAGCCAGCATTATAGGAGGGGAAGAGCCTTTGCATTTGCGTAGCCCTTGGCTGCCTTGCTTGGTTGAAACAGAATGGTCAGCTGCATTTCATTGCTCACTGTGAGTAAGAAATCCCCATTCACTGTTCCAGGATATTTTACTCACAGAGAGGATATTGCTGCCAAACAGTGGCAGCGGTCTTGGCTGAAAAAATTCTCAGGGAAGAACCCCCTGTTTTGCATCTCTGGCGTTAGACTCACTATTATTATACATAATACTATGGTTATTGAATATGGCTTCCTCACACACTGGCTAGTATAAGAAAAGATCTATTTTGGTACAGACATGCCAAGCTATTATTAAAAAAGTCCTAATGAGACATGTTTTACCAATTAAGAAATTTAGTGTTGTAATGGTAGCGCTACATCATTTAATTCCCTCAATGCAGCAGACAAGCTTTGATCCAAACACTACACTCTATCTAATCACAAGTCAAGCTGAAAGAAATAGTCTACCCAGGTATTTTGTTTCACAATGTCAGAGAAAGGCCATAGTAGGATTCTTTGAACCAACTCTGAACAGTCAGACACTTAGCTATATTATTGAATGAATAAGCTGCCAGAAATTAACTAAGTTGTTTTTGCAGGAAGATGTCCATAATAGAACCATTAGCAAGTCCAACTGAGGGAATTCAAAGACAGATAAACGAAAGCCCCTATTGTTATACACTTCCAAAATGCTTTTCCATTATGGACATAGCTGCTAAATGTTTCCAGAATTCACTGCTGAAATTTCACAGGATACATACTCTAATGGTCCAGAATACATAAAACTGCGTTGTAAAAACCAATAATGTGACAGACTACTACTGTCGTGTCAGAAAATCTTATTATGTGAGGATTCTGACATCCATATAAAATGAAACATAGTACAATGGGCAATAATTGAGCAATAAATGAATTCTACTTACCCACTCGCTACATGCTCTTTATTTTCTGACTGTAAACACAGCTATTGGAATGGGAGGGGGAAGGAGAGAAGAATTGGCAGTCTATCCATATGACTATTTTGTCATTCTGGTTTTAAAATAGAGGCAGTTAGGAACAGAACATGCACTTTATGTGTTAGTTTTCAATGGAGTAACATATAAGAAAGCCCTTCTGGATCACCTGCAAAATTACTGCTTTGCTGTTTAACAGCCTACAACAGATTGTTATTGCTAAAGGTTTTAATGAACATGTTTTGTCAGTAATAAAATTCAAAGACAGCTCTGTCAAACTCAGAAGTATAAAAATACTCATAAGGAAAGGATAATTATCACTACTTACCGATTCCATACTTTGTCCTGTAATACTCTTTAGTGAATTCATCACAATCACATAGCATTACTTTCCTTCCCCAAACATTAATTACTGCCCCTATTTTCAGGTCACTGTCTCTGTAAAATTCCTGATGCACTGCTCCTGTCTAATAAAAGAGGGAATAGCAGCTCTATAAATCTCAGAATCCCACAACCTTTCTTAAAATCTAGGTCATTTAGTGCGTGTGATTTAAAATATAACATTCATGGTCCATTTGCAAGTATTTTTCACCCCATGCTAAGCTACCTCACTTTCACAAACATGGAATTTACATACAATAAATTTCAGTAGTTTTCATTTGAGCTATTCTCCAGTGGCAACACAATTTTATAAATAGCTCTGTTGTAGAGGATAACCACCACAGAAATGACAAAAACTACTATAAAGACATTCAACAGCTGGAGGCATTCAATAATATCTGACCTTACGATTGTCCAGAATGTAACGGCCTCTGTTTCCTACTAACTTTCCAAATACATTGAGAACAGTACGACTGGTGATTGTGCCCGGCTGATACAGCCCAGTGGGAGCATACTGCAAGAAAAGAGACCAACTCTTAAGAAATACAGTTAACAGTCAGGAAAGAGAACTCAGTTACCTTAGAGCTAGCAGGTTTTTTACAGACTGACTGTTATTGTAGTATCTTCTTGGGAGAATTTTTAGTAAATTCAAAGGTAGGAGTACACCACCGAACAAAAGCCAGTGTATATGTCAAAAGCCAGTATGCACGCCAGAAGAAGCATTCAGAATCTTACTGTGTATCTAAGAGTAAAGTCTCCTTTTTCTTGGAAGCAAGCAGAAAGCAAAGGTTAGCACACCCAAAGCAGCATATCCTTGTCAACATCTGCTCTAAGGGCTATTATTTTGATTGGTAATAATTATAAAAACATGCAAAAGAACCACTCAGGGTTGGTCCTACTGTGCTGACCACTGCACAAATACAAGGGATTCAAGGAAGCATGATTCTACTGGCAAAAATGTTAGTATTTTTGTTTCTATTGTAAGTTTCAAAATTACAATAGTAATTTATCCCAGAAATATCAAACTTAATACGCCAACACATTAAATTTTTAAAATCATGAGCAAACTGCTGATGCAGGGTAACCAAAGTGGGTTATTTTGTCATACCACCTTCCCTAACATCACAACTTTTGACTGATCTCCTCTGCTGTCCTTTTCAAAATTACCACTGAATTCAGAGGAAGAAGCCAGCCCTTAAAATTGCAACATGCACTTCAATGGTAGACGGGGTCAGTCAGCATAGAGCCACTGCTAAATCAGCATCTCAGAACACAGGATGCACAAAGTGAGAACACTGCAATATTTTACTGTTAGGTTTTTACTATAAAATCTCATGTACATGTACGGCATCACAAATAGATTACCAGTATTAGAAGGAAAGAAGGGAAAAGATTCCCCAGTGTTTTAGTCCATCTGTGGGTTGATGCTATTCTATCATCAGGATCTGTTTGGCGTGATACAGAAGTGTATTCAGCTCGTTAATTTTATAATCAGAATAGGTTACAGAGGACTCAAGCCCCTTGAAGATTTCTTTGAGAGGAGCCTTCTCAAATAAGCTCCTGATTAGTACCTGACAAAGCTTATTTATGGATTCCTATTGATTTTAACTAGCTTTGCATAAGATCCCAAATCTAGGAACACAATTTTAAGAAATTGCTACATTTGCTACAAAGAAGTAATGTTATGGAATACTAAAACTGGACTTTTCCAAAGGTTCCAAATATAAATCATATGGATCAAACCTGAATTCACCTCAGTTTTACATTACTTTATCTATCAATATTAATTAATTTTCTGGACTTCCATTACTGCACAGCTTTATTAATACATTTACCTTAATATACTAATATGGGAGAAAGGAAATCACAGGATATCTTTCTGCCTAAATTTTCTCTCCTTTTAATTTAAGCATGACAAGCCTAAACTTATTTTTTTCCATCACTTATTAAGTTATTATATGAATGTGTGTAAAACCTAAATTATACAATTATGATTAATACTCTGATAACACTTTCTAAATATCATTACAATCCTAACACAGGATTTTCAAAACAAGGCATTTAGTATTTCTTAATTAGTGGAAGAATTCAAAATAAGCTGAAATTTTCATTCTTCACCTTTGGAAGCTTATCTCTTTTGAGGAAAAGTGGAACTGCATCCCGGCCTGAGTTTACTGGTATAATTTCTTTTATATCAATAGTATCATCAGACAAATAATAGTGCAGAACAAGTTCCCGTGGGTCATGAAACATGGATTCTGGGTCATCCCACACACAGAAAAAACGTAAAACATGTCCATTATGCTCCAGAAATTGTTTCAAAGTGTCAATGCGCTCATAAGGGCGCAATGGCTTCATGCTATCCAGAATCTGCAGATAAAGGAGAAATTAAGAGAAACACCTTTTTAATTATTTGCTCTTAAAAACAGGACACCAAACTGCAGGGTACCATCTAATCTTAGAACATGCTTTTAGGATTTTCAGATACCAGCACACAATTACAATACATGAAACGCTATTTATGCCATTACCAAAGAACTATTTACAGGGTTTCTGTGCTCTCGGAAAATATATGAAAACAATTTTGGATTGGTTTTGATCCTTGTTTTTCTTGCAACAAGGTCCTTCAGATCAGAAAATTGTTAAATTATTTATAGTACAGCTCACATTTTCAACAAATTGCCCATGGTAATCAGAGGACTACAACTCCAAATAGCATCACCCTTCCTGATTTACTTCCTTGAAAATTATTTTTATAGATGATGTGGTATAAAGAATTAGTTCTTTCTTTTTCCCTTTGGCTTTTCTTTCTGTTAGCTTTAAAACATAGTTAATTAACTTTTGATTCAAGTCATACAGTTGGCAGGTACTGGGTATGTATGTTCTCCTCTCAATATACACCCATAGGTCTGAAAAGGAATAGCAAATTTCCAACTAAAAATATATTCCAGCTGATGTGATCTATGAGAAGATGCTATCTACAGTCATGGTTGCTGCAAAACCAGTAGCACCGCATTAAATTGGATCCCATGATGATGATTCAATCCGAGGACTGCATTTACATACCGTTAGTTACAGTCACATATATAAACGTTGTTCTGAACAAGGTGTTTTTCCTAAGTCAAAATCCATCATGCCCAAAGTGGGTTAAAGGGGCAAGACAGACCTTCTAATCTACAAAATTATATGCAATTGCTTCCAAAGGAGAACGGTGACGGACATCAATCACACACTGTAAGCTCAGCTGTCTGAACAGAAAGAACTGTTGACTATGGGCAGTTTATATCGTCTACATTTCTGTTTATCCACTGATACATCTGCTGGCCTTAAAAATCTGAGAGGGAAAAGGCCCATTCTTTCAGAGCACCCAATCTTAAAATAAGGAGAGCAGAACCAAGTTTTTCCTGCCAATGTCCTTGCTGATCTGCAGCACTCTTTCCATTTCAGGCATCATCATACTCATATGCATGGTATTTACCATCCCAGTACTATCTTTCCTTCTTCCTGACCCTTGAAGATGCAGTGAGCGACCAAATAACAGCCACAGAGCCAGATAACATCACCATCCATGGGATATCATCTCCAACAATACAGAAATATGAATCTAAGGGTCTTGCTACATTTTTCATTGGTCTCATTTTCTATCTCATCATATTCCTTCTTTTCCTTTGTACCTTCATTTTCTGGCCATCTGTCCTATTAGGAGTCTGGTGCAAACCTATTTAATTTTGATCAAAGCAGTCCAGAGCAATCCACCCTTAATAAATAAAAAAAATTACCTTCCACAAATTAGTCGCAGGAAAGTGAGAGCACAAAGCAGCCAGAATTTGCTAGATAACTTTTCTGTAATTTCTCAACAACTGAGAATATTAAGACATAGATTTCAGTAATTTTTGGTCTTCTGATGCTCTTATTTCTCAAACCTTTTTCCCCTCTCCATTCTCTTTAGGCACACATATGCACAATACTTGAATGTTTTGCTTGTTGTTTTTACAACAACAACAAAAAATCTAAGCAGGTTATGCAGTACCATACATAATGTTGACACGGTCTGCCAGTATCAAGACAACTCAGCATGTGTTAATACACACTTGTTACCTACAAGGCCTGAGTAAGGGAAAAGCAGCCCATGGCCAGCCTGAGTCACCACTACACAGAACCAGGAGATGTATTACAAATACTACTTTTCACTGGGGGACTGCAAAAAGCCTGAAAGCATGAATGAAGTGAAACCAGCATGTTGGCCTCAGAGTGCCTCAAAGACATGCAAACGGTCCTACACATCCCAGTCATAATTACCTTCCATTTTTGCTGCTGAGAGCTGCAGCAGTTTTCTCAATAGGAGGATTAAGTTGAATGCAACAGACACGTGTAGTATTTGTTGCTTTCAGAGTACTAGGCTGGATCTATCACAACAGGCTGCATATCATGGGCCAACAGTCCTAACAGAGTCAGGTCAAGAGAAAAATACAGTGCCATTTGCACTCACATTCATCAAGAAAAACAGAAGTGAAAGAAACTGTCATTACCCCCTACAGAAAACATCACTCCCACTACTATTCCCAGAGAAAAGATCCCAAATCCTGCAGAGAGGAATCCACATAGCATCCAGGAGCTGCGAGTGAGATTTTTGGAGGAGGTGTGTATGTGTTCCCATATACTCATAAAAGAGGGAACTGCATTCAAACAAAATCTCACAAGTCTTAAAACTGCAGAGTGCTGGGTTCTGTGTGGCAGCAGAATTTGCTTGACACATGCAAAGAGCTGTTAATAACATGTGGGGTAGAGATGAAGGATGACATATGAATAGATCAAGTAAGTGTGTCTGCAGAAAGCCATGGATGTGCTTGAACCACAATTCCAATTAGATCTTCCTTTAAACACTTATTATAATTAGTGTTTATTATCATTAAATTAGCTCTGTTTATTATCATTAAATTAGCTCTAAGCAAAATCATAAGGAGAACATATAATAGGTCCATTTTTTTTCTTTTCAGTTTAATATGGAAAGGTTTATTTTATTTTTACCAATTAATTTTGTTCTGTTTCAAAAGGTGTGTGAACACATCAGGAGAAAATCAGTTATATTTGGGACCTCACTATGTTAGTACAATGAGCCGTATAACAAAATTTTAAAAAGCAAGTTTTCTCTTGTGATTCATTATGTTGAAATAGCTACCTCTACATACTTTCTGTTTGCTATTAGAGAAATATTTTATATAATGGATATTACTAATAGCAATGGCACTTTTATTAAAATCAAGTTTTCACTATTACTGCCTCATCTGACCTTTTGCCGCTCTTTGGTGTATGGGTCATCTGGACGACCTGCGGGAGGATATAATCTAACTCCCATCTTCCTCAGAAAATTTTTTGTGAATTGGTCACAATCTATAATCTTATATCTTCGGGCATAAAGGATTACTTCTATGTTGATATTGAAATGATCTATAGTATAGAACTGATCTTCATGAGGAGGTGGAAGTGGAATCCGATGACGTCGAACAATAGTTCCTGTAAAAGAATTAGAATAAATTCATAGAGTGAATATCCTTTGCTTTAAGGATCACTTCACAGACTTGCTAATTTTCTATGCTGATATGATCAAAACAGATTAAGCCATATGGGTCAAACAAAATTATCCTTTATTCAGCAAAAGAACTATTAGGTAAGAGGATCCTTTTTACTAACAACAATACACACACTGATCGTCTTCTAGAACCTCAAGTTCTAGTATTTGACTTAATACAGAAAATTACCACCTTCTGGAGCAAACTGGAAACCACCGGAATAAATCCCGATGTGTTGCTGCAAACGTAACAGGTTAGTATTTTTTCAACAAGAATAGCAAAGATCCTGCTCTCATTAAGGAAAGAGATGTCTTTTTTACTTTTTCTGAGAAGCAAAGCAGTCTCCAGTACTCACTAGTATCATTAATTTTTCTTTAAAAAAAAAACCACACAAAAAGTTGTGCAAAAAAACATGTGGCAGGGGTGTATAGTAGGGACTAGATTTGTCTATGCTCTGCAGGGTGAGGAGAGCCATATATAGCTAAGGTCAGAGAAAAAAACTGCCCTACCAAGGAAAAAAAGCGTGGTCTATCAAGCATGGAAGCAGGCGCATTCAACTGAGCTTCATAAAGGAGCAAACTGAAAGTAGAGACAACTGAGATGAATTGGGCTGATTGCTGGGCTACAGTAGAAAAATGTAAATATTGATATATCTCAGAAATACAGAGCCAGGAACTCATAACCCATAGTATAACAGGAACACTATCCAAAAAGAAAAAGAAAGGGAAAATAAAAGGAACAAAGAAAAAAGAGAGGCATTTTAACTTTGTTAAAGTAAGTACACACTTAAGTTTTCTTCTTTATAGTCTTTAAATGAAAGGACTGTTATTCTGGGGCCATCGTATTTGTTTACATTTACCACATTAAAAGAGAAGGAATCTGCTATTGGTCTATCAGCTGAAAACTCACAAATACATTGATGAATTGGATAATGCTTCAAAAGTACACACTGCTGAAAATTAAGAGACCTTCTCTCATATGGAAATGTTGAGAGAGCTGGGTCTGTTCAGCCTGGAGCAGAGGTGGCTCAGAAGGGGGATTTTATCAAAGTTTATAAATACCTGATTCCATCCAAACACAAGAAAACACTTTTTTACTGTGACGGTGATGAAACATGGGAACAGGCTGTTCAAAAAATATTGTAGAGTCTCCATCCTTGGAGATACTTAAAACCCACCTGGACACAGCCCTGGGCAGCTGGCTCTAGCTGATCCTGCTTTGAGTAGGGCGTTTGGACTAGACAATCTTTAGATATCCCTTTCAACCTCAACAATTCTGTAATACTACAAGTATTTTAGAAACAACTTATAAGCTACAGCCTCAGTAGGTTAAACAAATATGTAGCGCATACATTAAAGAAAGGTATGCAGCTGCATGTATGACAAGCTATGATTTATTCTGAGTGAAGTCAGAGTTCACAAAGAACAGCAGATTGGCAGAGCTGGGACTAAACTCTCTTTTTCAACATTATGAGAGAACAAAAAGGACAACAGTGAAAGTTTTGCTCATCAATACCTTAGTATAGTTGTGTGAAAATACCCTGCAGAGAATAAAAAGATGGTCCAGTCTTCAACCACAGGCTCTTTGCTGTACTTACCAACCCAGACACCTCTGTAACACCAGTTTTATAATGCGGATACCCACTGGTTAAGACCAGACAGGAACCACCAACCCATACTATTATAACAATTCCTTGCTGCCATAGGTTCCCAACAACTTTAAAATAACAGTAATTATAAAAGGTGCAACTTTAAGACAACTACAGCAAACACACAAAAATTCCAAAACTAAAAATAGTTCCGATACTAACCTACTACTACAATAATAGTTTACTAGACACAATTATCTAAAAGGTCTGTTTCATTATCTCTCACTACAGAACTGGCTCTCTTTCCAGTGCCCTTCAGCTGTGCATCTGGTAGTGTTTCCCACTGAGTTCCGTTTGATGATTTTCCAGCACTGCTATTTTGTTTTGGGGGTAGGCGGGGGTAGAGGGGAGACGAAGAGAGACAGAGGAGAAGGGAGGAAGATATCATTGTGTGGTTTTGTTTGGTATTTGAAGGGCCTTACTTCTGAGTTAGTCCATGGAAATTCTTTCTTGTTCGCTTTATTTCCCTAAGGACTAATCTGTGCGAAATACCTTCCACTTCTACATTATCAGAGTTGTTTGTTAAATTCTAACTCCTACAATGAAAACATACCCTTAATTTTTCAGGGGAATAAAGCAACAAAGCAGATTTACTTTATGTTCCCATTAAAATAATTATTTAAGACCCATTAAGCATCCTGATATTTCACATGTACCAAATCTGACATTCTCATTACTGCCCTTTGTAAAATAAATTTGGACCTCTATCTGCATACTTATACATATATTTAAGATGCATCCTCATGGAAATATTAGTTAGAAAACATGGTAATTAGCACATTCTAACATGATGCAAAACTGCATCGCATTACCATTAACAAAACCACATACTTTAAAATGTGTTACCTAATTTTGTCTAATTCTTGGGTCACTCCTACAAAAATCAACAGATAATGTGCTAAGTCAGAACAGTCCTCCACATAAATGCAAATCCTGTTGAATCATCATTTTAGTGAAAATACAATGGTTGACAGTTTTCTAATATGAGGTGTTTTCTGAGGGTATATTCACCTCAGAACTGGTGAATAAGCCTTCAGCTAGTTTTTCATATCACTTTTCAAAGTATAATCCATATGCCCATTTTGTTCTGAGGGATAAGAATTTATTTCCTAATGGAAAATGTCTTGTAAATATAATATCTCTAGCAATCCTTTGCTTTTATTAGGTATCACTGTGCCTGATCTATACATGTAGAGGATACATTTTATATTGTTGAATTTGAAATTCAATAAAACCTGATCAGCTGAGGTTAGGTCTCAGCATTTTTTAAATTATTCTTCCTTCTGGAAAATAATTACATTCTACTTCTAGAAATTTGCTACAAGTGGTTAAAGGAGGATCTGGGCATGTGCAACACTCAGGTTGCTCAGGATGGATGGCTATTCTTTATGTTTCTTTTGGTTTTTGTCAGTTTATTGAGCAGGCTATCCTACTGCACAACCAAGCATTATTTTAAATATTTGCATCTGGTCATGCTAAAGCTCTCCCCTACCGTGCTCTTGTAAAGGGAGTTGGGGTACTGCTTTTCTCTGACAGTGGTCATGGCATCAAGTTCCCATACCATAATTTGTAGCATATCTTCTTTTCTCTCAGGGCTTCTGATTATTTGGCAACTACAGCAGCAGCTTAAGGAGACCTTAATAGTAGTGAAGGCCTTTTGAGTATGGGGCAGCTCATGAAACTGAGCAGCAAATTATTTGGTCTCTGCTGCTACGCTGCTCTGCAGAAGAAATAAAGTGGTATCAAGAATTTCCTCAGCACAGCTTTCTGACTCCCTCTGCACTACTCAAGAGTGCATTAGAGAAAGGAGAGGAATGGGTAACACCTGGAGTTTGTACACTCTTTGACTGCTTGCACAGAAAGGAGGAGAAGCAACCACTACTATTCCTACAACACAAAGAGTTCACCCCAATAAACAAGGAGGCTTGTTACATTCACTTATTCACCCGTCTCAGAACATAGCACGGTCGTGATTTGGCCACCATTAAGTATGGCAAAATCACAATTATTTCAAGGCCTCAGGGGAGGTCTTAAACTCTTAGATAATCGGTTATATTGGAGGAGCTGACTGCAACTTCGCTTTCCTGCTTGTACTTTCCTCTTCAGCCAGCCGTCCTTGGGAACCCAGCCAGCAGGCAGCTCCACTCTCTTTTTCAGCTGGCTGACCTTGGGGAAACCAGCCAGCTGCTCCACTCTGCTCTGGCGTGCAGGGCCTGGATTGCACTGGAAGCTACAGTCAACCCCATGGGACATAAATGACCTTTTGATAAGGCAGTATCAGCCAGCCACAGTCCTGTTAACTGGGAATTAGATCTACAAAACACTTGCACTGCCATATCTAGCCTGGCGCTCTATGGGAGAATTTCTTTTTATATGGAAAGAATAATTAGCATTCTGGCTCTGGAAGAACACAGTGGAGTTTGTTATGCAGTCGAGTTTACTGTCCTTCTCTTCACTCTGTACTCCCTTATCTTTAGTTAGTTTTTATGTACTGTGATTGTCCTGGTATTTTTTGCTTTGATTCTGGGTTCTCAAGTTCAGGTTGGCCTCTGCATTCCTTTGTGTTTTGCACTGAATTTCTCTGCTTGTATAGATTTCTTCTAATGCTTCTAATATTTTCCAAAGTTCAAACTATAGCAAGGCAGTTTCCAAAATTAAATGAAGTGTAAATTTCAGTTATTCGGTAGCAACTTTATCTGTCCAAATCCATGTCCAAGTACAGCAGCCAATTCCATAATGTACTTTTTTAAAGTCACTGAAATACACTTCCCACAGATTTTACTGTTTACTGTGTCACTCTGAGATTTTGATCAATGGTAAAAGCACATTTTCTGGCTTTTTTTTTGCCCCGAAGCCAATTTGTTTTAGTTTTGTAAAATCATAATCGAAGTTAGAAATTCTAACTTCTTTGACAGCTATTCCTTCACCAAATCTTCCTGCAGTCCATAAGCCTCTCCAAGTTTTTTTTCTCCAAAGCCACAAGTGCTACCCACAGTGGAGAGTACAGTGAGAAACTACTACATTTCTCTGATCCCACCATGCCCAGGGACACCCATTCAGACCATCAAGCTCTCATTTGTGGGTTACAGCACAAGCACTGATAATCCCATGGCCTCAAGGCATTAACCAGCCAAGCTAAGAAGATCTACCTTTGATCTACCCTACCACCTACCTTTGATCTACCCCACCACTGCTATATCTACTCTGCAAGAAGACTCCTGAGAACAGCCATTTGAGCTGCCTATTTTACATCTTTTCTGCCGGGGTAAACATCCAAGTTAAGGTCACCACCACCTTCTGCCTTCAGCAGTTCAATTCCACTTTTTCCATTACGGCTTTTTGCTGTTCCTCCTTTACACAACCCTTTTCCTGCCACTGCAACTCTCCAACTGTTTACACAGACTAAGCCTATCCTGCTCCTGATGTTCCCACACTTCTTTCTTCACCCACATCCCCACACCTGTGCTCTGTTGTTCAGTGCAGTTTGCCTTTCAACAACCCAAGCTCTCCTACAGTTGAACTCTCCTCTACAAACCCCCAGCCTTTTAATTAACTGAAATGTTGTATTTCAGCAGACGTGCAGAGGACAGCATTATGGTTAAGATCGAACTTCAGTTCAGTTCAGCTTCTCACCCTGTTAACGATCTTTTCTGCATGATTATGGGCAAGATTTTCATTCCTTTATGCTTCAGTTTACCAGCTTCACAATGCAGACGATTATGCCTCTGTTGTTCTCAGGCTTACAAATTCCCACTCAGGACAGAGAACTTGAATAATATAAGAGACATATATAATTATAATAAAAGAGGCAATGGGCCAATTTTTAATTGAAAACAGACTAAGACTAGCAGCTAATGGTTTGGGATTTCTTTTTAAGAAACACTGGTTTTGCATATATTCAACAACAAATACTTAGTGTCTTTAACATAAGAACTTTGTGGTTGTTCTTTGGTTATGGAGCATGAAGTCACTGCCCAAGTGCATGTGAGTAAAGAATCCTCTGATAGGCACCTCCACCACCTTTTTTCCCTCTACATCATATTAACTTCTAGGATAATAAGAATATTTATGTAGATGTTTATTTATGATAAAGTATAGGCCCCAGGTCTTCTCATCAATTGTGAAGCCTAAACACATCCCAAATAGTCCTTGGGCCTTTCAATCTACAGTGTCTCTTCCTTCCTAAACACAATCAATATACAGAGCTTCCTTACCAGCCCAGGTACCAGCAACAAATAAATTAAGTGCACTTTTGAGATCCTAGAACATTTCTTTTTAATTCATCAGTTTAATACGTTGTGTATACTCATTTATCCCACACAAAGTACTCATACAAAGCTGTAGAGGCCTTCAAAACATCCTTGCATGGAAGACTGAGAGAATTCTTGTTTCTCTCTAACACTGTTCAGTTAATTTTAGATCCAGCACCAAAGGTGACTCCAAAACCATTAACATAAGATACAACCAAGGAAATAGGGGCAAATTGTAGCCTTCCTGTCACCACAGGATCATGACTACACTGCCAGGAACATGAGGCCTGAAGGGGCAGCCTGCACAACCCATACTACAAAGACAATGAAAATTACTCATTCGTCTAGCTAGATTCAAAGGAATCCGCTTTGAATTTGCTTTATCCTGCTCTACTGAACCCGGCTTCCACCTTCCGTCTCAAAGATGTTGCCTCTGATGTAACCTCTCAGGTTAATTGTACTTCCTTTGTCAATGGTCATTTGTTCTAAGCCACAAAATCAAGAAACTGCCGCTCCGGCTCCCGTGACACACAAGTCAAGGAAAACCTAAACCCGATGATGTCTCTGGCCTCACACATATGACTGCAGGGAGCGGGTAAGTAACTTGTAAGTTCCCAGGAGAAGAGATTCAATATGCTTTTCTTCAGGTCTTGAAAAAGCACTTGCCCAGGTAGGAGTAGGACGAGGTTCCTCTGAACCCAAAATCAGTTCCTGCTGAAGAGCCAATAAGATTTCTGGCAAGAACCACTCAGCACAGAGAGAGCAGGGCCTGAAGTACTGGTTTAAGAAAAGATTCCCAGGTAATTTTATCCCAGGTCTAACAGTAGTGATGCACGTAGCACCTTTAAATATTATCCTACTCTGTAGACAGAGAAATTGATAGCATCTGCTCATCTTGGAAAAGAATACAGTAGTTAAATGGTTACCTTATTTTTTAAAACTGCTGTGCTAAGATCCACCAGAATGTACAAAATATCTTTGGGGACTGGGAGGCGCAGTCATCCCAAGAAACTCATCCCGAGACATCCTGCTTATCTGGACTATATTCCTTGAAAACTTTTTTAATTCTGGCAGTGACCCGTAAACACCAAGCAGCAGCAGCTGTGCTCCCCTTCTGCAACAGGATGTTGACCGCTAGATCACATTTTCTTAATGTAAACCAAGTCCATTAATACTGCAGTAAATCAGCTCAGTAAACCCTCCTGCAAAAGTCCTCAGGCTGGCTCAAGTGCAGTGGTGTGACATTGAGGCAAGGCAGCTTCTTAACTTAGAGGCATCAAGGAAAAATTACTGTGCCAAGGGCACTTTAATCATAAAGGAACCAACAGCCAGAGGCACAAAAGGCGCTCTCCTTCAACAACGGCAGAGATACTGCAGCACCTAATGAAAAATTACAGAGCTGCAGCTAGAGAACTTACTGTCAGTGACAAAATGGGAGGAACCAGGCTCAGGAATGGAGATCTAGAACACAAATTGTTTTTGCAGAAGTGATGCGACACTGACAATAGACCCACTATGCTATGCTTTCAAACAGCTGTATTAGAGAAAAAATTGTACGTGTGAGTGCAGGAGAGGATTCTGCCTTACAAAACCTACATCTTCAGAAACTACAAAAATAAACTGTTCACATTATGATCCATAACAAGACAATTATAGCTGTTCACTTACAGCCCATTTTAACTATAAGAAGTCACGTTATGTATCCATTAGAATGGACCAAGACTGTACTGAAGAAAGATATAAAGCGGGCAAAAAAAAAGAGTGCTATTAAAAATAGATACCTTGAGTTATGCCACTATTTTTCACTTGGGGTTCAATCACTTGAATTGTATCATCTTCAAGGTAGAAGTATATTTTACAATGTCTGATTCTATATAGCTCTTGATTTTTGTCAGGCACTTCTTCCTCAAAATAGGCATCAAAAGACAATACCTATTAAAAACAATAAATAAATATAAAGCAGCAAAATCTTCAATGCTTTTGCAAAATATGTCAATAAAATAAACTTGTATAGATTGTAAGTAACTAAATGTGTGGATTTCAGGAGGTATATTTGTTCCTCAGAAATGTAAGAATAGAAATCCACATTAAATCACATAAATTTAAAATTCTTTGCTTGGCGTTTTTATTATCACAACATCTAAGCAGAGATAGAACTCTGAAGTAAAGAAATAAATCAAATATAAAACTATCAGCAGGCTGCTTGGAAAATCTTCTGAACAAAGTACTTCTGATAGCACAATGAGCTACCTAGGTCCTGAAGCAAATTTTAGACTTCTATTCAATGAATTTCTGGAAAATAAAGTGCATTATGACAGTAATGGCTTTACCATTGAGGTAAGTGGGAAGGAGAGTTCTTTTTAAGCAGACCCTGCAAGCTGTCTAATGAATGGTACTGAAGACTATCAGAGAGAAATTACGTTTTTCAGGAGTCATTTAGAGCTGTGCAATATTGGCATTTCAAAACTTACCTGGTTCTGCAATTCAGCGAATGGGGAAATCTCACAGAGTATACCAACTGGTCTTCATGGTCTCTTGCAATAGCAATAATGCACAAAAAAAACCTTCATAGGTGAGGTGGTTAGTGGTTTACTACAGTGGCCTTTATGTCTGGAGATCCCAACTCAAACTCAGCAAACCATTACACAATTTTGCACTTCTTGGTATCATTCACGGTGTTTAATCACCAAGACCAATTTTAAGGGAATGTGCAAGAAGTATCTACTTAGTACTGCATTATCTACCAGGATGCTTGCTGTGGTAAGTATGTGCAAGGAGCAAATAATTAAAACAAGGTTTCCATCCTGCCCTCCCCCCCAACACATTTGGGTCAAATTAGTGCCAATCCATACTTCATTTTTTGCAATGATTCTATTTAATGTGTTCAATTACCTTTATTCTTGCTTCATTAGACAAACTGAAGCATTGGCAAAAATACAACTTAGCTGTTCCCTATGTTTCAATAAGCATCTGGCAGACTATAGCTTGAAAATGCTTGAAAACTAGTGAGATAGCCAAGTTCCCTATATGACACAGAACAGACCAGTTAATAGTCCGTATTCCTTTAGCACGTGTCTTTGAGAACCTCAAAGTACCTCCATGAATACTAATGACAGAGATTTTAAAACACCCTCATAGACAAACACAACCTCTTTTTCTACATCTAGGGAGAGAGCTAGTGGCTTGCTCAGGAGCACACAAGAACAGCTGCACTGTGTCCTAGTCAGACTTCTCAATAGGCCACTCTCCCTTCTCTCAGGAAGGGTAACTGCAAGATGAGAAAAACTCTGTTTCCACAAACTGTTTCAAAGGGTAAGATCCCACTGATTTTCAGCATGCATCAAACAATATGACAGATACATTTTTGGCATCAATTCTCCTGCGCTGTGACCTGCCACCATTAGAGAAATAAAATTTAAATTATAACCAAATGGCGTAACTGTTACCTGTTAAACCTGATGGCATTAAATCTTCACACAAAAGAATAAAGACACTATCAGTTATGGTTTGTTTAAGTAGTACAACATGCAAGTTTCTGAACAACCTACAGACGAAATAGTTGAAAATAAATAAAAATTCATTCTGGCCACATGTAATTTTTAACTGTGGATTTCACTGTTTCATGTATCAAACACAAAAACACTGGATAAAACATCTGACATACAACAGACCCAACACAAACAACTCTATCATCCTTTAACACCTTTTCTTCCTTCCATTTGTCGAACCATTGGTGTATAGTGCCATTTTTGCTGACCAAGGTATCCTTCCTGGCCTCCAGCTACTATTCTGGAAGAACCAGGAGCCCTATGTAGATCTCATGAATACTCCAGGGGACTTAAAAGGTACTATGGTGGAACCACTATATCCCAGTCTGAACATCCTGGGGTTCAGCTGACAAGGAGCTGAATTTCATTCCTTGCCCAGCTGCTGATAAGCCGTGCAACCATTGGAAACTTCCTCAGATGCTGTACCCTCTTCTCCTTAGTCTGCTAGTCCCACTAGAGTATAGTCGTTTGACAAACATATTGTTCAAGTGCCCTATTTGATTACTAATTGTTCTTAATTTTGTCAATGATCTTTTCTGAGAATGGTTGTCCTGTGAGACACCAGCCAGGCGAAACGGTCTGTTTGCATAGATCTCCAAGCACAATCAGGTCCTAAATACACTGTATTATTTTCTTTCACTGAGCATACACCTATGTCCTGGTTTACTCCATTTGAGAAGTTTGTGTAAGTTCTTTTGCACTTTTGCATTTTGTGTAAGTTTGTGTAAGTTCTTTTGCATGTTGATATCCTTATCAACATGCTAGTGTATGAAATACATGCAGCAGCCAACTGCTATTTTGCAGATCAAAACATGATTCAGGAAGGGCGAGGGGAGGAAGGAACAGAAAAGAAGATGACTTACTTTTCATTTTAAAGCAAAGTTAATTGTAAAAATACTTGAAATGTAACACTTCCTAACTCATCTGTAGTACATTGCTGTGTGCAAAGTTCCCATCCCACTCTTTAAAAAATTATATGTTACGTATGAAAACCAAAAGTAACAAATACTGAATAAACTCTGTGGCATTTTGTAAAGCTGGCACAAGGTTTCCCTGGCACCTGTGGTAGTCAAATTATAAACATCAGTTCAAGCCCAGGAGACCTTGTGTGTGTACTTAATCGCAGAAGAAATTAAATTTACACCTGCTTCCTATTAGGCGTATGAAATTGCAAAACTATTTCTTAACCTACTTAATAATGAAGTTTTATGCCTGTCCTTCCTCCAACTACTATGGTACTGCTGAAAGTCAGAAACCAAAGAAAAATAGTAAGAAAGCAGACTACATTTAAAAAGATAAACACCTACTCAAACCATTTTCCTTGCAGTCCATTTTGCTGAGTCACAAACTGCGCCACTGGAGGACATAGCTGCATTCTCGGCTCTTAACGGGGGAAGCTACATTAGTTGGGTAGTTCCCTTTAACTGTCTGCAATTAATACAAACACATGAGCCCTCCAGAGGCCAATTCCGAACCTGCAAACTCCTGCCCTGTATTGCACTGATTAGAGAAAGAATGTAGAAAGGCTAGCTAGTTCATCTCGCCAGCCATGTTCAGTGGCAGGTCCCCACTGCACCCTACCTAACCCCTTTATTTCATAAACTTGGGTCCAAGTCCTGCTAACTTATGTACGGCCCTGAGAAGCCAATGCATGCTTCTTCGTTGAAAGAAGGGTGCAGATAAAGCAAATGCAGGACTGGCTGAAGCCTTAACACTTTGGCACATTAGACCAATTCATTATTGAGCACATCGCTGAAAACTATGTGAGCAGTACTAAGGACTTCTGAGGTAATGCTAACCAAAGTCATGTGTTATCTGTTCAAGCCTTACATTTCCTTGTAGTAGTTCTGGTCTGCCAAAGAGACAAATGCGTAATTGTGCTGCAATTACCTGCATGGCTTTTCTTTTAAAGCAAAAATTATGAGATTAGCCATTCTTCCCAATATTTAAATACCATAATCATTTAGTCATGCAACATTTCTACGATCTGTCAAATGATTTCTTTTTCTGGATCATTTTTCTTCTCTGATTGTAGGCTTTTTGCTTTAGAAATAAAACATCACTAAGTAGAATTTAATGTAAATTTAAACATGGAAAGTAATGACAGTGTGCTACAAAATTCATATCATCACAGATTACAGTTATTTGATAACTCTCTAAATTTAAAGGTGTCACTACATTCTTACAAAATAAAAAAATATTAATTTTAAATTCCTGTGTCTATAATGGACACAATCTACCTATATTACATGTGAACAGATCACACAAAAGTCATCAAGACTTTGAGCAAGCAAACGCGATGGCATAAGTGAATTCCAAGCCTATAGCACTCCACTGTGGTCAACAATTCCCGAGTGTCCATGCACATTTTCTCCTGGACTGGGGCCTACCTTACATTCATTCTTCCCAGGTTGCCCAATAATTCCTTTATTGTCACCATTTTCACTAAAAAGAAATATATCAACCACTCCCTTATTTTTATTATATCCTGTAGGAGATGTACCCCAATACAGAAATATTTTTATATGTTGCTGTATGGCATTATATATATTAATTGTCCAATATACCAATATGATGGAAAAATAGATGTTACTACTCTTTTTTGTCTATCTAGGAGCTTTTTTTGCATGCACAAAATAATCTTCTGAAGTATTTGACTAACTGAATTTCACCTTTATACCGTCTTTGTCATATTGTGACTATTCATAAAAAACATACAGGTACAGATTTCTACATACCTGCTTGTCGAATGCTATCCAAGCAGGAGCATCACTTCCCATTCCTTCAGGAAACACACTGTATTTAGGTTTCAGCTTCTGACCAGGTAACGGTTCACCTCCTATTCCAGGTTTATCTTCTCCAACCAGCATAGCAACATTATTGCAGTAACCCCAGTGCTGTGACTTGTGGAACTTTTCTTTCCCTATCTGTCAAAAGTTTGGAAGAAAAGAGAGAGAAAAAAATCAGTGTGTTTGTTTTTAAATCCGTAAGAGTTAACTATCTAGGCAAGGGGGATTAATCATGTAAAAGTTTCTCTATAATTACTTTTAATACAGAGTTTAAAAACCTGTAACAACTGGAAGTGAAGTGACATATTTCAGTGGTCGATTTGCCAGCCTTACAGATGAAAATGGGTTGGAAAATGGAAAATATTCCAGTAATTTACTCAGGTTGAGAGACAGGATGATACCGGCCATTTTCCCCTCCTTCCCTGCAACAAGGATTGAGGCATGTGGTAGAAAGAAGCAAATCACCCACAAGAGCTATTGCAAAAGGTAGAGGGGAAAAACCTTTTCTATAGTTCTCCAGAGGACAAATGGAAATGGTTCAGGAGTACCCAGAGAACAGCCTGCTCTCATTACGTATGTCAAAGATCTTATTTACACTTGCACCCCGAGTGCAAAATAAATAGCTCTGTACTAGTGCGTACACTTGAATTTTGGGAGGTTGGATCTGAATCAAAAGACAGAATATTCATTCCATCTGGGCTTATTCCAAAAGAAGGTCCCTGTAGTGATTTCTTTATATTATTACTATTTTTTCAGGCAATTAAGGATGTAGTGCTTAAAAAAATATGCACAACCAACTGCAAAGAGACCCATCTTGCCTACTCGCACTTCTTGGCTGGGGCTGGAGCCAGTCTTGAAGTGACGCAGAAGAGCCTCTGGCCTCACATGAATATCAGTCCTGCCTGTGGGAATGTCCCTCCTGCTGACTGCTTTGCTGGCCCGTTCCCTCGAATGGAGGCAGCCGGTGTGAGCTGCGCTCAGGCAGCAATCCCCTAACGACCCCACACATCAGTCTCACACGAGAGGACAGGGAAATAGGAAAAGCCAACAAAAAGCTCCACTAACCCTTCCTCCCATGAGCAGCGGTTCTGACTCGTTAGCTCCTCTCACTCTGCTATTCCTCCCTTCCTCTCCGCCTCGCCAAAGTGTCTCGAGGGTTTGAGAGGGCGAAGGCACACTGGGTAATTGCACCCCGGCACACCTAGTAAGGGGAGACGGAGACTACTGCAGCTGTACCTTCCCTCGGGCTGGGGCTGGGTGAACGTGAGGGACGATGAGGCTGAAGGGGGAGGAACTGATGTTATGGGTGAGCACAGAGAAGGCCCTGGGTAGAGGAAAAGGCTGGACAGCAAAATTTTCATAGTACCACCAGAGTAGGTATGTCAGCAAAGTAGCAGAGGGCCAAAATTGCCTCTCATTTGGAAGACCGAGCAACACTAATTATCACACGCATATATATCTATATTTAAACCAGTACTCCCCCAAAAGGTGTAGACAACTCTAAGTTGCTATCAGGAATCAAAAAATGGCCAAGAAAAACAACAAAGAAAAGGAACAGATCATTGTTTTTCATCATGGCAACATTCAAGTGCTCCAAGATAACGTAACACGCTCAGCACAGCAGTTCTGGGAACAAGTGCAAACAGTGAAGCAGCAAAACCTGAAAGTAACCAAGTAGTTATTTCATTCTGCCAATATGAAAGAGAGTGAGGAATTTGAAAGGCAGCTAACCAGCCTTATGGCCCACAACATTCAACGCTCATATATACAAACTACTGCACACTGAAAGTTACAATCTGAACTGTTCACCTGCCTTGTGGTGCTCTAAATCCAATGACACAGGACGGAGAGCTGCCCTCGACACGAACAGTTCAATCACTACCTTAGCTTAACCTGTGCTTAAAATCCTTTTCACACCACTTGTGTCCTTTTGCAAGGACAGTGGGATGGAAAATAATAAATTACTTACTATTTTTACAAATTATTATTTTTAATACCATAATAATCAATGGCCATGCCTTGCTTAGGCTAACAAAAGCTGGGCTAGCCAGCACCCTTTGAAACAGTCATTGCAAAATGAGATGAGGTTCATTTACTGGGGACAGTAATGATTGGGAATATGGAAGCACTTCCCCAAAGAAGATACTTAAAAGGTAAACGATGTTTTGAAAAGAGGTGAGTAAAAGGGCACATGGCAAGTATCACAGTTTAAAGAATAATACAGAGGAAGATAAGAAGTACTCCTGAAATACATGTTTATAACTCAAGAACAAGGGTTACTGAATAAAAGAGAAGATCAATAAAAGGAAATACTTGTTTGTGTAACAACTAGTTAGCCCACAGGCCCCCTGCCACACAGCATTGCTCAAGCCAGGATTTTAACAAGATTTTTAAAAGAGCTGCATATCTGCAGGAATAATACCCAAAATAAAATATTTCTTATCAGCACATTTTTTTGAGCTGTGATATAAAATTTCATGCTTCGGTGCGCAGTGTAAGCACTGACATTTAGGCATTAGGAGCAGATGTCCATGTGGTCATCGCACCCTTCCCTGAGAAGTGAACACAGGCGCTCTACTGGTACGGGACTCTGGCACAGACAGGCACTGACGGGGTCCGGCACCCGCTTTGTAACACATCTGCACTTGGGATGGTTTTCTCCCTCTCCTTTGGGCGCTCCTGAGCTGCCCTTTCTTCTTCTCTTTCTTTTTTTAATAATTTTGTTCCTCGGTAAGCTGATAAAGAGTTGGGGAGAAGTCAGAATGGGAGGCAGCTTTCTGCATTTATCAGTTCAAATGTGGAACAACTATAGTCAAGCTGAGTTTTAAAAGGGAAATTTGTGGGCAGAAACATCTGATTTATACTGAAGGTGCTATAGAACAGATCCACTTTTTGGCACAGCAAGCATTTAATTATTTTTCCCCTATTACCAAAGCATGAGTTAGGGAGAAAGGCATAGTTATCAAAGCACAGTGAGGGTGGCAGTTTTCCTGAGCAAAGGAAAGCTTTTCATGTCCTCAAAGCTTCTTCTAGAAGCATTTGCTGTTCATCTGTTTCTGGGGTTTGGCGAGCTACAGTGTGGTAAAGTGTTCATCAAAGTAATCCAGGTTTGCTCCTGCTGGCAATTTTCCAGAATTTAGGGATGAAATCACAACATCGTTCACAATTTGGTATGAAAAATATATGGCCCAACAGCTGCAATTCTGTTAAGAATCTTTTGTGGCATTCTTGTAACTTTTTAGGGTTCAACAGAAGGACTATTTTAGATTCCTAATCATAGAATTACTTACAAGCCCCTTCTCCATCATAAGCACCTAAATCCATATGCAAAATAATATCTTCTAAAAGTCTGTAGTTATTTCTTAAAAACACAAAACAAAATAACAACAACCAAACAAACAAACAAACAAAAGTTTAAGAAAAAGAGTAATTATAATTGAAGACCACAAAAGAGAAAAATTACATTTGGGAAACGTCAGCTAATGAACTAAGACCACATCCAGCCTAAAATAGTGACAGAACATCATGTTACCTCCACACTAATATTAAATGACTTCTAAAAGAAATCTGTGAGAGTGCAGGGAAAGAGCTTTACTGTGTCTGCTGTGCTAATGCAGCTAAACTGAGCAGGCTGTAGATCTGCTGAACAAAGCTGGCCATTTTCTGTGCGGTGAGCCTGAAATAAATATTGAGGATACATTCAATAGTGACTAATGCAAAGGTCAGGATTCTCTGACTGCAGCTATTGGCTTTGCAAACTCAGCCACTGCAATCCTCAGGGAACACTGCCTCATGCTCTCTCCATCTTGCTCTTTAATACTCTGTACAGAGTCACAGCAAACTCTTCAGGGAGCTGCACGTTTCAGCTGAACCAAACACAACAGGAAATCTCTCACCACAGTGGCTGGAGTGATGAGGGAGGCCTGTGACACACGCTGTCTCAGGAGCTATGTGTTTTTAACCAAGTCCCACAGGGAGTTATGGCAGAAGCCACTGGTAGCAGTCTAGTTCTCTTCCCCGTATCCAATTTTAATCCCCACCTTGAGAACAGCAGCTGCATTGTGGAGGTCCTGCTCAAATCCTATATCAGGATGAACTGTGGCATTTCTGAACTACTCTAGGCTGCTGATACAGTCTGCTGGTTGCTTCAGCTAAGCAATGGAAATAAATGCAAATGCTGCAGACTGTGCCAGTCAAATTCACATGACCTCCTGTCCTGTGGAAAGCGCAGATCACCACCAGAGATGAGACAAACAGCAGAAGTTCCTGCAATACTTCTAAGTAGCATCTCTCAGAAAATTAGCACTCACTGCTTAGCGAAAAGCCATATTTCAGCTACCGATTTTCAAATCTTTTATCATGCCCGGCTTGCTGCAGAGGTTTCGGTACGTTCAGAGGTTAAATGGCACTGTAAAAGGAGGGTTACCTTAAGACATTGTTCCCAGCAACTGTGGTACCCCTGAAACACATCCCAGAACAAGGTGCATCAACACTAACAGCCTGGATCAGTACAGGAAAGACATGGACCTGTTGGAGCGGGTCCAGAGGAGGGCCACAAAGATGATCAGAGGGCTGGAGCACCTCTCCTATGAGGAAAGGCTGAGAGAGTTGGCGTTGTTCAGCCTGGAGAAGAGAAGGCTCCAGGGAGACCTTACTGTGGCCTTTCAATACTTAAAGGGGGCTTATAACAAAGATGGGGACAGACTTTTTAGTAGGACCTGTTGCAACACATCAAGGGGTACTGGTTTTAAACTAAAAGAGGTTAGATTCAGACTAGATATAAGGATGAAATTTTTTATGATGAGGGTGGTGAAACACTGGAAGAGGTTGCCCTGAGAGGTGGTAGATGCCCCATCCCTGGAAACATTCAAGGTCGGGTTGGACAAGGCTCTGAGCAACCTGGTCTAGCTGAAGATGTCCCTGCTCATTGCAGGGGGGTTGGACTAGGTGACCTTTAAAGGTCCCTTCCAACCCAAACTATTCTGTGATTCTATGATTCTATTAGCTTGCTCTTACTGCCTAAGCTGGTACAGCCTGAGAGAAGACAACAGATGGATATAAAGTAAAGGGTCCAAAACGCAACCCTGACAGGCAGCTACAGGAAGATTTGGGTTTGGGGGTTGTGAACAGACAGAGATCTGGGGGTGTGGGCTGAGGGGCAGGAGGCAGTGGAAGGGGTTCAGGAAAGAAGGACAGGGAAAGAAGAAGGGAAGGCAGCGCAGGCCAGCTTACTTATAAAGAGGTTGGCAAGCACTCTGTCAAGAAAAACTAATGTCCCATTTTGGCGCCAATGATTACAGAGCAGCAGAAAATACTCAAGCCAGGAAACACAGACAGCAACAGTAGCACAGTTGAGGGCAATTCCAAGCTCCTGCAATAAAAAAGGAAGACAGGGAATTTCTGCTGCGCCACTAAAGTTTGCAACAGAAACTGATATTCTCAAGTATGTATTTTCCCCCTGAGATGTCTAAACTCATTGTCCGATTCTCTGAGAAATGCCATCCAGAATTTTTGCACGGAATTCTCTCTCTGAGAGGGATTTCAAACCTCAGGCAAGAAAATACACTGGTCAGCTAGCACCTGGTATATCTGACACATACGAATATGTGGTCCTCTCCATTAGCTGCTGATATAAGGCAAGAACATCAATCTGTTACCAGAAGGGACAGCTGCCTTGGACAACGGGAGGTGGACCAGTAACACTAAACAAAGGAAGTAACGATGCTGTTGCACTGCAAGCAGTGTCCATCCCTAACACAGTCCAGACTCTGAATGCACAAACTTTTTCCTGCAGTAACAGAGTAAACTTATTATGTGCTACGTTTCCACCACACGCAGGATGAAATATGGTTATCAAGATGCCATGATTTTCTGTCTTGAAAAACAGGTGACACACATGTAACTCATACAGACAAAGCTGAAAATCTCACTATTGCACAATTTCAATATCAGTTGGGCTCTGCAGACAGAAGCTACAGTACCTAGGTCTCCCCTCAGCTCTTAAACATTGGCTTCAGTGTCAGGAACAAAAGAAAAGAAATTAGGAATTCCCCTTTTCAAGGGTATGCAACAGGTAGTGAAATTTTCAGACAGGTAACCCATGAGTTACTGTTTGTGAAAATAAAGACATTAATAAACTCCTTAATGCAACAGGACAGTAAAAGATGTGCGAGTACCACATCCTGGCACTGCCAGGCAGACAAGGGCACTTCTCTAAGGCTGTCAGGACAGAGGAGCACCAGCCTTGCCGAGGGGCAGCAGCACTCCCAGCACAGACTCTGGCCTCCCCAGCCTCGGCAAAGGGGAAAGGTCTGACTTCTGCCCATTAGCCAGCCCCCAAAGAGAGGGCTCTTGCAAGTGGGCAGGAGATGGGCTAATCTGTTCTCCAGATACCAGCCTGCTCTATCGTTAGATCTCCCGATCGCCCACATGTGAACATGACAGGCACTGCTGATGAGCAGCTTATCTTTGGACTTCTGTTCAAGGAACAGGAGTTTTAAAGGAGGTGAAGGGGATTTATTTGATGGGTGGACTTGTGTGTACACAAACTACTGTAATTTTGATTTTAAAGAGATTTGAAAAAATAGAGGCAGTTCCTTTTACTCTCTTCGTAGACAGTAAATATTTTATGCTCCTGACGCCTTCTGCTAGCCGTCATTCGTCTCCGTCCCATCAAACCAAACATCAAACATGGCACTGCTTGTGCTATGCCTGTCCCTTTCATCCCTGCTCTTCATTTAGCGCCAAGGAAACATTACCTTACGTTACTGTAGGAACCATGCCAGCTGCTTTAAAAGTGCCTATCAACCCCCTATGTTACCCTCCAGCCTCATTAGCTGTGATGCCCGAGCAGCAAGACTTTGTCCCAGCTGTGCAGGACCACAGCAGCAGCATCATCGCCCTCAGGGAAGCTGCTGAATCCAGCACCAGTCGGTTACAGTTAAGGGAGGGAAAAATAGTAAAAACCAGCCAGCAGCTGCTGCCTTTCGCAGTGCCGGCACCAGGTGCGGCTGCAAGCTCCCTGGCCTCGCTGCCCTTGCTCCTGGCCAGAGATGAAGCGTTTCTGCTCCTGGCTGCAGAGGAAGTTAAGTATTCCTGGTAGAGCTAGCCAGAATTAATAATAATCATAACAGAGGAGTAATACAAGGGCTAGTGGCTCTTAGATCCAGAGTCCTAAGCGCTGCGAAAGGATTTCTTCCTTCCCATTTGCCAATGCAGTCCCTGCTGCCCTGAAGTTAGACTCTGTGTCCCTTAAAGCTCTGATTTTCTGGAGACAGCCCAGTCACCTTATTAAACACATCCAAGGTAGACAAAACGCATATGTACTCCTATTCCACTGCCTTTCATGGGCCTATATATGAGGCAGGTGGAAGCATTAGGGGCAGAGAAAAGAGGATTGCAGCAGCAGCTTGAACAGTGATAAGAGTGGAATTAATACCCATAATTATAAACCAAGGGCTGACAGGAACAGCAATCCCCTGTCCCCTGCTTGTCCTTATTCAGGGCGTGCTTTGCTACTGTTGTTTCTGTGCAGTAAGAGGTGTTGATGGCAATGCTTAGAGTACTAACAGGTGAAAATACTTTTTTCCTTTTTAATTTAGCTATAGCAGTGACACTTTTTTTCCTTAAAATACGCTCTTCTTGGCCTCTCATTTGTGGAACTATATGAAAATAAAATTAAACCTAATAGCTAACAACTAAGCGGAGATCAGAAATGCTTTTCAAGAAAGGCAAATTATCTGTATTAACTCCACTATCTCAAGGACTGTCAAAAGAGCAATTTGGAGCCCTACCAATGGTGTAACTATGGTTTTACAATGCTGCCTTGCGACAGTTGTGACTTGGTTTTCACACCTTTAGTTCTCATAACACATATACATATTATATGTGCTTCAGCATGGGGTGTTATGGATCACTCCAGAACACCAGTCCATCACCACCACTCACTCCATCATACTCCAAAAACAATAATCCCTATCAATTAAGTCAAATTGAAATGTGGAGAACAATAAAGTCTCAGATAACACTGAGCTGAGCTATTCTGCTTCCACCCAGCAGATACTAATGGTACACACCTATTTCAGCGTGGCCGATATGCCCACTCGGCAGCTACCTGAAGCATTATATACACAACCAACTCTTTGCAATACAAATTTGAATTCAGCAAGAGAGACTGAGTATTTACCACCAGGCCCTTTTTTTTTGTTTTTCCTTCTAAAACAATGGCATGCAGCCTGCTGTTTGTGGGGAAGAAGTTGCCTGAAAGATCCTCACTGCTTGTAAACTGGGCTCTTGCTGCAAGAGGTCCTGTGTGTGCACATACCTGTGCAATGCTGACACACCAGGTGAGGCTGAGGAGTCCACAAATTTCCATGCAATTTCACACTCCCTGTACCAGCACCTAGGCAGCTACGATTGCCTCTACTTGTCTTGGTTTTTTTAGAGAGCTGCCAGAGGTTTTACACTGGACCACACTTAATGCAAACTGATTAACAGCTTGTAACGTGGGCTCCCAGATATGCTACCAGCGTGGACAAGTCTCATATTGAAGGGGTACTGATGCTCATGGTATCATTAGCATTAATACATGTGTCTTGACAAATCATTTGCAAATTGTCCCTGAAATACATTATCACCTTCTACACGCTCCCTCACAGAGTGGACCAGACTGAGGAGCTAGCAAAGCACCCCAGCAGTCAGGCTGCAGAAACGAGGGCTCTAATGGCCACAACATGTTCACAGTGTGAAAATGACAGATTCCCTTTCAGATATTTTAACATTATTAAGAAAGTCTACACTGTTTCATCTGCCTCCTGAAGGCACCAGCTACAGAGCCATGCCTGAATCCTTCCTTACCTCCTGCACCATTTCACAGCACAGATTGTACTCAGCAAATTCCTAGCTATCCTTGATGAACAAGTTTGAAGTAGTGATGGCAGCCTTCTCTTTTGTTTGCTATTGTAGCTCATGATAAAAATACCATCTTAGATATTCAGACTGCCATCGGTATTTAATGGTACTGGCAACTCTGAAAAACCACATTAGCATCCCTGGCATTCTCCTCCCCTCTGCAAAGACTTTTTGGTTTATTTAGAGGGTATCTGCCTCTCCCCGTTTTGCTTTGTTAGACTCGCAACAAGAGCTCAAACTGCCCCACAGCAGCTGCCAGACCCCTCAGTCCCAGCCTAGCTGCACAGTATTCCCCCTCCCAAGGTAAAACCAGAGGAGGTTTGCACACCTAACAGCATCTCGCCTTCCACCTGCCGGCTAAGGAGAGGGGGAAAAGGCCTCGCCGTGGTACCGGCGCTTGCTCGCCACCCCCGGGGCCGACTCCACAGGGAGCACCTGCGCCTCACCCCCTCCTGCCGGCCCCACCGACAGCCAAAGCGCATCTTGTTCCGCCCTCGTCCCCCTCAGGCCGGCAGAGCGCTGCCGGCGCCCGCCGTGTGGCGGCCGCGTCGCCCCCGGCCCGGCCTGGCCCGAGGGGGGCGGCCGGGCCAACCGGCACCGGCGCCGCCCCCAGAGCAGCGCCGGCACCGGGGCAGGGGGGTGGGAAGGGGCGTTTCCTCCGCTGTCACTCACGTTCCGGTCGCGGGAGGCCCCGGGCAGGAGCGGCAGCGCCATGGCCGCCCCGGCCCCCCGGCAGCCCCGCGCCGCTCCCCGCCCGGCCCGCGCCGCTAGGGGCGCCGTTGCCTGGAGACCGGCCGGTGACGTCACGGGGGCGGGGCGAAAGGGGGCGCTCCCGGCCTCGGCCCTGCCCCGCGGCGGCAGGCGGGGGTCGGTGGGGCCGCGCAGCCGCCGGGTCCGGGGCTGCCGGGCACCGCCGCAGGCCCAACCTGTCCCCGCTCCCTGCGGCCCCGCCGCCGGTTCCCCCGGTGTTATAGCCCGCCCAGGCGGTACCGGAGGGAAGCAGGCCCTGGCCTTCGTCCTCAGGAGCCCCGGCCCCGCGGGAGTGCGGGAGGTGTGGCGGTGCGGGCCCAGAAGCGGGGGGGCGAGTCGGGGTTTGTGGCCTTTGGGGCTGAACTAGAACTCAATCCGAATCCATTTATTTAATTTTTCGGAATTCGTTGCCGTCTTCCTCACAAATCTCGCAAAATTTACCTCAGGCCCAAAGCTTCGTGTAGTCCCCGTCCCTCCCTCCCACCTGCTGGGGTGCAGTGACGGCTGGCTGAACGTGGTTCCCCCCCAAATTAACTCTGGAGCTGTGGTTATGGACAGGGGCAGGTGAATCCCACCGCATTTGCAGTTTTCTGCACGGATTAATTTTTAATGTTTTTAATGTTTTTCGTTTTGTGACTTTTATACAGCACGTTTTACTTTGGGGCCCTGGTGAGCTTGGGGGAGTGGGGGGTGGGATGCTTTTACATCTTTTTGTTTGGGTTTTTTTGCATTTTGGTCCTCCGGGATGGTGAAACTAGGTCAATGGGTTTCCACTTTCTGCAGAGTTTCCCAGTGCTGTATTATGCACCTGCATTTGCATTTAGTGCGGAAAGGTAAACATTTGAAATGTATTTTAATTGAAAATAAAAGGAACTGTCATTTTAATCACATTCATTTCATACAGTGGGTGGTATTATGCTCAAATTTAAATTTCAAACAGAAAATAACACTGAGAGTTTCTCACGGATGGCTTGAGGGGGAAGGGTTGTTTCTTTCTTTAATGGAAGTAACATTTTCCTTGTTAATAAGGGAGGATGCATTCTAGACCACTTCCAAAGCCTATTCCAGAGAACAGCAACCATGCTACATTATGTTCCTCCATTTTACATAAAGCTGTTCATGAATATATTTTTTTAATTAGAACTGCTCTTTACAGAAAAATGAGTTTATGGATAAAATAGTTAGCTGAAGCCCAAATATTTCAATTCTGATATGCCAGCATGCTGTCTCAGAGGAGCTGTACTTCAGTTGCTTAATGTCCTTATTCTCATAGATGGAATGGATCTCCCCTGCCATTCTTCATACTCTATGATGCATCAGACCATGAAATTCCCATAAATATCATCTCTCCTCCCTGAAACAGAGGCTCGTGGAAGAGCATGGGCGATGTGTTCAGTCTGAGTGAGTCTAGGAGGCACTCCCCATGCAGCTCCCATGGAGCGCTTGTGCAGCATTCGCTAATCTGAATTTGTATTTGGCCAAAATGTTCTGATTACAAAAACTGTAATTTCAGTGAAAGTTCTTTCATTTTTTGTTTTTGGCCAAAAGTTTGAAATGGGGAAGGGAAGGGAAGAGAAGGAAAGGAGAAGGAAGGAAGGAAAGCAAGCTGTGCAAATTCAGAAAGGGTCATTGCAGGGCACGCAGCACTGCCGTACTTCAGCAGTGAAGCTCTTCAGCATCCTCTATTGTTCTTTGCACGTTCATGTGATCCCCTGGTATCCTTTCCATATGTCTATGAACCTGACAAACATTGCATGGGAGCAGCTGGCACACTCAGAAAACATACCTTTCTGTTTTGGCAGCTGTCATTAGAGAGGGAAGATCTTCAGAACGTGGATCCAATGCATTTTGTAACAAACATGTATGTGCCAATGTGTCTCTCTGAGATTAGTGAACCAGCCTAGCTGTTGCTTTGTGTGGAATCCCCATAGGCTCCTTGCAACTAATGGCACAACTTCTCATTTGGGGTAGTAACCATCGTCAAAACACAATAGTGAAGAGTTAGTGTCTCTTTTCACTTCATTTATCCTCCAGAACTGGTATCTCCTGTTTAGTTTTTGTGGCTCATTACATAGCGGGGCGGTTGAAATGTCTTAATACTCTTCTCATATCAATCATAAATTGTTGCTCCAAGGTTTCAGGCAGTACAGGCAGAGGCTGTATGTGAAAAACATGCAAGGGAAACAGCAGCACTTCTTCAAGAAGGTTAGTGAAGTACATGGCATTAGTAGAGAGTTCAGTGCATTTCCAGCAGAAAATCCCGTGAATCGTCCCTAACCTTCAGGTCAAATCTTCCTGTGTAGGATTACCTTCTGTCTCACCCAGTAAAGAAGCCACAGGGAGCTGTGGAGGAGGGGAATGTCTTCCTTGTACACCAAAAGCACAGTTGCAATGTGATGTTTTCTACCAGTCTTCAATTTTTTTGCTTTTGAAAGTGGAAAAAAAAAAAAAAAGAGCATATTCTACTTTAGAACAGAATTGTTTCTTTCTACATTACCTTCTCTTTGGGGTTTCTCTCACATGTTTATCTTTTTTGTTCCCTGCTATATTCACTCAAGAATACAGACCAAGTGAAAACAAATTAATTTTAATGCCTTTTCTGGGAAAAATGAAAGTACTACAGGAAAACCATTTTTGATTGATAAAAGCTTTTTATTAAATGAAGATTGTTAATGACAACAAAGGCAAGCAGTTGGCAGTAGTAAATTGACTGTATATTCTGACAGTACTCTACGGATAATAGTGGTGAATGTACGTAAGACTGCATTAGTTGTACAGTTCAAAGGAGGAAGAAAGCAGGAGGGAAGCTAAAGCTGGGGAAAACATGGAAAATACTGTTTTTGTGATAAAAAGACAGAGATTCTGGTCTGTTTGTATTGGGATTGAGTTTTACTAGCAAACTTGAAATCAGTAAAGGTATTCAAATTGTAAACTTCTGAGCAACCCAAAACTTTCCAGAAAAGGCTTAATTTTAAAAAAAAAACTGGTTTTTACTCTGACCAAATGCTGTTGGCTCCACACTCTTGTTAGTCCATTTGTCTGAGTGGAAGACCAGGTCTTCCACTCACAAGTTGTGTCAGTTTAGGAAGGTTTGGGAAGAAGAGTAGACCAGGAAAATTTGACTAAAATCAGCATAATTTAGTGTCACTTCACTGTGAAGACACGTCTCTGCTTCTGTCATACGTGTTACTTCATGCTCTTTCTGGGACTGGTTTTACAGGCCATGGTAAGGCTGAGCTGTCCAAAATTAGATTGTTCCCAGGCTGCCTAGTTTAAAGTGAATTATGGCCCTATGTGGATCATCATGCAAGCACACTCAAACTTGAACATAAGATGAACTCTGACATACACTTAATTAGGCACTAGAAATTAAGAATGGAAAATTATTACCTATTAATACCTTCTTCCTTAGGCCTGTCTTAGAAAAATATCAAATGCTGTAACAGTCATTGCAGAAATCACATAGGGGATAGGATTAGAGGAATCAAACGCACATACACACACAGAGAGAGCTACAGCCCTACCGGTAGCTAGCTAGTGTAGGGGGAAAAAGGGCAAATCCTGACGTGGCTGTTCATTGCGGTGCAGTGTGGGTCAACTGATACCATCAATGAACGATCCTTAGAAATATCAATTCATTATCATAGAATCAGAGAATCATTAAGGTTGGAAAAGAGCTCTAGGATCATCTAGTCCAACCGTCAACCCAACATCTCCATGCCTACTAAATCATGCCCTGAAGTGCCACATCTACACGTTTTTTGAACTCCTGCATGGATGGTGACTCCACCACCGCTCTGGGCAGCCTGTTCCAATGCTTGACCACCCTTTCAGTAAAGAAATTTTTCCTAATATCCAACCTAAACCTCCCCTGGTGCAACTTGAGGCCATTTCCTCTTGTCCTATCGCTAGTTACTTGGGAGAAGAGACCGACCCCCACCTCTCTACAACCTCCTTTCAGGTAGTTGTAGAGAGCGATAAGGTCTCCCCTCAGCCTCCTTTTCTCCTAAACAACCCCAGTTCCCTCAGTCGCTCCTCATCAGACTTGTGCTCCAGACCCTTCACCAGCTTCGTTGCCCTTCTCTGGACACGCTCCAGCACCTCCATGTTGTTCTTGTACTGAGAGGCTCAAAACTGAACACAAAACTGAACACTCATGTTTTCCCATGACTTTTATTACCTCATTAATTTTGTTTTCACCAGTCAATGAACATGTAGCATATGAAGATACTTCTTCAGTGGCCAGAAAACAACGCTCAACCATAATTTTTGGCTGCAGCTGTGGAGTGCTCTAGACAACCCACACAGGGAAAATTGGGGATTTTTGCAGCCACAGGCCTGTGCTGGCTGTGTACCACAAGGGCACTTGGCACATTATTGCTGCGGCTGCCCACTGCCCCAAGAAGGCAAGATATTAAGCATGAATTTCCACAGCTCATGGCCCGTAACCTTTTTCTCCTGGTGATGCTGCAGGGGATAGGAGAACAGAAAAGCAGTTAAATCCAGCCTGGTCCCACTGGAAGGTTTCCTTAGTGGGAATGACCTTTCCACGGCTAATTGCTCCGATTCAGCATGTCCTAATAAGGCACATTTGCACATGAGTCACCTCGCTCAGATCTGCCATGCCCTTTGGGGAAGCGGGGTGTTGGGCAGGGAGAAGGTGGGAGCTGTAGTACCCCCGCTGGTGCTACCTCCCTGGTGCAGCCTGTGTGCTAGAGGCCGTGCAGTAACCTGGTTTTCCTCCCCTTCTGTCCCCACCCCATCACACCATCTCACAAATTCATCAGCCTCTGGAAACTTGATGGAAGAAGTTTGCTGTCTCACAAAACAAGCTCGGTGGGCATGTTTCACTTTGCCATGCCTGTGTAAAGCGTTTTGAAGTTCCTACTCATGTGATACCCAGCTCTTTTACATAAGGTGTGAGCTTTTCAGGCATGTTTGCAATCAGCCTGACTTCCCTGTCATTGAAGTCAGGGAGAATATGAGGGGCCGCTTTCCTAAGTCACCCACACTTCTGAAAGTACATGAAAAAGAAATATTCTGGGCCTAGTAGATACCTTTGAGTTGCCCCCGCTGCATATATTCAGTGAGATCTGCAGTACGGAGTAGCTGTTCGGTTCCTCTTCACCCTCCTTACGTGGGCTGATTTGAGATGCAGCCACGCTAGTAAAATGAACCTGACAGAAAAGCCTCTAATTTAATTCAGAAGAGGAACACAGATTTTTTGCAATTAAACCATAGACACGCGTTTAATACAGCGTGCAGTAGTTGCTGGGAAGAGTAGGAAAAACCCATGATAAGTAACGCACCTAACAAACTGACAGGAGGAAAGTACGAATACAGCACTCGGCAGCAACATAACCTTCGTCAAAATGCAGTCGAAGCTTCCAAGTTATGTCGTCACCTGCGCAAAGAGCGACGCACGCGTTCCTCCCTCCAGAAAACATCTATTTCAGAGTGAAGACAAATCACCTGGGAACGCGAAGCCCTGTGGCAGGGGGGCACGGTGACTCTAACAGGAGCAGCCTAAAAGGGCAGCCACCCCCAGACAGCCCCATGAAAGTCAGGGAAATGCCACTATCGCCTCAGCTGCAGCATCCAGACACCTGATGACAGTGTCAGACACTGCAGAACGGTGGGTCGCACTCACGGACACAATAAAGAAGGGAGGCAGCTGTTTCCCTCCTGACTGTATTTGGTTTTCCTTCCTTTACTCCTGACCTGTTTGGGATGTCAATGGGACTGAACCCATCCACGTCATGAACATTTCCTGACTTTCCTCTTCTTGCTCTCACACTGCCTTGCTGACAAAAACAAGGGGTTTAGCTCAGCAGAAGTGTCAATACACATCTTTCCTCCTTTCCACCAGTGGTGTAACTTGCCTGTAGCCTGAATCTCCGTGTCCACTGTCAAAGCTCTCCCATCCAGCCAACGAGGCACTGCAAGACACTCAAAAGCCCCAGCCCTGGCTCTGTTCAGCCAGATTTACCAGTCTGCTTCCTTCTGCCTAGGAAAATTCTGTCGGCATTTCTCCAAGTCTTGCAAGTTGCCTTGAGGATACGCCATCAGTTGAGGCTGCATGACTGATCAATTCCTCCCTCTCCTCCCATTCTGCATTTTCCAGCTTAATCTTTTCAGCTGATGGATAAAACAACAAAAAAAAACCCAACAATTTTTAAAATTCCCATGGCAATAAATAGATAGATAGATTACAGTCAATTACCAGAAACTGCTGTTGATCAAGGCTGGTTTAGAAGTATACTTGCTTTCTGCAATCAAGCTTACAATACAATTTGCCCTGCATTCAGCATCTATTTCAATTAAAATGAGAGGGGAGGAAATGCCACTTATTTAAAATAAAAAGCTTTCAAGCTATCCTTGCCGGCTGCTTTGAGGATCTAGGACAGATCAAAGCTGCTTTGAGAACTCATCCATTCTGCTTCAAATATGATAGCGCATTGTCCATAGAAAAAATTAAGGCAGTGTAAGATATCAAAGGAGCAAGTACATTTTGGATTTCCAAGCAGTGGTCTCAAAACTGGTGAAGTCTGCCAGAATAATAACAGAACGGGAGTGACGGTAATCCCCTCCATCACAGAGACCAAGACATTGGCAATTGCAGGCACCGCACCAGAAATTGTTTCTTAAATTAATTAAGCTCCGTCTTAATGATAGTGAGGTCATCTGTATGGATCAAAAGTCTTGGTCAATACTAGCTTCTCAAAACTGACTGAAATCAGTCAATTATGAATAAGTTAGGAATTGAGGTTTACCCCAAACCTAATCCCTTTGCTAATTAGGACTTTATTCTGACTTCCAGCCTAAAGGCAATCATGGGAAATATATCCTTTTCATCCTTGTTTTGGCATTGTCCTTTGAATAATGTGTCTCTTTCGCCATTCAGTGCCTGCTCCTTACCTAATGGCAGATAGCAACCGCATCTCCTTTCAGCTGTTCGCCAAGTTTAGCGAACCAGACTTTTTGGCACTCCGCTTTTGTGATAGTTCGTCTTTCTTCTGAACACCCAGGTCTGCTCTTCTCTCTGCCTGTTCCAGTGTGAGTGCGTCTTCCTTGAATAAAGGTAGCTGTTCACAATAACCTAAAAGAAGTCTCACCAAGGTGCTGCACTGTTCCAGTCACTCTCACCTTTGCTGTTGCTCTGCTGTGTCTTCTCAATATTTCTTTCTCCTGTCTTTCTGCTTTCTTGGGTTTGCGCTTCCTCCTACCCCTTCTCATTCCCACTTGTACCGCTTTTGGTTCTGCTTCTTTTCTTCACTGCTGCTTTTCTCATCGAAGGCCAAAATAAGTGAGAAAAGTGTCAGGTCCCCCTTTCCAAACCCGTTGATTGAACGTGCTGAAGAATAAGCGGTCTGCGGGGAATAGGATTTATTGGGCTGTTAGCTTGAATAGAGCCGTCTGGTTCAGCCTGTTGAGTCTCTGAGCACAATTTCTTACTGCACAACTCCGCCGCTGCTCTTCTTCTCTCTAAATGTACTTTGAAGGGCTTTCGTATCAGTGTGTGAGGAGTATGGGTAAGACCTAATTCAAGGGATGGGAGAAGCAGACTTCACTATCTATCAGAGGTGGTTTCATGCCCTTAAAATGTATTTTTCAAGGCAACCGGTCTTGATGCTGCATGGCTAACTTGTCTTCCATCTGTTGAAATTAGAGCCGCTGTCCTGATGGGGTTTTGTCTGTTGTTAACCTGTGTTAGCACAGAACGAAACGTCTTAACTTGAAGTTCAGTTTGAACTTGTGATTGAACTCAGTTCTTTTTATGAAGGAGGTACCTATTCTTATTTGCTATGGTTCTACCTTAAAGATGGGGCAAACTCCAGACCTTGTCAATGAAAAGGATAAAGAAGGTTTAAATGAGAGATGAAACCCTTCTGTCATGCTAGGGCATGACATTAGCTGGTTGCTAACACGTTCCACACCACAGTGAGACCATATTTATTTTTGTGTGCTAAATGCTCTAGCAAGGATAGTTAACAATTAAATAAATGAGTTGAGGTTGAATCCTTAAGGGAATTTCAAGTGGAACAAAAACTAATGTGCAAGTTGAGACTGTAACAACCTCGACAGTGTCCCTTTAAATTACACTTAATAAATACCACGGAGCTGAAGTGTTCTGTGGTTATGCATATATTTGTAACAAACGGTTGCACAAATATTTGGCTCCTAACGATGAACTAAATGGTATGACATTTGCCTGGGAAAATTAATTACTTTAACATGTGTTGTATAAAATATGAGATAATCATGTAATGTATGTGTATATTGTAGAGTGTTGCTGAGTGACTAAGTTATTACCAAAGGAAATTTATGAGAAATAAACAAGAAATACTCAGAGATGCCGTAAATGTCATGTTATGCTCAAGGGCCTTTTGCGGCTGAATAATTTTTATGTGAATGAGGAGGACGGGATCATGCAGCAAAAAGTCAAGTTAGAATGAGTTAATCTTTGTATTTGCACGTAATTTTATTGGTATTTAATGTAGCTATGATGTTTCTGTTTCACATTGTAGGGTCAGTTCATGATGAAGATGACAAGACCAAATCAGACGAAACGGAGTGATCCAGCGTGGTCTCGGCACCAAATTTTAAACTGTCTAGGTTCAAGAAGAAAAGCTACCTATTAAAGAAATGGGGAATAAAGTGGTCCTCATAGCCAAATCATGGCTGCTGGTTTGGGCAAAATCTTACTGCCTAATTTATGTGACCTTTTGGAAAGGTGAAGTAATCTCCCTTAGAGGTCTTGCCTGTGAAGAGGCGCTTCCCCGTGCAACGCTCAAGCAGGGAAGGTTCAGCGACTGCCAGAGCTCTGCCCTCCCCTCCCACTAGTATGCTCTGCAGAGTCTACATGGGACGGCGTACACGAGGAAAAAATGGAAAGCAGTGAACTGGAGAAATATGAACTGGCGAGGGAAAAGCAGATACATACATTTCTTCTCAGTCAAGGAGCACAGAACGCGATAGATCTGATCTCTAAATAGTAGCAGGAAATAATACGGTAAAAAGTCACGTCCATTACACTCGTCTTCTTTCCCCTAACTAAGAAACTCAGACAGATGACGCTCTTTCTTGAGCAGCTAGCAAAATCATGTAAAAAAAACCAGGGCTGATGATTGGTTTGGGAGGGTCTTTAACTACTCCAATAGTTATGAAGAACGTGATAAACTAGGGCACAGCCTGCTCGGCGAGTGTGTCACCGGCATTTTGTCATGCAGCAGGACAGAAAGCAGCTTCCCAGGTGGCGACCCTGGCGTCAGTTCCTACCACGGGAGAGGAACAGCTGGGGAGTGTGAAGGTGGAGGACAATGTTGGTGAGGGAGTTAGAGGATTTGTGAGCCTCAGGGAGTGAAGGAAGGGTAACATAAACCTGAAGGCAAAGGACTTGAAGGCAGCAGACTGTAATGAACACAGGATATTAGCAGGTAAATTCCTCTGGGAATCAAATCTGTGGAAGAAAAGAGCTCCAGAAAGAGCTGATGGTTCATTAAATAAAAACATAAGTAAACAAAAGACAGTAGGAGCAGAATCACAAAATATCCCAGTGTGTAGAAAGGATAGAAAATGCAGTAAGAGATATCTGTGAAATCACAAGCTCTTCAATGATCTCAAGTGCAAGAAGGGAGTGTACAGAACATAGAAACTAGGTCAAATATCTAAAAATGAATGTTAAAAGAAACCTCAGCATGAGCATACAGAGACAAAATCAGAAAATCTAAAGCACAAAATAAAATACTTCTCCTATTCTTTGCTTATACTAATAAGGCACTTTAAGGGCATTTTTGATAGTAACAAAAAGGGAAACCAAGGGAAGAATTACTCCATGGGTAGGAAAATTGGCAGATAATGCTGAGAAGCTCAGAAAGCTTAGTGCCTTTTTCAAAGAAGAGTAGAAGAGGACAAACATAGTGCTTCTCTTAAAAGTAGGGGCAGGGAATTGTGGACCCAAGGAATTAGAAATAATTGCCATCCCTGTAATTCCTGAGGAAAGACTAAAACAACCAATCAGGTGATTTATAATTCCATGAAATTTAAAAAGGACATGCAGCGTGATATGATTTGCCTTTTTCCAAATCCACCACATTTCCTTTTATGACAAGGAAACAGGCATTGTAGGAACAAGAGAAACAATCTGGGCCACACACAAGGTTGTGTGTGTGTGTGCATGTGTGTGCATGTGTGTGCATGTGTGCTGGGGGTCAAGGGGGGACTGGACAGGCCTACCACAAATACGCTTGGAGGGGGCTTTCAAACAGAGGCAAAATGTGAGATTCCCCTCGGTTCCCACTACCAGTGCTTATGCAGCTGCCTACGCTGAAGACTGTGCGGTCTGTAATAGCTGTAAAATGCAGGGAGCACCAGAGCTGAAGGGAGCTGGGGGAGAGAGAGGGCAGCTGTGGCCCTTTTAAAAAAGAGGGTGCACAGCAAGGAAGGGAGGGTGCACAGCAAGGAGGGGAGGATGCAGGGAGCACTTGCGGGCGGGTGAGGCCGTTTGCTGCATAGCTTTGGGGGTCTTATGCTTCTGAGCTGAACGGCAGGAAAAGGTGTGGCCAAGGAGAAGAACCCAAAAGCCTTGCAGATAAGAGGGAGCCAACCTTCCCAGTGCTGACAGCGTCTCGCTGTGCTTCTGCATCCCCGATGCTGGGGCCAATGCTTTAAGGAGAGCACCAAATGTGGGGAAAGATGCTGCATGTAGGAAAGGCCAAGGTTCAAAGTAACTCTCTGGAGCTGTGATTCTTTATCTATGTTTAATGGCCATAGTGGGTAAGACATGACAAAAAGTAATCCAGTTACACCAGAAAAATGCTCTAGTGGTAAGGATGGCAAAGAAGAGCATCACGCCCCTGCTGAGCAGAGCATCCTCATCTTCCAGTGCTTGTAACGACAGGTTAGACAGATTTCTGCTAGGTATGGCTTCGGTACAGCTGATCCACCCCAGGGTCAGTGGGATGTTGTAAATTAGTTTGTGCAGTCTCTTTCAGCACTGTTTTTCACCCAGGATATTATGATGCCTATCTGCAGTAATGGCCTGGCAGGAACCCCACTGGAAAGGTGAGGGAATGGGTGGCCTTTCACTCACGGCAATCTGGCTCATCGTTTGCTCTGAGGTGCACGTTCAGGCTTGTCCCTGTGGTCTCTTTTCCTTCTGCACAGCTAGCAACTGTATACTCGCTGGGAAATGGCTGAGGAGATCACAAGGGCTGATCCTGGGGGTAGCTGTGCCAGACGCCTCAGGGAGAAATGCAGAAGCTGTGTGAGTGGGTAACCACTGAATAAACTGCTCATTGGTGGAAGAAGGGCAAATATGAGAATCCAGCTTCTACATTAAGAAGTTAAGTCATAATCTGAAGCACAGCTACCCAAGCCCTGAGACTGCTCGCGTTTTAACCCTTGCTAGCGTAACTGTTGGTAGTCTCATCAGCTGTGGAGTGGATGACATTTTTTTAATCCTGCAAGGCTGTCGAGGCAATGAAGCTTCATCCCGTCATTGAGTGGAACAGCCTTCCTCTCTCATCCCCTGCCTCTCAATGTCACTGATGGGGTTTGCTGTCTTCTTATGAAAAAGTCAGGAGAAGTGCCAAGTCTACCTGCTGTTGACTTCCTTAGCTTGTAAACTTCTGATTGCTCCCTATGTAAATCAAAAAGCTTCCTCAGTCTTAATTTGTTTTTTCCCAACTTCCCTAACAATTTTCATTAACTGTGCCTTACATTTCTGTGTGTCTTGATAGAGGGCTAACATTAGCCTCTGTTTTAATGGAGAAAACCAGGTTATTCTGAAGGATGGTGGAGAACAGTAACCTACCGTGAGATGCTTGAAGTGCCTCCTAGGAGAGAGCCCAAAGCTCGCTCTTGTCTGCAGAGGGATCTCAGGGAGAGTAAGCTCCTTAAGCTGAATTAGCTCTTCTGAGTAGGTCTCTGTAGAGCATTAGGTTGACTAGAACCAAATGCAATGTTCCAGGTGAATCACTAAACCTAAATGGCACTGTGATGTCATAATCTTGAGTACATTCTCCATCCCATTCCTTATGTATCCCAGCATCTTGTTTGTGATTTGACTGCTGGTTTACACTGAGCTTCCAGGTGAATGTCCCAGTCTTTCCCTGACTTTGTGATTTAGGACGAAGCACTGTGCAGAGTGCTTCAGGTTAGTCCATCCGCTGGACGTGATTTTGCATTAATGAGCACCGACATAGCTTTATCATCCCACTGCTCACATGCTCAGGCTGGACAAAACTTTGGGGAATTTCTCTCCATTGGCTCAGCCTAACCTAAATAACTTTGTGTCACCTTCAAATGTTGCTCCCCCACCTCTTTTCTAGATCACAAAGAGATACTGCAAATACCACTCATCATGTTCTACATTTCATTGGCATATTAATATTAATACAGGATCTAAAAAAAAGAGTGAAAAAACATTCCAGTTACAAAGAGAGGAGACGCCAGGATTAAGGCTTCTTATGTAGTTGTGATCTAAATCCTTCTGTACAGCTGTATAGGTTTTAGTCATGGGCATATATACGATTATTTAGAGGACCCCTTCTCGTTTAGGAGGCAGTACAGATTCTGGACTAGATGGACTATTTTTCTGACCAAGGATGCAGTCTCTGGGTAAATGTACTGTCACTACATGGGCACAGAAAAAATGCAGCACCATTTCTGATCCATGCTGGCTGGACAGACAACCTAAAAGGGACTTTGAGTTGCAGCAGAAGATTCCCTCCTGGACTGTATTTTCTTTCTGTTTTATGAAAAAGAGGGGACAGAGGCCATCTTTCTAAGACCTATACATTTAGGACATGTTTAGATGAGTGAAACTGCTGCCTTCTTTAATAAAGTAGGAACATATTAATTGTGTTCTGTGCCTGCTTCGTCATAGTCATAGATTTGTAAATGTAAAAATTTGTGGTGCTTGGTGGCCATCACAGCTAAGCTACGATGATCAGCTCAGATACTGGACAGTTTTGAGTAATTTACAAGAACACAATTAATACAGATTAGTAAATTAAAATATGTGCTCTGTGTGAAGCAAAATACTTTATAAATATACAGTTTCTTAGGATCAGATTCTTATTTTTTAATCGTCTGCTGGTCGAGGAAAACAAGGTGTGAAAACATAGTCAATTTGAGATTAATGGTATGTATTCCTAAATGGCATCAAGACTCTGTCATTGCTGCTGTGAAGTAAACGAGTGATGTCCCTAATCAAAGGCATTTTTGCCAGTAATCAGTTCTGTTATTTTTGCAAAAGCAGTTCCACTATATACTCAGTAGTGCAACTGCACTGACATGAGGGAATTACCTCCACAGATGACCTGCAAAATGTGCCCCACAATGTGGCACATAACACAGAAGGAGAAGCACATTTGTGTGTTTTACCAAAGGGGGAAATTGCAGTGTTGAAGTTACAAGGCTCAAATTTAGCTGCCATATGTTTTCCCCCTTTCACATCTTGTTCCATATCGTGTTCTAGGTGAGTTACTGCTCACCTAGAACCTACAAGCAACCTTGCAACAGGTGACACGACACCAAGTACCCTTGGCCAGAGGATAACTTATTTTCTCTGGAGGGGGAGATAGAAGCAGAGAGGGAGGTTGTGGGGGCAGAGCTCCAGTCAGGCTGATCCCATCTGTGGAAGATCCGTTGCCAACAGTGAGTGTTAAAGTACCCATAGGATCACAGAATAACTGAGGTTGGAAGGGACCTTGGGGGCCTCAGAGGAGGATCAGCTCTGAGATCAACCCATGTTGCTCATGGCGTGAGAAAGACAGGACGTGGAAACCTCCAATGACGGAGCCTGCGCAACCTCCTTGGGCAACCAGGTGCGCTTCCGGCTTGTCCTCATGGGGAACAAGTTCCTTCTTATGTCTAAGTCTGAGCCTCTCTTGTTTCAACGTATGCCCATTGTGTCTCTCCATCCTGCCATGCATCCCTATGAAGAGCCCATCTCCTTCATCTTCATCTTCCCTCTAGCTGTGGGAAGGCGAGTGCTAGATCCCTCCAAAGCTTCATCAGCTGTCTCAAATGGGACAGGCGAATGTCAAGAAGCAGCAATCTGTATACTGTGATCATTGCCACTTTCCATTTTATTCAGATAGTTGGACTCTACTGATAGGAGTCAGTGAGATTCCATCCCAGGGATATAAATAAATTCATGATTAACTAAGCAGTCTTTTTCCTAGATGCAATGTCATATTGAAATAAAGTAACAGCCACTTGGGTGCATGCACAGATGGGACCTCATGCTTGCTAGCAAGGGGTTTATTTGTGCAGAGCTCCAGGTATTCCAGGTGCGCATATGTCCACCAGCACCCATTGGTCTTCTCCCAGCTGTGGTGGGCAGGGGATGGGGGGTGGAGGTAGCAGGAGACTTTCTCTCTCAGCCCGTAGACCTCCAGAGCTGAACACCCCAACAGAGAGGCCCGTTCCTCTGCACATACCTTTGTTCCTGAAGTACCTATCGGGCTTCTGACAAAATTCTGTGGTCAGGTGATTGCCATCTCATGCATTTCCCCTGTGCTGTGAGTCTCCTAACAAGAAGCAAGTATGCAACTGAGGCAAAAGTGGCCTGGGCTCGTTTGTGCTACCCAGCTAGGGTGATGAGTTGGCATCTATACATAGAAGATCCCAGCCACGACCCCTTTTACCTCTTGTCTTCCCTCACCAGGATTCCTTCACCCTAGCACAATCTCAGAACAGGCAAAAGGAGAGGCTGATTTCTCTGTAATTTCTGTAATCAGAAAAGTAAGCACTCCAACTTCCTTGTTCCCTGTGGAGAGATCAACAGGCCTAAATTCTCTTCTGCATCTGTGAACAGCTGGGAAAGGCTGACTCTTAAACTGTGTCCGTACCGCTTTTCTTCTGGATTCCTCACCTAGCAGTTTGGCAGATTTAATGAATTCTGCTTTGGGACAAAATCAGATTCACTGAAATGGTTAGCAACTTTATTAAGTGTTAAACATGCAGCTGTGTTAAATAAGTAAAGTTAATTTAACTGCAAATAAGAGCCAAAATTCAGTATAATCAGATTAATACAGCTAACTATAATAACATCCATTGAAACAGAATGATGCAATATCAACTGCAATTGCAGTTTGTGCTGATCTGGAAAGAAAAAAAAAAATGTACCTGGGAAGACTGTCACCAGAGTATTACTGAGAGCTTTTTCTGTTGTGTAATTTTTTAAGAACCAGAACTATTTACTTGTCAATCAGAAATTAAACCAGTGAGACTCAATTAATGCATGACACCATTCCCTTTGAGTACAAACATGACTCAGAAGCAGTTCATGAAGAAGACAAGCTCTTGCTTAGTTTAGCTACATGACCTGCTTAGTTCTCAAAGGGACCCATCAAACTGAAATTAGGCAGTTAAAAAAAAAATCATTCTAAATAAATTCAGGAACTATCAGATCCTGGGATCCCTCTGCTAATTTATATAGCTTTGCAATCACATTTTCCATTTTTTTGTCAAGTTTCTCTCTTAGGTGAGAACATGAAGGTGAGGGGAGGTTGTCTAATCACAACTTTACAGTCTGCACATCAAGTGACAAGTTGCGCATAGCATGATGTCAGCCCATTGCCCAGAAAAACGGGTCGTGTTCTGTGCTGCGCTATGGCTGACCACAGTTTTCTACATTTTCAGTGCTTGGTCAGCCATGGTGACAATTGCTATGGTGGCACTGGTAATTTAAAGCACGAAGATTTTTGCAAGGCCAAGCTGCCAGCAAGAGCTGACCACAGAAAGTATCTGCCTTTCAGATCATATCATATCAACTCGAGGTCCTGGGAAAGGGAAGGGACATCATTCCATGTGGAGTGTGGTCGTTCTGGCCGTGACTCCTCTTTCAGCTGAGAGACTCCTCGGGGTGCAACGTTTGCTCTATTTTGCTGCAGATAATTTACAGGAGGCTTGAGTAGCTATTATGATATTTAGAAAAAATAACCCAGCCCCCTTTTTAAAAAACATTTCACGCTCAGTAGTTTTGCATTTGGGAAGAAGACAGGTTGGGAGTTGGTTGCATGTTTTCAAACAGGAGCTGTATAGAGGTGAGCGTGAGACTCCCAGCTGTAGAGACAAGCTGGATCTCTCATGGCTATAATTCAGTTGTCTAAACAGAGGCACCCTGTCCCATATGAAACACCCTACAGTATCCAAGTCATCCATGTATAGCTGGTAGAGATGACTCTGTTGATGACTCTGATGACCAGAGATGAGGTGGCACCCAGATCTACAACCTCCTGGACAAACAATTGCACGCATGCAGGGATCGCACTTTTTACTAAAGAGGTCCATCAGGTGACATTTTGGATGCTTAAGAGGGCAAGATGCCTGAAGGACTTCATTATGCCTCTATGAATCCCCCAGCAACACTAGGCTACCTGAAAAGCCTCTCACTGCATTAGATTAGCGCATCCCAAAGTCACAGGAATTCACAGCTGGAAGGGACACCCTCCCAACCCTTACTGCCTCATGCTCTGAGACAGGGCTGAGCATTTCTGAACCATCAGTGCTGGATCTTTCCTTAATCTTCTCTTTGAAAAGTTGAACAAAACACCTCTGGGTTATATCTTCCAGTGCTGCATGATTTCCCATCATTAGGAAGTTTTCTCTGTTGCCTAGCCTAAATCTTCTTTACTTCGGTTTAAGCTGATTTCTTCTTGTCCTTCTTTTGATGGACACGATGAGCAGTTGATCATAATCCTCTTTATAACAACCTTGTATGTACTGGAAGACTGGGAGACAGATTTTCTGAGAACTTGGTTTTGGCCTTAAAATAACTCTTCCGAATTATTTTGCTTTTGTACCACTTGGCCACAAAATAGGCAGTTTTCATAAAAGAAAGAGACAGGAACGATCATTTGATAACCATCTCTATCCCTCTGCAAACGTAGCTTTTAGTCCTCTGAGAGGCGACCTGTCAGACATTAAACTGATACTCTTATTTATCAGTGTCATGTGTAATCTGTAAATCCTTCTAGTGAGATAAAGGTTTGCAATTTTGTTCCAACAAAAATGTTTGGAGACTTTAACTGGCTGGTGCCTCTGATCCCTTATTGAACTTGCAGTGGCCTAAGTGACTAGTTGCTGAGCCAAGGAAAGCTATATTAGGTAATCTGGATAGTAACACAATAGACTTCCCACTTCTTACAAAGCTGGAGATTAAGAAAAGCAGTGCCGATAATCAACAAAACCACAATACACTGATTTTCGAAATCACTCAGGAGCATTTTCTCAGCCGTGTAGGACCAATGCTGCCAATTCAGCTGTGCATGTTTGGCTCCTGGTGCGAAACTCGGGCTGCGTGTGTCCGTGTCTCCTCCTCTCTTCAGAAAGAACCCTCTTGCACAAAACTCGATTTGCCTTTTCTGAAAAATGAAACCTGTTTGTCAAGGAACAGGAACCCTGTCTGAAATCCAGAATCAGTTGGCACTGCTGCCGTTCATCCGTGAGAAGCGCTGACAGCCTTTGAAAAGCAACGCAAAACCTGTGGGTGCCTCACGCTACCGTTCCCGTTTAGATTATGGAGCTGGCAAGATCAAGTCCATCACTGCTCATTATCTTGAAGGGGATCGGTTTGAGGAAGAAGCAAAGGAGCAAACAAGACTGCGTGTCTCCTGACGCTGAGCAGGCTGGAAGAAACTCAAACCCAAAATTGAGAATAATACATATTGCACAGGAATGGTATCACTTTTAGCCATTTGTAGAAATACTTGTGCTCAAATTTCACTCAGAAAACACCAGTTTTGCATGCTATATAGCTCCTCGGTGGTGTGACAAGATAGCAAGGAGGAGCAAAAGTGATGCGTGATGGCGGTGGGCACTGCCTTGTCACCCCCAAGTCAATAGGAATTGAAACAATGTCCATCCGTAATGTGACCTGAGGAGTAAAGCATGGTTTTGAAGGCTTGGTCATCGTTCCTGAAATACCCATACTGTAACACAGGCAGTGCAGTGCTGCACCCCCCTATCTCTGTAACCTCCCCCGGGGAGCTCAGCTGCCTGTGTATCAAGGACCCAAGGCCCAGCTCTGATACAGCACAGCTGCGTAACCTTGGGTCAGGCTGCTGAGAAAGAGCCATGAGAAAGTCAGCACACAGATAAGAGAGGTAAAATTATAGTCAGAGGTCGGGATGCTGAGACGGGCTTGTTGTAGAGCTCAAGAATTCAAGAGGGAGAACACCTGCAGGGAAAGGTATTGAATCCTTTAAAAGAAAAAAAAAAAGTGAGGCTGTCTGGGGGCTGGTCAGAAATTAGGGGATGGTCGGGTCATGTTGTTGGTGTTACCTCCCACTGCCCAGGGATAACCGGCTGTTTGAAATGCCCATCATCCCTTGTAGTAAAGGTGCGTGAACCTGCTTTGAGCCCCAGTTGTCCCTCCCAGCCTCAGGGATTCTGTTCCATGCATGGAGAGGTGCTGCAAGAGCACCAGGGGTATTGCCATGTCCTGTCTGAGCAGCACGGCGTGGAAAAGCAGGTATTAATTTTGACACCTCAAGGTGAAGCAAGGACGCAGGGAGGTCACGCTTGCTGGACCAGGGCACAAACCCCAGGAACACGGTGCCCGCCTAGACGCACACACACACACACAGAGCCACTCACTGGGTCGCTACCAGATTTTCTGGCTCTCGGCAGGCTAATTCCAGCTGGACTCAGTTGTGCCTTTTTTTTTCCCCAAGTCCTGAAATTCAGGCAAAGATGGGTTTGGACATCCAAACCCGCACAGCAGCTGCCAAGCAGAGCAGAGGCCGTGTTGGGGGTGACCTGGTGTCCATGGGGAGCTGAGGAGGGGGGGAGCTCCTCCTCAGGTGGGAGCAGGACACGAGGACTGCCCAAGGTCCCAGCCCTGGGTGGCCGTGCCTGCAGGCGCTATGGCAAGGTTGGCCTTGGCAGCTCTTTTGCCTCTGCAGTGCAGCTGCACAGTGGTCCCATGAGGTCTCCCAGCCTTGGGCACCTGCCTGAACCACACAAGAACTGCAGGTATCTAATGAGGGTCTGTTGGTCACCCTGCGGTGATGACCGTGTCCCATTGACATCCATTTAGGATTTGGGCCTGCACAAGTCCTGGAGAAGAAACCCCTCATGGCAGGTGCTATGTAAGTGTACTGGGCAGGGTGGTCGCTGTAGATGGGGAGGACCTGAAGGATGCCTTCGTGTCCATGAACACTCCTCTCATTTTCCCAGTGGTGGTTATTCTAACAGTCTGTTGCTCCCACAGCTCTTGCCTCACTGGTTTTCTTCAGCCAGCCTAGTCCGAGCAGTGCTGCTGGTGCTGGGCACCGTGGAAACACTCTGCAGAGCATCTTTGCCACCCTTTGGCTGATGTCTTCTGGCATACGACTCCTCCTGCCAGCTGGAGATGGAGTGGTTTATTCAACCGCTCTCTGCAGAGGCTGCTGCCCTCAAGAGCTTCAGATTTTTCCAGCCCATTTCCTTATCTCCTTTTTTTCCCCTCGAGCAGAGATCCCCCTGGTGCTTCTGGAGGAAGGTACTACATGCAGCTCTAGGAGAAGGTAAATGAACCACTCTCCAGAGCTTGTGACCTTCTTCCTACCTGGTCTCACTCCTTCAGGCCCTCTTCATCTCTGGAGATGCAGGCTGATGATTGGGGCCCCCAGGGCAGCCCCCACCTGACCCTGGGGCCGAGGGCTGTGGGAGAAGGAGCTGTGGCAGCCTCTCCGGGGAGCTACTGCCCAGTGCAGACCCTCGTCCCGGTCCCCACCCCAGCTGTGGTGCAGCCCTGCCTGGCCACGGGCCCCGCTCATCCTGACCCCCACCCGCGGGCCCACGGCCCCGGCCCAGGAGGTGCCCGATGCCCGGGGCTGGGGCTGGGGATAAATGCAGCTAACGGGACCTTGCTCCCCTGGGGAACACAGGATTTAATCAGCCCGCAATACCAAGCGGAGAAGTTTGCCCGTTATTTTTATTTTATTTTTATCAGCAGCAGTTAAACTATTTCATAAAGGAATCACGTTCCTATCTAAAATAGATCAAGCAATAAAAAGGTGTGGAGACCAGTCGAGGGAAGGTGTGTGGAGGTATAGCATATGGAGAATTTGTATTCCTCTCCCTTCTTATTCAACCTGTGGATGATAAACTGCATAGTTCACATATTTGCAGCTTTGCGAAAGGTTAGCAGTTACCGCCTCTGTAATATATATTAATGTAGGGAAAAACAACATTTGAAACTGTAGAAACATCAGAAACCGTTTGGAAAGGGAAATCATGAGTATAACATTGCCAAGACCTCTTCTTATATTGACAAGAAAGGATTTGCACTGAGAAATCCTATTAATAGAGATTATTTGCATAAATCTTTTGTGCAACAGACTCCAAATCATTTGTATTATATGTACTTCTCCCATGGCATGTATGTTAAAACGATGTATTCATTTTGCCACTTGCAAATGTTCATAGCCATGAGTCACCAGTATTTAGTTTCTCCTGCAGAAGTGAAGTCAAGCTTACAGATCTGTAAATGCCGGGATTGCAGTGCTCCCTCTTGTTTTTCCATGTAAACTTCTCAATAATTCCCTTTCCAGTAAGTTATCACAGCTGCTCCACAAGAACTTTCCAGCATCTCCCTCTCACTTTACAATCCTAGGATGTGATTTACCACTCCAGTCTGGGTGCGCTGACAACTTTTAATAGTACTAATTGCCTTATTATCCACTCCAGTGCAAGAGTAAAACCTTTTGACATTTCCTTCCTTCCCTGAGGAAGTTCCTGGGATGTTGCCTTCTGCTGCCTCTGTGATTACTGGGGCGAGGAATTCCTTTAGGCCCTTTGCCTTATCAACCTCATCTGTCACCAACTTTCCATTCCCGTCTCTCTCGGTGCTCCCTAATCACTTTGCATCTTCCGTTATTTTGTGTTATTTTTTTCCTCTTCCTTTTTCATTTGCGATGTCAATCTTCATCACATATTCTATTCCTTATTTTCTATCAATATACTTTTTCACATCAGGCTCTGTAATACTTACCTTGCTCCAGTTTACTGTTTTTAAATTAGTGTAGGATTGCCTATTAAAAAAAAAAAAAAGAAATGAATTTTTCTGGCTGTTCCATATTTGAGAATTTGCTGCAACAACTCCAACCAAATCACACGCATACACAAATTCCTGTATGTCACCTACCAGAGGGTCTTAATTTTCTAAAAGCAAATCTATTATCACAAAAACATTTGGCAGGTCTCTAACCTTTCCAATGCTGATATAATAAATAAATTTGCTTTTTCTTTTTAAAGCTAAAAACTGGAATTAATTGCGGTACCACATACCCTCAGCATCTATTTTTCCTGCTGAATAGTAATGAGAGTGAATAGTAAGAAGAGAGTGAATAGTAAGAAGAGCGAATAGTAAGAAGAGACCAGCCATAGAAGAGCATTTATGATGTATGTTCAGATGTGCAGGAGCACAAGGCCAAACCCAGGAGAGAGACGGAGGGGCTGAGTGTGATAGCACCTACTTTCACAGTCCCACAGATGTGCTGCTTGGATGGGACCACTGGAGCCTTCTGCTCACAGCAGGATGGTTGGTCAGCAACACTGGATCAGGTCAGCTGTGGCTTTGTTCAGCCAAATCTTGTAACCCCTGAGGAGGGAGAACCCACACCCGCCCTGGGTGACTTGTCCCAGTGCTGCACCGCCCTCCTGGTGGAAAAGCTTTTCCTAATGGCCAGCGTGAGCCTCCCAAGCCACAGCTTGTGGCTGCTGCCCCTTGTTGAGGAGGGTTTGGCTCCATCATTTCTGTAACCCCCCTTCAAGTAGTTGTAGGCTGCCTTAGATTGCCCCTCAGCCTCCTCTTCCCCAGGCTGAACAACCTCAGGTTCCCTTGTAGGTCCTATGCTTTAGGCCCCTAATCAGCTTAGGTGTTTTTCTCTGGACCCTTTCCTATTTCTCCACATCCCCCTTGAACTGGAGGGCCCAAAAGTGGTCACAGTATTCCAGGTGTGGACTCACCAGCCCTAAGTACAGACAGGCGGATCACAGCTTTCCGTAACTGCTGATCATGCTCCTCCTAAGGTACCTCAGTACGTGATTTCCTTCATTTGCAGTGAAAGTGCAGGGTTCGTTCAAATTCAATTTGCAGTCCACCATAGCCTCCATGCCCTTTCCAGCAGAGCTGCTACTCAGGCAGTGGCTGTCTATGGGGTTAGCCTGCCCCAGGCACCGGACTTTCTGCTTCTCCTTGCTGAACTCTGCGAGACTGCTCTTTGTGCAATGCTCAACTTCCCCGGCTTTGCCTTTGAATCGAAGCTCTACACTTCAGTGTGCCAAATGCCTCTCCTGATTTGGTGTCACCCACAGATTTGTTAAGGGGCTGCCTTCTGGCCCATCACACAGGTCTTTGATGAAGATATTGAAAAATATTCATGCAGCAGCAGTCGCTGATGTACTTTGCTTGTTACCACTGCCAGCTGGACACCAAGACACTGATCGCTGCCCTTGGGGCCTGGCAGTGCCAGCAGTTTTCAGCCCATGTAAGAGGGCTGAAAACTCCCCCTTCCCCTCCCCACCACTCCACCAGCCTCCCCTTCTCTATATTGCCAGTCATTTCATCGGAGAAGGAGGACAGGCCAGGCAAGCATGATTTGCCCTTGGTAAATCACTTTTTTGTCCCTCATGCCCTTTGCAGTTAAACGTGTTTCATGGAATTCATCTCACCCAACCTTCAGTACCTACAGGTGAGCAAGTCATGGCCTGGGCTGCCTTTAAAAACAGTGAGGAAAAGTGGGTCCTTCTAGGTCAGATTCATCTGAGCCACTGTAGATGTCAGTTTTAGAATAAGGTAAATTTGCCACAGAAATGCCTGTTTCCTTCCATTTATATAAGCAGGCCATAGGGTACCTAGCTCGACATCCATATTCAGACAGACAAATTCCACTTGTGCCTTACCTTCAACTCCTATACATTGTGCAGTCCATGGTTTTCGGATTCTCTGCAGACTACCTGAGGGTCTCAGAGCCTAACTAGAGATTCCTGTAACAACATGAAAAGAGAAAAAATGTGTATATCACTTCCAATGTTTGTTCTACCTTTGCTTGCATATACAAACCAGTTAGTCAGTGAAGCATATGCTTAGCTTTACTTGCACAAGCAGCCTCAAAACAAAGCTCCTACAGGAGCCAGCATGCAATTTAGCTGGCACAAGAAGCTTCTAAGTTTGGAAATTAAGTATCATATTTGATGCCATAGAAATAGAAAAAAAAAATCAATGTTTCAAAAGGCAATTTCTCAATATTTATTAACTTTAACAATCATACACTGTTACAGGAGTATTAAAATATAGAGTCACATTGCTGTTAATTTTAATTCCTCCTCTTTATTGTCCCAAGTGGATTCTGAAACAATATTTGGCAACATTTGATTTTCATACATTCCTTTCATGCATCTGCAGTTTTTTCTTACATTTACAGATTTGTTCAGATGTGTTTTGGCTTAGATTTCTGTCTGAGCAACATCAACTATCAAAGCATTTTGATTGTCTAACTGGAGAGGATTTGAAATCTGAAAATAAAAATCTGTATATTTGGCTGCAGTATGAGTTCGTTGTCTGTTAAACACATGAGAAAACAGCATAACCTTTACTTCACAATTAATACTTCAAGAAAGTAAGATGTTTAATTAAAAATAAGACTAGATATGTTAGCTCTTAATTCTCTAGGTCCCATGAGCGCGTATTGGCAAGTGTATGTAGATAGCCTCTTGTTGCAATGAAAGTTCAAAGCATCTATGTTAAATGGGAATTGTATGGTTCAATACTCATTAATTTCCTTTGCGGATGTTAACATTTTCTATTAAGTATTTTTAAAACATACAGTGCCCATATGCAAAAATCTTTTTCTACAGCTTAAGGCTGTGAGCCGTTGATTTTGTGGGGGTTTGACGGTGAAGCCAAAAACTCTTGTATCAAGGATGAGATGTGTAACCATATATTCCAGTTCTCAGGTAAGCATCCTACCAAACAGGCAGCAAAGTATCATGGCTGTAACCTCCCTGCCTTCCTTCCCTCCTTCCTTCCTGAGCATTTCCACTTCAAGCAGCATATTTAACTATTTAGCAATGATTTAAGGTAAACTTTGAGGAGATGAGACCCAAGCGCTCCCACGACTGCTGAGACACATCCACACAACAGAATGCATCAGCAGGACAGACCAAGGTTGTCTCATGCCAAAATACCTTATGGTTTGGTAGGTAGGGTACTGGTCTAGGAAGCAGGAGATATTTCCTAGGAAGAGGTAACTGAATGTGGTCTCCAGCTTCCTTGAGCTCTCTAACGCAGAGGGATTAGCTGGCAGGTAGTCCAAAGATGAACTGGCTTGTGGGATTTATTCCCCGACTTCACCCCATTTTCAAGCACTGTGTTTCCTCTTTTTCATAGATCAGCAATCGTGTGCGCTCTGTTGCTCTATTCTAGGTAGCTGTGAAAAAACGAGGACAGGCGAAACAAACGCAGGGAGGTGGGAACACGCAGCGCACTGAGGAACTGGGGGCACCGGGGTCAGGGGACAAGGGAAGAGCGTGAGGGAGGCAGAAGACCTCTGGGTGCTGCACCCGTGAACTAGTCAAATCTGTTAACGCCGTATTGCTTTACCCAAGCTAAAAACTAGAGCCAGCTTGGGTCCAGCAAGATTTCGTAGTTAAAGCATAGCACCACTTGTGCAAGGGTTAGCCATGCTGTTTCCAGTCCAGTGTGCGAGCACAAAAGCCCACATTAAGTCTCTGCACCATGTTCCTCAGCACTCCAAGATTTAGATGGCCTCTTAGCTTGAATGTGGGGCCAATCGAGGTTTCAGGTTGTGCTGGATCAGTACCGGATGCTTTGTGCCAACGCACCCCACAATTATCTTAATTAAAATTGGGTTCCGGTCTTACAGGCCCTGATGAATGTCAGCTGCCTCAGTAGTTAGGAACCCACCACCCGCTTCCCAAATCACCCCAAAATAACAAATGTCAACTTTTCCATTTGTCCCAGTACTGGGACATCACCGCATTGCAGCAGACCTGCTTCCCAATCAGACAAGGGAAAACCAGCTCTTTAAGCTGATCATTCCTGTCTAGTTTTTGAACTATAATACAAAAGACACGGGAGGATGAAACCTCCTACTCTTGGCAGATTTGATTCTAGTCCTTCTCCCCCACCACCCACCTGCCCCATGCACAGTCCTAGGGTGACCAAAACCCACATTTTTTTGTCATCAGTCTCCCTTCCAAAATGTCACCTAGTTCCAGCTGTGCTGAATTTGGGTGAACATTATCTTTTTCCACTATCACCTTCAGACGGCACACAGCAGCTGCATGCTACAAAAGTTTGATTTTCAAGTAATTCTTTGAGATTTCCAACAATTTTCAGGAGGTTAGGAGGAGGTATTACTGATGCTTCTTGACATTACCATATGCTATGTATGTTATGAAATGTGCACAGCTACCAATTTTGAATTACAGTATTGATTTCTGCATTTTACTCTGTATGCATCGCCCTTTCTTAAGGCCTCATGACAAATGCACTTGAATCTAGGAGGCAGCTGTATCTTTAACCGCAATATTTTAATTTTCAGTCTGGCTGCTAAAACAGAAACAGCCTTCAAAGATTTAGACAAATTCTGGTCTCTTAAAATTCAGTAGTAAGATCACACTGGTTTTGACCAACGAGTCATCTCACTTTAAAGTAAAACTTATTGCCCAGTGCGGCTTTAACTAAAAAGAAATCATTTCAGAAGATGGATTATCCCATTAAGATAATACAAAACAAATAGATGATTTATTAGCAATCTCTCCCAAAACTCTTTAGTAAACTTTCAACAGCTGTTCACTACAGAGGGATATATGGCATGCCTTAGTCAATCATTTAGCTTAGTATTCAATTTTGAAGAGTGACTGATAACAACTGTTTGAGGGAAAAAAATACAGAAGCCTGTAGAAGGCAAAGGTAGGATAATCTCATCACTAGAATTATTTTATTATGAACTTCACCAAGCAATATTAGCTATGGCCAGAGAAACATAAAGTTGCTTTTCTTGCTTCTTCAGATATTACTGAGCACTCCTGCAATTTACCCAAGTGTTGCCCCATCTTTCCCTGAATGGAGCCTGCTCCCTGGTTTCATTAGCGGGCAGGGCAAATGAGTCCACGGACCAATTACGCCTTATGTGAAAAGGTGTTTCCCCATGCTGCGTTCATGTTTTCCATCTTCCAGTGAAGTTCTTCAGCTATACAATACAAAGCATAGAAATGCTGGCTCAGCCTTTCATTAATTTACATATTTCTAACACTTCCCTTCTTAATCGTCTGCTTTCTAAAATGGATGTTCTCTTTTTTCCCCCCAAAAAAATGCTCTTCAAAAAAATGTTTTTCAATCTTTATTTCTCCCTTCTCTGAAGCTTCTTAGCCTGCTTTAGTTTTTCTCAGCAGGTAATTGTAACTTTGAAATCATTCCAGAGAAGAACTTACCACCAGAAACACAGTATTTCTGTTATGCTCCATTCCCTTCTCGATAACCCCATTCGTTTGACCATAACTCTATAGAGCATTCCCTTACGTATAGTGATATACAAGACCCTGTTCTGAGCTGACACACATAAAATCTCAGGTATTTGCAAGAAAAGCTGCATTTATTTATCTCGGTACTTCACGTTTATCAGTCTGCCACTCCATCATCTCCTCACCCTGTCAGTTCTAGCTGTAGTTCCTGGCAGCATCCCCTCTACCTCACCACCCTAAGGAACTGTATCAAATAATTCAGCAAATATTGCTGTGCAGTCATTCTTCTTCTCCGCTCGTGAATGCATTATAAGGACAATCCTAATACAAACCACCAGTGTTCACCTTTTCAATTATACCATTTCTCCTTATTTTTTGGTCCCTCAGACAGTTTTACATCTACCAGAACATTACACTTCTTATTCAAAAGGCTTAAAAAAATAATAATAAAAACCCCAAATATATTTAATTCTATCAGTTCTTTATTCATTGCCTTACCGAGAATCTCATATAATGGTAACAGAATAGCAGAACAACTTTCCTCTGCAGAAATTGGTCTTGCATACTACTGTGTAAATTGTTGGGGTTTTTTTTAGTTCTGCTTTTAACTATGAAGTATATTCCTTGGTCACATGAGCAGCCTTTTTAGCAAGCACACTAAAGATGCTCCCTTGAAAGCCTTTCAGAGAGTAGGCTTTTTTTTAAAACATGCAAGTTTACAGGTTCATGCCACTGAGATGGTCACTTCATTCCTAAAGCCCTTCAGAACGCCAGAGTTCATTCCAGTCAGGGTGGGTGACCCACGTCAGTTGGCTTCAGCAACTCTTCGGACACGCCAAAAATCCATTAGCTTCATCAGCAGAAGAGAGCTGACTGGTTACCTTCCCGTTATCCTCTGGACTGAACACTAAGGCAAAGAAACTTTCACGTTTTAACATTTTCATCTTTCTTATTCTTTAAATCCCAGATGACCCAGCACACACATTCCTCCTTGGCCTTCCCCTTTCCAATAAACTGCAACAATTGTGTTTACATAGTTTTAGATATTCTCCTTAAAACAAAATATTTAGGATGCTAACATGTTATTTGTGGCCATTTATGTTCTTTGGTTTTGGGGGTTTGATCGGGGGGGAGGGGGGAGTGTTAAGTTTTATTTTCAGAAGTCTTAAACAGGCTTTCGCTTAACTAAACCCTTAAATTTCACAGATATGCATGACATGCTTCATAACTTACCTTGGCCAGAAGCACACATATATGAAGTCAACAAATAATACAGATCTCTGAAGTCCATAGATGCACTAATCTAAATATATACTAAGTTACTATGTCAAACACCCCTCACGTACAGCCCAGCTGATGGATGTCCATCCCACGTCCTGTACATCAGAAGTGCACATCCATCCATCTGCTGCTAATGAATCACTATTGTTGTTCAGACACGTGAACAAGAACCCAACAGAACCTGCGGGAGAGAGACTCCATTTCACATTAACTTGCTGGTACAGTAAAAAACAGAGATCGGGGCAGAGCAAACAGTCCTTCTTGGGTCGAAATTTCTAAAAGGTTCACAAGTTTGAAATGCAGAAAAATGCATTAAGCATTTGTTTGGATTCTCAACTTCTTTAGAATAACCTAGTAACAAATTACCAAAACCACCTTAAAAAACTACTTGAGAATAAATTTTCCAGCCCATCCACAGTTACGCCTCCAATCTCCTTTAGAATCCGCTTCCTGCTTTGATCTGTCAAAGGCGGAGGCAGCAAACACATCGAGCAGATTAAGTCCCATTTGCTTTCCCAGACTTCAGAAGAAATAGGCATTCTTCCAATAAGCTAACTGAAGCCAATCTCTGCCCTCGTTTTTCCATAGCTGACACCCTAGACAGTGAAAGTCAAATTCAGTGACAACTGTAAAAAAAGATTATGTTTGAGTTGGGGAGAACATAGTGGCAATAGAGGTGAATATGGAAGTATCACTTCCAGCTAAAATGGACTGCAAGAGCAACCTTTGGTTCATTCAAGGCATGTTGTTCCGACGTGTTATCAAGTCCTACAAAGCACTGGCCCTTGCAAAGTGCTCGGGCAGAAGCCTCATCTCTTCATCTCACCAACTACTGAAGTCTGAAATCACCTCCATGGTTTACTGAGTGTAAAACAATTAAGCATTAGATCACTGTGGAGTCTGCGCTTGCAACCATTATCTGTGTACTACAGTTTTATCAATGAGTTTATGCATGTCTACGCACCTGGGAAAAATAACATGTATACATTTACTTAGCACACAAATATCACAAGTATCTCTGCAAATATTCGCACCAGATGCCTAAAGGCTATAAACATGAGACTTTCTTATTTTCTATGTACACAAAGGCCAGAGTCAAAGTTAATTTTCACCTTTAATAAGCTCATGATTCTTTGTTATTTAATACTCTGTAAAAAGGTATTACAGACTGATAGATTATTGCAGTGACTTCTAAAGTACATGGACAGCCATGAGGCTGAAACTACAATATCATATACATTATGTACTCATTGATACTATCTACTACAGCATGAAGAAAAATACTTTAAAAATAAACAATATTTAACTGAAAACATAGAAATGGAGCTTTCTTTCTTACAGTATGGTTACATATCTATATTCCAAGAATAACATTTTAAAAAATGCTAGATCTTGAAAGGTCATAGATAAAAAGTCATGATGAAGATGAACCAGTTTTGCCCAGAAATGCTATAATGAGCACACTGCACAGTTTTTCAGCAAATCCTAGTTTTGCCAAGCTTCGAGAGGCAAAAGCCTGAAATGTAAAAGCTTGCAAATTGTCTAGCTAGTCCACTCGTCCTGCGCTGGAAGGCCCAGTGACCCACGCTGCTTTAAGACAGCGTGTCACCACAACTGTTCTTTGCTGACGTGAATGCCATTGGGAAGAGACAACTCAGGTCCTTACGATGCCAGGCCTAACAAAAAGCCTCCAACAAATCCACTGGACACCACGATGTTCTGTTTGATAAATTCTGTTGACTGAGAAGAAAAACAATATTCATAAAGAACTGAGTCAGTTGTGTCTGATTGTAACATTTAATACTTATCACAACTACCCGGTAAAGAGAATACTAAAATTGGGGGGGGCGGGGGGGGAAAGCAACATGTTTAAAAACATACAAAGCTAGGTGGCAACTGCTGGCACCAATGGAGTGAAAACTGACTCTCAGCTGTCTTTAACAATATATTTAAAATGCAGTTAGCATTTTAAAAGTCAAAATACAGAGGAATTGTCATAGCAATTTCATGCCAATACCACTCTTGTTTTGATTAAAAAAAGGCAGATGTTTTACAAACTCCCTTGGCAAAAAAGCATGAGCCCTACCATCACTTCAATTTTAATCACATAAAACCAGCACTTTTTAATTTTTTTTTCTGGAAGACTAGATAACTGAAAAAGAATCCATTTCACTTCACTCCATTATGAGCCAGTTTCCTAACAACTTAATGCTACAAAAAACCACTTATGTCTGATGACTTTTGTATACAGTATTTCATTAAGTAATAGCACAGAGTATAAGATGTTTATATCAAACATGTGCCATTTCATAAATCCTCCACTTCAAACACTTCAGATTGTGCACTAGTGCACAATTAGAAGAAAGTAACAACTGGGGGGGCGGGGGGGGAGGAGGAAACCACCAAAAACCCCATCCTGTCCCACGCATTTTTGCAGGGTGATGGAGAAGGACAGGTTAAACTATTTGGGGTATAGCAGAAGCTAGAAAACCATCTCTCCTGAACGTCCACTTCACATTCACATTAAAATTTAAGGTAGTTTTTAATCAACCTATGTGCAACTCCATACAGGTTAAATCTGAGATGTCAAGACTTAATTACAGAGCTCTAGTGTGGCTGCTGTTACATTGTCTGCAACATATTCCAAGTCAGGATTCACAGTTACAGAGAAAGAAACTTCGATCATCTGTATGAAGTTTGAAAATATGTATAAACAGGCTAAACATACTTTTTTTTTAAAAAAAGATAAAATGACTAAATGAAAGCCTTCAAATGACAAACTGAAATAGCCTCAGTGACACTGATTGGTATCACAGGCTACCTCTTTTCAACATAGTATGTAACTGACAGATTCTGAAGACAGATATTCTTCAAACTGTACAAAAATGAGATAAAAACCACAACTCTAGTTATGAAGTGGTTATAGCTTTTCTCCAGAAAGAAAGGTCAGTCTTTTCCAACCAAGTAATTTTGTTATCAGCAGACTAAAAAGATTTGGGTTTTGTCTTTGTAGCTACCATGTTTTAACCACAACACCCACAACTTTTTACCGTGTCATGACCATGTCATGCTTTCTCACTAGCCAAGAATCTGCACATACTAAGTGGTAAAGCCAACGGCAGTCCCACAGCTGTATCTGCTGTAGAAATCCATTAACTTTGAAGTTTGTGTGTCCTCTTTAAGAGTGAGCAAAACAGAAAGCTAAATGAATAAAAGAGAGCACAATCTGGTAACGTTTAATAAAATATACAGCCAGACCATTTCTGATGCCTTCCAGTTTTGCACCTGCATTTCCAACTAATCATCACCTGCAGTGGAAGGTAAGAAAAACTGGCTGGTAGAAAACAGTTTATCACCTTAGACTTACCTCTTCAATTAGAGTATTGATTTCAGGTGCTGCCTTATTTGCACGCTTTTTTAACTGTTTTTTTGCTTTATTTACATCTTTTTCAACTCTCTTCCAGTCAACTTGTACATATCCACTATGACTCGCAATCTAGGAAAATAAAGGGTATTTAGTACAGTTGTAGTTAATGTTTTATGAGTCAGAATACAGTATCTTAGTGCTTACACATTTCTTTTTTTCTTTTTTAATTACAGATATAGGAAAAGACATTTTGCCAAATACAGCAAGTACTCTGCTTCAAACACTAGTATTTTCCATAATAACAACAATTCAAATTAGAGCAAGCAGTGACAAAGTTCAGTAGACTACTGTTAATTTTACTTCTCTATTGTTTAGTTATAAAAGCTTTAAATAACAACATTTTTCCTTCAGCATTTACTGTAACCTTACTTGTAAGAAAAGGACAGAGAAAAGCACGTTCATAGGACAACAATGAAAAACTGTTTCATTTCAGCTTCTTTCAGAATTCTGGAATTCTGATTTGTGACAGGATATTGCGGACTAATCAGAATCATCCCTAGAAATACTGAAAATTATTATTTTATCCCACATCATTTAAACTGTCCAAGAAAAAAGTATTTAATACAAGAGAATTCTCATACTTTCTACAAAACCAGTAGGCAGAAAAATAACATGGCCTGTGTACAGCACAAGTTCTGTAACATCAACAAAGTGGGTAAGTTTTGGGGGATTGCTCACACCAATTCACACTCAAACTCCCAAAATGCTAAATAACATCCATGAGATTTTTAGCATATTTAACCATCATCCCAACCCTTTGCCTTATTTCTCTTACTAAGATTTTATCCTGGAAAAAAGCGAGATGTTCTGTTACTTGACCAACACTGACAGTCCCTCCAATTTCCTTAAGACAATTCACCAAAGAAAAACATATTTAAATGTTTTTAAGAGCATAGCTTAAAAAAAAAAATTGGGCAATTACTGCATGCTCTAGAGAACAGTTAAAACAAACAACTCATTAGCTGTGAAAAAAAAGAGAGGAAAAAATCAAAACTAAGGAGTACTGCTTTTTTTAACAGCTAAAACAAATAGATACAGACCACTAAATTTAAAGGTAAATGACTGTTACACAAAAAACAGTTTATGAAGAATAGTATTTCTCAGATCCTTCTTAAGGTCATGTTTGGCAAATTCATGTACTTATGTAAGAGCGTTCTATGCAAATGGTACAATTGGTAAATAAAATTCACAGATAATTAAGTTTCGTCAAACAGATATTTAAATATACAATTTATTCGGTATGGCATAAAAAGAAATGTTTGACATCGCTTACAGGCACTGAATTTTATTTTTCACATACTTCTTTCTACCAAATAAGTAAAATTAGCCAATCTAACTTGTTTTAAACAGCCACAATAATTAAGCAACATATCTCACCACAAATTAGAATTTCATGATCCTGAAAAAAACAAACACACCAAAAAAACTCCCTAAAATGAAGCAAGCATCAGACAGATTTTGTCTAAATTAAAGTTCGTAAATGAAGCTCCTAAAAGACCACCTAGGTGAGAAAGTAAACTTCAGTTTCCATCTTTGAACAAGATTCAAAAAACAATTCACTGGACAAATGCAAAATGAACTTAAGTATTATACTCTCCTTTACGTCATACCTCAGAACAGAAAAAATTCATTGACCTTGCCTGTCTATTGTAAAACCACTTATCCACACTAGTGTTAGGCAGGGATAGCCAACTAAGGACTATCTATACAGTATGAAAACATGAACAAGTCACTGGATGACAAAACGGGCGGGGGGGAAGGTTGCGCACTGGGGTAATTTTCATATTATCAATTTAACATTACTACAAGAATTTCAAAAAGGCCCAAGTGTTGAACTGGTGCCTTCTAACTCATAAACCTGAAAACTAAATATGGACTGATCTACCCAGTACAACACAATGTAAGAAATGCTAATATATTTGCTTGCTTGAAAGTTGTAAAAAAATATAAACAAATGGGACTTTAAAAGAAACATTTCATTAAGGCTATTTTAATTAGCTCGGTTATCCATACAGTACAAGGATGAGGCAGAAGTTTTTAATTAAGTTCTGTTTAGCTCTCCAGTAGTTACAACTTACATTTGTATCAAAACTCCAGTTTACACAATAAAAATTATACTACTTTCCTCGCTGAACTTAGTAGCGGAGATCTTAAGTTCTGCTTTTGAGTTTTTGCACACATCTATGAAATAAGCAAGAGAGGACAACGTTTTGAATATAAAATTTATAACTGAGAAAAAAAACCGAACAAAACCGTACTTCACTGCAGTGATAGTCAGAGCCTGTGTCATACCTACTTTGGCTGCAATCCTACTAATTACATAACTTTGTATGTAAGCACAGAAATAATCCCACTGAACTCAAACGTTGGTGAGACAGACTTCAATTTTTAGACCCTAATACATCATAAAAACCCTATTAGCTTACAACAGTAAATTTACATAAATACAAATTATTAAAGTTCATTACTATTTTTAAACCCAGCCCCTACAACAACAGAGAAACTAAAATGATAATATTCCATTATCAGTTCCATACTTATAGGTATTAGAGAGTCATATAGGTCTATACATATAGAGAGAGATATATTCTTAAAAGAGCCATATAGGGGTGTGTATATATATATCTATGTACAGAAATATACATATATGTATATATGATAATGGAATAATATATATACACCTCTCTCTCTCTCATATATCACATTAGTAAAATTTATTTTTGTTCAAGATCTTCCAGAACTGTTGAAAAAATAATGGTTTTTTTTCTACAAAGGCAATTGAAAAAATACATAAATTCAGGAATACTAAAAATACATGCATCCTTCTGCACACTAATCAAAGAAAACAGAGATCTAAAGGGAAGACCTCATTTTGGGGGTAATACTCAAGAGGCATGCAAGTACTTTGTTATTATGGAACATTATTAAGAGTAACGAGCAAAAAACATTTAAGAGCAAAAAATTTATATGGCAAGATGGGACAAAAGAGTTTTAATTTCCTCAAAGACAAAAATCTCTCATACTAAAAAAGCCCAACCGAGCCCGGAAGGTACAGGTAAGCTCCCTGTGTTCAGTTGCTTGCACAGCATTCAGAAGCCACATATACTTCTAGGTATTTTCTGCTATTTAGATAGGTAGCAACCCCCATCACACTCAAGCAGCTTCCTGAACAGATCTGACAAGTCTCTAACTTCAATATACAAATAAGGAGGGACTGAGAAATTATACAACATTTTTTGTAAGAGTTAAACTGCAGAGGCTGTATCTTCAGCCACCATCTGCTGGCACAACTCCACTGCAACCAGTGAAACTACGCCAATTCACAAAGGCAGAGAAACGATGCCCCTCCATTTCATGTCAAAACTTGCCAGAAATATGGTATTTCTTTAAAAGGCTAACTTCCAACTACCATTTGCTTTGGCTATTTCACTGAATGTTCACTCAAAGTCTGCAGACATCAACTGTGAAGTGGGATATTCAACACAAAACTGAATACAACTCTTCCTTATTAAGTCCCCACCCCCAAAAGCATGTTGTTCTCTCCCCACTTCACTGAGATGCCACATCATCATCATGGCATGGTATCAAACCCCCGCAAAATATATAACCAAGGATATCTTAGAGTTTATTTTGCCTCTTGTGTCGTTTTCAAAGATTTACTTAAGTTAGAAAACAGTTTAATGAAGAACTAAATTAATCAATGGCATGCTAATGGAATGAGGCAAAATATATTAGTGAAAGCAAAAATAATCGAACAAAAATACAATTTTATGATTAAGTAGTAGTCAACACACAATGGAAAAACCTGCAATTTGTATGTTGACTGCAGAGCAAAAAGCACCAAAACCATTATTAAAGATACAGGAGTTTAAAAACACACAGAGAACAGGCGCTCATTAAGAACAATTGTTTTAAACTAATTTATTATAGCAGAACCACATGAGTTCATACTTTCCTACTCTTCAGGATTTCACTAAACTCTGGGCTGTATAAACAAGAAGTTATATAAGGAAAATCCCTTACTTTCTATGACAAACAAATTATATTTTCCTTAATATAGTGCATGGGTATTGGTCTTATACCAGCATATTTGAGAGCTCCATCTATTTCAATAAAAAGGATAGTTAATTGGTCAAATTAAGCTGTTGACATACCCAGCACAAAGATGTGATAAGAGATCTTAATTTGGAAAAATATGCAAATTCCTTAATGTCATTTTTATTCTCTTCCTCAGACTACTTTTCATTTAATATGTATTAAGACTGAAAAATTTCTAGATGACTTAAAATCTGAAAAATTTTTTCTTTCTTGTACAAATTGACACTCCACAAATGTATTGCTTTCGGTTTCCTACTAGATTTCTTGAGATGAAGTCATCACATGCTGAAGAAAACACGCATTTTTTTAGTTTCAGGACTGAAATGTTTCACTGAATGGGCTTTAGCCAAGAATCTTGCCTTCTGTAGTTGTTCTTGTTTTAGCAGGTAATTATAACGTCAATACTGCAATCAGGAGTTGAAATGAAATCTGCAACTTCAGAGAAATTTACAGATAAAAAGGAAGTTTCTAGTCATGTGCTGAAACGCTCCTCTGCGCACTCAGGGGAAGCGCAGAACATGTATTCATAGGGAAATTAAAATCACGATGTGTGATCTTTAAATGAAAAAATTAAAGACTACAGAAATGTAATTACACTATAGAATTTATGACTCAGCTTTAAAATGCAAAACGTTTTGAATTAAAATGAAAGACCGAGGCATTTACTTCATTCCCTTCCAAGAGAATCTGATCTTACTTAATTAAAGATATAGACAACTCAATCAAAATATGCAACTCATTTTTCCTCTTGGATAATATTCCTTTTCAGATACACCGTAAATGAGATCAACTAAGAAATCAGACGCTCAAACACATGGCAAATCTATTTTATATACAGGAAAGCTCCCCAAACTTCACAGCTCAACAAACAAAAATACTGCACAAGTAATGTGCTTTAAGCAATTTCTATTTTCCTTTGTCTATAGGTCTTAGTTTTAACTTTTCAGCTTCCTGTAGTCAGAAGTACTAAGAAGGCACCTGCAGGCAACATTCTTCGTACCACCCCTGGATGCCAGGCCTCTGTTCTGTAGGCTCTTCAGTCATTTTTAGATAAGAACTGTCATTAAAAGAATTAAGACCAATGGCATACAATAGGGGAAGAGAGATTCTGATCTTTAAGTCAACTAGATGAAAAGCATGATGAGTACTTCAAGATCCACTGCATCCATATAAAAATAAAAAGATTTAATTCTTCCCTCGTGATCCGGAAATATACATTGTGGGCTAAAGAAGTCCAGAGTACTCCATCAAATTGATTCATTTGCTGACACAGCAAATTTTGCCAAAAATTTACATCTGGATGATTCTACACCATTTCAGATTCAACATCCTTGTAAAATTCATCCCTATGTTTAGGTACAAGCCTAATAACCAGTGATTTCCAGGAGATTTAAAAAGGTCATCAATGCACAATGGTGAAGTGGAATGAATGCTAATACTATAAACTTCATATCAAAACTATTTCTCTTTGACTTTTTACATTGTTGTTGATGCTTGCTTTCAAGTAATTCAAAATAAAATACACCTTATATTTGTTGAAAACAACTTAAACCAAATAGTTCCAAGAGCATACATTCTCATGTAAGTGCTGCAGGTCAGTTTTATATTCAACAAGGAGTTTAAAAAAAAAAAAACAAAACCCACAAAACCAAACCCAAAATCAGTAAAGAACATGATCATGAAGGAAGTAAGAGTACTTCACACAACTGTGACATTTTCATGCATGATACAGCAGCAATCAGCCTTCCCAAGCCTTCCTGATCAATGGTTGACTGCAACAGCCATTACAATCAAAGAAATAACTAAAAGTGGGATATGCTTTTCAGAAATCCTCCAGGGTGATGTTGGAAAGAATAATAATAATAAAAAAGTATCTTTAACATCTTGCCTCAAAAAATTGTGTATTATTTGCATGAACCTAATTAGGCACCAGTCTATTTCCTCTAGAATGATTTGAGGAAAAATGACAAGCTCACAGGTAGCAAGACATGAAAAATGTCAGTAAAAAAATTAAGAATTAATTGGCATCTTACAGAAGGGTATGTGAAATTCTCCTTCACTTAAAGTTTCTTCATCTAATTTAAAGGCTTTTTGGAAATATGCCCTCCCCTAACCACAGTATCTGATGAAAAATGCAAATGGTCAGGCTAGATAACATCATTAAAAAATTCTGGACTTGAAATCCAATTGAACAGAGGAATGCAATGAAGCTATCAGAAGGCAGCAAAGCTTCAGAGGTTCAACAGATATAACTAGTAAATACAGCATGGGGAGAAAAAGAGAAAAACATGGCTTCACAATGGGACCAGAGCACACCCTCCAAGCAACTGCCAAAGCAGCCTACTACTTCTAAAGCACTGATAAAATTCGCAAACCTATTTAAAATAAATACAGCTTAAACTCCTTGATCTCCCTAACCAGAGGTTTACAGGCAGTTCCTCTAATCTGGCAATGCTGAATCACATACAGCATCTCAGTTTCTGCACAGAGGTTTCTTTTGGCTTAGTACAAACTGTTTTATAGGATAGAGTAGATTCTGATTTACCACTGATTTTTAGAAATGTCTCTTTTGTACACAATATTCCAGCTGAAATGTAAGTTTTTGATTGATAAGACTAAAAAGAGGAAGTAGATAAGAAGCCTTCCTAATTAAATTTTACCCAACAGCTGTGTTTTTCCTATTGTTTAGTAAATAACATTTGCCAACTTATAAAGCATGAAATGCTACATACTTGAAGCAGAAGAAAGCCACCACCTACTGCAGTTGCTGCAAGCTTTCCGACTTTCTGGAACAAAAATCCCGCACACCTTAGGAGAACAAAACAAACAAAAAACCCAGTCCAATGAAGTTGTCTGCTGAACAATGCCACATTTCAAAATTCCCGACTACAGCTATTACTGTTTTTTCATTTAACATGGCGAATGTATCACTTCACATTTTTAGATTTTAAAATCAGAATATTTAATACAAACTATATTTTAATTAATAATATCTAACACAAGACAACATGAGTAATGGTTGCTAGTTCATGGCTGTCTGATGGCCCCTTTAAAGTAAGCTTGAGATCTCCAGGCCTTGTCTATACACAAAAGCTGTATGCTGCCATTAAATGTAGCATGTTAATAAAACATAATGTAATAATATAAAAGTGCCATTATGACTGTTCCCAAATGGAAGGTAAATATATTATACCATCATTTATATTAACTACACAACCCATAACTTAAATATCTTCGGTAAAAAGAAGTTACATCCCTACCACAAGAGTTAAAGTTAGCGGGGCCCCTCTATTGGGACTTGGCCTTAGTCTATTTTTAATGGATCAAAGCAACCAGAAAATTAGTATCTTGTTCGCAGTCTCCAAACACTCCCACATCAAATAGAGAACAGCACAGATGTCAGTATCATAGAATAGTTTGGGCAGGAAGGGACCTCTGGAGGTCATCTGGTCCAGCCGCCTTCCCAAAACTGGGCCAGCTGCAAAGTCCGATACAACCTCCAAGCTCAATCAGGTTGCTCAGGGTCCTAACTCGGGCAAGTGTTGAATGGTTCCACGGCTGATGGTTCCGTAACTTCTCTGGACAACTCTGCTGGTGTCTGACTGCCCCCCCCCCACCAGCCCACACACACAGGGGAATTTTTCCCCCCTGCAGATGAATAGTTAATTCATATTTATATACATGAATACACACACAGAGGTATATACATCTACAGATACTGACATATACGGTTTCCAGATCTTTCAATAAGCTAATTTTTATGTATGCCAGATGAACTAGTCCCTAGAAGCTTCAGAGTTTATGTATACACATCTAACTTAAAAAGAATTTTAAGGCTACAGAGGCAAATAAAAAAATTAGACTGAAAACTAAGCCTACACTCCTCAAAGCTGTACTAAGCCTGGACAGAACAATTTCATTTTTAGTCTATTTCATCTTCCAAATCTTGCATAATTCTCTTTTAAAAGTTTCTGTGCTACCATAATGTTGTTTTTCACTGCACTTACATTTTTTAGAATACTGGAATAGACAAATACCAGTCAAATACCTTTGACAAATAACAAATACCTTGACACAGCTGCTAAGACCGTGGCCCCATTTTCCAGCCTAAGTTCGCATCTTTACTGTCTAGCTTTCACCATTAATTATTTTAGTGTAACTGTACTGTGGTATCTCTCTTCAGTTAACATGACAGCAGACTGTTAATTTGTTCAAAATGGCTCCAGCTGAATTTAGAGGGAAAAAGGTCTCTATAAAATGGGGCTCTTAATTAAAAGTATATTCTGCCACACATATTTTTTTCTTCATTTCTTTTACCTATCAAGTATGTCTTAGCCATAAGATCATAACTAGGTTTCTAAATCTATACTAGTAAGGAAATACGCTTTTCCATACAAACAAAAGCTATATACAGTAATTTTCCATTTATTCCTTGTACTTCAGAGTTCTGACATTTCCCCAGATCCTTTTCAGAATAACTGGTACGAGTTCCCTTAGCTAACTGGTGTTTTACCAATACTACAAAACACTTTAGAATGATGAGTCAGAGTAATGAGTTAAGAAATTGTTCATGCATGAATAATCTTGATCAATGATAAAGGAAATCCCATTAGAGAAGATAAATCTATCTTCTTCAAATAGCCTTGGAAAGGGATCTTCTAAGAACAGAAAAAGGTCTAGCACAGTTATGAAAAGTGATGCTCCCTCACCAGCCAGTCACGCCGCCCATCACAATCTGGGTAGCCACAGAATATTTTTCTACAATTGGTCCTGAATTCCGGCCAAACACACGATTCCACCAATGGTGACGCCGTGCATATTCTGTTAAATCCAACACTTCATAGGAATCATCGTCACTTTCATGTTCTTAAAAAGAAAAAAGAAAAAAGTGATTGTCAGTTATACAGTAAATTAACAATATATGTAAAAACCCCAAACATTAAGAGAACCATTTTTGGTGTTAACTAGCTAATCCAACGGTTTAAATTGCAGCATACAGGCTACCTATGGTCCGGCAGCTCACAGAACAAAGGATTTTGAGATTTTATGCCATAATCGGCAAGGTAAGGAAGAGAAGACTATAGGGAAGGTATCTCTATAAAATCCATGACTGGCACAGGAAAGGTGAACAGGAATCTCCTACCTGCTCAAGTACAGAAACCAAGCAGTATCAGATGAAACAAGAAGGTAGCTGGTTCGACACAAAAAAGGAAGTCTTCCTCTCCCTCCTTCACCCCCCATGCCCCGGAAGCCCCAGTTCACCTGTGGAACAGCTCGCTGCAGGATGCTGTAGATACCAAAAGCTGCAAAAGCTGATGTGGACTCCAAATAACAACAGAACAAAGTAAAGGGGGGGGGGGGGGAAGGGAGGGGGCACGGAGAGGAAATCCACCGAGGGCTGTCAGACACAAAGACAACAACCATAGCTAATGAGGTCCTGGGCTGAAAATCATTAAAAACATTCTGAGAAAGTATCACTACATGCTTACCCTGTTAAATCTTTCTTAGCTCATCCTGCAGCTGATGGCTTTTGGACACAGGATGCTGGGCTTTCATCTGACCTACTACAACTGCTTTTATGATCTTAAGCAATGTGAGACATGTCTAACTTAAGAGAAAGCACACACATCTCTTCTGCATAGACCAAAACTTTGAAAGATTGAGAACTTCTGGCCTAGCGTTTTCCTCAAAGGGCTAGATGTTAGCACATGCTAATAAGCCAAGAACAGACACTTCTGTTCCTTTTCCACAACAGATGAAATGGATGAAGCTGGGACTTCAATTAAGTTCCATACTTGCAGTACAATTCTGTCAATATTTTCAAAATAGGCCTCCTACAACTTCAAATTAGAGATCCTAAATACCACGTATACTCAAACATCAAAGGGAAGAGATGGTTAAATCTTTAGAAAAAAAACTTTTAAAAGCATATCATAGTTCTACAGACATACACACATGAATTAAAGTCCACTTCAGTTAAATATATTTAAGGTGAAATGTAAGTTCAGCAATGATGCTGGGACATTCCAAAGAGGACAAGAAGTTAAACGACTACCTAGAATTACAAAGGAAGACTGCAGATATAAACATTCTATTAAGAATGTCAACAACTTTTTTTAACTTACTACAACTATGGGTAAAAGGTTAGAGAATACAAGAAACACACATGTAGGTATGAATTTTTTCCCTTTATTGTCGTCTAAGTGTTCTTGAGTACTAAAACATAAATAGCAAGACCTATAACGCTGAAAAGTTGTTACTGAGTCTTCTTTCTTTCCAACTTTGAGGTATCAAGCGCAACTGTTTAACATCTTTAAATGGCGAAGAACATAAACATACGATCACAGACTGTTAGTGCCGTTAATTCTGCCCCTAAATTAATATTATTCAAATCAAAACTCACTCTTCACGCACATAAAACCGTGCCTGTGCAAAAAGGCGTTACACCTTAAACACACTTAAAGCTCAGTCGGTTACAAGATGCGAAGACAACGGAGGCGAGGGCAACCGCTCCTCGTTTCCCCAGCGCGCCCTGCAGGTTCAGCGCCAAGGCCCCGCCGACGCCAGAGCCCGGCACCTGCCACCTTCCGCCGCCGTGCTGCCGTGCGGATCTGCCGGCACTTCGGTTTCCAGGCAGCGTTCACCCGGGGCCTGCCGCTTCCCCCCCGCCCCCGAGGGACGTCGGCAGTTAAACCGCGGGACGCCACCGCGAAGCCCGGGAAGGGGCCGGGAGGGGGGCGCCGGGGCCGCCAGCAGCGGTGCCAGCCACCGCTTGAGCCCGCGCGGGGACCGGCCAACGGCGACGCGCGAGACCTGGCGCGCAGGCGCCCCGCCCCTCCCCCACCGGCCGCGCGGACGGGGGGGACGGACGGGGGAGGGGCAGAGCCCGGGCCATCCCTCCCCCGCCCTCGGACGCCGGCACCGGCGGGGGCACCGGGCTGCCCCCCCCGCCCCGAGAGGAAGGGCGGCCGCTACGCCTCCTCCCCTTTCCCGTAAGGGGACGGGACGGGACGGGACGCGTCGCTGCGGACGCGCCCGGGCCCACGGGGAGCCCACTGACCTGAGGCGGTGCGGGGCCTCCGCGCCGCCATGTTGGCTGGTGTTGACAGCGGAGCCGGGCCTGGGGCCGCCTCGCTCCGCCCCCAAACGGCCGCTCTGCGCTGCCGACGGCGGCGCCGCTCTATGCCCTCCCCCAGCCGCGGCGCCGCCCCCTCTGCCGCCGCGGGGCCACAGCGCGCATGCGCCCGCCACCCTCCCCTTCCCTCCCCCAGCGGGGAGCGGCTGGGGACTGTCCCCGAGGCGGCGCGTGACACCTCGGGCCGCGCGCCTCCCCCGGCGCCACGGAGGATTGTGGGGGCTGTAGTTCCCCGGAGGCCCGCCGCCGTCCGTCACCGCGGGGCCGGCGCTGCGCGGCTGGGTTTCTCCGCGGTCAGCGCCTCAGCCGGGCGGGCCGTCCCCGTGCCCTTCAGGCTGCAGGGCCGAGGCGCGGCTCTCCCGCTGGGTCGCTGAGGTGGTGGGCCGGCGAGTCGGCAGCTTGGGGCTTCTTGCCTGTACGGTGGGAGACTTCTTCAGCCTTGGTGATTGTGTAAGGCCCTCAAAAAGTCTCAGAATAACTCTGAAGTAAAGGGTGGTCATCGCTGGGCGACGGGCCACAGGTAGCTGTGGCGCACCGCGCACAGCGGGCACGTTTGAAACCACGCGTCTTGTTGCCACGAGCATTAGGTGTCCCATAAAAATTAATAACCAGAAAAGAAAACAAAATGCAAGGCCCCTCAAAGAACAAAGGTTAAAGTCAATGTGAGCTGGGAAACATTAAAAAAAAAGTGAAATTTGGAATTGCTTGACCCCGGTTTACTCCCTCCAATGCAAAGGTGGGTGCTGTTGGGGTTGCTTTGGTGGGCTAAAAGCCACACAGTTTTATTTCACTGCATTTATTTTGGTTTTATTGTGTGCAGCTCCGCACAACCTTTATAGCCATAGTGTGGAGTTGACACAGCTGACACAGTAAGTACAGCTTCATGAACGTTGTGGCAATATGAACATCAAGAAAGTGAGATAGTTCAGTTATTATAAATAATAAAATGGGAAATGGATTATTTAAAAATGTTTACAGTCTCTCTTTTGGACTCTCATGCTGCCAATACACAAGACAGGCAATTATAATGAGAAAAAAACCACTTTTTTCCATGTTGTAAAGCTATTTTTATAGAGTGAGAAGTATCTTGCAACATGCAAACTAAGCATTTACGTTTCTAATTAACCCCTTAATTACCCCAGCCTTAACAGACATGCAAAAAAAAAGAGAAGCATATGTTCTCTGTGAAGGTACTTCTTAAATCAGTTCTGAGATTGAAGTCAGCCTATAAAATTTGAAGTTAGTGTATAAAATAGTGGCTTGCTTATTAACTAATTTTTATTACAAACATTTGCCATCACGATAATCAGGCAATAGCGTGCCAGACAGAACTAGGCAATATATTGTTTTCCTTAAGATTTTCAATAAATCTCCTTCTGTGCGGAACACAAATTTGTCTCTTACAATTTGTTTTGACAAACACCTAACATCTTTGGACTTTTCATGTTTAAGCATCTCTTTTTTTTTTTTTTGGTATTCATTTCCCAATCAGGAACAAAAAGCTTGCTGACTTTTATTGCTAAATGAATTACAATATTTTTTCTAACACTAGCAGTTTGTAAAAAAAAAGGAGTTTGGAGTGTGTTACGCAGTCCTTATAATTAACAGTGGAAGGCAGCACGCTAACAAAACTAAAACCGCTGCTTTCCTGGCTTCCTTCACGTTGCCAAGATGGCACAAAAGGCAACCCAGCTAACTCATCCACGGTATCTCTAGAAAAGGTTCCCGTTATCTAGGTATTTTGGGTCTTCCTGATTGTTGTCAGTCTGGGTTTATACCTGAGCGTATGCACGCACGAGATTGGTTGCTGTAGCAGATGATCTCCTGGCTAGGAGAAGAGGGAAGGTGCTTCGACTAACGCAGAGACCTGTTGGCTGTTTTCAGTTTCACCACTGTTGATGCTGTTGCAAACCCTACAGCAGTTTGTATGGCTGGCTTTCACCTCTATTTCTATCTCTCGGGGAGATCCCAGAGGATAATTTTTTACTACTGCTTACTCTTCCGGCTGAGCGCATCCCTGTGGAGCTCCTGCAACCTTTCGCTTCTCTTGTTCATTGTGTAGACGAGACTGTAGGAGAGATAATAGAGAGAAAGGATTTTCAGGATGGTCATTATAGCCACCTTGTTTCGTATCATCTCAGTCAGTGCTTTGACATTTCTTATCCCATGCCTGACAGAGACAGTCTTAAACCTGTGCAAGATTTCCAAGTCAGGTGCCAATAAGGTAAGGGAGGCGACTAGAAAGTTGTGCTTGGATTGTATGAGCCTGCTGGCTGAGATATTTTTTCTGCTTTCTGTTGCTCAAATTCTTAATATTTGGTTTCACTATTTTTAACTGATCATGCACCAGTGCTTCGCAGATTACTTTCCTTGTGTCTGTACAAACAATTATATTCATTTCCCTTCAGAATGGAGAGATTTATATGATCAATACTTTTCAAATGTTAATGTTAGAAACTACATTATATTCTACATGCAACTTCTGTTTGCATTAACTTGGAGACTGAAACTAGGAAGTGGTGGCGTGCTTGTTGAATGGAGTTTGTCTTAAATACTTGGGTGTGCATTGACAAAATGCTGGATATTGAATTTGGTCTGAAGTTTTTAAGTGTTGTCTTCTGACATCTGTTAGGCTGTGTCTGCCTCTCACATGCAATTAGCAGTCCAACTACTACTCCAAATGTAATGCCACTGTCTTGAGGTCCCTCTGATCTTGGGGCTCACTCTCCTCATTGGCACAAATGGCTATGTCTGCACCCTTCTCTCGGCCATGCCCCACGGTGCTGTACGCTCAGGATACCCACACATCTCGTCAAGTGCATTCACACTACACGTCACCCAGTCCACAAGCCTTTTTGCAGCACTTTTGGCAAGGCCATCCTTGCACTTGTTTTGGATCCCACCTGAGCGTACCAGACAACTACACTAGGCAGCCCTGCCTCCTTTTGCACCGCTCTTGCCGAGTCAGGGCAGTGTGACAAGCTGAAAGGAAGAAGTTTGGGAAAGAGCCAGAGAAAGACCTTTCAGCAGGTTGCGGGACTCTGGTATCTCTCTTCTGGGATCAGGATGCACCCACTTCCTCACACGAGACATTTCCCAATGGGGTACCAGTTGTGTAGGGTGCAGTAGGTCTCTGGCAACCACAGCCATGGTGGGTAGTTCAGCCAGGTCCTCAGCTGCTCCTGGGTGGCTGCTGAGCTTGCCTGATGGCTGCATGGGGTCTGCGGTCACTGCCTGTGGGATTGGCTTCATGCCAGCACAGAAAACGCTATCAGGATTGCTCTTGCTTCAGAAAACAAAAAGCAGAGGAGAGCCCTCTAACCTTCAAACACCTGCGTGTCTTCAATCCTAGCAGCTCCTTTGTGCTGCTCACCAGACTTCCAAGCTGGGACACACACGCTTGAAGTTTTAGCTCTATTGCGTGATTAATTATAAAACCTAAAGGCAACACACACTGCAGGCCATCTTCGCTAGGCCATATATGTGAATGAAACTTAGATTCTCAGCAGATTTAACCTAGTAAATACAGTTTGAATAACCTGGCAATAAACATATTGGAAGGAGTGGATGATTCCTTTTCAAAAACCAGACTGGACATGCTGTCACTCAAAGCTCAATAGGCCGGCAAATGGCAGAGAAATGTATTTTCAGATATGGGAAGGGATTTGGGTTCTCAGTCCATCGAGATCCTGGGCAGGGGCTGTTGTGGGCAGGCAGCAGACTCTGATTCTTGGAGGTTATGACCCTTCTGCAACAGCTGCCAGATTGGTTTTGGAGCAGGAGTGAAAGCTTGCACCAGGAGTTATCCCAGCTCTTTCTTGCTTGCCTGGCAGAGAGGGGCCATAATCCGAATTCTGATGCACTAGGAAGATGTTAAAATGAAGATCCTCCTCCCTGTAGTTATTATGCTAAGAGATACATATCCTTCTGTTTTGTGCCGTGTCCAGATGAGACTTTTGATGGTTTGCTTGTATTGGTTGTCTTCAACCTTCTCTTGTTGCTTTTCTTAACTTTGTAAAATGTTATTTAGTTAATGAGAATTTTTTTCTGTTTTGTGATCATCATATGAATTCTGCTTTTTCATTTTGTAGTCCTCTAATCCTATAACAATCTCTTTAATCTTAATTTGTTTATCCTAATGAAATTTCAATTAGAAATTCCCACCACAATCCATGTATGAGGAGAGGAGGAAAGGGTGGAGAAAGGGATGTCTGTTGTCTAGATTAACTAACAGGAATTTAAATTGTCCTTTGCTGAAGGATTAAACTAATAGGTACAAAAAGAAAAATCTTAAGTTCAGTGTGCTGTCAGAGGTTTTTAAACAGGCAAGAACCAAAGGCATCTCCAAAGCAAGATGCACTGGATCCATAGCACCTGCATTTTAATTATTAAACAAAAACGATGGTTAGTGTCAGGTAAGGCTGCAGCAGGATACATTCCCATGACCCTAACCTGGAAAAGTAACGAAATAAGAATAAAAAGTGAAGGGGGAAGACTGATCTTCCATTTCATTTTATTTACAACATTGTTAATAATGTAAGCTGATTATCTGTTAATCTTTTGATCTCACCTCTGATCTGTTACTAGACTTGGACTGCAACATAGAGCTTTGACCATGACTTCATGCCATTGTATAAACCCCATCAATGCATTTGGACGGTCTGTATGCAATGCATGTGGCAAATGCCAAGATCGTGGTGACAGGGGAGCTAGGCTTTGCGGTAGAGCGTGCGTCCGGTGAAGTTGAGCTCATTATTGCTTTAGGATCTCTCCAGGAAGTAGCTAGTACTTAAGTGGTGGGAGCAGACTGCAGAAGGAGATGACTACTGTGACTCATGAAGGTTAATCTTGCACAGTCAAAATGCTTAATAAAGACTGGAGTGTTAAGCTAAATTTGAGGCTTCTTGTGATTACCTAGGCAAATAGAGAGTGGGGAGGGGAACTGAGAGTCTTAGAAAAGCAGAAAGTCTTTCACGGCACTGGAAGGTTGTCTTTAATGTGATACAGGTCTCAATGAGTTGCAGTTCCTGTCATATTCTTGTTAAAAACTTTCCTCATGTATATGCAAAGTGATTTTTTTTTTTAAAGAGTTCTGCAACGTTTGTGTTCTTAATTTTTTAGTTTTGTTATAAGTAAAAAAACATAAGGTTTTTAACTTTCTGGAGGTAACCTTTTGTCTACTGTATATCCATATTATGAAATTTCAGAAAAGGGTACTGACTGTAGTACTGTATTATTTTAGAGAAATTATTTAAACAGCTCTTAGCCCTGATCATGAATATAGTGATATATTTTATTTTTAAGTTGTCCTTCAGAGACAAATATCTGATTCCTTTGTTATATCTTGTAGGTATTCAGGAGTTCCCTGTTACTGTCACTCAAGTACTCGGACAAACCAGTGGAGAGAGTGAGAACACGGTCTGACAGAGGACCTGCTGGCAGTCTGTCTCGCAAAGAAGATGTAAGGATTTACTTGGTTAGAGAAGCTATGATGATGAATCAATCACACATACCACTTCCACAGTTAACAGATGTTCCTATTAAGTTCCGTAGTGTAAGTGCACAAAAACAATTAAGAGAAAAACAAAACTCTTTTGCATAGCTTTTTACAAAACTAACAGTAACAGGATAATAACTGGGCAGGGCAGATTTAGAAACAATCCACACTGAAAAAGTTGAGGACCCTCTAGAAACGCCATCTGAGTGGCAAAGAGCCCAAAGACTTTCAGACTTTTCTGTTCATGAAGCCCTGCACCAAGAAAAGGTTCAAAATAGTAAACTGAAGGGAAGTGTGGTAATAGTGTTTTTCATTTTCTTGCAAGAAATGAAAAACAATACAGAACTGTAATGAGTAAGCACTAGACGGTACACAAAGACAAAAGATAATTAATGTGAGTCATCACTGCTGGCAAGGAAAAACCTTCAATCAGATACTGCTCTGCCAGTCATAGGTAACATTCACTGAAACACCTGGCTGCTCTCAGCTCACCTCACACTTATGAAGAGTCCTCCTAAAGCTTCTTCAGCACTTCCTATTTTTGGCTGAAATAAAACTAAATACATTTACCCCAGATAACTGAAAACATGCACATGGCCAACACAGTCAAACATGAGACTCCCAGAGTACAGGACTGCCGCCAACTGCCCCATTCCTTGTGGCTGTATCCTCTTCCTAATGCAGATCTCAAAATAACATTTCTCTGCCCAAAGGACTAGCTTACTTCAACGGCCCTGAGATTAGGTGAACTGGATTTGTTTTTCAAGGGTAATTTTCCTGCAAAGATTGAGGCCCCTGGCAACTGGGGACACAGGCTGACAAATTAGAGAGGCATTCCTTATTGCACTCATACAGAGTAACGGTATTTTGTCACCAAGACTTTTCCTAACTTCACAATGGCAATGTAAAATAAAATTTAAAAAATTTCTTTATAACAAAGATTAAGTCTTGAGAAATTCCCCGAAGGATCAGACTGTCATTTAGTTACCTTTCAAAGCTCAATAATAATAAAGTAGACTATATCATAGCATTGTTTCCAGTAGCACTGTTAATTTTTCCAGTTTTTAAATACTCAAACCTTGATCTCTGATAAAATAGTAAGTTTGACAAAAATTGAAGGCAGACATTGCCTCAGATAAAACTGTTCAAAGACAGATAATGTTCACCTTTTCCACCTGATTTTCATTAATATTTGTTTCGGTGGAAGTATTCCACCCACGGTGACTCATCACCACTGATCATCTTCAGCACTTACGGTATCTCCAAGGACTCAACAATGATTTTTGCAGAGTGAGAGCTACGCCCTGCTAAAGAAGACCAAGCACTTCTATGCAGAGCTTTCAGCACATGGCAGGACAGAGGCAGTGCCGTCTGCTGAAGCTATTTGGGACATAATTCTGAGCTAAACTTCTGTAGCAGGAGCAATCCTGAGTTTGATTGAACCTGAAAATGGCATGGGTAGGGATTAGAGGAGGAAACCTAGTTTCTCTTCCTGTCACTAACTTATTGCATTGACAATGAGCAAGGCACTCTGGCTCTATCTACACAAGTTTTGGTTGCCATGTATTTCCTGGTGCTGACACCATCTGCCCAGTCCTACAGGCTGCAGCAACAGAGAGCGTGGTAGCAAGGACTCCAGTTCAGCCGTCAGTGTTTTTATGCTGTTCTCATTCAGTCTCGTCTAAAGTTACTCAGAGGAGGATGACAAGTGTGAGAGATTTGCTTGGTCCACTTTCCAACTGGAATCAAAACTAGCATGTAGAGTTTTCTAGTCTATTCTTCTATTCACAAAACACATACTTGCTTGGAAGAGAGCAAGCAAGAGCAACAGACCTACCTGCAGGCAGGATCGCTTCTTGGAGGAATCTGCTTATGTTCATTTTTAAAATTCTGTTTCATCCTGAGGGCTGTCTCTTGGTATTTGTCAGATGGCAAACCCCATTTTGAATGTGGAGCTCGTTTGCTCCCTTTTTCTTGTACACCAAGGTTTGGCTGAAGTTTTCGCAGGGAGTTGTGTGGAAGCTGCACTGGCGGCTGCTGGCAGCCAAGTTGTTTCTCAGTGCTCAGCTCCAGGACGCTGTATGTGTGCTGCACGGATATAGGTCATGCAGGAGGACTGATCTGTACGTTGCCTGGCAGAGGAAGAGGTTATGGAGGAGCAGCTGTTGCGCACAGTCTCCAGCATATGCATAAAAAGATGCAGTAAGCAGAGAGACAGACGTCGTGATCCAAAGAAGGGGAGTCCTCACAGGCTCTGGAAAAACCTGACTAGTACCTAAAAGGTGCCCCAAAGGGGTGACAAAATTGAAGCTATGAAAAGGTATAGGCCTTCTGTATGTGTGTGTGCATGTACATTTCTATATATGACATGAGGTAAGATCAGGAGTGACTTACAGTTTGAAACCTTTCTGTGTCCATTTACCTCAACTTCCACATTTCTAAAGACGTGGATGCTTTCAGGACTGCCCCAAGACCAGGCTCCTAGAAAGCGTGGATGCTTTGTTGCCAGGGTATTTTCTGTACTAGCGTTAAGCTCCAGAGGCCTAGACACATGTGCTTTGAGACTCCGCTTCTCTAAAGTGATACTAACTCGTCAGTATGCACCACAGAGCTACGCGAAGCTGGCTGGAGCCACAGAAAGGTGACAGGGGTCCGTGAATCGCAAAACAGTTAACACCACGCAGCAGCATCTACCAGAGGGAACTACAGCAGGGATGCACATCACCCACCAGCTTTTGTTCAGCTGGGACCTCACCCTGGAGTTACCAGGAAGGTGGTGAAACCAGGGAGGATGTTCGGATAATGATCACTAGTGTAGACATACTTTATCTCTTTCTTGCTTACTCATGACGTATCACCAAAGTTAAAAAGTAAACTAGTGAGTGGATCATAAAGCTGGGCATCAGCAGCTCTATATTTTTGAAATACAACTTTGCAGCATATTACCTATAAACTTTGCTTTACAGTGTTTGGTGGTATTTATGTTTTTGTTTATTTGTATTTTGCATATGTTGTGTGTATTCTATGTCCCATAGGCAGTTCCTGAATTCAATTTAGATTTTTTCTTTTTTTCTGATTGATCAGGACCAGTAAGTAATCTTCAGAAAATTTGTTTGTTCTGTTTGTTCCTGTCTTGTCCTAAATGTGTTTGATGAGTGGGTGATTTGTTTGTGCTGTCATTACGAAAACCATATGTTGATGTGGTCTTATGGAGGAGTGTTTTTATTATTTTAAGAGTTCAACTAAGGATGTTTCCAAAGGAGTCGTAATTGCTCTTCTAAGTACAAAGGCTGAACAATGACTGGCTTACAAATAATGCCAAAAATCTGTTCAGCTCAGTCTAATTATTTCAAAGACTAAAATCTGTTTCTCAGAAATGTCTTCCTTCCACAGTCTGAACTTTTTAACATACTAAGAAAGTTACGTTTTCTCAAGTTCTCTATGGATTTATAGTCCAAGTGCCTGGAACAAGGGGAAGGATCCACTTTTTCACGTATATGTCAATGTATGCAAAAACCTTAAGGCTGCTCCTGTCTTCCTGTGAAATGCATTGTGCCACAGCATAAGCGAGGATGGATCCTACAAGGACTTTTGAACATAGGTAGGTTTCCTGAGTGAACAGGCTGAGGAAAGTGTCACTGCCGACATGGCTGAATCGCCTAGAGGGGTGTGCAGGAACCAGATCAGTGCCGAGTTTTGTGTAGGATACTTGTGACCTCCATGAATAAAGGAACCAGCACACTTCAAAACAGATGAGGATTTTCATTTGTGGGCCATTTGGCTCCTATCCGTTAGGAGAATAGGACCAAACTCCTGGCTGCTAACCCAGTGAAACACCTAGTTTACAACATTTGTTGAAAAAGGTTGGCTACAAGCCAACATCTAGTGCTTTTTGTCTGCTGAGACGAGCTGAGTGTAAGACCCCATGCAGACTACCGGTGCTGGGGGGTTTGGTTGTCCTTTCCATGGCCATGGTCAAAACTGGAGGGAATTTCCTGCTGGGGGGCTGGCAGCTGTACTGATGCTGTCTGGTCAGTATTCCTGGAAATACCTTGTGAATACTCCTGGCATCACAAGTGAGCAAGAGACAACTGCTGAAGGCTAGGTTTTGACATAGATGGTATCAATTTACTCCATAAAAATGAAAGACCCGCTGACATCTGGGGGACTACATGGAATATAAGGAATGCGCGATGAGTGTAATGGTGGTAAAATTGGTCCCTAAATTGGCTGGTCTCTAAGGGACTGAATACTACTGGCAAAAGGAGAATCACTGAAAGTGCCTCAGTGCTCAGTAAAAGCTGCTAAAGAGGGAAGTGTATGGTAGAGATTCAACTATATATTTTATATACAAAATATTAGATAGGGACTATTATTCAGTGCTGCAGAAGTAAAGAAAATGAAAAGAGGAGAATAGCTGTGTAGCTGGCCAAGACCTTGAAAAGGACAGACTTTTCAGAATAATTTTGAGAAAAACAATTTCAAACCTCCCTGCTGTAAAGCCTCCTACACAGCCCTTGCAGAGAGCCTTTTAGAGGAGAACTTTAAACAAAGGAGTGCAATAGCATGGCAACATTTTTGTAAGCAGCAATATGGCAAATAAATGCTAGACATTTATAGGTGCATGTCAGCCAAAATAAGTTACTGATGAAGCTGCTTTGTTGTGGGTTGCATTAAGAAATGAACAGGGGGGGAAAAGCAGAAAATACTAATTCTAAAGTGAGACATGTCATACTAAGTGTCATACTAATGCACTTTGAAAACATATGTATATATATAATTTGAATGTTATATAAACCATGCATATATTGTATAAATGTCATTAGGTTATAAATATTACCTGAAATAAATGTACATGCATTTCTATTTTGTGTCTGTCAGTGTATATAAAAATATACATAATGTAAAATCTATATTATTAGATTATTGGTGAAATTAACTGTTTATTTTTCACCATAATCCAGCAAGATTATAGAGGAAGTTGTCCCGGTGGTCAAAGCCACAGCCTGGGACTTGAGTTCAGGTGCTATCTCAGACCTCCTACATCATGTTAGGTGGGGGTCTCTATGCCTTAGCTGCAACATATCTCACAAAGAATTTACGAGGATAAATAATTTAAAGAATGAAAAACTCAAATCCATAGTGATTAGGGCTAGCTAGATACCTTAGATGAACCAAATAACGATGGGTAATTTTTTCTGAAGGATGCCTTTGTGGGAATTCCTGCTCCATGTTTCCTGGCCTGCAGAAATACCTTTTGCTGATTGTTGACTTTTGGGATATCATGTGATCGTAGCATGGGGTTTGAAAGGCAGTGTGAATGAAGAACTCTGTTATGGTTGTTGACTGAGGAATGGGAAGTTGTATTCCCAGCTTTGCATTGGTTTTGATCCAGGTTCATTATGGTAAAGTGTAACAGACTTAAAAAATGAGTCAGGCCATGTTGGGGTGTTCTCACACCGCCACCGCAGGGCACTGCAGACGTCTGGCTGGAAACCTCCGTCTCCAGAGGACCAAAGCTGCAGGTCTCCGTGCTCCCAGGAAGACGAGTTGGGGAACCTGGGACACAGCCTTGCAAGGCTGTGCTTCCAGCAGGGAAGCCAGCCTACGGGGTGCCTGCCCCCCAGAGCAGCTGCTTGCTCCCGACCCTGTGCTGGAGCTTCCCGCCCCTTCCTCATAGAGGCACTGCAGCTTGCATTGCTGCGCAGCCAGCGGGTCACAGAAGGGATGGGAGCTGAAAGCCATTCTACCCCAAAAAGGGGTTTAGGGCAGGGAAACGCATCAAGAAAAGACAGCAGTTTCTCTCCTTTTTTTCACCAGGCGTATCTTATAGCCCTTCCTTGCTTGGCTTGGTACGGTACACTTACATGCCAGCTCCAGTTGCCCAAAAGACTGAGAGTGACTATAATGTTGTTCATATTTGTTAATCAACCTACAGAACAGAAACCTCTCCCTTAGTTGGCTGTGTCATAGCAAAAAGACAAGCAACTTAAAAAAAAAAAAGGCAATGTTGAGCTAGCTTGTTGCAGGATATTTTCTTGCTGAATATTCCCACTGTTTCATTTTGGGTTGTACTAGCCAGAACAGCCAACTGGAGACACTGCTGAGCGTTGTTAGACTAAAGCAGTGGATCCCTCCTTTGTGAAAATGAAGTTTTGTTTGCTGTAGACTATGTTTCTAGCATGATCAGCGGGAAAGCAAGTATTGTAGTGGCTTTGGTATAACGCTATCCCTATGTCTGCTATGTGGCACCGCGTAGCACGCAAAAATGGGCACCTGCCCATTACTGGTGGAAGCCAGCAGGGTGAACAGGATGGTGGCTGCCCCAAAGCTGAACTACAGCTAAACCCTAGGGCAAATTTCTGGTTTAACTCCTAGACAGAAACCCACCCACTAGTTTTCTTTGGGAAGAACAAGAATTCAAATATTAGTTTGGCCTGAAAATTGTTCTGGCTACTCTGAAGGCAAAGGGAAGGTGATTCTGCAAAGCCACAAGAAGAAAGTATTTTAATTCACAAATAATCTCCCTGATTTAAAATGTTAATTTTTATTTAACATTTTCCTTACTCCAAAATCACATTGGGTTTCAGTTACATTTCCTTTAAAACCAGAAAGTGATCATACTGAAATGCAATAAAAGGAACTAAAAATACATTATTTTTTTTCTTCCTTGTGCCATTCCCTGCCTCCCCAAGTGTTAGGGGAGCAGAACTGGATGCTACTGTTGCATGAATTTGGGGGCAGGAGCAAATGGTGCAAGATGCCATCAGGGAATCAGTATATTTAGCACAGAAGGGGTATTTCAGAAGAACTTCTTAGCTAGAGCTACATGCAGATGGGTTGTGGCTCTGGTGGAATAGCTGGCAGGTGCTTCTGTGTTTAACTGAGCTAACCGAACAAGGAGCAGATAAAGCCCTCTAACTGTGCTTGCTCTATGCAGTTACATACCTTGCACCAGATGGATTAAAAAACCCTGAAATGCACAGGATAACAAAGGGAAAGGAAAAAGCGTACATATAGTCAGTGGTAGAGAGAAGGCAGCAGCTGCTCAGGGTTCCTTGGGTGAAGCAGGGTTGGGACCTGCCAAGAGACTAAGCGATGGTTTCACAACCTATTTGTCAAGAAGGATAATTCTGAGGTAATCCATATCTGAGATGCTGCCTTCATGCCACTAGCAAGAAGATAATATCCCTCTGTCCCTATAGTGTCTGTTTTGAAAGAGAGAAAAGCAAGTTTCTCTTTATCTCGGGAACAGAAGAAATGCCGTTATCGTACATAGAGGCAGAAGCGTACGTAAGACTTAAAAGGTCAGCTGGTATTCTGATGCTAAATGTTCCTACAGCTCACACTGTCGCTTTCACATGTGCAACGCAGATATGAAATACCGCCAAATTGTTCTGTTAGCACTTGCCCATTCTTTGCAAAGTTTTATGTGGCTACAGATTATGCAGAACAGAGGAGATATGGGCCTGCTCCTAGCAGGATTCATTCATTGCCCTGTTAATGGATTTTTATTAGTTTGTAATGAAATACGAGGAATTAATCACAGCTCAATTACACTTATAAATACATTGCTGTATTTTAACATGTGCGTGCATGTTTGTCTGTTTTTAATTATCCAGCAAATGCAAAGTTAGGATCCTAAGATCAAAGAATTCAAATTTGTCCCTCAGTGAACAATGTCGCTGCCTCGCCACACAAAGCCAGGCTGGGAATGAGCATAAAGAAGCAGGGAACAGGGGACTTCCCCAGTTGGCAAGCAGGAGGCCTGGCAGATCCAAGAGGTCAGAAAACCTGATGAAAAAATGATCCCCATTCTCCCTCCTTGTTTTTTACTCCCACGTCTCCCTTTCTCAGCCTGAAATTCACTGTGCTTGTTTCAAGTGAGTGCCCGCCTTGACCACTCCGTCATACTTTTGGGGTGGGGTAGGTGATCCCGTGCTTCATCCTCGCCAGCCGGGGAGCGTGCTTTGGGTTCAGGCATCTCCCTGTCCTCTCAGCTGGCTCAGATTTATCCCAGGGTTCTCTTTTTTTTATCTGCATCAGTAATACGGGCTAGCCCAGTTTACTTTTGGCCTTGCCTGCTGCAAATGTCAAGTGAGGATAAAATTAAACTGTGAGTAGACAAAACATAAGGATTTCTACAGTGAAATATGATACATATTAAAATCAACTCATTCATTAGCACTCACATTGTGAACCTATTAAATGCCCTTAGTTAACAGATAGAGTTCCTAGTTTAATGTCTAGTGCTGCAAACAGCTGCTTTCTGTTTACAAAATAAATGGCATCTTCCACAGAATAAAGAAAAAATTAGATACAAATTTTTATTTCTTTCCAACAAAGTTGGTAGAAAAGTCCTTTGGTACCTTACACATAACAGCAGTGACACAGTCTGCTCTGAGTAACTGTATTCGCTAAAGGGCAGTCTTGTACAAACACTGTTTAACATATAGTATCTTTTCACTTCTGCATATTAAATATGCTGACATCAAAAGAATTTGAATAGCATTTCATAAAATCTCTTTAAATTCTTAACTGAGATTCCTGTGCAGTGCTGAGGTCTGTATCTAGCGCTAGACTGTGCTGAAAGTTGCTCAAGCAATAATAATATTGAAATAAGGAATGGAAGCACATCATTGAACTTCAGAGAGAAACCAAGGGTCATCATTTCACACGCGGGATCCTGTGGATGTAGGTAAAACACATAAGCATTCCAGGCAGGGGACTGCTCAAAGCAGGTGGCAGACATGGACAACCTGCAGTCTGTTCAAACTGTGCTCACCGTAGCTATGTAAATAAAGGCCTGTCGTGGAGAAACTGAAGGGTGTTAATCTCAGTTGATCTGAAGGTACCTCCAGCGGCCTGAGATGGCTCTTAAGTCCTCTCTTCTCTCTTTGACCATTTGAGATATCCAGAGCATTTTGAGAGACTCCGAACACACACAAAACCTACACAGGTCTGTGAGGTCTTGTCTAGCCCTTTTCTCCAACACAAATCATTGTACCTGCTCACGTTTCTGTCTCCCAGACGTCTCTACCCTCTCCTTTACCCACAAGTCCCAAGACCCACTTTTTGAGGGACCTCTAGGATTCTCTCTCTACTGAGTTGCCCTCCCTTCTGGGTCTAGCAGCCTGGTGCGCCTCTTCCCCCTTCGATGGGTGATATGCATTCAGTCCTGCTCCCCCTCCTCGCTCCCAAATTTGCACAGCTCCCCAAGGCACAGGCCTGCACGCGCGCCCGCCTTTGGCAGAGGCTCTCCTGGCCAGCTGCGACCATCGCTCAGCAGTCCCTCCCTTCCCATTACTGGTTTTAAATACAGATGTACGTACCAACAAAGGGGGATTTTGAAAACAAATTGCTTCTAATTTACACTGAACAAACTTAAAGAAGTATTTCGTGTGGCCCCACAGGTGGCTACCTAACGAAGGACCGCCCGGTCGGGTGCGGTGCTCTGTCCCAGTGGTTGCCTGTGAGCACGGCCATGTAGAGCTGCTTGGGAAATAAAAGTGCAGGACCCTACTGCCGGCTGCTGCCAGCAGGCCAAAACACCTTCTGGCCTGGTTTCGAACTGACATTTAGAACTACTCAGCCATAAAGAGAAACACGATGAATTCTTTAAAAAAGTAGTAAAATTAAAAAGCTAAATTGCTGCTGCTCTTCAGGTGAAAAAAATTAAAACAGGCAGCAAAGCGCAGTAGAGGAGCAAGAAAGGGGATGTAGCGGGAACGTGATGTGATCCAGGGAGGCAAGTGCATTCAAGGGCTTCAGCTGGGCACCCCCGAAAGGTGCGTGCTGGAGGGTGACTCGTCCGTTATGCAAACTGGCACCACGTAAGTCAGGAGAGAGGCAAAAAGCTGTAAAAAAACCCTGCGCTGAGCTGGAAGGCTTCTGCAGTTTCTTATTCATTATTATAAAAGATAGGTTGTTGTTTTTCTAAATATAGAAAAACATCCTGTAGAAATTACTACAAAGCACTCTCGATTACTTGGTATAAAGAAGGGCAAATTATGTTCCACTTTTTATTGCAAATGCTATTTACTGCGTCATAGCCTGCACTAGTTTTCATAGTTACACAATACATTACTGTTACATCAAGTCAATAGGACTTCGGAAGTGTAAATGAGGAAAGACCTCAATCACAGTGACAAATTAAATGACCCTGGGCAATTATTGTGAAATCAGAAAAAGCATATTTATACCACACATAAAATTGAGCTAGTCTATATTTTATGCTGATAGTCAAAGAAAGTAAGTGCACACAGATCCTTTAGAAGACAGGGTAATAATTACTGATTACACTGTAGTTAGGCTGTTTAAGTCTAAAGTATTAAGTACAATTCTGCAAGGTCTTAAGCCATGTTTTATAGCAGCTTTTGATTGATGTTGCTAGTGTAAAACATTGTGGTTTCTAAGTTACCAAACACCACATTTTTTTTCTATGTTAACTTCCATTTATTTTTATTTGGAAAAGAAACGTATTTTTCAGCACTGTGGGCATTATATCAATTTCTCTCATACTGATCCTAGAGTAACCTCTACACTAATGGCATCTGAATTAAGAACAACAGAGCAAAAGATTTTTCACTCACAACCTCCCAGCAGACAAATAGATCAATAATCCAGAATTATTTGGCTCTTTCATAATTCCCCATATAAAAAACCTACTTTATGCTTGATGTAAGAATAAGATGACTAATCCTGGCTGTTGTGGAAAGCAGCTGTTTGCTAAACCCATCTTCAACTTACTGCAAATGAAAATGTCATCTGTAAAGGTCTGTGATTTTTTAGGACAATTCATCACAGTGATTAGGCATCTCCTGAAGCAAGACGTTATCGACTCCTGGTTTGGAAGAGTTAATTCACTCTGCTGCAAACTGGTGTGAAATGGAGGAAGGGAAAGGAAGTTTTAGCTTTGATATGAAAAATGAGCAGAATGAAACTGAGAGAGACATCAAAAGGGAGCTTTTTATAGAAAACACGCTATAAAGCTGAAATTCTGCTCCCGTCTCCCTATTCACTCCCAGCACTCTGGTCAGCAGAAATACTAACCGATGACCGGTTCTGTGTGCTTCTCGGTCCCTTCTTACAACAGGTAACCTCCAACTCAGCTACACACCTCCACAGCATCAAAACTATGTAAAATGTTACTACTGACCCCTTCTATCTGCTTTCCTTCCAGTGAATCCTCAACACACATCTTCATACAAAGGTATAGCTATATCCCATAGACCCTGAATTAATAAACAGAATGCAGTTTTGATTGGGACAATGCCTAATTAAAAGTGCTGCCACTTCTTTCTGTAGGTAAAGGGGTTGGCTCAGCCTCCAGAAATTTTTTTCCAGCAGATCTGTATTTCCAGGGATTGAAAATCTTGTAGTCAGTCTCTCCATATGTACAGCCTTTAAACTGAACTGAAATAGATGGCAGAACTGAAAAAAATAAGACTGACACAGTAAATCACAATGATTTATGAACATTTAGGAATATGGGAAAATTTACTCTTTCCCATTTATTTAAAAATAAATACATTACTTATTTATAGTCTTCATTCTCATGCAGCATAGAATACTTGGGGATTGTCTTGCCAAATTGAAGTAATTGGATTTTACCAATTATAGGGTCAAATTCTGGTATCCCTTGCTTGCATGTATATGTAGTTTTAATTTCCTGGATGCAGTACAGATTATAGATATTAAAACCCTATTTTATTAGTCATCCTAATACATCCAACCAATACAGAATTAATCACAGATTTTTCCATGTCTTTTCCTATCTAGTTTTAAATGTTCAGAGCAAAGACGTATGCTGCCATGTAGACCTCAGTAACTGAATGTTTGCTAATAATTAGCCTGAATCTTGTATTTTTAAATTTCATCTACTTTCTTTTGTTTTATTTAATGATTTGCACTCTAGTTCCCTTCTTGATGCTGTAGGGCTTCCTCAGTTTATATATTTAAATCATGTATAAATCCTGAATATTTAAACCTGTTTTAGAAGAACACACAAGCATCTGGCAAATTTTGGGAATGGGATAACCAGGAAGCACAATAAACATGGTCAATATTGCTTTTTTTGCTGAGAATTTTAGTCTCTGAAACTGTAAACACATAACATCAAACCTTGGGATCCAAACCTTAGGGAGCTTACTAACCACTCCACTCTCCCCTCCTTGAGAGACTGGTAATTAGGATTATTAGTAACAGTTTCATCTGTTTGGTTTTTTTTACATCTTACTGGTTAAATCATAACTTTTAATCTCCCTGTCAGTTTTCTATTCTTTTGTAAATCCCCTAGTTATTTTTCTGCTATAAGATGGACCTGAAATGAGTATTTCAAATGTGATCACAAAAGCCTTGTGAAAAGAAGGCAATACACATTGGTCTCTTAGGTTGTATCTCTGCTATTCAAAATTGCATTGGTCTTTTGCTGCATATACTTGCCCGATGCCGCGTCTAGGTTTCATTCAGCATTTCTGTCATCCAGGTTTGTCCCTCCCCTGGAACAGCGTTGTTCTTCATCGCATTGCCTTAGCAGCACTAAGTCGCACTTGGCCGAGTTCTGTCATTTGTTGTTTTCAGTCCTGCATTTGCATTATTGCATTCCTCTCTGCTGTTTGCATGTTAGAATTCATGCTAATTGATAATAATCAACTTACTTCCTTTTTTTCTGAATGACTTATCAAGATACCAAATAGGACGTAACAGTGCTCCATGTCTCCCAGCGTTCCTTCCAGCCTGAGACATCTATCCTCATCCTTGGCTTAGGAGAGTGCTTGCATTCCACGTAACCTTTACTTAATCCATGTAAAACTGAACGAGACATTGTCAAATGTTCCACTGAAGACCCAACTATATTTTACTTGCCATGTTCGCTTCACTGACTAATCCTGTGTTTCTCTATTCAGTAGTCATGTAACTGGAGAGGTTTACTGAGTTTTAAAAGTTTGTTTTCTTCTTTTGAAATAATCACAAAACTAGCTATGCAAAGGACACATAACTGGAAATAAAAAATTGTGTGCAAAACTATTTATCAATTAAAGAAATAAGTCTGAACTACAAAAAGTCCACAGAAAGACACTAGGAAGATAGTCAGACTTAAAAAAGCAGCAAAAGAACACTTCAACTACAAAAAAAACCTTAGAAAGAAACATAATTTGGGACTCTGGACATCTACTGTAAAGAGAAAACACCAAAGAGTGCGTTAATACAATAAGAAGAAAACAATAAAGAATTTATTGAAATTCTTGAAAGAAGTAAGTTTCAGGGACGTCAGAATCTGGAGTCTGGCCTTCACCCTACAAAGTCTGTTTTTTATCACTTAGTTCAAACAGCAGAAAGAACTTACTCTGTTCTAATTAAATAAGATATAGGCATTTGGAGCCATTATTAGTTTATGTTTGGCTGAAAGTAACAGAGAGATTTTGAAACCTATGAAAGCAAATTAAGGATATAAGGTTCAGATATTTCCATCATTACTTTGACTTATGGGAATATCTGAGGAATAAACCCAGCTTTTTTTCCCTCTGGTCACCACACTAGGAAGCTACTTACCTTTTGCACAGTTCATTAATAGTATTTTTCTTATTTGGTATTTCTTGATTTCACAAAAATGGACGTGGTGCAAAAAATAACAAGACACATAAACATAAATGCAAGACTATTTACTAGCTGCAGTAGCAAAAGAACAACAAGAAATAATTTTATAGAGGAACCTATAAATGTTTAATATATTTGCAGGCTTGACAACAAACAAAAAATGGATAAAATGTTAAAAGGATCTACATCATTGACCAAGTAATAATAAAAATGCTTGGGGTTTTTAAATTACTTTTATGCACTGTACTTTATGACGTACTAATATGTTAGGCCTGTTGATGATCCTCAACCCTGCTTGAAAGCTTCTGCGCTGCAATGCTTATTTAAATAGCCATTCAGTCAGATAACAACTAATTTTAGTTAATCCTAGTTTTCTTCCTATATCCTGCTCAACCTTTTGTGCTTCAAATATGATTTTCTTTAGCCTTTTCCAGCTGCATTTATATTGGAAAAATGTAATAATGTGCCCTTACATTTTCTCCACAAGACTTGGCCTGTTTGTTTTGGTTTTCACAAAATAAAATACCTTAGCAGTAGTGCATTTTGTGTTCTCAGTTCTTATCATATTGAATTTAAATATCTCACGCATGTCGTTTCACAGCTTGGGCACTGTACTATGTGAACTATAGCTGACACTTTTTGCCCTAGCAATTATCACATGATGAATCATTTTCTTCTTTCCTGTGATACTCTTCAGGTGGATCACCAAGCTGATCTTGCTTTCTGCACAGCCACATGATCGCAAGGCCTGCATGAAAGATGCCACCAGAAATATGGCCATCGGTGGAAGCAAGAACATGACTTCCCCTTTTAGCAACAGCATGGTTTTAGATCAGCTTCAGCAGGCAGCAGTATCCTTCCCCTGTCCTCTGACAGCTGATTCCTGATCCCACTGAAGCTAGTGGAAAATGTTTCACTGATTTCAGTACAACCAGAATTTGTCTCTGATCGAAACACAATAAATACCGGGGGGGGGGGGATGGGGGATGGGGGATGGGATTCCAAACAGCTTAAAGATAAACACAGAAAACACCATGTCAGTTTTGACATATCACTCTGATGCACAGATAGGTCACTAATAAAATATTTAACCTCTCAGTACACCTATTTGGAAAAAATAACAGTACCACCTGAATTTGGAATGTTCCACCAGCTGACCTGTGATACAGCAATGCAAGCATGATTTATCACTTTATTGTCATCGTAGTGGAACAGGATACTTCCAGATAACTGGTGTTTGTACATTGTATTACATGTCATCATGTCACAAATGTGCAGTCTCCAAATATTTTTGTTTACAAGCTGCCACATGGAGAAGCCAACTGGCATGTTGTTTAGATACTAATTTCTGACATGTGCTTTGTATACAGAAAAATCCAATTTATGAAATGCAAGAAACTTGTCTTTTTTTTCAGTATATAAAAAATAACTGACTGCACATAAATCATGACTACATCCACAGTACATTTCAAAAAGCTTAAATTGCTTATTTTTAAAATCAGCTATGATTTTGCAAAAAAAAAAGTTTTAGTTGAAATGGGCTCAAATTTCTCATGATATACAAAACATTCTAATATGCTGGATGCTTTATTGACAAAAAAGGGCTGATAATCTAAGTCTGATGCAGTAAGATTGTGAGTGAAATATGACAGTGAGGAGACAGAGAGGAAGGCTAAAGGCTACAGCCCTTCAGTCTGGTAACTCAGATACCATATGCACATCTTGTCAACTCGGATGAAGTATTTTAAAACATATTAAGTATGGGCTAATACAGTGGCTAAAGTTTGTGTAACTTGTCCTCAATTAACCTCGGTGGAGCTATGCTGATTTACATTAGAAACAGTAGAGGGTTTTTTTTTAAAAAGACAAAACTACTGTTATTCCATATGGAATAACTGGAAACCCTTCAAATAGGATATTTTTTCAAGTTAAAAGTTTCCATGAAAAAGTAACAAAACTTTTTTTTATTTTCTCTTTGGTTTTGCTTTTCTTCTACCCTTTCCTTTCCTCTTTTCACCCTCAGCCTTCTCTTTCCCCCTCTTCTGCTTTGCCTCAAAAGAAGAACAACTACAGAAGAACAAATAAGGAGGATAAATAAAGATGAATATGGCAACAGTTTTTTATTTTTTAGTTTCACTAAAGATAAATGAAAATAATAAAACAAGGAAGTTCCACAATAATTTGTTAGGTTGTCTTTCCACTAAAAACGACAAGAGAATAAAAGGTTGATGTAGATGTGGTAAGACGTAACAATCTAAGATCATGCCTTACACATTTTATCTTGTAATTTCTAACAAGTGACTCAGAACACATGAAGCTCAGAGTAAATTTCATCAACTGAATCTAACAGCTTAGCCTATCTGAAAAGGGAAAACATCTCCTGCATCAGGAAAGGCACTGAAAAAAACTCTGGAAGAAGCAGCTTAATGGAGCACTGCTAGTGGCATTAACCATCAAGGGAAAGGTAAGTTCCAATGAGATTTGGTTGACTAATTAGACGGGGGCAGAGTTAATAAGAATTTGAAAGCTGAGATTGCCTACGTTACAAATACCTTTCTTTAAGTGCTGAATAATCTTTGAAGTTGCCAATCTTCCTATATAACCTGGTCTTGCTTCTTCTTGCAAAACCACAGCTTTTATTGTCATCCTTGACAACAACAGCAATAACTAAGGTAACAAAGTTACTAACTGTTAATTACACGATAAAATGCATAAAACCCCCTTATTTTCTTTCCAAGAAGCCACAATTATTACTTAGATTTTATGTGTAAATCAGCATGGGACACAAATTATGCCAGATTAAAAGGAGACACACTATGTAGCCTCAGACTGATACCATCTAACAGCAACACGCAAGCCGACAAAACCTGGGCTTTAGTCCTCTGAGCACTTTGGAAATGATTACTACCATCATTACACATAATGCTCAGCCATTCCTCTACAGAAACAAGACTACTTTTTAATAGACAAAGAACAATGAAAAATGTCAGTGAAGCAAAATTGGAAGATGTAAACCCAACAGCTGTGAAAGCCCTACAGGGCAGTCATTGCATCATGCCAGGAAACACCTCTGCCCAGACAGCACCGTTTTTCCAGGCATGGCAAAACAGCACTAAGAAGTTCTCTAGCTTTTAAAAATTATTCCAAGTAAAGCAGTTGGTGTATGACCCTTTGTGCCCCGCGAGCCTTTTCTGTAAGGAGTACGATCCTGAGCACTCCTTCCCTTTTCTCTATGCGTTACATCCTTCAGCGTGAGGTTCCTAATGCTTCCTTAAACATACGTGAATGTACTGCTGCTTGCAGGTACGTACTCTTTGTTGATGATTTCTGGAAAGTAGTTCTTTTTCTGTGTTTTTGTCACAAGAGAATAACCCATGTTCTGAAGCCAACTACTTCCCCTGCAAAAATGCTAAGTAACTTTTCGAGCATCCAGTAGGGTATTTCACTGCAGTAAATGTATTGTTTTCCCAATAAATTACTCTGGAAGTTATAATTTCTCTCCCTGAATGATGTAACTGTTACTGACAGATTATCTGACAGCCTAGATGTCAAAATATTTTTCTTCAGTGTGTACTTGCAAATGTTAGAACTGACTGTCAGGATTTTGAGCTTGGATGAAGTTCGCTTGATTTCGAACTGATTTTTAAATATTACATTCAGTTGCTTCGTCATTGAAGAACAAATTGAAATAAAGTGGGGGCAAAAACCCACACGAAAAACTCAGAGACATTATCTGCCTTTTTCTAGACCAAACCACTTTTCATTAAAAAGTAAGATTACCTATGGATAGGACTTAAGAACAGTGGATAGTAGACAGGTCAAGTGGCAATGAAGCACCTGTTCTGGAGAGATTACACAATTTCTTCTTCTGCTTAGAAAAACCGCACGACATGCTTTGCATCAATTTTACAGTTTGACAAGGAGGAAGCCTGGAAGAACATACTTGTGGAGCACACACATTTCCCCAAAAAGAGTGATAAATTTGAGTTAGAAATCCAAAGGCTGAGCAGAGAACAAGAACTGTGCAGTGATTTCCATTAGAAGGCTGTGGAGGAAGGCCAAGAAAGGGCAAAAGAACAAGCACCAACTGAAAGCATGAGCATAGGTTCAGCTGAAAAGTTATTTTTAAAATACTGATATCTATGTGTAAAAATAAACAATGATAGCTTTAGGCATCAATCTGGGATACAGGCTAGCTAATTACCTCTATTTCCTCCCATTTCTCGTATGTACAGGAAAGAAAGACTCCTCCAATAAGCAGCTGGAGGACTATTCTATCCAGACTTTGTTTAACTGTAAAAAGAGTTGCTGTTGTTTTGTTTAAGGATTGTGCCCCAGACTATCAGGCCTCTATCACATGCAAAATCATATGAAAGCAAAAGATGGTGTTGACAGAAAGACTTTGAGAAACTTCTCGTATGGTGCCAGCCCTTCTTCTCCCTACATTAACTGTTACAGATAGTGTCTATCTTCTACTCGTGAATTTGAGACTATGCTATGCCAGCCGTACCCAAACTTGCTGCTATGGCAAAACTCACGGCTCAACTTTGTGCTGCGATGACTTCCCTGATACATTCAGAAGTTTGTCTGCATGTGTGCAACAGATTTGACTGGATCACGGTTTTGAACCTATGTTGTGTAGCATGATGAGGAAAATGAGGAAAGGCGACCATCAGAGCAGACTGCTATTGCAAGAACTATTCATGCAGGCTATTATTATTCCCGGCTGTATCTCAGAAGACGGGGTGGCTGGGAGTAGGCCAAATGAATTGTTCCGGTAGGTCTCAATCTCCTTCTGAGGAGAGAGCAATAGATTTTCCTGAAAAGAAGTAATGAAGAAATATAACAGGAAGCCTTTAATGATCTCCTTAAGAGATAAGACAAAACATTGCTGGGTATCTCTTTACAACTAAATATCTTTTGTAATTGTTGGACTCTGTCCTAATTAGCTTTGATATATCAGAGGACTGTTTATGAGCTGTTTGGTTAAAACATGTTGTTCTGTTCTACTTCCTTTCAGATGTTCTACGGAGAACATTATTAGGCTTACCTTTTTGTTCATTCACTGTGCTATTTCTATGCTAGTAGAACATACACACACGCTCTTAATTTGATTCAATCTCTGAATAAACTGTCCAACTTTAAAAATGATATTTATCTCGTTCTATTTTAGCACTTATGGATCCACTGATTGCCTGAAAGTTGTACCTGGTTCATTAAAGCGTGGGTGTATTTGGATCTGCATCTCTTTAACACTTTTCAAGTGTCCAGTATTTTACTGTAAATTCTCCAACTAATTCTGTTAACTAACAAACAAATAAATAAATAAACAAATTAACTAACTAACTAATTCTATTGTAATCTTTTCAGATTCTGTATCTTCACTAGGAAGTCCAAACTACTGATCCTATTTTCATCTTGAACCTCTCGGTTCTTTGCAATTAATATCAAGATCCAAAATGCGCTATCTCATACTTTTCACAGCAAGAAGTTATTTGTAGCACCCAACAATTTAGATTAAGCAAAACTTTGCTGAAATTGGAGGATGCAGTTACACCACATATTGAGGATAGAAGTGAGAAGCAGTTGTACTTCTTGGAGTAATTAAAACAAACCTGTGATACAAATCATAGCTCACATGGCAAACCACATGATGAACGCAAATGAATTTTGCCAGGGCCTGAATGCTAGAGCCTACCAACATTACCCAATGTAATGAGCTGGGTATTCTTTAGAGTAGATGTGTGTATCTTTGAGCAGAAGAGGATGTTACAAAGTTGAAAACAGCCAGAAAAGCGATGGAGCATTTTTCTAGAAAACATCTGGAACTTTGAACAGAAACTTTTCTGGTTTCCTTCTGTATTTCGAAACGACTCAGTTCTTTCTGCAAAGAAATATGCCTCTGTGTACTCCTGGTAAAGAAATATGTTTGTTTGTGAAGAAACTGCAAGTTCGATAAATTTAATTTACTAAAGAAACCTATTTGCAAGACCATATAACTGTTTACGTCAAAAGAAGTAACAATGTTTTGGAAAAATAATCAGAAATTTCCATAAAGCAGAACTTCGTTTCTCTCCAAAATAAAAAGTTAACCAATTTCCACACATTGCAACAAATAAGCCTGTACACTTTCATTTCCTCAATATATGCTTGGTTTCATTAAATTTTACTGAGCTAAATCTTATATATTTCTCATCAATATAAATTTGGCCAATCTGCAAAATCTGAAATACACTCCCTGATGTAATTTTACAAGTTACACTGAAGTAATTAGCTGGTATTATTCTTCCATTTTAAATACCCATAAGGCATGATTCTAATTTCGCATACAACAGTTAAGCTTCTAATACAAACGATTACATGTTCATGGTGAAAAACTTTCTGAATGTTAATGTAGAGCAGGAATCATAGCCCATGTATTAATGCTGCAAAGCAAGCAGACAGTAGTTAAAAGTTTAATTTTTAATCTTTAACCGTTATGGTATTTATTGTTCATTTATCATTACTTTAAACACTTCCCTGAACTGACATTTTAGCTATGATTCCTACAGTTCTGAATAAGCGTAATGGAAACGTTTCAAAGCTGGGCTTAAGAGGGACTGATTAGTTCAGTAAGATGATCTTTATATTTCTGAACTTAAGAATTAATATGTAAGACATAGTTCTTTCCTAAAAGTTTCTGTAGATAATGACATGATTTGTAAAATACACTACATTTTTAAAAAAGACGTGTATGAATAGTAATCAAATGAGAAAACCCTGGTAAGAGTTTTCTTTAGAATGAAAGAAGAGCGTGGGTTATTTTCCTATATAATCTACCAACTGTATCATTTGGTAGATGCCATTTCCTTTTTAGCCTTGCCAACTGTGCAGAATTGTGCTCCTTTTTGACCATGCTCCATTAGGAGAGAGATGCGTGCACAGGTAACACAGCATTCAAAAGTGTTATCTTGAAAAAAGAGTTATTTCTCCTTGTGTGTGGATCAGGGTTTTGATTCCCAGCAACAGCTGCTGCATCAGTACAGGAACAGTACAAAAAGAGAACTCACGATAAAGACCAACAGCAATTTGTCCAACTCTCCCAGCTTAAAATCTGACTAACTGGCAACCAAATTAACAATTACTTAGAGGTAGTAAGGAGTTAGTAGTAGGTCATTTCTATGGCTCATAAACTTTTAGAGGTTCCAGATTTTTGTAATTTTTAACTTGCTTTTTATTCCTGTGATAGCAATCTCCAGTCAACCTCACAAGATACAATCATCTTACTGCGTTGTGCATCAGTCAACCAGCTCCTGAGGCACTGTTATGAACACGCTGGACCTCCTTACAAAAGAATCTCAGGATTCTTCACAGCAGCAGCTGGAAATGATGCAAGATTTATTAACAAGTTTTAATTGAATTCAGTTTGCTACCCAATAATACAATCACTGTATCATCTGCTCTGGCATTTAATTTCATATTAAAATTATGTTAGTCTTAAATATTTTTCAGTGTGCTACGCAATATTGCATGTGAATAATTACCATAAAAGTTGTCTGGAAGTGGCTTTCACCTCCCTGTGGAAATTTGGGATTTTTTTTGGGGGGGTGGGAGGTGGGGCTGCTTGGTTTGTTTGTTTGTTTGTTTGTTAACTGAGGTTACGTCCACGACTTTGCCTCAGTTTCCAGCGTGGCATTGTAAACAGTTAAATCAGTATTGCTGAGGGTTGGTGGGGCTGGTACCAGGCACTGGGAAGGGACCTTCAGAGGCAGGGGTTGCTGTTAAGGAACAAATGTCACGTGACCAGGTTCCGAGGCACCTTCATGTTGGTTACATAGCTGCATAATTTTTGACAAAGTGCTGTCATAGTCATTGGTTTGACCAAGATTGCACACACCCCACACCCCCCCCCCAACAAAAAACAAACCACCTGATCATTTCTGCTTTTTGCCAGACACCTTCTAATTTTAACAGAACATTCATCATTCATGTTTCACACAACTAGTGGAAAACTATGACAGCAAAAGAAAGAAGAGCTGGAGTAAGTGACTAGTCAAGAATTCCACCACAGAAAAAGCCTCTATTCAACCTGTGGTCAAATCCACCTCATGCACTTGGCTCACTCCTCTCCTCACCTGCTTGTTCATGACCCTCCAGCTGCTGCCATGATCTCCATTTCTTGTACACTGCCAAACTACCCACGTGCATGGCAGTATTCGAAACCAAACCCCTCCAACCGGGAAACAGAAATTGTAATTACCCTGCTTGTATTTTCCCTGTATTTTTGCAGACCAGTGACAGTTAGCATTTACATTGCAAAACTAATAACCCTAAATAGAAATACATTTGAAAAAATTCAGTTGATTCATGAAAGAGGCTTAACAGTAGATATGTAAGAGTTGTTCTTCACTGATGATGCATATTGCATTCAATTATGTTTTCAGAGAGAATAGAGCATAATGTCTGGACGTCTCCTTTAGCATAGGCTGATGTAACAGAAACCAGGAACAACACTGAATTTGCAAGAAAACCTATTTCTTGCCCAATTTCCTGAAGAAAGGAGTTCTGATAAGCATTCAAACTTTCCAAGCTTATCTGAACTGATCCATTAAATTGGGACTCGATCCTGCCAAGTGCTGAGCAGAAAGTCTCTTTGGATAGCATTCTGTAACTTGCAGGTTCAGGTCCTTAGCAAGGTGGGATTGTTCATTAGAAAAATGCCTGCATTGAAGGGATGTGTAGTAAAAGCAAACTCAATCACTGATTAAAAAAAGAACCAATTACATGATTGGCAACAATAGTATTTAAATTTTATGATAAAACATTTGTCCTCCTTTTTGTACAGGGAACAACTATACCCTGAGCAGGACCAATGTAAATTTCTTAAGATTATGCCCTGGTCATTTTTATATAGACTACCCTTGAGAAGAAAAGAAGAAATGTATCCATATACTTACACAACTTTGATGTCTTTAAAATAGTGCTAATTGCATCGGTATTTGCATGCCATTGAGACTCTAGTAAAGTGGTAAACTTGGATGCTTACATGGATGCACATGAATTCAATAGGGGAAGTGGATTTTTATTTTATTTGAATTGGTGGAGGAATATTAAAAGCACTTTCCAGAAGGCTCTGGACAAACATTGATTCTGTTGTATGAAGATTTAAATCTATAACTTACAGTAAAATTTTGTGTATCCACTACTGGTAAAAAAAGTACCAATTTAAACATAACAAGGCTTTGGAAAATATTGCCCATTCTTAGTGAAGGTGTCCTTCACTGCCCCCTTTCCCAAGAGGCTATTCTCCCATTGAGACCAACTGCAATTTCCTTCCTCTCACTTGCCTTTCAGTTTGGGACTATATATCCACAGAAAGAAACACTATGCTTTAACTTTCCTCACAACAGTAAACCACCACAGGATTCATTTACAGACCAAAAAAAAGAAAAAAAAAAGAAAAAAGTAACTACAGAAGAACTGCTCACAAACTGACTTTACTAGTACTGAGTATATTTATACAAACAAATACACAACAGCAAACATTCAGAGACCAAATCATACCTTGAGAAATTTTAAGATGGGAAATTCTCCAAACCATTCCTGAACTAGCAATTCCCTGTTTCACAAGTTCTCAAGTGAAATGCAGCTGATGGGTAGGGGAAGCAAGGGAAAAACGTATACTTAAAGGCAAGGTTAGCTTTTGGTTTTATGAACGTCAAGCTTACGGTAGAAACTACTTGTCTTCCTCACGCCCTCTTGATGTTCTCAGCTCTGTTAGAGGCCTGATCCAACTCTTATTGACATGCAGAAGACACAGTGGAGCACAAACTACCAGAGAGCTTCTAAATAGAATTGACCTCTTGATAGTAGCAAATGGGGGGGGGGAATTTCAAATTTCAGTTTGGTGTTTTAGTATAGGACTTGTTTTACCACCTTCCAGTCACACACGATGAACAAGTTTACATGCTTTGGATACAACCGTGTTCCTTATTCATAGAATAGTTTGGGTTGGAAGGGACCTTTAAAGGTCATCTAGTCCAACCCCCCCATTGAGTCCTGTGCATCAAATTGATGGGATGGCACCTTGTTTTGATAAAATTCTAAAATGTAAGAGAAGAAATAGAGTTGCATGCCCTACAGCAACAGTCTTCAAATTTAAGTATCACGTTTGGTTTTATTTGAAATGGCCCCTGACTCACCAATTGCTCTAAGGGAATCCTGAACTGTGTTTAGACAAGGATGGAGAATTGTCGTTGTCTCTGTCTAGTAAGCGTACGATGGAGCTCCTTGAGCCACTGCCTTAACTCTGGACAAGACATACCCAATGTCACAGAGCCCCTTCTGCTATTTGCACCTTTAAAACTTTAGTCTGTACATGATTTAATATATACCATTTACAATGTACAAGATTTAATATATACCATTACTTATGCAAATTACCAGATTTTCAAAGCTACTGCATAGGCAGATGTAGTAGGAAATGGATAGGAAAGACTCAGAAACTACAACCAAAACAGTTTTTCAGATTGAAGGTTTTATCATTTCAGACATCCACAACAATGTTAACAAAAAGCAACATACACAACAGTTGAGGCTTTTAAAATAAATAGTTCTCAGATACCTTCTTGAAAAGATTTGTCTATAAAGCACTAAATTAAATCCAGTAAGAGCATATGACATGCTCTGCTTTAAGAGAGAAACAAAAGTATCAGATAATAATGTATCTTGGATAATATTGCATTCTGTTCCAGGATTTACAAAAGTAAACAAGATATCCATTCATCTAATTTACTGAGCATCATGAACAGCTCCTTTCAAATGTTTACACAAAAAACCTTAACTTTGCTTCAGAGCTGTTTTAGAAATGTTATTTACTTGTTTTTACTTACAAGCCAGAAAACCAGCAGGCTACAAATGTATTAGCCTAGCATCTTATGTTAAGTCAATACCTATATAAATACCTAGCCATCGAAACACAAAGCTACTTCCCCCCCCCTTGACAGCATTTGCCAAATTCTATAAAGTTACAGAGGAGCTACAGTTGTCAATCTGAAGATGAAGCCAAGTTAATATAAACACAGTATTTTTATTATCAACTTCTCAACAGTTGTATTAAATTCCTGCATAGTCACGAACACAAGAAATCTCACTTTCTTTGCACTGTTTTTGAAGAGCAGAGATACTTGTTCAAGATCATGTTCTGTCAAACAGGTGACTTCTTTGGAAGGTGGTATGTCATAAGCTGCCATATCCAGTTCCTAGTGGGAGGGTGGACACTTACCTACTTACCTTCTGAAACTATTAGCATAAATGAAAGCATGCCCACATTTGGAATACACACCAATGGACACAGCCAAAACTGCTGGGGGTGGGAGAGGGGAGAAGGAACTGCCACAATTAAAAAAAAAAATCTACTAACTGAAGCACCGTAAAGGAACCACTTCCTGAACAAGTTTAATTTTTCATATTATTTATTTCTCCAGCTCTGCAGAAATTGTCAGTTAGTATAATATTAGAGATCTATAGAGTGCAAAAAATATGACAGTGGTAGCTCTTCTAGCATTTGCTTCTTCTACTGGTAGAACTTAAGCAAACAGGTACGTGTGTTCATGCTACCATGCAGAGAACTAGTCTCTCTTATACAGAAAATCTACAGAATATCCAAAAAACCTGATTTCTGAATTTCATGAAACAGCTCAAAATACAGTTAAGGTTATGCATACAAATTCATGGTTTCCCATGTTTAGATTGAATCATTGACATGTTGTTTATTATTTTTAAGTAAGTAACAATTCCTTTGAAGTTTCTATTGCTCAAGGGAAATGTTATGATTTCTGCCGACACACTGCACAGTGACGGATATTACTGCTTAACTGATAGCTGTGCATACTTCTTATGACTATGAATTACCACTTGAATTCCAGATGAATTCAAGCATTAAGCCTTTCAGATACAATCCAGGTTTTAAAATCAAGCTGACCAAGGGGAGGAGAGGGCAAGAGACAAAAATGACTATATGATTCAACCAAGACAGAATGATACTAAGCAAGGTCTATTAGCTAAAGCATTTAATAATTACTAGTTTCCTAACACTTTCATAAAGAAAAAATATCTTAATGATAACAACGCATTTCCTAGATCAGCTCACTTCTACTCCCCTCACCACTCAAAGTTAGTAAGGTATTTCTGAGACTGAAGAGCAATTTGTTCATCAACATAGTGACAGAGTATCATGAAGGATTTTTTCAAACGTTTTCTAGTTTCAATAATTACTTCTACACATGTATTGTTTTTTTCTTATAGCTAGCAAAAGCATTTGACTCTTGTGCATTTTGGAGGAAAAAACTCAAACCCTTGGGTTTTAGATCAGTTTCCCCTACTTTCTTGACCACCATCCACTGTCAAAATGTAACATGGATCATCACACAACACTCATCAGAACTTTAATGAGGGTAGTATAGGGAACATGCAAATTGCAGATCATTTTATTATGAACTCCTGGACAATATGGGAGCTACTGCTAAAATACAAAAATGAAGTACTGCAGGTTTTTTTGTTCCCAATTTCAAGAACAACGTAATTTAGTAATTTTAACTTTTCTGCTTTTACCTTGGAGGAAATACAAAAAAGAGCAGTAAGAAAAAAGACACAGAAAAAACCCTGTTAATGAATATGGAAGATTAAACAAAGGGGCTACTTTCTCCCTGACTAACCTATTGTCAGGTTGTATTAGTTTATGCTGCTTTCCCTTATATGCCAAATAGCCACGTATTTCAGGCAGCTTGACTAAAACCTGCTACCCGACTTGGAATTCACACCAAATACATTAATAATAACTAATAGGTTCTGTTAATCACTGTTCTTGAAAATAAGCATGTATCTGAGAATGGATCTGATGAGGAGCTCAGATAGTAAGAGAATAGTAGCTGTCCATGGAAACACACTGTGACCCAGACAATCTTCATGGAGCAAGTCCAGTTTTTCAATACACCTGATATGACCACAGAAGCGTTGCATGGAACCTCTGCCCTTCTGGAGAGCAAGAGCTATAGAGACACAGAAAATAAAGCCAGATTTGTCCAGCAAAGAATGTGGTGTTGAGAAAGTGAGTTGGTGGTAGCTGCCTTGTCCAGAAAGAATTCCATGTCAAAGGAAAAAAGCGAGAGTGGTTTCTCCACCAGCTTGTCCACGCTGAAAGATGTTTAAGGAAGTTCAGCCTGCAGACTACAGGCAACATGCTGAAGTAACTGCCTTTAGAAAAAATTCTTTTTGTATGATACTATACAGAACATTTGGAGAGTTCAAGAAAAAGCTCTCTTCAATTTTTAAGTCCAAAAGCAAATACAAAGAAGGCATGTGGGCAGCTCCACATCCTGAGTTGCAAGAAGATTAGGTATGGCTTAAAAGGAAGCAGTGTGGTATACTCCCACCAGGTAACCCTTTTGAGTTTAAATCCACAGTTGTCTTTAAGGAGATGTACACATTAAAACTTTAATATTTATGAGTCCATTTGCTCCCCCATATTTTACATATAAGCAGCCCAAAACATTTTACATTTTGAAGACCAAATCTTTTTTGAAGGTATAATTCCAGAAAAATCTACTCAGTTTGCAGGGCTCTGATCTCTAACAAACTGCTACTTTGTCTTGTCCCAGATCATGACACAGGAAAAAGGAGATCAGGCCTCGTGTGTTTGTCATTCAGGAGACTTGGAGCAAGGAGCTTCATGCTTTGCAAGAAGCAGCATTCCTGACACTAGACACTATTTATTGTAGCAAACAAGCCTCCAGTCAGGAGTTCCTAGCAACAGATTTACAGTGAATTTGTGGTGAACATTCATGAGCCTACCATTCTCTTGCTCATAAAAAAAATGGTAGGACCACCGCCATCTCTAAAAATGTCCTCCCTTAATTGACAACAGCAAGCTAAGCACTTGATTGCTAGAGTTAATGGCAGTGAAAAGTAATATCAATGTGAGAGAAAAGAAAAAGTAGATCTGGAACAAGTCACCCTTCCCCTGTTCCATGCTACATGAAGTTATTTTCCTGAGATTGAGTTCCTATATATGTGCTCAGGCTTGTCCTATTTGCCAATGAACCTGGATGCTTGAGATACCACAACTACCTTTGACATCAAGTGAGATGACAGCTTGAATCCCAGTGTTGAAGCTGAATCTTTCTTCCATATCAACTTTTTTGCAGTAATTTCAGGAGTTGCTTTTCAGCTTAACAAGATGTCAGGTGATGTGTATTTATTTATAAGGAGAACTCTAGAATTAACTTTTGCTGTTTCTCACATTACTTTTCAAGAAGCAGCGCATTAACTTTGCATCTCAATTTCAAGCTGCAGAGAATGACCAGCATGCCAAACACCTCCTTAGAACACAGAGTTCTCTCTGACATAAACTGCTCCGCAACTGTACCCATACTAACAGCGTTTGGTCTCTTAACAGATTGGGCAACTCTTGCAGCATGACAAGGCAACACTTGACACCGTGTATAGGAATACACAAAGAAACTCTGCATGGAAAATTAATGGGGGTGAAAATGTACAGGAAAGGGGGATCCATGGAGTACTCTTCAGTCCGAGAGTTTTATCAGTCCACAGCTTTCACACAGAAGGTAGCAAAGTGGTTCTGGAGACTCACAGATGACTTTGGAATTTAAATAAGCTAAAACCTAACAAGCTAACTAATACTTGATCGATACAGAACAACACTGCAGTTTTCTTCTTTCTTCTTTAAGAATTTAAGCACATACTCCTTCTGGGGTCAGCTTCCAGGGCATATCTCAGAATGGGAGGCTAGCATTACATTTGGCTGAAACAGTCTCTCTCCTTTCATACAGGTGATAGCACATCAATGTTAGCTCCCAAAATTGTTATCTGACTGTTTGCAAGGGCAGGCAGTGTTAAGTTTCAGTATGCATTTTCAAGCTTTTCTTGCTGTTATTAAAGAAGCTGAGCTTTGGATACATCTTGAAGAGTTGAAACAATACATAGGCCTTTATGGCACCTCTTAAGTCATCCGAACAGTAGTTCAAATACAAAAAAAAAGCAACTGAAAATTCAATTCGAGCAATACAGGCAGGTAAGAGTGGTGTTGAGAGTACTAGAGGAGTAACTCAGGTGTTGTGACTTCTGGTGCATGGAAGTTCAACTGAAAGTATAACGAGAAACTAAGACATCAGTATGCTTCTATGAAGTCTCCTGAATTGCTTTGTAATTTAGAAGTTACCTTCCTTGTACTGAGAAATAGTTTCTTTTACTATCCTTTCTGTTGATTTATCCTTTTGGGATACTGCAACGTGGAAACCTAAAACCTTGTAGTCAAGATGCTCAGCAATAATCTGTATTGAAATACCTTATTTTTGGCACATTACCAATCAGTAGAGTCCTTGGCCCTGAGTTAGGCACCTAAGGAAGCACTGCTGAGAAAACATGTGACTTGAGAAGCCATGTAAAAGACAGATGAAGACAGATGTTTGATCATAGCTCTCTTTTCACTATTAAAAGATTACGGCCCATTCCTAGAACCAAAAGCAGTTTGTTTTTTTTATCTGGACTCCAAACTCAAAAGTACTTTAAACACAAATGCCTGTCTTATACCAATACTCTAACCAACTGGCTGCTGGCTATTTTATAGAGATTTGCAACCTTAGTAAACTCAGGTGCTTTTTTGTTCTAACTGCATTAGCATCAGAAAGCACAGCTACATGACAAGATTCTGCTTCTAAGAAGAGCAAGGACATACTAATTTGAGTCTTCTTTTGCATTATTCAAGACTTTGTCTTGACCAGATCTCCAATCAGTATGCTGGGAACCAGCGCAGGCCTGCACACTTCTGCCAGTGTCTCTGCACTGTGCTACAGACACCATTAGGACCAGAAAACATTTGAGGATCCATTTGGAAACCATCACTGACACGTAAGTGTTAGTTGTAACACCTACAGAGGCAGAAACATGCTTCAATTTCATGAGTACATGATTTTGATGGTAGCAATTAAAAAAGATGGGATAGAACCAGCAAGCAGCAGCATTGTGATTGAACCTCCCTTGCATAGTTTGGCCTTTGACCTTATTAATCTAATTCCCAAAGGCAGTTAATAGCTTCACTGATGCTTTAGAGCGCCTGGCAGTCATAAAACAGACCCTTCTCTGAGGGGAGGAAATTCAATGGGCAGAGAAAAAGTCTGCCCAGTCATGGGGCTTCGGCTAGAAGATATGGAAAAGTGAGACAGTGATGTTACAGAAGATTGTTGCTGATCCATTTTCAGCAAAGTGGGTATGAGCAGCAAGCTGTGCCACCACACACCTGCAGAAAGCTGATCCCCTCAGAAGCATCACAGCAGAAGCAAGACCTGATGATTTTCAAAAAGCTCACTGAGAAAACCCTAGGAGCTCCCTGGCTGTATGGGCAAATTAACAGGGCTGTAAAGAGAAAACGGGACCCTCGAGTTCCTGGGTAAGCTGGAAAGGGTCGAGGAACCAAGGACGCCCAGGTAACATTTAAGCCACAAAGAAAACTGCGGGTAGGCTTGGCCTTATAAAGACGGGGAAGCAAGCAGAGCACGCAAAGCCCCTTTCCCCCCAACGTCCAAAGAAATTCAGAGATTTACTCACGAGTGAGGCGCTCCCGGCAGCCCGACTTCGGTCCTTCGCGCTTTCCTACGAGCCAGCCCCCCCTCCAGCCCGCCGCTCCGCACCCCTGGGCCGCAGCCCGGCCGCTTAACGCAACGCCCGGCCGGGACGAGGCAGCCGGTGGCCTCCCCGCCCTCACGCCTGGGGGCCGCCGCGGCCTCGCGAGAGCGCTCCCGCGCGGCGCCCGCCCCACCCCACGTGACGGCCGCGGGGCTCGCGCCGGCGGGCGCCGCTCCACCTGTCACTGGCTCCCGGGGAGGGGCGGTGTTCCCTCGGGCGCCCCTCCCCTCCCTCCTCCCCCCACCCCCCCGCGCGCAGCACGCCTCGGGCCCCGCCGCGCGCTCGTCCGTTGGCGGGGCGGCGGCGGCCCGTGCGGGCGGGCCAACGGCCGCTCCCCCACGGCTGGCGCGTGAGCCCGCAGCGAGCGGCGGCGGGAAAGTCCCTGCCCCGCTGCGAGCGGGCAGCGAAAGCCGCAGACCGGACACTGGCGCCTCTACGCCTGCCCCTCCGCTTCCTCGGGCGGGTGAAGCCAACTGCCGTGCCACGGGTGCTGCCCTCGCTCCGGCCGCCGCCCTTCTGCACGGGCGGTACCCGCCACCCAACTACCCCCTCGGGCGGCGGCTTCTCCTCCTCCCTCCCTCCCGCGGCCCGAGCGCACGGAGCCCGAGCCAGCACCGTGCCTGCTCCCCGCACGGGGAAGCCATTATTATCCGGTTGTGCCAAGAGCGCCACGCCCCGCGCCCAAGCCAAGCCAGGGCAGAGCGGGCGAGCGCGGCTCTCCCCCGGCAGTGCGCCACGGCCCCCACCCAGGAGGCGTTCGCGAGGCCCGCTTTCTCAGCGACGTGCACCCCCCCTCAGCCCGGAGCCCCCGTTACGCAACTCCGCCCGTGAGCGCAGCCCGCCCCCCTCCCCCCACCGCCCCCAAGACCCGCCGCTCCCGAAAACGCCCCCTCCCCACCTTCTCTTCCTCCGGTTTTTAAAGGCGCACGCCGAACCTGCTGGCGCTGGGTAATCGAAAAGCCCCCCTGACTGACGGCCCCTCCGGCCTCTCATAAGCCGCGAATCCCTGAAAACCCGCCCCCTCCCTCAGCCGCTGACCAATGGGATGAGGCCGGCAAGGGAGGCGGGCGCCGAAGGCCAACCAAGCCGAAGCGCAGCGGTGGAAGAGCGCTATGACTGACGTAAGTCAACAAAGGTCACGTGCGGCGCCGCGGAGGCGGCGATTGGCTGCGTCGGCCCGGGCGGGCGGGCGGGGAGGGGGGGTCACGGTGGCGGCGTGGGGTTCGCTGTGTGACACAATTACAACAACTTTGGGCAGCTGCTGGGGAAGTTTGTACAGGCGGCAAACACACCCCGCGCGGCAGGGCGGGCGGGGCCCCTGTCACCCCGGCTCCGCGCACCCCTCGCCGCCGGGGCGAGCGGCGCCGCGGCGATGTAAACACCGCTCCGCCGCCATCCGCCGCCGCCGCAGCAGCCGCCGCCCCCTCCTCCTCCCCCCCCCCCTCCCCCGAGTCTCCAGCGCTGGGGCTCCCTCCCTCCCCCCTCCCTCCTCCTCCGAGCAGCGGGGCTTCCCCCGCCTCCCTCCCTCTCCTCCCTCCCTCCCTCCCTCCCTCCCCCTCCCTGCCGGCTGTTGTTGTTGTAATAAAAGTTGTGGTGTGTGTGTGTGTCGGGCACCCCGCCCCGCCCGGCGCTGGGGGGTGTTGGGGGCGCGCAGGGGGGGGGGTTGCGATCGTGAGTTAATTACGCTGCGTTTCCATGAAATCGTGCGGAGTGTCGCTCGCCGCTGCCGCCGCCTCTGCTGCTCCTTTCGGTGATGAGGAAAAGAAAATGGCGGCGGGGAAAGCGAGCGGCCAGAGCGAGGAGGACTTCGCCAGCTTGACAGCCGAGGAGAGAGAAGCCCTATCCGGCCTCGACAGGTACCCGCTCCCCACTCCGCCCCGGCCGCCTCCGTGTCCCGGCTCGGCCCGCGCTCCCTCCGTGTCCCCCCCCTCCCCTGCCCGCGGCTCCCCGCTCGGGAGTGCGTGTGTGCCCGTGTGCGGGCTCCCGGCCCCCGCCGCCGCCGCGCTCTGCCCTTGCCCGCCGGGAGCGAGCCTGCCTGCCTGCCCGTGCGGGGGGCTGACTCTCGCTAACGCCTGTGCCTCTCTCCCCTCCCTCCCGCCCGCTCCCCTTCTGCAGCCGACTCTTCGGATTTCTGAGGCTTCATGAAGATGGCGCCAGAACGAAGGCCTTGCTGTTAAAGGTAAGCGCGAGGGTGGATGTGGAGCGGGGCTGGGGGGGGGGAAGGGGGGGAGGGGAGGGAAGGGAGCCGGCCCGGCCCAGCCGCCCCCTCCCTCCGGTCCCCCGGGGCCACACGGTGAGTGTGTGCGTGCGAGTGTGCATCTGGGTGCGAGTGTGTGTGTGTGGTGTGTGCGTGTGTGTGTGCGTGCGGGGCGCCGCCACATCCGCGGGCGCACGTCCCCGCAGGCGGCAGGGCGCTCCGCCTCGCCCCCCGCCGCGGTCTCCCCACGCGTCGCTGCCGCCTTTGCCCCTTCCTCCCCCCCCCAGCCCCCCCCCCCGTGTAGTCCGCGCGGCCCCCCGCGCGGGAGGGAGCCGAGCGGGGCCGGGTGTGGGACGAAGGGAGCGCGGCCTTGCGGGCTCCGCGCCGGACACTTTCCGGGTGTGCGTCCAGCCCCGGGACGGGAAGGTGCCTGCGCGCCGGGGCCGGAGCCCGGGGCCGGGACCAAACGCCAAGCGGCGCGGCGGGGCGGGGGAGGGGGCGCGGGGGCGGGAGGGAGGGGGAGGAGGAGGCGGAGGCGGTGAGGGGGGGAGAGGGCGCGCGCGAGGCGCTGCTGACGTTGGCCTCTCCCCGGACCCTCCCTCGTGATTTTCGCCCCGCGCGGCGGGGGCCGGCGGCTGCGCGCGCCCTCCCCGGCGGCCGTTGCGCCTCGCGGCGCGGCGGGGGGGAAGCTGACCCGGAGCCGGAGGGAGCGGGGGGCCCGGGCCGCGGCGGGGCGGGCGCGGCGCTGAGCGGCTCCCGGAGCCAGTCGCCGAGTGACTTGTTTACTCTCCGGGCCCGGCCGCCTCCAGCGTGCCAGGTCCTCGCCGAGCGCCGTGTCCCGCCCGCCGGGCCCCCCGCCGTCCTCGTCGCCGGGCGGCTTGACAGGGAGCGGGACGGCCCGCAGGTTGCCGGAGCCTGCCCGGTCTTTCGAGAGAGATGTTTGTTTCTGTGAAAAGTTGTTGGCCCTGTCATTTAGTTAAGTAATGGCTGCTCCTGTCGGCCCAAGATGGCCGGACAGGGAGGAGAAAGAGAAGGGGGGGGGGAGGTAAACACGAAACAAATACCGGGAACGAATATGCACGTCGCCTGGAGCGTGAAGCCCCCGGTGAACGTTGAGGGAAAGTCTCCTGCGCATTGCAAGTTCTTTCTGGGTGCTTTCCTGCTGCAGGCAGGGCGTTTGCAGCGCCGGTGTCCTTCTTATCAACCTGTAGCACATTCTGCTGCCCGTCCGTAAGCTATTGACAAAGGCTGTGCAGGCTGAGTGCCTGCCAGTTGTATTTAAAGACTAAACGCGAAGAAAACGTTTGGGTAACGGCATAAGTCGAACTGTATTTAAAATACCCCACGGTTGAAGCAGGGGACTGCGTTCTTCTGGTTCCTGCTTTCTGACTTGTTCCTGTCGGCAGCGTTGCATTTGACACTTTGTTCATCCTATTGTTGTGCCCGTGCTGTATGCTGATATTTTCACGTCAAGAATTTTTTTCTGTTGCTGGTCTTGGTTGATCTGAAGACCTAACTCTAAAGCGTGTTGAATTCGGTAGCCTAGGCCCGTACTTGTGTTTGGATGTTTATTTCTGGCACGATTGGAAAAGCTCAATGTCAGGACGTGGGGGGAGGGGGGAGGGATGGAAGGGAAAGCAAGTACACTTTTCTTTGTGCTTACATTTAAAAAAATCTCGTGGTTTCCTTTTCATTTTCAGAGTTATTTATAAAAGTGCTTGCGATAAATCAAAAAGGTAGGGGAGTGACATGTCAGACCAGTTAAACAATGTACATTAACTGTTAGTGGACCAGAATTAATGTCTGCTCTGTGAATGCTGTTGAGGCTATCGGAAATATTAGAGAGAATTGTATATGGGATAAGGCTTAAGGATGCCAGACAGAAAATAAAAGCATCATAGTTAATTAGATTGTCTGTGGCATAACATCACTAGGTTAAGTTTTATTTTGCGTACTGTAAAATTAAGTAATGCAGGGAGCAATTCAGCATATTAGTTGAGTTTTGAGTCCTTTCTTACATATAATACATTCTCTTTTTTATGCTAGTCAATTAAAGTTTTAGTATATACGGTCTAGTTGAGATGAGTGAAGTTGTGGGGCATTTTGATAGTTTTGAAGTATATTTCTAGAAATAACATTATATGTTCTCCTGCTGTATCAATGCATGAATCCATGCAGCAAATACTAAAAAAAAACCAAACAAAAAACCCAAATATTTTGCTATTTCACCTCAGTTTTCTGACAGTGTTTTGGACATTTATGAATTGCACACTAACTCATGAAGCATATTCTTCATAAAACTTGTCTCTGAGAAAAGTAGATTGGTAGATTGTTAAGGAAGTAGAAAGATTAAAATGTTACTGTTCGGTGCAGAGATGTTTGAGAGGAATTTCTTGGCTTGAACCAGCTTCGGTTTTGTCTGTGCTTTTTACTTTCAGGGAATGTGCACGTGTTTCAATTACTGTTATCGATAAATAAGCAGTTGTTACTTTTAAGATGTTTTTTACTTAAACGGTTCATTTTCTCTGTGTGTGAAGCTTCATACAATCTACACTGTATGGGAAGGTTTAGAGTAATTAATCTAGCAGATCGCTTTAATTCCATATAACAGTTGCTTTTATTGTAGAAAGTGTGGTCATACATACGTGCATTTAATTAATAGGTTTTACAGCAATAGTAACAAAATCTTTCCTTTTGTGCATGGAGCACCAACAGCTAACAAAGACCCTAGACTCCATAATTATGAAATCCTAACTGACTGATGTAAGAATCTACAAGCCAGCGCATTATAAAGTAACGTGAGATTTATATGCAGGTATAGCAGGTAAGGAAAACCATTGAGTCATGTCTCCAGAGGAATCCTTCACACAGGCAAAAATTTATCGGGATATGCGAGAATAGTACACCTGTTATTGAACCTTCTAAAAAGGCAGGCTGTAGCAGCGTCTCTTCTGTGGGCGCCTGACGGTGTTCCCTGGTTACCTGTCGTTAAGGTGGTAGGAGCAGTGTACGTGTCTGAGGAGACTGAGGGGTCAGGGGAGGTGAGGTCCTGGGTTACAAGTGTTGAGGGAGCCGCTCCGTTACCCGCAGAAGTACTTGTGCAGCAGCAGGATTCTGTTGTGGGCTTAAATTCGGTGCCTCAGTATGAGGAGGTACTACCTGGTTTTTGCTGGGATTCACTCGGCAGGAGGCAGTGCGTTGGCTCAAGCCACTTGCAGGCCGACCAGGAGATTTCATGAAGCCTTTGCAGTGGGAACTCTGGTTTAATGAAGCCACACCCTGACAGAGTTTAGTAAGAAGAAATCTGGGATCTCTTTCAGGGATGGAGGAAGCTTCGTGTCTAGAGCTTTAACGTAGTTGTGGGTTTTATTCATGCTCCAGCTCTGGACTGCAGTCCCCCTTTTTTGGTAGTTCTGCTTTGTAGGATGTGTGGCTGTAGTATCGTGAACTAAACTGAGTCCTGCTGCTGGGTGTAGCAAATCAAAAGAGCAGATAAGACATCAGATCTATACAATTTTATGAATTATTGACAATATAGACTAAAGGTCAGGAATATTGTATTGTTGCTCTATGTATTGGATATGTGATAAGCCAGAAGAAATCAAACTTTCCTGTAATGGTGTACACACTGTTAGTATGTGTGACAGAGGAATAGAATTTTCTGTTGCCAAAAATTTTGTATTTATTTTGCAGAAAATGAGCTTGAAAATTGTAGTTTGCAGCTGGTGTGGTTTTGGGGGAGAGGAGAGGGAAATTGAAAGAGAGGTCACATTTCAAACTGGTTGAAATGCTGAAAATCCAATGTAGCCAGCCTTGTATAGGAGAAAGTGCTCGCTGCTATGCTTCTGTACTTGACAAGAACATTAATGTGGAGGAGCAAAAAAAACCCCCCAAAACAAAAACCCTGCTGTTATCTTGATGTCTCTTTCTCCCAGGAAGATGTTCTCAAAGGAGGTGAAGCTTAAAGATTACTTGAGGGGGGGAGAGTGGGGACATCCATTGTATTGGAAGTGAATTGCAAAGCATTTCCTTTTTCTTTCTTTCTTCCTTCCTTTTTTTTTTTTTAATGGTACTTCCAGCATTTAGCCAAAGTTGACTTTCCTTCAGTGACAAACCTTCGTTTCATAAGCTATAATTATTTGGCTTCTCTGCAGATTTGGGTTGGTGTAGCTGGTCTAATATATTGGGTATAAGATGCTTGTTAATTCCTATTCCTTGAGTTTAATCAGTTTGTCATATCCTGTAGACAAAATTTGAAGCATGTTTCCATTTAAAAATATTGATGTTGAAGACGATTTAAAGAGAGACGAAGTAGTTCCATGCAATATGCCAGTTTTTGGTCTCTGTGTTACTTCTTGTGGTTTTGCAGCCCTTTTGTTTTCCAGCTGATTTTAAAAACGGTATTTCCTTTGTGTAAAGGTCACATGTGTTGACAAAATTAACAAAGTGATTATCTGTGCTTTTATTAAGCATACAAAATAAGTGCACAGTGACAATATTCTTTCATCTTTCTTATAATTGTAGGTGTTGCTTGTTTAGAAATAGTTCCAGACAGTGTGAATTAGTATATATTGACTTTGTCCCTTTAGTGTTGACATTAATGTTAATTTTCTACTAATCTATAATTAAATATCCTCAGTTTTAATTATAACAGACTGCTAGAAAAATAATTATGCAGGAAAACATTTTAGCAGATTAGTCTAGGTGTATTAAAGTTATTTCTTTAAAAAATAACTTTGGAAACGTTTTGGCTTAATTTATTTTCATCAAAACAAAGAAATATTGCTTTAAAAAGAATTACAGTGTTTGCCTTATATAATGGCCGTGCTGGGAATTGGGAAGCTGGGAATTGGTACCATGAGACATTTGTGAAGCATTCCAGGAAGTGGGCAGCCTCTCCAATTTCTGTAAATTTGTATCTGAGCCATTCCTTTATGTTTTTTTAAAATACATTCTGCATTCTTATTTTTTTATTATCTAGCATCCTGTCTGTTAATGTGGAACAAGTTGAAGTTGGTTAAAATTTTGTAAATTGTGTTATGGGTGGAACTGGTTTTCTAGCCTTTTTTGAAGGTGTCTGGAAGTGAAAAGATTTGAAGTAAAAATGTTAGGTGTGTTTATTGGGTAATTGGGACTGACGTATAGATTTTTTAAGATCAGTATTTTTCTGTATGCAATTTGGGCTTTATGTTAGTAGGGTACGGTTTTTTAAGATCCAGTTAAGGTGTAATGGATGACATGTTCTATAGTGTATGCTTATACCATGTTTATACTTTGAATACTTTGCAGTTACAGTCTATGTGATATTTATGTATCCTGGTACTTAAAGACTTATTTATAGGTTTGCAATACTTGTACTTCATCTGGTATTAAAAACAACTTTTATTTTTTAAAATGTACATTACACAGTACTTTTAGTTTAAGTATGAGATACTTGGCATGTTTTGATACTTTCAAAACTGTTGTTCAAGGCACATTTCTTGAAAATAGTGGTTTTTATTGCTCAAAACATGCATTCTTGGATGTTCTGGATGTTTCTTAAGTTTAAAGTGCAGTGTTGTTACTACTTCTCGAAGGCAAAGAAATTGATGAAGTTACAAATGTTACAGTTGTCATTTTAATATGTTAATGAAAAGGCAAGGATGGACCTTATCTCTATGAACAACCTGCTTTTGTGGAGATGTAGTTAAGGTTGCAGGACAGCTAGCATATCGGTATTTGCATTTCAGCAAGCTTTATGTTCGCTATCAGGAGACTATTAATAGGGAATACAATATAAGATTTTCTTTGTTACAGTAGCTTTTCATGTTTCTTATGGAATAAATGTTACATATTGTAGCTTCTAAGTACTGGTCTACTGAGTCTGGAGGCTGAAGTGGTCCATTTCTTTAAGTGATACATACGCAGAGACTTAAGATAATTCATGCCCTACTGACTTAGACAAGGCGGGCAGCAATTCAGGATGAAGAAGAGAGAGAAGTGTTACTGTATTTTAGCAGCTGAGAAATGGAGGTTCTGATAAATTATTTAATTTTTGAAAGTGTGAAGAAAACCTGTGGCAAGGATGGGACACAATTGTTTTCCTTCAATTCCATTCCACTAATTTAAACACTGAAATCCTTCCATTGATCCATTTATGTATCATGATACTCGTGGGCTCTAGCTGTCAAATTTCAATGCAGGTAATCTCAGGTACCGTATGTGAAGAAAAAATAGACAATCTAAAGTTTTCGTCTATACATAGTATTCAGGTGTGCTTTCTGCTCGTGAAAAGCATGGCGCTCTGCCTCTTGCCAGCCTTTATAGCTGTTTGTTCACTGTAGTGGGTTGAGTGGACTTGATAATTATAGAGGTAAGACTATCTGCAAATGTTGATGCCATCTGAAGTAAGTGTTGAAAGCATCATCTAAAAGCTATACCATATGTTTGTTATACCATTTTAGAAAAGAGTATATGTTTCATAGTTGGATAACTGTGTGTGTAGAACCATTTGTTTTCATTACATTAGTAAGATGATACAAAATTAAGGAGAGTCATGGAAAATGTTTACGGCTAAAGTGATTTTACACTGATTAACATTTGTCACAAGACTTTCCAGTACCAGAATTATATGCTGTAGCCCACTGTTGTTCTTTATTCCACTGAGAATTAGGCAAAATTACGTTCTGTGGATAAATTAACCTTTGGTTTCCAGCCTTACAGATTCATGAGTTAAACTTTAGGTCGATCTCTGGTTAGTGAACAAATACTGTTGTTCTTGGTCCTCAACTGATACAATTTTGGGGTAATGGGAGGGATTTCGCAGTATTTTCAACAGACTGAAAGGGAAGGAAATGCATGTATTTGTAGTTTGAGAATACTTAAATAGTTGTGTAAAAACTAGTTACTGTTGTAAAGGGTTTAGATCACCAAGCAGATAGGCTGTGAGTCTGAGGTGAATACATATCTGAGCTAGGTGGCAGGTTTTAGTATTGGTTCAGATAATTCCAGAAGCTGAGCCATTATCATGCTCACCCTGAAGGCATATAGGTGTACGTATATACCTTCCGGTCCTTTAGTTTCACACTTATCTTGTATTTTACATGTACAACTCATGTAAGTTACTTTTTGTTTTAACTTCCCTTCTTGGTGAGGTTCCGCAGCTATGGTGTTTGAAATGTAACATTTGAACAATGTATCTTCACAATTAAAAATTGAAGTGATGGTCATTAAACTTCAGGTGTCATTATAAAGACCAGTTGACTGTCTTTGTTACAAATATTAACAATGTTAATCTTGTTCACTAGCAGAATACTTCTTTGTAGTTAAAACCAGACAAAATTGAACTAAGTAGACCTGTATGGAGCACTACAGAAGGCTGCCAGGATTTGTATAGGTGTACCTGAGAGGATAATCTTGGTACCTTGCAGAACATTTTTGTTATGAGGAAAGAGAGGAACTGCATTTGATATAGTCTAATCTGAGTTTGTTGGACCAGGGAAGTTCTGTAAAGCAAGAGAAAATAATAAAATATTTTATTATATGTGTCTGATTTACAGATAGACACATAAAGAAATAGCCATAGTAGTTGTAATTCCTCTTGTGGAAAGGCTGTTTTCAAGACTGGCCTGTTTCAAGACTAGTCTGTTCAAAGCTTGATTTCAAGAGTATTTCTACTGATACTGTCAAAAGTAGTATGGGCCATTTGATAGTTTGCTTGTGGACCTAATGAAGTTTGCTGAATGCGACATTTTTAAAATGAGTCTCTGTCAACATTTTGCAGGGGATCAGCTATTATTCTTGATACTGAATACTATTCTTTGTATGTAAAGAATGATAGCAAAGTATTCCTTATGTAAATAAAATACTGTGTTCCCTTAAGCACGTTTGGGAGGTAAAGAATATTCTTTCTCAGATACTTTCACTTTAGAGTATGAGAGGACGCATGGATTACCATCAGAGCTGTTTTGACAAAATAGTTTCCTTTATGGTTCTTGCATTTGCTACGTAGCATTCATGGAAGAAGCTTGTTTAATTAAGATATAGAATTAAGAGCTCATTTATAGTTTTGTAAAGGGAGTGACTAAAAGTGTGTTATGAATTACAACCAGAACACTTTATGTCTATATATGAATTTCCTTTGTGGTAAGTTGTTAAATTAATTGCTGTTTGTTAAAATGGCTTTAAGTCATTTCCTTTTCTTACAGTGGCGTTTTGAGGATTATGATTCACTTCTCAATATAGATGGGTATTAAAGTCTAAAGCAGATTGAATTGTCAATGTGCTTTTCAGTACATTTCTGCTTGCATTTTGAGAATTTAAAAATTCTGAACAATTTCAGGATATAATTTTCAGCATTAGTCAAAAGATCCAGTGCAATGGCTTTTAAAATAGAGCCAGAAGTTCTCTATTTTTTTGGTAGTATTACATTACTTCCATTGCAGTTGCCATTTTAACTTTTTATTTAAGCACTGTTTTAATTATCTTATGATTTGAAAACTTACTTGCACAAGAATCTAGAGTAGGATAATGAAGTTAAGGCTTTAGTTTTATGTATTTTTCCTCTAGGTAACAGAATTTTAGGTACTCTGTTGCTTCTCATATGTGCTAGTGAAACAATTTTTGGGCCTGTGTGATGAATCAGGCTGGGGGACTGATTCCGATCAAAAATAATCTAGTAAAAATGGAAAACTCATTAGTTTTAAATAACCAATACTGAAGTTTAGTACTAAGACAAAGGTTTTAGGTTTTAGAAGAGCAAACTTCAGCTTGCTCAGAGCTCAGTTAGGAGGGATTCTGTGGAAAGCTTCCATGGAGGATAAAGGAGCTAGCAAGTGCTGGGAGTTTTTCAAGAGCGCTCTCCTGGAAGCACAAAAACAGTTCATCCCCTTTAAAGATAAGGGAAGTAGGCAGAGCAAGACACACCCTTGGCTTAAATGTGAGCTTCTGAGTCTGCTCAAAACCAAAAGAGAAGCATAGCAGAGATGGAAAAGCGGACAAATACCCATTGAGAACTACAAGGGCATTGCCAGGGCATGCAGAGATGCAGCTAGAAAAGCAAAAGCTGAGCTCGAATTGAAATTGTCCAGAGATGTCAAAAACTATAAGAAGCGATTCTTCAGGTATGTAAACAACAAGCAGAAAGAGAAGGAAAATATTGTCCCGCTGTTAAACAGGAGAGGTGAATTAGTCACCAACAACGCTGAAGAGGCAGAGGTTCTCCACGCTTTCTTCCCCTCTGTCTTTACCAGCATTGTTGGGCCCCGGGCCTTGGGAGCAAAAATCCAGGTTGATGCAAACACAGACCCACCGTCAGTGAAGGAGGAGTTGGTATGTGAACTATTACAGGAGCTTGACCCCTACAAATCAATGGGCCCTGACAAAATCCAGCCAAGGGTGTTAAGAGAGCTGGCTGACGTCATTGTGAGGCCGCTCTCCATAATCTTTGAGAAGCTGTGGAGATTGAGGGACATCCCAGAAGACTAGAAGAAGGCTGATGTCACCCCCATGTACAAGATGGGCTTAAAGGAGGACCCAGGAAATGATAGGCCCATCAGTCTTCCTTCAGTCCCTGGGAAAGCTATGGAACGAATCCTCCTGGGGGCTATCCCAAGTCAAATGAAGTGCCTGAAGTGCTTGGGAAAAGCCAGCACGGGTTCACCAAGGGCAAATTGTTCTTGACAAACCTGATCGCCTTCTGCGACAGAGTAAGCTGCTCAGTCGATGTGTGACGAGCGGTGGACATTGTCTACCTGGATTTCTCCAAGGCTTTTGATAACGGTTTCCCACAGCCTCCTCCTAGAGAAACTGATGCGTTACGGTCCAGACAAGTGGTCCGTGCGGTGGGTGGGGAACTGGCTGACAGGCCGCACCCAGAGGGTGGTGGTAAATAGCTCCTTTTCAAACTGGCAACCTGTCACGAGTGGGGTCCCCCAGGGATCGATATTGGGCCCAACACTGTTTAGTATCTTCATAAGTGATGTGGATGATGGGATCAAGCGTACCCCGACGAAGTTTGCCGATGGTGCCAAACTGAGTGGGGAAGTGGACACTTTGGAAAGGAGAGCCACCCTGCAGGCTGGAAGAGTGGGCTAACAAGAACCTTATGAAGTTCAACAAAGAGAAATGTAAGGTCTTGCACCTGGGAAAACATAACCCAGGAGTGCAGCACAGGCTGGGATCTACCCAGCTGGGGAGCAGCTCTGCGGAAAGGGACCCGGGGGTCCTGGTGGACAACAAGCTCACTATGAGTGAACAGTGTGCTGCTGCAGCAAAGAAAGCCAACAGGACGCTGGGCTGCATCAACAAGGGCATCACCAGCAGAGATAAAGAAGCCATTATTCCGCTCTACTCGCTGCTTGTCAGGCCACACCTGCAATACCGTGTTGCATTTTGGTCCCCGCTATACAAAAAAGATGTGGGCAGGCTGGAGAAGGTCCAGAGAAGGGCCACAAAGATGCTCAAAGGACTGGGAAGCTTGCCATATGAGGAAAGGCTGAGAGAACTGCGTTTTTTCAGCCTTGAGAAAAGAAGGCTTAGGGGCAACCTTATCACCATGTTCCAGTCTTTAAAGGGTGGCTATAAAGAAGATGGAGACTCCCTTTTTACAAGGAGTCACATGGAAAAGATGAGGGGTGATGGGTACAAGTTACTCCTGGGGAGATTCCAATTGGACACAAGGGGACAGTTTTTCACAATGAGAACAGTCAGCCGTTGGAACAACCTCCCCAGGGAAGTGGTGGGTTCCCCAACACTGGACACGTTTAAGATTTGGCTGGTCAGTGTGCTGGGCCGTCTTGTCTAGACCGTGCTTTGGCCAAGAAAGGTTGGACCAGGTGATCCTTGAGGTCCCTTCCAACCTGGTATTCTATGTTTCTATGAATACAGTTCATTGTGCAGACTCAGAAAAGACTGTAGAGGTGCTTTAAGAGAGATTTGGAAGGCTAGGGTGGGTTCTGCTTAGTGTGATGCTGTTTCTGTATGGAATATTTATAAAGCTATTGCTGAAGCAGAAAGGTTTGCTCCCTTATTTTCTTATGGGGGATGGAATTACATATATTTTGGAAGCACAGATTGTGAGGATTATATTTCTCTTTGGAGAGGAGGGATGGAATGAGAGCAGTGGCCCAGCTTCATTACTTTCTGTGAAGGAAGACCGAGTATTTAGTGAAGTTAGTCTGCCACTAGAAGACTTAGGACAGGTTCAGATCTGAACATATGTGTAGCTGCAGAGAATGCCAGAATATATGTAACAAGGACTGTAGAAGAAAACTAAGTCTTTTTTATGAAGCTGTTTTATGTCATTGCAGACATGGCTCTGAATGAAGAAAAGATGCTGAGGCATCTAGGTTGAGTACTTAATTAATTATGTTTGAATCTATGCCTACTGAAAATGAGGCCTCCATTTGATTTTGGGGAAGAGGAGAAATAGTCTTCTGGGAAGGTTTTTCAGATTATAGTGTTACAACAAAAGGAAGAGATTTGCAGTTAAAGGTTGGAGGAAAGGTTGAAAAAGGATGCTTATAGGATTAGATGTGAGGAAGAGTGGGAAACCAAGGAATTAAATGGGTGACATAGTGATGCAGACAGAGGCAGCAGTGGAAATCATAGTATACGTATTCTTTCCAGCAGCTACCTGAATCTTGTTCCTGGATACCATCTAACTGTTACTGCTAACTTAACGTAGCATTTAAGCTGTTGATGGTGCTGTACCCTGCCTCAAAAGGTATTAAAAACAAGGTAAACAGGAACAAAAAAGAGATAACAAAATTGAGGAGGGTTTGAGGAGGGTGTCAAAAAGCTTATTAAGAGTTACATGCTGTAAGTTCTGAATATAACAGTGCCTCTGCTCTCTCCCATTTTTTAAAGAAGAGTAAGGCATGGTAGAGGAAGCTGCTCCTTTAACAGAAGCATTGGCTGCATTGTCTATGTCTTTATCTCCTACTGCTGCTTCCCTTTTCCGTCCTTACCTGCCAAGGAGGGGAAGAGTAAAGAAACCTACTGCTGCTGCTCTTCCCTCAAGATGAAAATGAAGGCCAAGAACTGTCATGTGTCTGTTCTCATGTCATGTTTTGCTGCCTTTAGATTTGAAGGATAAAGAAAGCTGAGCAAGTATGGAAGATGCAGGTGGATATGTTAAAAGGGCAAGAAATAAAGTATGGAATTGAAAGCCTGTGTGAGGGAGAATGATGCTGGTCTAGAGAATGTTAACAGTATAGTTTAATGCAACAAAGTGTAGAAAGAGTGTAAGATAAAGTGGAAGGATAAGAAAACTGGAGAACATCCGTTATATAGCATCATAAAGCATGTCATAAGCATTCTCTGGTAGGAAAGAAAAAGTGGAATGATACTGGGAAGAATAAAGAAATACAAAAATTGAGCATGTTGGTTGGTAAACTTTAATGGAGCTTCTGGGCATGTTACAAATATAGTAACTAAAGGTAGGTTATACACACCATGGTTCTTAAAACTTTATGTATTCTTAAGTCTTTGGTGTGGTGCACAGAAATGTGTTGTTTCCTGAGTATTTTTAATCTCTCCTGGGTTTTAATGGTTGGAAGGGCAGAATCTTTGAATTTGTGATTTCATTAACACTTGAACATTACAAATTTTCAAAGATGGGAGACTACAAAACTCATTGAAGGACTATCTGATTTCAAGTGTTAAAAAGATCAACAAATTAGGCTTAAGGGTCTTTTTTGCTTCTTAACCAAATTTCTTTTTTTTTTATTTTTTTGCTTGTTGTTAAGAAGTGAGTGTTTGTTTGTTCCTTTCTTAATTCAAAGGAAAGGGTGAGTATAGCTTTTACTTTTCATAATTTCTGAAGAAGAATCCCTAGTTAGAAACTGTTCAGCTAATTTTGAATCAGAACAGTACGTAGTCCTCTATTCCTTGCTTAAGAGGTGGGGAAATGAATACAAAAAAACATTGTGCATGGAAACAAAACTCTAAGCATTAGACAGTAGGAGAGAGATGCATGTCTGAGCCAGCCTCTTCTGGCCTCTTTATGAAAATCCTCAAATATACCTTTAGCATAGGAGCACACATAATTTAATTAGCAAGTTAAGTTTTTGTAGTGGAGGGCTTTCATAACTGTAGTTACTATGTGGAAGAAATTAATAGTTGAAATGGCTTTAATGCCTCTTCTGGTTATATGTGGGGAGGATTTAGAGGTGTTTATGCTTACAGTAGAGTTCATTTTTGTTGCCTAAGATGAGAGCACAGAGACCATCAGAGTCCATGTTAACTAATGAGCAGAATAGTGTCTCATTTTCAACCTTAAAAGGGCTCTGTTAACTTACAAGTTCATGTGTTTAAAAAGTTTATTAGTTTTGACACTTTTCTGGGATTAGTTATATGCTGTCCATCTTTGCTGTCTTGGTGGGAGTTTTTTTTCTGTGAGTAGTCTTAATACAAGACATCTTTAAAAGTTTATTTGATATAAATAATTTGAAAAAAGTATTAATGGTTGAATGGAAACTGGAAAGGAGACATTTGTTCTCTTAAAAAAAAAAATGGAAAGCACAGCAAAAGCTGTATGGTAGTATGGAAATCTATTGTAGGGGAGGCAGATGTATTTGGGACAGTTGGAAGAATTGTGGAAGGTTGTGTAAGGATTCCTTAGATAATTGTGTGTGGTAAGGGTAAGGGTATGATTGTTGTGTAGGACTGTGATGCCTAATCTTGAAGATTGTCTTCAGTTAATCTGGGAATGTAGACATGTTCCAAACTGTATGAGGAAAAAGCTGGAACTGGAAGATTGCAATCTCTTTATTCCCTGCCAGTAAAAATGCTGTCATCTTAAGTTGTATTTTTCTTTATTAGTTGATTTTCTTCCCCCGTGGCAGCTTGTTCTTTGCTTTTGAATGGTAGGATGTTTTCCTGTAATGTCAGTTGCAAACTTCGAGCTTGCTTGCATTGTGGCCAAGAATCTGAGAACAATGACGACTCCATTATATCCAGTGAGAAAGGAATCTTTTGTACTACTTACTTTTAATTGCTAATTAAGCTAAGTCCTTGGTAGTTTGAAAGAATGGAATAGTTTATGCCCTCCACTTCAGACCAGTATTTGCTGCTCGGTTGCGGAGAATGATGGAAGGGGTGATTTTTATTATGATTTCTAGATGAAAGTGACCTTCCTGAGAAAGTGAAAATGGGTAAGAGCACTCATTTTGCACAAGAAGCTCTCAAGATTCAGGGAACATGTGGCGCCTGTGGAACTGAGGAGCAGCTTAGGACTTCTGTGCTCCTTGAGAAGGCAACACCACCTGCCCCCTCCCAAGCTCTCTATGGGTTTTGCCTGACTGCTCTGCTTCAGTTTCTGTATTTAGTGATTAAAGGTATTTTAGATTGTCCAGACAAGCAGCAGGGATCTTCTAGAGAAAGCTTGTTGATATTTGGAGATTATTTTAATTTGTTCTTGATTTTTTTTTTTTTTAAACATTGAGATTAGAGTGAAGCTTCCTTAATAGTGCAGCACTGGTTCCAATGCATTAGAACTCACTTATTTTAAAGATTCTTCAGCGCAGGCAGGTAGGAATTTTCTAATACCAGGAAACTGTGCCTCAAGAGGAGTGGGTAAGCAGATTTACCAACTGAAACAGGAAAACAAGTTCCAACTACAGGTCATTTCACAACTTTTTCCTCAGGGCTTTCTCACTTCCACAATCAGAACTCAAAAATGGAACAAACTGATTCAATGCAATTCATTAATGACTAGCTTAAGGTCTGTCAGACTTCAGACAGCTGGAAAGGAGAAGGAACACACTTCTGCTCCAATGACTTCATTTTTGTGATTTTTCTATAGTATTTGAGAACTTTTCCAGATTTTTGTCATGTCATTGCTGAAATTTATTAACTCTCATGTTTTCATAAGTAGATTACCTGTTTCACTTAGCACCTTGTTTGCCAGCGATTCCCTTTTCTAAATATAAAAAAAATTACTGAAGAGTAGTAGTTATCAGTACCTGTACATATTGGTACTTGGGTTTAAGAATGAGTGTACTGTCAAATTCAGATAACCTCTTTGTGTTTATGTTCACACTTAGATCTCAGTTGGACAGTAGTCTGCTGCTATAGCTGTGCTGGCATTTTCTCTACCTCGGCAATCCCTACACAGTGTATGCTGACAGAAGTTATTCTGTTAGCATCATTGCACTGTTATGTGCAATGTCAGAATCAAAACCTGTTAGAGCTCTCTACTGTTACCCTAGTTGGAGGGTTGAACCAAGGTATATGATTTTTTCTTACCCTAGTGTATGAGCAGACAGAACATGGTAGAACTGATTTTTGTAAAACAGCAATGCTGTCTGTAGCTGGGGCCTTCATTTGCTGTTGTGTTACTGCTTGTATTAATTTCAGCTTTCAGTAACTTCCATGCTTTCTAAAGAATGAAAAATTCCAATCAGCCTTAAATCTTGTAAGTAATGTAACTTAGAGCCCAGGTCAATGTGATCTTGCTATTTGTTATCTCAAATGACCAGAAAAACTATGTAATGTTGTACTGTACCATGATTGCGCAGGATTTGACTCTGGTTAGGACAGAATATTCTCTAGATTAAAACTATTCTGAAGTGATAGCTTTTAAGGAAAGAAACATTTTTCAGAGCCATTGCTTCTTGCCCTTAATAAAAGGTGTATTACAAGTTATGTAAGTTCTTTACTGTTGCAACTGCTGTATCAACTTACATTTTAATTATAAGCTACTATGTTTTTGCTTGTTTTTTAACTTAGTGTGGACAAAACATTCGAAAATACACTTTATGCATTAAATCTGCGATGTAGGAGAAGTGACTAGTATTACTGTGATGGCAGGTAGAAGAACATAATTAAGCAACAGATACCTTCTTAAGATGATGCAACATTTATGTAACTTCATATTGCTCCTTAAATTGGTAATTCATTAAGTAGAACAAACTCACATTTTGTTTAGAAGTTAAAGAACAGACACTAAATGAGTGGGGCAGGTACCATGATACTGCCTCTTCTTCCACAGCCAGATAAGGGAATTAAATTAAATTGCTACTTCTGAATAATACTGGCTCTTAGCGTGAAGGTGAGTTGTATTACTCCTTGAAATGCACATTAAAAATGAAATGTTTTGTTTTCTTCCTTCACATATACCACAGTCTTGGCATTTGATTATCCCTTTGGTTGGACCTCTTGCTTTGCATGTAGAACTTACAGGAAAATTCGCTTAGCTTTGGAGAAGGGGTACCTCTTGGGAGACACTATTGCACAGCACTTGCTCAGGGGATTGAGCTGAAATGAGAGGTGAAGTTTCCATTGCCAAGTAGCATTTACTGCAGAAGAGTGCCCGTGAAGTTGCAATTACATGTCTGAAGCTGTAGATCTGTATAAGTTTTCTTTTCTTTGGCTGGTTAGAAACAGTTAAAGCTTAAAGCTCCATTGCTTGTGTGATGTTGTCCTCCTAACCTCTCCATCAAGTTAAAGATTCATTTTTTTTCAATGTGTGTCCCCCATTGTTCCCCTTGCCTGCAGCGTTTCTAGCTCTGCTTATCTTGAATTCTGCATGCACTTAGCTAGCCCCGTGTCACGTAAGTGTCGTGATGTGTGAGGTGTTGGTCATAAGTTTGCATGTAGAGATATGAAAGGATGTGGGTGAGGAGGAGGCACATACTCATTAATTTTAGAAAAATTAGTTTCAAACAATGTTTATTTTTAGTATTACTAATTAAATTCTCCACCTTTCCTTAGGACTACTACTGTGCTTTTCAACTAATATACAAATAAATATGCAAAAATAACCTAATTAATTGTGGTAATAGAACTTTTTAATATACACATCTATTTTAGAATGATCCTCAATAGTTTTCTCTTGGATGCTGTCATGCAGGTATTTAGTGTTTTATTTCTGTGCATGTAACCTGCATTATCTGTGGGGAAATACCTTTAATTTAGTATCAGCTACTTTTATGGAGGCAGTATGTAAAAGACTTCAGTTTTTGACTAGTGTTATGTCTGAGCTCTTAGAGGTCTGAGTTGTGTTCTGTGTTCTCAGTGAATGAAATGTTGAAACCTCATACCCTATAAGCATATCTGAACCACTACAAAAGCTTTGTAGATATGGTTACCCAGAACTTTCTCTAGTGAGCTGAATTTAACCGTCCTGTGAGACTTTGCCATATGTAACAGGTGTAGGCCTTTGAAGTAGTTCTACATTTACTTTCTGGAAGGAGAAATAACAAAAAGTATGTGATTGGAATGGGAGGAGGGAAGAAAGGGCAGATGGAAAACAGCAGACGGTGGGTAGTGGGAAGATTTCCAACACAGGAGAGAGTAAGTAGCCAAATAGTGTTTCTGGAGGTGTCTCAACAAGGTAGAGAAGACAGCCCAGGTATGCAGCAGGGTTGGAGGTAGCATATAGCTTGGGCCACATAATTAAATCAGGAAGTTACATGCTTATCTTCTCTCACGTGTTTAAAACTACTGTAACCACTGGAAGGAGGATCTCCCGAGATTTTGGGAAGTAGCCCACATTCAGGACATAAATGTCCCCGTTAATTGTGCACTCTAAATATAGGCCTCTGAAACATGAAAGGTTTTGCTTCCATCAGGCTATATGGTAGGTGAGGGAAAGGAGATCACAGGATGGAGAAGGCTTGCAATGCTAAACTTGGATTAAGAAGTACATCTTATAGTGGCATTGTTTTCTGGTCTTGAGGTGGCACTAAATTGCAAACCTATTATAGCAGAGGGGTATGTGATATTTGCCTTACCTGCAAACGTGTATGTTGGATAGAAACTGACCAGTTAGTCGCATCTGGCACGTGAGGTCATGGAGTAGGTGGGTGCCAGTGGTTGTAAATGAGTCCTGGAAATGGATGAGATACAAGCCCAGCTTTTTAGGGGGAGTTTTGAATGCACAATGCAAAAGTCCTTTTAAGCTATAGCAGAGTTTTCAGGAGGGGGAAAGAAATTTTGAGAATCACACAGTATCCTTTATCTAGTGATGGCTTTTGCTACGTGCCATCCCCCTGGAATACACCTACTCAGATCGTTGTAGTAAGAGAAAGGATTATTTCTTTTGTCATCCCCCTCCCCTGCAAATTTGATGTTAACAGCACAAAATTTTGGTTTATTCAGTGAAGTTTGTTCTGTGGTATCTTGTGTCCTTCCAGACTGGTCTAGCAAGACTTTTAAAACCAGGGAATGAAATTGTTGTGCCTATGGACATAACTTGAACTCTGACTTCCATGAGTGACACTCCCTCTTTTCAGGTGTGTAATGTACATGTACTCATTTTGCCACTGTTTGCAACTGAAGAGGAGCTGCCCGTGGCATTCCTATGGCTCAGTTCTTAGGCTGCTTTCCAGGAAGACTCAGCTCTGCTTTTTTCTAAACTTGTTTCTTTCCCATACCCAATGATCTACTTGTCTACACCAACTTTGAGATTTGCATGTCATCCTTGTCTTATGCAACTGCTGATGGTCGTAGCGGCTTAGGTGTCCCTGAGCCTTTCTCCTGCCTGTACAAGTCAGTGCTAAATAAATCATAGTGATTTTCCTGAGGCACAGAAGTGTTCTTTCATTTGATCATGTTAGCAGTCAGGCTCACAACATTTCTCAAGGGAAAGTCTTTCTGCATTGCATCACTATAACATAACAATTCATAACTTTTTTGCTCAATACCCTGACTACAGAGTACAGCTGCCCCTTATGCAGCTAGAGTACTAACAGCTGCTTCCCAGTGACTGTTGTCAGATCTTTGTGGACAGAACTGTGGTTACATGTATTTCCTGTTTTCGGGATGCTATTTAGTTGCTCTAAGCCTTCTGGAAGGCCTCACACAAGATTCCACTTGATAACAAACTATGTGTTAAATTTTATTGACAAAGGTCTTTTCACTTAGTATTTTTATGCTTAGCATGTCACTCTGAAAACCTGTTTCACCAAGCTAGAGCTGCAGTTTCTATTTAAAAGGTATATTACATTTTCAGATAAACTTTACAAAAACAGTGATAGTGATACCGCTATCCGTAGCTTTAACTATAGTCATACAGCTTTAGACAGTGATAGCTTTTTGATAGTGAAAGCGAGTAATAGCATTAGGACATCAATACTGAAAATAGTGCTTTTCAAATTTTAAAATACCACACCAGATTTAGACTTGGGCTGTTGAAAATGGGTAATTAGTTAGTTATTTGATTCTTGAGTCCTGAACTGTCAGTCCTGAAGAAAATGACAGCAGAATCCAGTGGTAATGCTGCGTTTTGCTGGATCTGTTTCTTCTTTTGTCCTTTTCTTCTGATCTTGTTGATAACATTTCTGTTTTGGAGAGAAAAATTGGCATTCATGGGCTTTATAAGAACTAAGAACATTTCAAAATAATAGGTGACGCTGGCTGTTATATGTATTTTGGTAAAAAGAGTAAGTCTGAGTTAGAAGCCTACCAACTAAATAAATGACGCGGCAGAAGGCAAATTGCATGCTTCTACCCATTTGAATGTGGGGGGGGAACATCTTTGGAAAAAAAAAAATGCTGTGAACAATTACTTGGAGCATACTGCTTTTAGAGAACGTGAGATGGTAGCGTAGCGTTATAAAACTCTTTAAAATACCCTTTCTAATGTAACCACCATGATTCCTGAACGCCTGTTTTTCTTGTAGCATATTATTGGTAGTTCTTGAGGTCAGAGAGCTGTTCATTCTTTTGGTACTATGCTGTGGGTGGCAATGAATGTTGGGCATGAGACATCGAAAGTTATTTAAAAAGTGATATCCAGTCTCATTTCTGTGGCGTTTGGGTTTGGGGGTGTTGATTTTTCTTTTTGTTTGTTTGTTTGTTGCCTCTTTAAATGGTTTGTTAACAGAAAGTTACAAATAACCATTTATTTTTTTTGCTTCAAGCCATTTTAATTTTTTACATAAAGTTTTGGAAGCATATCACAGAACGTGTAATGCTACTGACTTTTTGTGAATATTCTTACTCTTTTACTCTTTTCATTTTTCTTTTCTGGGCGTTGCTAAAATAAAACTTTCCTTCAAATTTAGGAGAAAATCATTTCATAAGTGAGTTTTGAAAAGCGGTTACCTTTATGTAAAGGAAAGCTTGTTTGTATGAGGACAGGAAGCTTTAGTTGTAATGTTAGGTGATACTGACATACCTGCAGTGTTAGTACTTGTCTTGTTAGAGTAATGCTGAAATTAAAGCCAAAATATAATCTGAAAGACCATAATAGTTGGGTTTGGTTTTTAAGAACTTAAATATATCTGCTTAAAAACTGCGTTGCATTCATTAATTAAAATTTAAGATTGAGATTCTCTAGAGAGAATCCAAGCACTGAATCCCACATGTATTTATGTTGTTGAAGCTGGCCAGATTCCAAATACTGTCTGTGGGTTTTGGGTCTGTAGTTACACTCTTCACTTAGAGTGTGTTTGCCTCCTGTGTGGACAGTAGGGATGCTGTAGTTCAAAACCTTAAGAAGTTAGTTCAATCTTTTACCCAAGCTTTCCCAAATACTTTTATCCAGAAGTGCCTCAAGGGCATAGCCCTTTGTTTCACAGTTTAGCTCTTTATAGTAAGTAATTGGTATTGGTCTGTCACACTCAGATAGAAATTGCTTTCAGAAATCCTGTGCAGAGTCTTTTAGAGAGAACACAAAAGAATACATAGGTTTACGTGAGAGTTTATAGCTGTTTTTGAAGCCTATCCCTTCATGTTGCAGGTGATGATGTCATAGATACATAGATACAGGTAATGTCATCACATTTATGAAAATCCCTGTCTTAAAGTGATAAAAAAGAGTACTTAAAAGTGCTCTTTTGCCTCTACTATTTTCATTTACATACTATGCAAGAGCCTAATTTTCTGATTCTTTAAATTATTTTTTAAATTTTCAGTCTAAATTTGCACACATTTGTTTGTCTGTCAACATTGTTGTTAGGCTGAAATAGCTCTTCTCTTTCCCTGGTGTTTGTTCTGTTGGTGCTTGTAGAAAATAGTCATACTAGCTTTTGATTTGCTAAGCTAAATAATTTGAGCTGTTTTGACTTCCTTTTGCAAGAGAGGCTCTTCTTTCCTCTTACCCCTGCAGTTCTCTTCTGAATTTATTTATCATTTTTGAACACAGGGAAATTTTCTAGAATGCTGTAGATCAAATCTGCTGAGATGGTATTAATATTTCTGCTTTTAGAACAGATTGCTCCCTGTCTCTTCCACTGCAAGAGCTTGGGAGCATCAACTGAAACTACCAGGAAGCAAATTCAGAACAAACTTAAGATGGTTCCTTGCAGTTCATCTGTGGATACTGCACTAGACTGATTATTGGTCTGACTTACCACGGTCACCTTATTTTATCTTTGTTGGAAATTTATCCTCTGTTGAACTCCAGAATCGTGTATGCTATTTTTTTTAATCAGCTTTATGTTGGCAGCATATACTCATCTTGGTTTGTTGCCTCGTAATCCAATAATTAATGTACTTGAGGTTTTTTTGAGCGGTTTTAGTAAGCCTGTTGCAGAGTTCAGGATCTTACATGGTTGTATAATGTTTTACTACTACATGCCTCCTAGATTTACCTTTGAAAAATCCATCTGTGGCATGCTGATGAGTGTGTTTTCAAGTTGTAATGTCCTCACCTCATTTATAGTTGATAGACCTAAAATACTACTTTAAATTCAGTCCAAAGGCCAATATCGTATCACTGCAAATTATGGAGATAATGATAGGCTACCACCAATAAGTGTACTTAAAAGGTGAACTACTGTAATATTATGTTGAATTTCGTGCTGCTTGGACACTATTAAATACCTGTGAAAATGGATTTTAGGTAGAGCTTGGTCTGACTCGCAGGAAAAATGAAAGCTTGTTGAACTGTATGTGAAACAAGTCCAGGAGACTGTGATTGAGAGTCTCAAATCTCATTCCATACTACACAGAAAGAATAAATTTTTGACAAACTTATTTACGGCTGGTGCATGTTGTGCAGCGTAACTGTACTGTTAAGCGTTATGGCAATAAGGAGAATGGAGTTGAGGTTCTGCTGCTTTAAGTCTGCCTGCCTGTGAGAGGGACTGGCATAAAGTTAGCAGGCCAAGTCTTTACATCTGGAGAGGCAGGGAAATAAAATTAACAAGAGCTGCAAACTTGATTTTAATATTCCACAAAGACTTTCAGTTTTTCAAGTTATCTCACAGCAAAAAGAGTTTCAAACATATTTTCAGTATGCTGTATTTTTTTCTTCTTAGCATAAATTGTCAGGTCTGTGTGGTTTGTCCTCCTAGCCTGCAAATAGACTAGCAAAAATTTTAAATCTTATGCCTACAACTTGTAACGCTTACTTCAGATGTGCTTTTCCCTGTCTCTGCTCTGATTCTAGGACTCCTTGTCACCTCCTTGGCTTACTTGCGTGCCTCCTGGTTCTACTTTTTCTGCAGGGCTGGGCCTTCCTGTCCTCAGCTGTCAGAAACTCCACTTACGGAGCTCTTCCACCTGCTCAGCATGTGGAGAGGAAGGAACAACAGATAAGAGAGGAAGCCTCCCTGTCTGCTGCGCCTCTCCCAGTCAGCGCTGCCTGGCCCTGACTGTGCTGGCTGGGGGAGCTTGTTCTCCCGCAGCTATCTGGTGCTAATTGGCCAAGAAGTTGAAAGCAGTTGCAGCCTTTCCATGCGCTGAACAGCAGCACAGACCTCACTAGTTAGGAGGTTTTTCCTGTAAGCCACATGCGCCTCATGAGATGCCAGTTCTCCATCTGTGGCCTAAAGACAACATAAATAATCTCTCTTGCACGTGCAAGTGTTACTCACATTTCTAAGCTTAAGCATAAAGCTTACACACCTCCTGTTGCTTGCACAGGACAGGCCACAGGTGGTCCAGAATGATGGGTTTTGCTTTTTTTGCATATAAATAAATCTGTTACTGCAGAAAGCTATAAAAAATGAACCTTTTGTACTACAGCTGACACTTTAAAATAAAGGGATTAAAAAGATTGACATTTGGGACTGACTTGCATGCTACCCTTTGCCTTTTATGATTACTTGAAAATGTCTTTAATTTAAATTTGATGCATTTTTAAATGTTCTTAAACTCTCTCACCTTTGTATTTTTTCATCCTCCCCAAACATTCTCTACGGAGGGCTAATCACTTGTTCTCTGAGTGACTGGCATGATTGAAGTGATTATTATGTGGAGATGCTATGTATTGGGTGAGTAATAATGGGGAGGCTGTTGTGCTGCCAAATGGAGTAGGGATGGAATGATAACGCGGTGAAGAGCGTGCAGTCGTTCAGGGCTTGAGTAAATTGTGATCTGTCTACTTTCCTGCTCTGCCATTCCCCCCTGAGGAAGGTTTCATCTCTCACTTGCGTGTTCCCTCTCGCTCGCTCCTTTATTCTGTCTGAGCTTTTATTTGCCGCTTCTGTGGTTGTGCCCAATGTGCTTTTTAGAACTTTATTCAGTGTCTGACTGTTGTGCTTGGTTCATGGATTTTTGTTTTGTTTTGCTGTTTTCCTTGTTTCCTCTCTAGGGGGATTGCTTATTCATGGTGACATACTGTTTTGACAGGGATTCTTCTACAGTGTATGGTGGAGGTTTTATGTATATTAATGAAGGCGAATGTAAAAGTGTGTGCACCTTTCCACATACCCTGTGTTGATGACATACTTTTTCTAATAATTATTAGTTTTACTCTTTGGGACCAGTACTTGAAAAAATCCAGTCTTCTGTGGAAATAAGCTTTTCTTGCATTGCAAAGTGTTCTTGTTGACTGCAGTTCTCACACTGTATTCTGACAATTTAAAGATCTTCTGTGATCAGGCCATTGAGTGCTTTGAAGGTGAATTTAACCTTTAAGCATAGATAGATTACATTAGTGATGGTGAAATGGGAGACACGGGTATGCCCTATTCATCCAAAACCTTAAAAAGGAAAACAGTCAACTTTTTAGTATTAAGGAATTGTCGTTTTAATAAAAAACTCTTGAGTGACTTTATGCCCTGGGTCACTATGTTGATGCATTTTTGCAGCCTCAGGTTGGTTGCATTTTGGAAACTATATTGCCTGTAAAACCTCTGAAGTTCCTTCTAAGGTTTTGCATTAATGTATACTTGAAATTAATGATGTCTGATGTAAACAATGTAGGAATTGATCCTTCCTACCTAAAGGCCTGAGTCATTACAGCTTCAGTTGACGAGTCTGATACTTAACTTACCAAAACACCTCATCTTCTGTGGAGTGAATCCTGTGGAGTACAGCACGTTCATAAAAAATAAAAGCTTCTCAACAAATGTCTGAAATGTATATTATTCAGTTATTTCTACCGTTATTTCATTTTAAATGGAAACCCTACAGTAACCTATCATAAGGAGATCTTCAGAGGTATTTGGTGTATGAATCACATACACGTGCTAGTTTATGAATGATGCCAATAGCCTCTGAACTTCCTGATGTTAAATGCCGTACTGCACATCTGTTCTTTTGGAATACTTTGTCCTATTTCAAATCTCTGGTGATGGGAGTTCACACCTCAGTGGGTTTATAAAATGCTTTCTAACAGTTTGTTTATTTAAAGATTTTTGAATTTTCTGTCTGGTTCTGAGAGAGAAGCAGTGCTTTTAGTGTTTAGAGATACTGATTTAGTCACTCTGAAAGATAGTATGGGTGCAACACAAGATAAATGCCAGGTTAAAGATTTGGGTTCCATACAGTGGAATTCCATTTACACTGTAAACTAAAAATTAAAAATTGTGCAAATAGACATGTTTTAAGAAATAAGATGGCCATTAGCTATTTTCTGTGAAGTTTGGGACTGGCAAATGTAATCAACAGTGTAAGGGTAGTGAATTGTGTGTAAGCTTGCCTATTTTTTTTTTTTTTTTAATATCTGAAGAGTTTAGCTGGTTTAGAGAACTGGCTGTTGGACATAGGTATGTTGGGGATGTGCATTGCTTTTCCTACAGTTTAGTGACTCATTTTTGAGGCAGTTTTGTGATAAACTCATAAAATTCTGTAGTTAATCATGGTTTGAAGATGAGGATGCTATTTTTGGATTTTCAGTTATTTCATAATTTTTAACCTATGCTGTTAAAATTGAAATCTAATACAACTTTAACTGTTACTATTTTTTAAAAATTAGAGTTACATATTAAGGAGTTAGGTGTGACTGGTTGTAGAAGCCCACGTTATTGAGCACTGTTCTATGTATGGTTTGAATTGGTGGCTTTTTGTCCACAAGTATTGGAGTATTGTGCATTAAGTAGTCGGAGAATGTGGTAACTGAAAGTTAGGTCCAACAGAAGGGGATATTGTACCTTTTCCAGCTGAGCATGGTAGAAAAGAGTATTTGCAAATCCTTCTGTTGAAAGGAATAGTAGCATGATGGAATTGAGAAGAACTCATAATTTAGGCTCTGTTTGTTAGTGTTCAACCAAGAGAGATGGTGGTGTGGCCCCAAACTCCTCAGTACCTTCCCCTAATGGATTGCATTCTTCTTTATCCAGTTGTTTGTTTTAAATCACAAAATCCACATTGTCTACACAGGGCCATACTGTAGTTGTGGGCGGGGAAAGGATAGGTGGAACTGAGTTTTCTACGTATAGGTGGAAGCTTAGTCTCTGTCATTCTCCCCCTGTCCTGTGAATCATCATGGTGACTTTAGGCTTACAAGCGAGGTTGACTCTGGAATCTGATATTTAAGGCACTTGCTATGAGTATGGACAACTCGGATTTAAATCTTTGTTTCAAATTAGGCAAAGCCCTGAATCTTGGTCTTCGTATCCTCGATGAATGTCCTTATTAGATGGTTTTAATGTTTTCTGGTGATTTTTTTCTGCATGTCCTGTCCTGTCCCCCCGCCTCTCCCCGAAAATTGAATTGGTTTCTGACCAGCTGTACTTACCAGGAGCTGTGTCCTTTGAAGCAGGCTCTGTTTTCTAGTTCAGTAGTATCCCTGGAAATACATAGAGCTACATGAAGGATTGGTCTTAAGCTTGATATATGCATGTTTTTCCACTTGGTATTTGTTAATGTCCATCTCTATATTGGATGTCGAATTTGATAGGGCTTGGGAAGCATTATTCAAGAAGGTCTTCTATCCAGCTCTAGGGGAATGTTAATGAAAACAGTCGGTGTTGACAACCTGCGTGGCTGTTTACTCTACAGCTATGGGATTCTTCAGGATGTGTTGCCTGTGCAAACTCAGTATGAAGTTTTACTTATCAGAAGACTCTGTTGGCAAGTTCCTGAGCAACGTTTGAGTGTATTGTCATTTTACTTGGTGTTTAGTGCATATTATGATGCAAATGCACACTAGTAGCTAAAATAATTACTTGTACTTTGTAGTGCATAAATACCAATTCTGAAATCTATATGAATATACCCCCCCCACCTGTTATTGCTACATAGCGCAAGTAGACATAATTTCTTTCCTGGAATGGGGTACACCAGCTCTTCCATTCAGAAGTGGTACTGATCATTAGTTGTGTGACTGTACCCAAAGGACTGGATTCCTCTTACTTCCTCATTGCAATTTTTTTTTCATTCAGACTGCCACATGAGGTGGGAAAGGTGAGGGATAAGGCTGGGTGTTTGCAGGCATTAGCAGAGAAGAGCTACAGCTCTTGTGGAATTATTGTGGTGCTTTTCAAGGTGTTAACTGGGCATAAAGTTATTCTCCAAAACATTTTTCTGTGCAAGCTGGTTTTCATGCACATTTGGTTATGTTCCAGTGTTGCTTACTTTTATACATGAGCAGTATCCCCATTGTCTAAGCATAATTAAGCAGCCACAAGAGGAGTATATATGAATGACAGTGGACAAGGAACATGATATGTGGAGTGGTACCTATATGTGAGATTTTGGTGATGTGATGCAAAAATCTTTGTGGGGCATCATTCCTGGTATACTGGCTATTAGAAGTACCAGCATTCTGAGACTCTCTGAAATAATGGTATTTCAGTGTTTGAAACCAGGTTCCTTCCATTTAGATGTGGGTTTTTTTATACTTTGTGTCTTAATGTACCTTTACCAATTTTATGTCTCCTGTGGTGCTGAAAACTCCACCCTATAGCATTAGTCTTTACACTTTCTTCGTAAACAGCTCCTGACCCATTTTCATCTCTGTTCTTCTAAAATAAATATTTTTTTCCTTATATTTTCAAACTAAACCACCAACAAAATTTATTTCTGAAAAGTGGGCCACCTCTGGTTCTTGAACCCTTTTGGAACTGAATTTTAGACTGTGCAGGTTTAGCAGAGCAGAGCAATTTGTGGTAGTTTTTAAATATCTTATAATAGTTGCTCTTCTAGATCACCTTGTATTCAAACAACAGCACAGAAAATCATTCTATTTAGTCTGAAACTAAGTATTTTCACAAATACATATTTGTTGTGTCTTTGTAGACATTGTCTTGTGCATATGTATGTACATTGTTCTCTGTTTAATACTTCTTTTTTCAAGCTTCTTTGTTCATTGCTTCATTGTCATCTTTGTGCTTGGTAGCTGATAGTCAGTGTTACACTTCCAAAGACTTGTGTCCGGATCAGGAGATCTTTGCATATATAACAGTTATTCAGATTTAAACTTTGGGTTTTTTCTTAGGTAAAACAGGCAGCTATTAATGCAGGCTCTGGCTTTCACTGGTCTTTTTTTTCTTTCTGTGTTGATTTTAATTGTGTTTCCAAAGTTATTTACCCAATGAAATTGAAAACAGCTATTTATTTCATGTATGATACCTTACTAAAATCTATATGAAAATCTGTAGCCTCCTATATACAACTGGCTTAACATCTTCAAAAAAAGATGTTTATCTATCAAAGTTAACTGTCTAAAAATGTTCTGAAGTATGACATGCTTGCACCTCAGTTGTGATGTTCTATGTTGGTATACTTAAGAATTGCTAGAATAAAATCAGATTTAGTAGTCTTAAATTTTAGTGTGTGGTGAACTATTCATTAGCTCTAGAACAATTGCTAAATTAAGCTGCTGCAATTCTACTTGAAATAGAATTATTATGGTAAAAATAATAATAAAAAAATGTTCCTATATTCTCAGATAAAAATCAGCCATTTCAGTTGCCTATGAAAAATTTACCGCTACTTTTAAAAAGTTGTTGTTTTTTTTTTAAAAAGAATAATTACGCAGGATTTGGAATGATGAAATTCCATACAAAATTTGTCATGATCTCCTGAATCTTCAGATTATGAAATGTTTTCAGGGACAGAATAGAGAGCATTGTGTTTGCTGATAGTTTAGAATTTGTTTTAATTTCCTGTATAATGTAGGTGTGTCTGTACATACATACACATCTATATTTGTAAGTATATCTTACTGTATTTAAAAGAAGTAACAAGGGGGGGGAGTTGCATCCTAAAGGTGATCACAAAATTAATGCAGAGTGATTCACTACATTAACTCCAGTCAACAAAATTTTCATCAAAATGCAATTGGTTGTGGACGCTGTCGACTGAAAACGACTAAGCTTCCTGTATTTTTCTTTGAGAAGCCTACACTATTGAGTTTACAGCTGTCTGGCAGAAAACACTTGTAAGGAATGTCTTATAGCTGATAATAAGTGTTCTTTATTCAGTGGTGGCAAGTTGGTTTTTTTTTCCCCCTCTGCTAAAATGTCACTTTTCTCCATTTATCATTGATTTGCATATATTCTACTTTGTATTCTGTTCTGCAGTTCTGTGCTTTTTATGAAGCAGTATCCCTCATTTTTCAATGATAATTGGCTTAGAAAGAATTATTTCTAAGTTACTAGTGTCTCCTATTCTCCATCTGATTGTAGCATTTGTTTTGGTGATACTAATTCTCCGCAATACTTTTCTAAATGGTTAATATTTTTTTATTTTACTGTTTGTTTTCTTATGGTGATAGTATGCTGCTTTCATTCCAGTCTCTAGAACATTTTTTGTTTGTGCTGTCTACCTTTCTAATTAGTTTTCGTGTTAATTTTCACTTGTAAACTTAGCAACCTTGCCCTTACTTCTGCTGTTTGCTGCTGCTTCTCCTCTTTTCTACTTCCGGATTATACCGAAGATGTAACAAAAATTTTTTTTAAATTATGCCTATGGTAGATAAGTCCTAGACCACAGTAGTGGCTTTTAAAGAAAATTCATCTTAATTGTTAAGATTAGAGTAACTTCCTGAAATTCCAATATACCATAGAAATTTTGCAAGAACGAAGTTACCAAAGAGCCCAGTTCATGTTTTTCCTTCTTGAGGCCTAAGTCTTTTGGGGCATGAGCATGTTTGTGTCCAGCATGCTGTACTTTTAAGTTTCATATAGTCCATGTATGAAATACAAGGAGAGTAAACTTGTGCTAAGTTGAGAGCGAAATTTTATAACACAGTATGAGCCTCACAAAGAGAGGGAGCATATAAAGAAGCTTTGAAAGCTGTAGTGGGAATTGACATTGAGTAAGAAAGTAGGGGAAGTGAAGAGTATTGTGCCATCCATACATAATATGTGAGCATTCAGTGGAGGATCTACTGAATTAATACAGGTTATCTTCAGTCAAATATGAATTGTATGCTTTTCTCTGCAGAAGTAAATGAGATGTTCTTTTAAGTCATCTACAGCCCAGGAGGTGGTGTTTATCCAGCCAGTCATTGATGTGGGGTGGGGTGGGGGAATTGGTTTAACTTCTAAAGAATTCAGGCTAGTCTTTTTTTTTCTCTTTGCTTAGCTGAAGCAAGCCTTGTTTGCGCTTCTGTTGTTGCAGAGCAGGAGCTAGAACTGAATCAGGAGGTTCTCAGGATGGTAGTTGTTGTCATTGTTACTAGAAAGTCACGTGTGCGTTTTGGTGAATTGTGGCATGGAGAAAGGAATGGAAGAGAAGCCTTTCAGAACATCCTCTTTTGATACTGAGGTGGGGAGAATGAGCCCAGCACATACATAAACTTCTGCTTTTCTGGTCTGTAGATATCCCTCAGACTGACTGGTAGTAGCTAGCGTGATCATCACTTAAGTGTCCAGCACTGTCTACATAATTGCTTTCTTTTCCAGAAGGGTAAAGTATCCCTTAAGAGCTAATTAACATTTCATTTCTGAGGATCAGTGTAGTATGTATTTAATTTGTGAAGAGTCCACTGATGTCTGTCTCTCCAAATTTTTTCACATGGAATTTTTTTCATGCTTCCATTCTCATTACCTGCTGTAAAGCCCATCCATTCAAGTTATTGCTTTCTAGAGAAACAAGAAAAAAGAAGCAGGAACTGTTTGTTTGTTGTTCCCCCTCCCCCCCCCGATGGAAGGCTTATCTTTATATACAGTAGTGTTTTCTGTTGTAAACTTTAAGGTTCTAGGAACATCTTGAGACTTTGAACTTGTCATTTTACACTGTGTTGTCTGCATTAAAACACTGTCTTTTTCTTGAACAGTTAATTTATTAACCAGTAAAATTAAAATAATTTCTTGCATTGTACATTACTGCCCAGTTGTTGCCAAGCTAACAATTTATATTGCTAGTTTTTTGGTTTTCTGCAGTTGGCAGTGTTTTTTCTGTTTTAAGTAAAAATTTGCTGACTCACTGCACTCCTCCATTTTCATATCATTAATATATTAAAGAATTAATAATTAACATTTTGTTATGTTTGGCCATTTAGTCCCGCTACTTTCATCTTAGTCAGTTATGCTTGTCACAAGTAAGAAAGGACATCATTACATCATCTTCTTTAGAAACTATTCAAAAAAGCTGTATTGATTTTTCCTTTTTTTTTTTTTTTAGCACAGTTGTTTAACAATAATTTGAATTTGTGCTGTAAAATACAAATAATTGCAACCAGTGATAATGGTGAAGTATTTTTCTTCGTATTAGTTGAAGTAGAAATAACATTGTCCTTATTTCTCCTTTATGAAGTAGAGCTGTAATATGTATCAGTGACTTCTGTATATAATATTTAGAATTCTGGTTTTATCTGTTGGATTGAGTTTGGTAGTTTGTTTGGGGTTTTTGTTGTTGTTGTTGTTTTGTTTTTTTTGTTATAGTATATTCCTGACTCTAGGGTCTTTTCTTCATGAAAAGACATCACATTAATAATAGCCAAAACTGGCATTTGCTTTATGGGGTTGTTTTTGTTTGGTTTGGCTTTTTTTGGGGGGGGAGGGGGTGGGGGGGAATGTTCTTCTCGCAACAGAGTGAAAAAATATTCCAGTTCCTTTCCCTGTGGAATAAGTAGTGAACGTACAGGGATTTGGTAGTTCATTTTAAAGATGATAATGGAATTATTTTTTTCTTATTGTGAACACATATGAATGTTTTGCTAGCTTTTTCCAGGTTGACAAATATACTAAGTCTTTTTCTTCTTCACTATATTGTATTTAAACATGTCCTAAGAATCGGTGGTTGAATTTCTGAAATCAGAATGCCCCCAGTCACTAACTATGATGTCATAAGAGGGGTTTGTAACTGTCATGTCAGAAGTGTTGACAGTAGTGTATTACTGCAGTTTGCTTTTAATCAAGCAGGTGGCAAACAACATGAGTATTGGGTGGTATTTTTGTTTTTGTTTTTTTTTTTGTTTTGTTTGTTTTGGGTTTTTTTTTTTATATCATATAAAGCAGCTTCTTTTCATGCAGTCATTCCTGTATTTGTTTCCTGCTTCTGCTCTGGTTGCCACACTGTGAAGCAGCTGCGGGTGATTATTTTGCCAAGTTCCTAAATTCTTCAGGTTTCCCTTTTATCTTCATGCAGCCTTGAACAAAGGGAAGGAAGTGTACGATGTTGTGTAGCAATCTTCCTTTTCATTTCAGGGTCTTTCTCTTTCTTGTTAATTTGTCAATACTAGCAATTTTCAACGCTGACTCAATTGAGTGCACTTATAAATCCATACAATGTGGAGAAATAACAATACTTAAAAACCTGAGGGGGTTTTAACTTCCTTAGAATTCTCAGTGTCTCAGGATGATTTAAATTGGTTGCATAAGTGATGCCGTAGATGGCCTTTGCAGTTACAGAGCCACTGAAATGAGATCTTTTGATTATTCCTTCAAAGAAACCATATACAGATACATGTAGTTGTGACCTCCTTCTTCAAAATGCTTTGCATCTGTTTGTTCAACTAAGAGACAAATTCTTATCTATGCAGAAAAATACTTGTTCCTTTCTAAAGATGTTTGTGGAGGGGTTGATGGGGAAGAAAGTTTTTTGACTAGAACCAGAGTTGGATAAATCAGTTTGTCTAGATGAATCTGCTCTGGCTACTATGAAGAACAAGAGCCACGTACTGACCAGTCTGTTCATCCTCCAGAGGCTCAGAGGTTGACTTTGGTGTTCCCGCCGAGGAAGTAAAGCTTGCTCTTAGTTTCTGTTTCATTTTGTTAGAATGTGCCAGAAGAATTTTAAAAATTCATATGAAACAACCATCACAATTTAAGTTTGCATAAATATAAGTGTTTTCCTGGTAGTGTTGCAAACAAGTCAGAGATCAACTGAGAGGGTGTACTTAATGGTGTAGTTGAACTGCTCTTACAGTAACAGTTAACTGTAAGTTAACGGTTGCTTAAAGGGGAAGTTCTGTTTTGCAGTTCTGGTGTCCTACGCCTTGCCTTGTGCTGGCATTAGTAAGATGGCTTAGAGGTATCTTCAAAGTGTACTCTAAGGCAAAGGGAAGATCTGCCTTGTTGAGAATTGATGTGAGTTGTGTGAAAGGCTTGGGCACAGCTTTTTGTATCCCTACTATATATGGTGCTTCAGATACTTGTGATAAATCTTTTAATGAGGGTTTACTTAAAAAGGGGCTGGGGACATGTTAAGGGTCCCTGGATGCTTAGCTGTTTACGTGCATGTAATTTATAATTTTCTTGAACATCCTGTATAGAAAAACCCTGTTATATTTGTTCATAAATTCAAGTTCCCTTTAAATACCTGTAGCAATTTAATTAAGGAAATTAACTACCCTAACTTCCTCTCCAGCAGTTTTTGTAAGCTACCTGTTGTGGTAGCAGTTTCTATATGCTCTGATCAGGGACTGAATTGTAGAAGACAAAATACTAATTTAAGAAAATGTCGTAGTGTGACTATTCTCTTCAATAGCTGCAGCAGGTATTGCATATAATCAGAAAATGGAAGGCCTATCTGCAAATTAATCTGTGACAGTAACATTAGGGGCACCAGTAAGAATTGTGTTACGATTTGTACAAATCCAGAGATGAGACGAAAAAGTGGGCAGAGGAAGCAATGCACAAAACCCAAGATTCTGCATTAAAACATTTGCAGATTGGAATAGGTTCAGCGCGTGAGCCTGAATATTGAGAATCTGTTCATACACACATAGTAATTTTAGGAAACTCACTTTGGACTTGTGTGCTTTGCTTCTGATTCCAGGGATCATATTCCTTTGATTGAGAGTTGGCTGACTCTGAGAGGTATTCATACTGGTGGGAATAAAATTAAAGGAGTAGCAGCTTTGATTAACTGTCGACAGAATTCCAGTCCTTCCAGTGCAGTTTGCTAAGGCAAAACTCATAGCATGAATGAACAGTTCTACAGGAGTTCTTTGATGCAGAGGCAAATACATGTCTCAATTTAATGTCTTCAGAATCTGGCCAAATAGCTATGGTTTGCAATATGTAATTTAAATGGTTTTATTAAATTGTTTTAATACCACACATACACCTTATAGATTTTAATATAGATGTTACCTGTTTTGCTGCAGTTTTGCAGCAGCATAGCTTTGTTTTTATCCATCAGAACTTTATTTCTGAAAACAGCCGTAAAATAATGCTATTCTGAACTTGGAAGTAGGTGAAAGCGTATGTAATACATCTCAAGCTTGGGATACAAACTGAGACCCGCTCATCTGGTCACATTGAGTACAGCAAGGCTTTGGGTCCATTGAGTACAGCAAGGCCTATCTTATTATGGCGTACCATTTAAGAAAATAATTTTAAAACTAGCATAGCAAGGTAAAAATGGCAAATTAGAATGCAGATTAGATCAGTAATTTGGATTCTCCACAGGTGTTTTTTAACTGTTTCTTAACATTTCCTCATTTTATTGTTGGCATTTCTCATTTTGATGATTAATACAAGTGTACATGAAGTGAATCACAAATATGGGTAAGACTACCAATTTAGTATTCAGACTTAAGTATTACAGGATAGATTGATCTTTCCCTGCCCCTTTTGAATTTCCAGTTTTAATAAAATTACTTAATGAAGCTCGTCATTTAAGATTAAGTATTAAGGTCTTTGATTACTGTAATATATTCAAATCAAGCAGTTCATAATTGTAACCAAATTTGAAACATAGAAAGACCATGAGTTGGTGAAAGTCATGGATTAACCAGCTGGAATTAGAATGCGTTGGAAGTCTGTCAGGCTTTTGAGAACTGTCTCAAAAGTCTACTGCTGGTGCAAAGGACCTTCCCTCCCATTTAAGTCTATTCAGCTACTTCATTTTAATGGCTAGTGTGTTCAAAATCAAGAAACTGGAAGTTCAAAAAGTTGGGAAACCGATTCATTTATTGGTTTATTCATTTATTCATTCCCAAAGTATAAGTAGGGTCATGAGGTAAGAATACAACAGGTTAAAGATCATGACCATTGTGGTGAATAGAAGGTATCAGTTCAGTTTATTAAAAATGCGTGTTTACACTTTGATCGTGTGTGCTGCATAAAAACTCCTAGGGCAACTTTTCTCAAAGTAAAAGTATTTTTTTAATTGGATCCATGTTTCTAACTTTAGCTTTACTTAGTCTACAGTAACTGTGTAGTAAGTAGAAGGTAGTAAAATGCATTTTGTGACATGATAGAAGTATGTGAAAAGAATCATATCTTGGGAAATATATGCTTAGGTATATACATTGCCTAAGCAAGCATATTGAGGTAGCGTATTCCTCAGTTTAGCAAAAACTAGTGAAATAACTGGTAGAATGAAATGTGAATCCTTTAGAAAAAGCAAACACAGAATGAGAATAAAATCAGAGAGGTTTCTTTTTGCAGATTGGAAAGAATAAAGAAAATGAATCTTTTTGCATTTCATTGATTTTTTTTTTTTTTTTTTTTTTAAGTTAAAAATTGACAATGTATGTTAGATGGGGTTTTTTGTGTTTGGGAAATCAAATGTTTCTGGAGTCCACAAATAAACCAGAGAAAACTTTTATTGTTCATTTGCTATCAGTTTGCATTAGAATCGGTGAACTTCCAAATCTGTTGCGTCTTAAATATTACATTTCTTCTTTGAAAAGTAATGCTAACTACAAGTTATTGAGAGTGTTTGTAGACTTCTTGTCTTGCGGAGTAACAAGAAATTTTGTTACTTCTCAGAAAGTGTACAGAAAATGTATTATTTGCTTTAGTTAAATACAGGATTTTGAAAACCTTGTATTTCTTTTTCCCAGGCTGTTCGCTGCTATGAATCGCTAATTTTGAAAGCTGAAGGAAAGGTCGAGTCTGATTTCTTTTGTCAGTTAGGTCACTTCAACCTCTTATTGGAAGATTATCCAAAAGGTAAGGTTTTTTAGTACTTCCAATAAATGTCGTTGGGGGATTGTCATTTGATGTAGGTGACACAATAGAATGAAAAACGTTTGGATAACTTGCTGTTTTCTCAGTTTGTACTGTATTTCAAAGCCCACAACAGAATAAGACTGATGATGTCTTTACGAAAGCAGTTGTATTCTAACTTCTCATTCTTCTTTTTTAATTGAAAAAAACAAACCAAAACACTACTGGTTCACGTATGAATATGAAGTTTATTTAGTTTATACAGTAGTACCACACTGTCTACTTCATTTTTCTGGTTCATTATTATATTGCTATACAAACAGTTGAACCCATGCCTCTGAAGGTTTCCTAGGGGGGGTGGGAGACAGATGTGCATAGGATGAGCCTTAGTGCTTTCCTGTATGTCCACAATCTCAACAGGTAAGACTAGGCTGAAAGTGTTAATTCAAAAGCAAAAATCTGCATTTAGAGTGTGTTTCAAGTTCTGTTTTAAATACTGAGTGGAAGAATGGGTGTAGGTCATGGTTTTTTTAGGCCTCTGCTTCATCAGTCTTTGAAATTACTTAAATATTTTTTGCCATCATTGCAGCCAGTGAACATAGAACCTTATGTACACTTGTGCTTTGTTGCTTGTGGGTCAGTAGAGTGCCTTTATGGTAGTGGTGTGGATTCCCAAAGATACTCTGCTGTGTTGCTGACCGAGACATAGGGCTAGATCTTCAGCTTGTCCTGTTTCCACTTCATGTCACCCTGTGTGTCAGGCCCAGCTTCTGATAGCTGCCTTCCTTCCAGTGATTGTGGGAGGTATGGATGAGTAGAAAGCCTTTTTGGATCTTACTCCCTAACTAATTAGAACAGGTCAGAATGTTTACTTTTTTTCATGGGATGGGTTTTTTTCATTGTTGTTGCTTTTTAGTTTTAAAATGAATGCAGTTTTGTTTGACTTTGTGTAAGGAAACAAACAACACTCCCACCCCAAAAATGTCTACTCCCACGCCACCCCTTTTTCCAAACACACAAAAATACTGGTTTACAGTTACCTTGGGATATAGAAATAGGGAAATGAATTATAACTGATAGTAGTTCAAAAGCACTGCTTAGTGATTCAGGCTAGCTGTGGACCATTTCATAACAGTGTGTCTATGTGTCCACTTGTTCACTATGTCTAACATAAAACTGTGAGTTAGGGTTCCTGGAAACCTACCTCTCCTTCTTTTTTTAGGTGACAAATGTTTAGATTTGATATTACTAGGGAGGAATTTGCAGTTACCTAAATTCAGTATGTAAATTCAGAAGGCTTTGAGTGATCAAGGCATCTGTCTCTTGAATATATGGGGAGCTTAGGTAACCACAACTTGTACCTACATCCTATCTAACTGGTGTAGTGTAACCACCGGGGTTTCCAATTCCATCGACATAGGAAAACCTGAAGGGAATATGCTGGCAATATGCTGGCTACAGAATTTCCTGAAGAATGGTCTGATCCCATGTTTCTATTTTATTTTATTTTTTAAAGAAAATTCAACCATCCCCTCTGTAAACAACTTACACTTTTGTTTCTGATGAGCCTAATACAGCTTGGTATGATGTGAATGCAATATGGCTTATTGGATATATTTTACTTAGCAAAAACAGCACAGGATTGTGGGCTGAACTGTATTAACTCTGCTGTTGAGTTTATAACAGTTAAGAGTGACAGGACTAGAGGTTGCTGTGGATCAGAGGCGAGGTTTACTGATGGGGAGTCTGCTTTGTACTGTGTATATAGTTTAAGAACAACCTTTAAAAATAGAAATGATGGTTGAAAATACCACTTCTCCAGAACTGTAAACAAGCATAAGCAGAACTGTGTGGGAAGAAACATTTAGGCATTAAAAACTTGAATTAAAATACTTAGTATTTTCTTAGATGCCTGTTTAAAGTTACATCTCAATGATGAAAGAAGTCTCAAGAAGTGAAAGAACTTTGTTAGTAATGAAGTATAAAAGAAAAAAAGGTGTATCTATATTTTCAAAGAAATAGGGCAGTAGGGAAAATAATACTGGCGGAATCTTAATTGATAGGAAGAGGGAAGTTAAAGGGTTTTTTTATTAAGAGAGGGACACATGTTCTTGTTCATAACAGTTGTTGAATTCCAGTACCAAAGACTGTAAAAGTATTATGCACAATGCAAAAAGGCACAAATGTTCCATAATTAATTTACTACTGTTACTTGAAAGAAGTAGAATGCTGGTGTGTTGCATTATAAATTTAAAGTAAAAAGAAATTTTATTCCATTCTATAAATTCTGTTACTTTTAATTATCATACATTCTAATTGCAATTATAGTTAAATTTTAAATGCTTGGGAACTGAAAAGTAAGGGGAGTTCAGAAATGTTTTGATCTCACTAATGTATATTTTATCCAGTTTTTAAGTCCAGAAGTTCCAGAAGTGTAAAATGCTGAAGCAGGATGATCTTCAGAACTATAAATCTGTCTAGTCTGAAGTTAGTCTTGGACAAAGTTGTGGAGAAGTTGATGTATTTAATAACTCGGATGTAATTAATAAACTATCACAAGATAGCAGCATGACTAATGCTGCACAACTTTTTTTTTCCTTGGAAGCCTATTATTTATTTAAATAAATATCTTTAACAAATGTGTACACCTTTGTATATAGTGTAGAAAGGTGTGTCTGTTAAAGGCAAATGTGATAGTGTTCTTTGTTTAAAAACGCTTGCAGTATAGTTTGTGCAAAGCAGAACAAAATTGTTAGTTGATTGCAGAAATACGATCAGTGATCAAGATGAAGCAATGCTCAGTTGATAGAGATCTGTTTGGTTGCATGTATATAGTTTCTTCTGTTTTGATATGTCTCATTTTTTCACAAATAAGTTGACAAATATGGATCATTCAGTTGGGTGTATTTGTTGTGTGTTAGTGTTAGCAAGTATGTTCAAGGTGGTTTCTGTGCCCAGCTTTCGTTATCTTGATCAATACTGGTGAGAATTTGGCTTCAGAATTTCCCAAAATGAGAACGTTCGCTCCTCCCAGTCAAAACTATTCTGTTTCCTCAGTAGCATTTTCTTAACTCTAATCCGATGTCTTCCTCCCCCCCCCCTTTTTTTTTTTTTAAAATGAGGCAGCTATTCCCCAGCTGTCTGATTGTTTCAGAGGTTTCCAAACCCGTTGTTCCCTGGGCGTGTCTTTAGTGCCCCCCCCCCACTTGTTGCTGCTCTCTGCTTTGTGCTGGCACAGCTGAACATGCAGCTGTGTGGGGAACTGATCCAACTGAAAAATAACCTAGCAGAAAAAAGTGACGCAATTGCCCCAGAATGTGAAACTTAAGCCTCAAGTTTTGCCAGAGGAGGTTGATGAGTTGTCATGTAGGCTTTTGGATGCTGGCAGCATTGTGAATCCAGCTAGGACTCCGTGGTATATACCTGTGAACTTTGTTTGCTACTGCATTCTTTGGGAGGGTCAGGATTTTACCAAAATTACTGTGCTGCTCGTTTTGGAAGAAACTGCTGCTACATCAGTAGTTGGGGATTTTTAATTTTTTTTTTTTTCCCCCGTGACTCTGGTTTCCATAAGGCACACAGAGTGTAGACAGTGATCTTTAAGGTTTGGGTTCTAGGTGAATGCTGTTTAATGGGCTCACGGACTGTGACATCATCTGTGTTTTCCTTAGGGATCTTTATATCTATTTTGTAGAAGGGTCATCTATATTGGCTGTGTTCCAGCCTGTGACTTGGAGGACAGCTAACAGTTGCACAAGTGGAGACATACTTTTATCATTTGCTTCCTTGAATTGCTGTTCTCTAAGCAAAATTCCTGGAAGTAGAAGTAGATAATGCAATTAATGAATGATTTGGGAAAAACATGCAATTATTCACATCACAGTTACTGAAGCACAATAAATACTGCACTAAAATAATTCTTACTGCTGTACTCCAGTGGTGATCACATTTTTTATGTACTATGTCAGAACAGTTTTAATAATACTTTGTTTGTAGATAGTGACTGTGTTGTCAAAAGCACTAATATAAAAATATTGTAAGTAATTTATAAGATAGTATTAATTAGTCCAAGGGCATTTTTTAGCAATTGTTAGGCTAAAATTTAAAACAAAACTGAAAAAAAACCCAGAATGTTTATTGGGGTGCTCATTTTAGGCTGTATCTTAAGATACAGACTAAAACCAAAATTTAAACACTTTTTGATTGTTCTTGTGTAAAGTTGGTTGGTTGCGAGAACAACTCCCAGATTCAACAACGTATGTGTGTTCCTTTGTACTTACAATTCCAGCTCTGTAGAGAATTTCTCTGTAGTGGTTAATGTCTTCTAGGACTTTGAAGGAAAGTATGGTCGTTAGGAAGCATTTCAATGCGCTGTGTTCTGAGGTACCGAGTAGTAGGAGTCATCTTATAAAATGTAAGAGAGAACTTCCCAGCATAGATAGGATTGTGCTGGTTGCTTGGGGGTTACTGCTGGCCTGTCTTTTACTGATGAGTCCTGAAGAACTAGAATGGATTTTAAGTAGCGTAGTAATCTGAATGAGTTGAGGAAGAGATGGCTGTGTTTCAAATAAGTGTGATTTTTAGGTTTAATTTTTTTTTTTATTTTGTTGTTTGTAATTGTTAATAACTGGCAGAAATTGGATTGCTTCTATTTAGAGCTGTTTATTTTATCTTCAGGATGCCATTGTTAAATTTGGGGCGGTTTAATTTCAGGTGGTTCAAACCATTACGTGAAACTCCTATAGAAAGAAGTAAGAATGCTGTCGTAAGCTTAGAACATTATATTGTTCTTTATAAGTAGTGTGTGTGTGGGGCGGGGGCTAGCAGTAGAAGATTGTTATTATAGAATATAGCTGGACCGTGTTTTTTGACTGGTTGTCTCAGATTTTTCATTTTGGGCAGTGTTCAAAATAATCAATTAAAAGTCATTCTGCGGAATATGCCCTTTAAAGGATTTTTGAGCTTCAGTTGATTCCATTGTGTTCCTTCACTGATGTTCTTAATATTTTAAGACCTTTCATAGAGTTCATTTCTAAGGGATTTCTCTAACAGTAAACTCCTTGTCAAACTCGTGTATGTCTCACATGTTTATTACTTCTTAGTCTCCTCTGCAGCTTGTAGTTGGACATGATCATGGAGCAGTGGGCTTCTCACCACTTTGCTGCTGCATTATATTTCCAGATTAGGATGTATAGTTGTTAATAAAATTACTTAGAGGACTACTTGGTGATTTTTCTTTCTTAAATGTACGATTGTGTTGCATTTGTGTGTCTGCCTTCATTCAGTGTTAAAAGGAAGACATGCTTTAGGCTTCTTTGATCGTCCCTTTGATACTTTCAGCACAAATCTCTGGAGGAAATGGAGAACAACCTCTTTCCTGAGGCCTTGGAACAAAAGACCTGAGCTGCATTTTGCTGCTCTAGCTTCCACAACATTTTTTTTTTTGTCGTTGACTCATCCTTGGAATTTCCTCACCTTTTGATGTCTTTAATTTCATGGCCCAGCAGTGTTCATCTTGTGAGGTTAAAACACGATTGTGGATAAAACCTGCATTATGTAATAAGCTGTTTCCATAACCTGCATCTGTCTCCTAGGAGTTTAATGAACATTTATTTTTCCTGGAAGCATTGACAGATTTAAAGCAACGCATGTGCCCTTTCCTTGCTTCCCTTGTCCAGTTCTTCAGATAATTTTCTATCTTACTATTCGTTTTCACATCACATAAGCACTAAGGAATGTTAGTGCTTGTTTAAAAATTAACATTAAAAACCGAAATTTCTATTTAAGAAAACAAGTATTGATTTACACAGAAGAATATGGAGCTTTGAGTTGTTTTAAAGTTCTGTTTTCAGGGGTATGTCATCAAATTAATGCTTGCTTGTAACTTTTAAAAAGTTCAGCAAACCAAAAATCTGTTTGTCACCTTTAGCCTTGCAAGGTGCCACTAGATGGTGTCAGTATCTAGTTCACTTTTTCCTTACTCAACCACTAAAATACTCACTGCTCCATGTTTGCATCACTTTCAAAGGCCTCTTAAATTTTCAGGTATCATCAAGTAGGTTTGTTAGAGCAGATCATAAAAGCCATCATTCTGTGACTGCGTGATTTGTGATTAGATGTGCTAAAAATGACAGGTAGGTGGATACCATTCAGTCTAGATGTTTTGCTCCCCATTTTCACCTCACTTGTTTGTTTAGGTTATGTATTTAGACTCTGGATATGAAGAGAGATTGTCTATTGTATTACTGAAATGATTATGTAGTTCATAGAGTTTTACCATTTTCTTATGAAATGATGTAGATGAAAAAAAATAGCATCCTGAAACCACATACATGGTAATTATGTAAAATCTATTTTGTATCGTCTATGTGGAATCAAGGAATCTTAAACAGGGGCGAATAAGAAACCTAGTATCATTCCTGTCCTGATTCTGAGATGTCCCTTGATCCTAGTCATAGTAAGAGAGGAACGCAAACTCTTAGGGGGCAAATAATAAAGGTTGTCAGTGTTAAAGTAGCTGTAGATATTGCAGAGTGGGTAGTTCTGGGTGGCTGTAAAAACCTGTAAGAAGAGGAAACCAATAGACTGTGACTGTATGAACTCATTGAGGGTCAGCTCTGCAGTAGGTGGCAGAGGCTTATAAGACAGATTCTGAAGCGAGCCTGAGCTACAGAGGTTTCTTACTGTCCAGAATTTTTAATTCTTTGGGTGGAAAGATGGTGCTTTTCTTTTCAGAGCTGTTTTAGGTAAACATTATTTTATTCTCATCCAGCAATATAGCTGATTGTGATTGATCTTGATCTGAAAAGCTACATATAACTTTGAGGCATACACCACCACCCCACCCCCCTTCAGGGTAGGATGGTAAATGCTCTGTCTGCCACTCAGTAGGTTGTAGGGTTTTCAAGAATCTGATCATAAGGATTACCTGTTAGGCAAATAATGTAAATTGTCAGGTTTTGGAGAGGGATGTTAATAGGAAGAGTGTAAGCTGATACAATAAGTAATGAAATACTGGGTAGAAGGATGGAGATAGGTAACTATGAGCATCTTTTTTAGGAATTTTTGAGTCACTTGTCCAATACTGTTTTAGATGTCTGAATGTGGTCTCTTGCCTTTGTGCTTTTAAGAGAGTTTTCTGTGGTTGACTAGATCATTTTATAAATATAGTTGACAGTGAAGCAAGAAATGTCCTGCTGTTGGCACTCAGTTCTGTTCTTTCTGAGTCTGGACATGCATTTCCTAGATGCTCAGGAGTATTTTGCATGCTGAACAAAGAAGTTTCTGTGGCCTCCAACAATTCCATAGATTTAAGAATTTTGGTAGCAAACTTCTAGATTGGGAAAGCTCAATAATAATAAGTTCCTAATCAGAAGATTGTCTGCAGAATTCTGCTGTGCCTAAGAGTGATTTCAAAGCACTCATTTAATTATGTTTAAAAAAGAACATCTTAACTGAAACGGGGTCATTCACTGTATCTGTAAAAATGAGAGTTGACCCTATGTTGAAAGAGGGGCAGTAGTTAATAAAATTTTTTTCTGACAAAAATTGTCTCACCTTGGAATGACCAGTCTTGGAGGATAAGTAAAGGTGCAAATGACATTGCAGCCTTTAGTGGTGTGGGTGGGTTTGTTTGTTTGTTTGGTTTTTAATACTACTAATGTGATGCATGACACAAATGACTTTCTTTTCACTTTTTAATAAACCAGAGAATATAATCTTATAATTAGAATCATAGCACTGATGAAGCATAGCCTATGTTTCAGATAGGGACTTGTGTAAAATTTTTGTTGCTCAGCAGATTCACTTGCTCTTGTTTTTCTTCTTAATCTAGGATAAAGTTTGTAATTTGAGGGGTTTGCACTCAGTTCTTACAGTTATAAACTTAATTTAAGGGAGAAGTTGCTTGTAGTTCCATAATACACTTTTTAGATAAGGTACTCTATTTCTACACTACAGAACTCAGGATAAATGTCTGCTCACTGGTGGCTCGCTCAGGGAGTAGAAAGTATGGTAGGGTTCAGATTTATGGTTCATGTTCTACTGCTTTAAAACTAGTAGGTTGTTTTAGTTTTTCAAAAATGTTGCTTTCATAATTTGATTTCTAGCCTCTTCTGATATGCAAGATTCGTCTTAGGGATATGCTTGATTAGGGATGTTTCATGTGGGCTCTGGCAAAAAAATGCTCTCTTGAATCCCCTTTTTCTTTTTTTCTGCCTGTTCCTTCAATCGTTTTCAGCAGAGCTTGAGTGCTTGTGGAGCAGATGTTTAATCTAGGTGTAAAGAGGGCTGAAACAAACTTTCACAGGTAACTAATTAACTGTAAGATGAGCACTTGTTAAATACTGAAATTGTGCATCAGTAATGGTTTCTAGTTGTCTAACTTTCATTAGAAACTTATTCATGGACATTTCATGTCCCTAACTTTTCACGGACATTTAGCTCCATGATTCATTGTTACACATTTTCAGCACAACACTGAGAATTTTAGCATTTCATCTTCAAGAAGTTAAGTAGAAGCAGAATACTGTTACCCTAGAAGGAAAGGCTGGATCCCTAGAAGAGGTTGCTGAATCCAGAAGTAGGATTAGGCACTTCAGACACCTAAGAGGAGCACTGTAGTGTCGTCTTTGTTCCTCTGGGGGAGTAATGTGACTTTCCTTAGAATGAAGGCCTTGTCTTCTTATCATGTAAACATGAAATACGCTTCAGCAGTCCATGCTTTCCATGTACTTTTTTCTAATTGTAACATGAGCCTGGCACATTAAAGCAGTCATTTCAGCTGTTACTATGGGAAGTTGCTAAACTTTATTGAAGAATGGAAGAGTTAGAAAAGAAAATAATTTGCAAACATCAGCAGTTTAAGGAAAACTGGTAGGATATCATGGAGCAAAAGACTCCTTTCTTTAATAGAAGAACTTTTCCCTGTGTTAAATGGAGGTGCTAGAATTTCTCTGGGCAAGTTTCTTTACGAGCAGTGACATTTGTGGAGCCTAGTTTCCTGTGCTTCCCCATCTTCCTTCTCCCCTGACACGGGGCTTTATCGGGTCTGAATGAGTGAATACTTTCAGATATCTTCTCTCCCTTTTTTCAGTGCTGCTCACCTCTGTTCCTTTGTCTCTGACTGGGGAACAGGGCTGCACGCGCTCTGACTAGCTACTGTTAGGAGCAAGAAGAAAGGCTTGAGCTGTACACCTTTTTGTTATACTTCGCTATACTTGCTAAACATCCAAGGAATGTTTTGGTCACTGAATAGCAGTCAGGCGCTTTTTTTTCTCTTTTTCTTTTATTTTCTTTTCTTTTTTTTTTTTTTTTAGGTCTTTTGTTGCTTCTATTTTTGTATTTTTTTAAACAGCTGACATTTTATAAACTTATTAGCAGTACCTTAACTGCTATAGGGAAACATGTATTTCAGCTCTCTTGTTTAATGGATATGCTCATGTGGGTACTCCTATATTTTTTAACAGCTACACTGAAAGAGTTCTCCCTTTTATTTTTCCAGCATAAATCCTTAGCATCCTCTTAATGTTCTTTTCACCTTTTTATTTTATCCATATCCCCTGTATAATTGACTGCAATAGTTACTTTAAAAAAAAATAATATATTACAAGAAGTTCTCAGTTTCCTAGATCTTGCATAATATGCTGCTGTTGACTTAAGTATTTGAAATATGCTTTAACCTTTAAAATTGGGATAGTTACTGCTTGAGTGAAAAAAAAAAAAATAAAATCCTTTTATTTAAGTGTGGTGCATTACAAAACTGTGTCATAGAGTGTGTGTGTGTTTTCCTATTTGGGAAAGCAAAGTCATTCCCACGTTCAAAAGCTAATTATGCCTTTCTGTTGAAAAGTCATTAATGATACCTGGGAGAAGGTGAATCTAGAAGGAGTATTTGGGGTAGGAGGTTATTTTGTGTTATTGTGAACATCCTTTATAACATAATTACAGAATGTGACTGAAATGTGCTTAGTCTTAACATTCTTAAACTTACATCATTAATAAGACTGCAGTCATATCCTTCAGTTTGTTAAATTTGGGGGGGGGCTGGAGGAGGAATTGTATTCTTAAGTTGTGAAAGACTTTGCCTGATTGACTAGATTTTTAAGTGATTTTATTCATGTAAGTTGCATGTAAACATTTACATGTATTGCATGTTGATAGTGTAAGGGTGATGAGTGTTCTCCTAGTTTTTTTTCTACTCTGCACATCTAAATAAATCGCAGTTTAGAGCACCAAAATTAGAAGCTGGCTTCACAAGCAGTTCCAGTGGTGAGGGGGACCTTATGGTCATGATTCAGCATGTATCAGTTAGGCATTTAAAAATACAAGGTTGTGAGTCTTCATAGACAGATGAGTGCAAAGGTATATTCTTAAGAAGAGAAAGCTCTGTGTGCCTTGTCATTATGTGTATGTTGTTCTTATTTCACTTAAACTTAAGGCCTTTTGTTAAGTTCTGGAAATGAATATGCAAGACAAGCATTGAAGGGTGATAAAATTTAGGGAATCATTTATCCATGTTACTTGCAGGAAATGAACCTGCACATAAAGTACATACTGTTCTTACCCTCCTAATCTCTTCAGTGTTTGTTTAGTGTTTGTAGTTTTTCAAAGCAGAGGTTGTCTTCTTTTGTTGTTTGGAAAATAACATATTGTGTAGAAACCATTCTTAAATCTTAAGAAGCAAACACTTGAAAAATCAAAATCTTAGTGTTACTGCAGTGAATCATTATTTAAAAATCTTCATTTTTGGATGGTGCCTAGTGCAGTGTTCTTATAAGAACATAAAGCCTGTCTGCATTCTAGTCTGATGTGGCCTGTTAGCCGAAGGGCAAGGTGAATCAACCAGAATTTTTAGTGGGGAAGAGGGATGCAGGAATGGTGATTTGAGAAATTTATTGCTAAGTAGAGCTAATAGTCTACTGAACAGAGCTGTTCTTAGCGCTGTTTTCCAGGTTAGTCTTGGTCTTAGATGTTGAATAAAATGTAAGCTTTTTTTTGCTTGCTTTTGTTTCTCTAGTTACTGAGTGAAAGGGCATGTGAAATTGATTTCTCTTTGTGTGTCCCTCTGCACCAGTTCTTTAGAAATTACAGGACATCAGGGAGCATGGTAAATGAGCTACATGATTAAATTTTTAAATCTTACAACAGCTTTGTCCAGGATGAAAATCCCAAAATTTCAAATGATTTCTTTTGTTATAGGTTTTCTTTAAAATATTGCTTGATTTACATTTGTAAGATTAATAATAAATATACTTTTGGGTTGACATTTCATAAAACAAAATTATAATCTTAAGGAATGCATTACCCACAACAGTGTACTTATTGTGGCAGTGTTACTTTTATTAAACCATTTATCATTTTAATGTTGTGTATTCTGACTCTTGAGGTTTTCTATCTTTTTCTTCAATAAAATGCAACAAAAGAAATTCAACATTCATTTTTCTTTCCTACAGCATTATCTGCATACCAGAGGTACTACAGTTTACAATCTGACTACTGGAAGGTCTGTATATGCTGCCTTTTTTTTTTTTTTTTAAACGTATTGTTGTAAATGATTGAATTTCTAAAATAGATGAATTTCAATATAAGTTTGGAGTATCTGACTGCAATTACTTTTTGGCATATTAATTGGGTCTTAATGGAAATGTTCGCCTATATGTACAATTTATTATAAATCTAAGTGGAAATAAATCTTCACACCATTTGTTGAAGTGGCAGATCAATTAACTTGACACATTTTAGATATTTTTTTTTAATTATTACTCCTTACTTCAGGTTTTTCTTATGTAAGCATGGATATTTGGATACATATGAGTACTGAGAGAATCATAACCACTTGAAAGCTGCTGCGCAGGTGTTGGACTTGTACTATGAAAAATGTTCTCAAGTTGCTTTTTATTTCCACAGATACTAAATTGTTTAAAGTCCCTTTCAGTACTTTAGATAACATTCTTATGTAAGAGAGGAAAAAAATCCTGTTAGTGTAGCTGTCTTATCTGCAAGTCCATGCAGAGGTATCAGGACTTTAAATGAATAAAACTGAAAAATTTCTTACAGTGATACTGTCAAAAATAGTTAGCATTGTTATATTATGTGAAATAACTGAAGCTCATGATTGAGACAGAGGTGCAAGAAAGCACGTAACACAGCAGATGCTTGTGTGGTCTTAAGCAGCTGTTTTCCTTAAAAATGTGCGTAAGTGCCTATTTCAAATAGGGAGGGCTCACTCTGGAAAGACATCAATACCGTGTATATATCAGCATTAGAGAAACAACATTTTCTGTGTTGTTTGCGTTTTATACAGGAACTGTAAGTGACATTCTGAAAAATCCTGTGACAACTTCTCCCATTTGGGGGGGGTGGAAAGGGAGAAAGGCAGGGTAAAAAAGGGTAGAAGAGTGATTTGAAATAAGTGTCTTCTGGCATATGGAAGGAGAGGTGCAATCAGAGGGTCCTAGGAAGATTGTTCATGTTGTCTTGTAAAGCCCCTGCTCCAGTAGAAGTTGTGCGAGTGCCTTTTTTGCACCAAGCCATTTTGGAGTTGAAGTAGTTTTTTCAGAAATAACCCCTGTAGTTTAAAAATTACAATAATAAAAGCATTCATCTATTCTTACTTCTTACATGCTCTCAGAGAGTTAGTTTAAAGATTGCTGTAAATGAGTGTTGAAATCGATCAATTAATTAAACATCTCTTGTAATAGTTTCTGTTATTTGTACTCTTCCCATGTTAAGTATTTCAGAATAGTTTGTGACTTGAATTATTTTTTCTGGCCTTTGTTCTAATGGCTAATTATTAGAAGAAGTGATAGATTATTAGTAAATTATTTTCCCTGCATTTTCAAAGAGTTCAGGGTGAAGTGTAAACGATTATATGTATTTCCATAGGTGTAGAGTGTTTCAGCATGGCTCAAAATATTATCTGCAATTAAAATAAACGCAAACTCCAATTGTTTTGCAGTTCCATTTCAAGAGCATGGATGTCAGTAAAATGTGTGATCTGTGCTTGACTTACTGAAAGCAATTTCTGTTTGTATGCAATGTGCTGGTATTCCGACATACCTGTTTCTTGTGTATAGCTCAAGAGTTTTACCATGCAGAGATTATTTCAAACAATTCCAGTTGCAAGCATGTTGGCATTGTTTGGAGTTGACAAAAGAGCATTTTGACTTCTACAAAGAAAAAAAACCATAAAATCCCAATAATTTTTCTTCAGATTGGCCTCATCTGGGAAGGATGCTATGCTACTTGATCTCATTATGAGCTTCTTTATAAATATGTAGTCCAAAGTGGGGTTTTTTCCATAATAATTTTGGAGATTTTCTTAATTTTTATTTGCATGAAAAAGAGCCGGAAAGAGTCCAAAACCATTTTTCAGTTAAAAACTTATTTGCTGAAACTGATAAAAGTCCCAAGTGAATCATATTTCATTTTATTAATGGATGATGAAGCTAGTCTGGAGTTGGCAGTGGGAAGATGCCTGGATTGGGTCTAGAGAAAGGTCTTCCCCCCCCCCCCCCCCCCCCCATCTGAGAGCATTTCTCGTTTCTTGTTATCCATAACACCATGTATCTGTAAGAAACCATTTAGTCAAGAATAGTAAGTTTGTGGTGTATTTTTGATCACCCTTATATGTGTTTTGTTATGCTCTGTAATTAACTTTTTTTTCAAAGAGATACAGATGGAAAAAAAAAAAGCAGTCGCATTTCCTTGTTTTACTGTTGTGTGTTTTTTTAAGTTTTTTTTTTTTTACGTTCTTACAGGGTTAGGTGTCATCAATTAAGTTGTCGGAATTTGCAATGGTAAAGAAAGGAAGAGAGAGAAGGGTGTGAAGAAAGGGTGGTATTTATGAGCTGTGAGGAGAGCTGTGTGAGAGTACTGAGAAATTGGTGGAGAGTGCTGAATCACATGAAGATTATTATATAAGGCAGGTTTGAAACCAGACAGGAACGCTCTTACAAACTTAGGCAGCATATCTGAAATTACTTACTGAGGTGCAGTGCAGTGCAAATTTACGTGGTTGAAATAAGTGTCCTGTATCTTCTTTGTTTTATAAATAGAGAACTTCTAGAAGGATTGCGAGAGATTTTACGTTGCTTTGGGTATAGCTTGGCCTCCTTACATAGTCTTTTTAGTCTCTGCTACTTTGGGTTTTCACTGTTGCATGGGGTTGGTAAATAAGTATTATTTTCATGTATTGTTCATTATATGATGCTCATTCTACAATTAATCTTTTTTTTTTTCTTTCATGAAGAAAAGCATTTTACCTTTTTTTTTTTTCCATAGATTTTTCTGATGGTCTCCATTTTTTTACCAGGTGGTTTTCTGTCAGAATTTAGTACATGGGTTGTTTTGTTGGTGATACAATAAGCATTTTCTTCATCCTATGGGACAAAAAGAGAAAGAAAAAACACTTAGAAAACATATTCTGAATATACGTTATAGTGACAGAAGTGAAGGTGAAAGGTTAGGAAGATGCTGTATGTTGCCATTTACCAGATCAATACTCCCTCCATTCTGATGAGATACTACTTCCTTTCAAAGAAGTAATACCTCTACGGATAGTTTTGAAAGAGCTGGGTTGCATTATGCCACATATTCCTAAACAGACCACTTTTTGCAATAATGTCTTTGGGCACACGTATATCAATGTAAAATGTCCTGCAAAATTACCGAGTTTCTGCAATTTTTGTTCTACACAGACACTGTGGTACCTTAACTCTGCATTTAAAAAAATTATTTGTCTTGAAATCTTACGAAGTAAATATCTCCACTTGGATAAAAGGTGAGATAACTTAATAGAGTTCTTGCATTCAAGTAGTTTTCTCAATGTTTCTTCTTCTTCTGTGCCTATGCTAAAATAAATCTCCCTTCTGTGCAATGTACTTCATTCTGATTTCTTTTTAAAACTCCCCTGTGTCAACATGTTGGGGGAGGTGAGGAGGACTGTGGGGGATGAACGGATAGGAAGGGCAGTTCAGGAGAAGGAGACAACAACTAGAACTGCAGTTTGTAGATTCTGATGCTACTGCGAAAATAAAGATATCAAGTGTAAGTGTCTGCCATGGTTATCAGTTTTGACATATTCTGAGGAGGCAGGATTAGAAGCTCAGCAAGGAGTAAGATATTTCTGATTTTATCCAAACATGATGGCAGATATCTGGCACCTGGAAGAAGTTATTTTAATCATCTCATGTGGTTGTATTATAATGCAGTTGATCATACTGAACTCTTTTATATAATGTCTGGGTTTGGGCAGGACTGTCCTAACAGAAATTTCAGTACATGAGTGAATTTTGTGTGTGTGTGTGTGTGTGTGTGTGTGTGTGTGTAAAACATCTAGATCTGTTGCATTGACATGGTTGCCCAGGGCAGGGGAGACCGAGAAACCTTCCTCCGCAGATGTGGGGCTGCAAGAGGTTTCAGTGCTTACTAGAGTGATTCCTGGGAGGGTTTTACAGAAGAGCCTGCTTGTCTGGTACTTTGATTAGATCTCCTCTACTTTGGCATGACATTGCTACTGCAGCCCTTATGTGGTCTGATAATCTTGATTAAAGTATATTTGTGGCCTTTTGCAGGTAGGTGAGTGTTCACACAATTTCTAACTGACAGTATGTGGCTGTAGTTGTTGCAACACAAAATTTGAATAAATAAAACCTTTTGATACGGGTATATTAGGTAGCAGCAAGCTCCCATATGCTGATTCTCTGCAGTATTTCTGTGAGCTATCTATTACTGACATCTCTGTGGTTGGGGAATGAATATGTAGCTTTCTAGACAGGATTTTAGTCAAATCCAGGGGGTTTTGGACAAGTTATGAGGAGCATGAGGACAGCACTGCCATTGTACCTTATTCTGAGTGTGTTAATTCATCAAAGAGAAGTATCCTGTCTATCTTCAAGTATTTTTATAAAAAGCTGTGTTTCATCAGAGTAACAGAGGGTACACAAATACTTAAACATTTCTATCTATATGTGAATAAGTTGGAGGATTGCCAGGGCACAGTATTTAGAAATGCACCTAAGTGAACCTTAAAATGATGGAAGTTACTGTGAAAATGAGTTTCTCCTGTATCAAGGAAGACTATTTACCATGGACTAGGATGCTAGAACTTAGATTGAGGATGCCTTAAAAATAAAAGAAACCTCAGTTGATTCAGTTGTACTCAACTGCAGTATCTCTTTACAGAGAAGTGCTTGCAGCGGATCAGTCAGAAAATCTGAATGTTCCTTGAAATGTTTGAGGAACACTTAATTAGTGAGTTATATCCTCCAACATGCATTCAGAGATAGACTTCTTGTTAGCTGTTGACTTTGGCTGGAAAGTTGCGTAGAAGAAAAGTAAATCTGTCAGGCACTCTTTATCATTGTTATGAAAATGGTCCTAATCACCTTTCTTTTTAATAAAGATTTCATTTATGTGGTCAGGGTGAAAACATCAAAGAAGTTTAGTAAACTCCAAGGAGGATTTTCAAAGACCTACTTCTGTGTTCCAGTGGATTTTAGGAATATTTGTGTGCAAGTATGGTACGAACTGAATTTACTGAAGCTGCAACTGAAGTTGCAAGGCTATACTGTAGAAGACTGAAGGGTTTGGTTTGAAAAAAAATGAAATTGAAGGGGGGGAAATAAATCCCATAGTTGTTTTGCAGCAAGGTAGAGTATCGGTCTAGTTCTGGAAAGCAGCTATTTGGTACTCCTTGCCCGTGTTTACTGGACATTAGACCTACACTCTGGAGTTCAAACGTTTACCTCAGACCTTCTTCATATTTGTCTCTTAAAATAAATGATTGTTAGAAATTTCATTTTGGTTATATGTTTGCAAATAACAGAATTTCCTCTCACTTTTCTCAGATAGTCTTTATATAACTGAGGAGAATCCAAAACCGTGCAGAGGTAGTAAAAAATACTAAAAAACCTAAAATTCTCTTTAGAAAGCCTAGGAAAATGCAACTGTGTATGTGTGTGGTAGTCATGGAAGAAGAATATGATCTTAGTCTATTCCGAGTTGTTAGTTTGTTACAGAAAGCGATTTTATAATGTTCCCTGTTATGTAGACCTAAAGTGCAATTTAGTACCAGGTAATTTTTTACAATGCTGTTTTATAATTAAACCTATGTAGAAATGTTACTAGGGGTATTATCAACCTTATGGCTAAACCACTTTTAATTAGTAGTAAGGCTTTTTTTTTTCCAAAGAACTAAAGTAACAAAAGACCATGAGTGTTTGTTTTTAAATGTGACCTGTTGCTTGTTTTAATATTTTTATGCAGCTTCTTTTCATCTCTCTGCTTTTTCCATTTTGATAGGTCAAATGTCTTTTTTGGTATGTTTTCTTAATGACATAAAATAGGAAAACAATTAAAAAAACATTAATGCTTTAATTTTGTATGTTTTGCTGTCTCTCTTTCTCCAGACTGTAAGTCTATTCCCCCTTTTTAAATAGTTGGACAAAAAGCAATTACTAAACATACTGATAACAGCAAATAAAAGAACATTTTGCACCTTAGAGGATCTGTTATAAGACAGCAATTTTCCACTTCATTGACTCACAACTGTTTTATTTTCTGCAGTAACCTCAAAATACCAAGTAGTGTTTTTAGACAGAATTCATCAAAACTTCCATTATTTTTTTTAATTAGATATAAATGCTTAGTTTAATTGAAACAGTACAGTGGTATAGGATTAGTAGAAATTGCTGGAGCAGACACCTTCCTGAAACGAAAGTTGGAGAAGGTAGTAGGATGATTTGTGAATGCTGCTTTTTATTTAAGCTCTTGGTTTTTTGGAACTTTTTTTTTTTAAGAGAATGGATATCCCATATAAGGAGACAGATTTCCCCATAAGAGTCCTCAGAGAACAAAATTTTAAAATGACACAAAAAGCCTTTAATATAAATTATTGCCATGTCGCAACACAGGGCACGTACAGGAAAAGCAGAAAGACAGAAACAGTCCCTTTGATCAGAGGAGACTTAATCAGAGAAGCTTTTAGAAGAAGACTTGATCAGGAAAGCAAGTTTCAAAAATCCTCAATGAAGGTTAAATTTGCTGAGATTAAGGGCATTACAGAAGGAATTGGGAGATACAGTAGGTGACCTAAAGCTGGGTAAGGTGAAAAGCTGCAATTCAGAATATATTTGCAAAATAAGATCAAAATGATAGGGTAGGAATGGAATAAATAGAAATTTCAGAGAAAATGGAGAATCAGAAAGTGAAGAATAAAAACAGCAATTGAATAAAGATTCAGCGGCTCTGGAACGTGTTGAGAAGGGTGATATTATTAATACCTTCTGTATGCTCTTTACTTCTGTCTGAAAATGTAATGGTCATCAGCACAGCACATGGGATTCTATATCACCACTCACTTTTGACTAAAACAACAGTTTTTAGATTGCAGTCCTTTCACTGGAAGGATTTTGATGAAGACATTCTGGTCATGTTCTGAGAAGGTATGAAATACAACTGTTTCAAGACCTATTGTAGACTAAGAGGGATGGAGAAGCATGATATTATTATGTGTTATGGAACAGCAAATACAAAACAGAGATAAGTTTGAAAGGAATGTCCTAATTTTTAAATACTGAAAACACTAGGTCATCATAGTGGAGATAAAAAGCATTTTTATGGCATTTAATGGGGTAAGCATTTTCGGGAGACTGTGTTGTGCAAAGCAATCTGGAAATACAGTCTGAGTCGGATACAGCATTATAATACAGGATGGCAAACTATTATGTCCAGAAAAAGAAAATAAGAAAAGGGGAGGGAGAACACCGAGGAGAAGAAAAACCTGTAAGACCGAGTGAGACTGAACAAATAATACGAAGAAGAGGAAAGTGGCTATAGGAAGGAAGTGGCTATAGGAAGAATCACAGGGAGTGGGGGAAGGAAAATTGTAGCCCTGCTGATACTTTGAATGTAAAGAAAATGAGAGAAGTAAAAACATACTTTAAGGCTAAGAGCATATGGGGAGAAGGGAGGAAGGTATATATAGAATAATACAGGAGTGGATTGTGGGAGGTCTGAAATGAGACTTTGGCCAGCTTTCTCCCTAACAGCAACCTCTGTGTCATAAATTCACTAGGCTTAGTGGGAGAGATTTCAAAAATAAAATAAAAATAAAAAATCCAGGGGAGACGGTAAGTGTTCAAGTGAGGAGCACATTATCACTCTCCATCAAAGGACCAGGATGTCTTCTGTTCGGAGGAAGGCAGAAGAAGGTAGAGTGTGAAGCACTGAGGATCACTTGGTGAGCTAGATAAGTAGGAGGAAATTACAGTATTGGGGCTTCAGCTGATAAAAATGAACCTTCTGTCCTGAACTTGCTGGAGAGTCCATGGCAAGGGGAAGAGTGAGTAAAGGTGAAACTCACTCCTCTCTTATTAATTAAACAATGAAGATTTTCAGTATATGTAGCTGTTACTGCAGCTGGTGATAACAATTTTCTGTCACAAAAGGAAGGGTTTTACAGGAAATCAGGACAAAGGACCTAGCAATTGCACAAAGTCTTTCACTGAACTGCTGATGAAAAATACCTGAGGACATATTTTCCATAATATTTAATTTTTTGGGGTGCAGTGGGTAAGAATGAGTAATTCTTTTGGTGAAAACTTTTCACTTTGATCCTAAGATATGCTGGCAAAATAAAAAGAGTGAGGAAAAAGGCGCATACAACATCATTAAAGGTCATTTTAAAGAAAAATCTGTAAAAAACCAACAAAGCCTATAGCTAGCAATATCTGTTTCTCCAAAGATATTTAAAGGTTATTAATACATCTAGATCATTAACTTGTCCCTTCAGTATGTCAAGATGGGTAGAAATTGCATGTGAGAAGATATTTGAAAAGCTAGAAAAGTTGTTAAAAGAACAAGACCTAAGAGAAATTTGGAGTCTGAAGACTGCTAAATTGAAGGGATAAATTTATGGATTGTGCAGCATATAATCTCTCTTCTGTATCAGAATACTTGGTAGCTTTGGTAACACTGTAAAATGAGGTTATTTCAGCATCCCATGGGTGTGGTCAGTTAGCATGATGACTCAGCGATGTTAAAAAATTTGGATTCTTAAATGCAAACTATGTTTATGAAGATTAACTGGAATTCTGCCTCTTAAGGGTAAAGGAATTATGTGTATGCTTTCAAAATATTTTAGGGAAAATTATTAATAAATAAAGAGAAACCCTGGAATGCTGGAAAGGTAGTGATGATTGTGTTACCAATTACACTTGGTCATCTATAAAATACACAAAAAATAGAGCAAATGAATAACTGGATTTAGGTTTCAGAAAAAGATCTTTTAATATCGGACACTGAAAATAAATGTTATTTCTTGTAAATCAGTAAAGCAGACAAGTTGAAAGAAGTATACTTTTTTTTTCTGAAACGTGTTGTTAAATGAATGCCACCTAGAAAGATGAAGGAGAAAATGGATGGTATTTCATGCTGTTAATTAGAGTAAACACAACTGATCCCTAGTTTAGAAAAGAGGATACATTTATCCAGATATTTCATAAAGGGTAATAAATCTTAAGGGTTATAGTTTTGGGTTTTGTGCATTTGGGGGGGCCGGGGGGGGGGGGGGGGGAGGGCGTGTGTGTCTAAAATTCTGTCCCTCTGTTGGCTAAAACACAGAGCATTTGTAGGTAGTCCCATGACAGAGAAAGAAGCAGATACTGTTTTTTACTATTGTTAATGCAGACAAATAATGCAGTATATCCAGTTTTGTGTACAGTAAAATTGTACAAGGTTCTAATAATTAACTTTTATTAGATGATTTATCTATTTAAATTATGACAGGAGGACATATTCCCTCTCCTTGAAAGGAATCAAGAGTAGTTGTAAAATCTTAAAAAGAATGAGACTGATCAATTTAACTAACAAGTTTTGACATGTTGCCTTTGACCTCCAGATAAATTTGATAAATTGCCTCTTTTTTTGTCTCTTTCTATTAACTGTCATCATACGAAACAAAGGAATCTTCCTCTGCACATATAAACCGTGTACCTGTTTGGGTCACAACAAGTATTAGGACTTTTTAGGGAGCATGTATGTTGCTGTTTGATTAGAAATATTTCGCATTTGCACTAAATTAGAAAAAAGTTTTTATTTCAATGTCTGCAGTTCTCAATTTTTTCAGTGTACATTCATTCATTAAGCCACTCATCCCTTTTAATCAATGGATTTATAAGAACTCAAAACTCTGGCAAATCTGTAATATACTCAGAATGTTAATGGTAAAAGAGGAAAGAATGTGCTTTGGGGTGAAACTTTGCTTGGGTCAGGAGAAGGAGAAGGCAAGACAGAATCTCAGAGGAAACACTCCCCTCTCACCCTAGGCATGGTATCTGTTTCCAAACAATATTAATAACATTTTCTAATGGTGATGCTTCACCCTGGAAATTTCGCAAGAATGCTATTCTTGTCCCCGTGTATGTATATCTGTGTCTACAGCCAGAGTATTCGGACTTCTAAATAACGTAAGTGTCATCAGGACTGATGGAAAAGTCTCTTCGGAAAAGCTTTTTATGCATGTTGAATTCTCCTATTGCAGAAGTTTCCTTTGTGCAGAATAAAAAACTGTCATCCTTCATCTACTAGTACTTAGAATAATAGCATGCTTCCCTTCTTTAGTCCCTGTGATGAGAATGTAGGATGCTAAAATATGAGACATGCTCAAGTGTGGCAGTGGAGAAGCTCATCAATTCAGATTGTTCGGAGAGAGGCATATTTAGCTGAGTAGAACAGTTCTGACTTGAACGGGGGCACATCTTCAGTAGGCAAGAATATTATTTGAATGTTGATACTAGTGAATGACCAAAGGTTTCTTTTTCTAAATATAAACGACTGTATTGACAATGCATGTGATGCTTGCTTTTTCAAAAGTATTCTATTTGCAGAAACCACAGTAATGGTACAATTACTTCATAATCCATATGATTGCTCTTTCATTGCATGGAAAAGGTTAAAATGAAACACACCTCCCTATTTTTCTTATGTGTGTTTTGTAGATTCCTGTTTGATGGTAAGCTATGAGTAGATACCGTGTCTCATTAATGAGTGGCATTTCTTTTCTTCAGAAATGAATCTTTTACATTTTAAGGTTCTTTCTTCAAACGATGAAGTATTTGCTTGGTTTTAGAAACAAATAATTGTTTTATTTTGCAAATTTCGAGTTTTTGAATTTGCTCTCTCCAGAACTGACATTTCAATTCTAGTTTTTTAAATAATCTTTCAAGCATATACCTAATTAAAGTGTTCTGCTGCATCGTTTCCTCCTTTTCCCAGCAATACAGATTCAGTCTTTTCTGTGTGGTGGGGGTGGGTGAGGGAGGAGTGGTTGAAGTGTGAGTGGATCTAGTACAAATAGGTGGAGAAGGTAGCAGGTGGGAGGATGGGGAAACATAGAACTTGGGGTCTGTTTCTTAAAAAGCCTGTGAGTAGCTTGTGTGAGGCTAATAAGCTCATGCTTTGAAGAAAAGGCAAATAATTTAAAATGTTTTAGAGTAGTGTTTGAGTATGATTGTGCTCTGCTCTGTGAAGCACCCTTACAAGGATGAGTATTTAGAGGAGAAACAGAAATCAGTTCTGCTTCTCGTGTTTGCTTGCATAAAGGTGTAGCAAGAAGTAATCTCTAGTGTGTGCTTGCCTTCGTGGAGTGCATCAAGTGAGATCAGTGCTGAAACCACTGTGTGCTCTCCTTGATGGGAAGGACAGATTCTGAAAAAATACTGGCGATCAAAATACTAAAGCATACTAACAGCAAACAAACAAAACCTTTGAATTTAGATAATTTCAAGCAAAAGTATTTCTAAAAAGTATGCTGAGAAGGTGTTGCAGGTACCTAGAAAACCTGTAGCTAATAATCTGTTCCTATGTAGCTTGTAAGTTTGTAGTAAGTAGATAGGGATTTACCAGCATTCAGAAGAACCTGGGAAAATATTAGCTTGTCACCCTCAGCCACTTCTTTGGGCTGCTATACTCAAATTATTTGGCACTAATTCCTAAGTCACTGTGCAGTATCATTTTGTTTTCTACAAGTTACCCCTTCCCAGCTTCTGAGGGATAACTCAGAACTCATAACTTCTGTTCCTCATGCTGTGTCATTTTTCTCATCTCATTTGCCAGCGGAATGGGACTGATGAGAGATCCAACGTCTCAGATATGGGAGAAATAACAGTCAGTTAGGGATCTTTCACCCTGTTTTCTTCTTTCTCAGCCTAGTCTTTGTTCTGCAAGGCCAAAATGTTCCTCAATTAAATTTTATCTGCTATTACCAGCCAAAATAAATGTAGCTGTTTTTCCTGGTTTCCTCATTCAGTCTTTCTTTCTGGATTAGGTTTTTATTTAATGTTTTTCTTATTGCAGGCATTGTTCTAGCCTCTTCTTGCTGAATTCTCAGGGTCATCAGAAAAACAGCGATAAAACTGTATTACCAGACATCATAACTACACTGATGCTGTCTAACATGTTTTCTAAAAGTATTTCAGGTATTGTTTTTCTCTCCTTCCAAAGAGGATTGGGATCCATTTCATGCATTTACCTGTTGGACACTGATTCTTGGGCTCAGACACAGATCCATTCCCAGCTATCTTAATGATGAAATCAGAACTTGGTGAACTTTTTCGGGGGGGGGGGGGGGGGGCAAAAAAAAAAAAAGCTGAAAAATCTGTTTCCAGTCCTGGTGAACACTGTAAAAAAAGGAGGGATTCGGTCATATATGCAGTGAGCTTGAACTTTGTTTTTGGAAAAGAAGGAAGAAGATAAACTGATGGTCATTCCCAGTGACTATTTTTGTTATAGCTAAGGGATGAAAACTCATAGTGGTGACAGAGAAGGGGGAATATCTTTAAACAAGACTAGTGCTAATGGTGATATTTTCTGTGTTTTCTGTTCTGTTGTCAACTGCTGCAGGAAATTCATGCTTACTGCATCTTCCAGAAGTTTTCATATCACTGGCTGTATAGAAAGCTGCATCAGTTTTGCAGAATGCTGCAGACTCGCAATGTTTTAATGGTTTCAAAAAGCAGCTGGACAAATTCAGGGAAGAAAAATCCATTAAGAGCAATTAAATATGAAGACACTTTGTCTGGCTTTAGAAACCTCTGAACCACAAATCACTGGAGGTTGGGAGGGTATTCTTGGGAGGGGAAGGCTTAAAATAATGATAGAACAGTGAATGAAGTTACTCTTAGCAATAACTTCAACAGTAACATTTTAAAAGTTAAATGATTCTGCTGAATTGTATGATAGCCTGCCCCATCCCTCCAGGATCACCTACTCGAAGTTATGTTTCCATTTAGTGACGTAGTCTTTCCCTTTTGGAGAGGAAGGATGATTTTCTGATTAAATGCAATCATTGGATATTGTCTAGAGCAGAACTACTCTGTGGAGCTATACAAGAATTTCAGTACACTTTATCCTATTCTCTCTTTCTCTGAAATCCATAAAAATATAATAACATAAATGAAATCATCCATCTAGTTCATAATGGAACATTATAGCCCTGTCTCAATTCTGTTTCTGATCTCAAAATCTAGGCAAACAGAGCCCTCTATCTGTCTGAAACTTGTAAATAAGTTCTGAAGACAAGCTTGTCTGGAAGGCACTTCCACTTCACTCAGACAATATGTCTTTAAGAGGAATGTCATCCTTTTTCTTTCCTAAACTTTCTTCCCTGTGCGCTGATGTCAAACTAATTCCTTGGGAGTCTCTCCTTGGTCACGATGGCTGTAACACTGGCTTTTATAGAAAGAGAACATGTAGGTACTCCTTGCTGGTGAATTTGTCTGACCTGGGCTTTGAGTAAAGAGAAAACTGAAGCAAACAGATGATGAATGTCAATTGTGAGTTCAAGAAAAACCCAGATGACTGATGCCACAGGAAGGCAACTAGTCTTGAACTGAGAATGCATATTAAGTGCTGCCTTGGAAAAATAATACAAAATAAAAATGGCTCTAAAGGAAAACAATTGATATTTTGGATCTTTTAAAATACTACTGTTCAATGGCTTTGCTAATTCTGGTCTTTCATGTAGACACGTAACTCCAAATTCATGTGGCATCTCTCCGTGTTCCTGTTAACTAACCTCTCTAAACCTTGATTTTTATATTTTCCTGGGATTCTAGTTTTAGTTATATATTCTTAGTCTTACAGCCTGTACATACAAACTGGGACATGTTGTGTGTGTTGAGATATTTTGGTGATTCAAGTTCAGGGAGCGGGTACCGGGGGTAGGACTTTGCTTTGTTATTTGGCTGGAATACAGTGAATCACTGAGGTATTGGAGCACTGTCTTGAAGCACTGCTCCTTTCCATGGTAACTCATCTGTTCTGGCTGTGAAGAGGAAGTGGTCGACAGTTTTGTAATTATTGGGAAGAATGTGATCTGCCATGTTGACAAAGGATTACTTTGTCATAAGTGGAACAAAGTTTCCTGTCTCTTTGCTGTGTCAGTCAAGTGTGAGATGAACAGCAATTCACTGGTCTGGGTTCCCACACCAATGTAAATCCAGAAGCATACTACTTCTCCTGAATCACTTTCGTAGGCTTTGCTTTTAGAACCAGAGAATGTAGGGTGAATGGCCGTGTGTAGGAAAATCTAAGACATGGATCTCATAAAGCCAAGTTACTCAAAATTCTTGGTTTAGAAACTCCCACTTCATTTAAATGCAAGTAAATAAAGCAGGATTTTCTGTTTTATTCCTTTCACCCCATGAATATTGCACAGACAGTAGCGTTCTCTAAGGGGTTTGGGGAGCGCTGAAACAGCTTGTTAGCCTGGGGATTCTCTTTGTTTTACTGAAGAGGATCTGAATTTTAGGCCTGAAAAGTATTTATTGGAGGCCAGTCAGACAGTGAAGGCACTAAACAGGTTTAAAAATGATTGAGAGGCATAGCTATCATTCTGTGAAATCTTAAGAGAAATTGAGAAGTAGAATATATCTACCAGTTGATACAGAATCAGATATTTAATTACCATGTTAAACAATTAAATATAGCCCGGACTTCCTAAAACTTGTGTTTGTGTTTAAGTGCCTATATCAAATCCTGAAGTGCTTGTGTTTGTGTTTAAGAAAAGTATCAAATGTCATGTTGAAAACGAGTTAAAAAGAGGGAAGTGTTCCACAAAACTTCTTAAATGCTTCCACAAGGCATCAAGCACAAATTAGACCTTCCAGAAAATGAGTTCGTATTCTCTCCTTTTCCCTGACATTGATTGTGAAGAGACCTTTTTAGGCTCCCTGCCTGTCATATTCCCCGTCTGTCAGAGGAGGCCTTCAATGGCTATGGTCTGTCTCCCAAGGAGTAATTTATTTTTTTTTTAATGTTGGGAGTTCTTCCTATCAGACCAGTACTTAAGTACCCTTAATTAATTCACATAATCTTCCCATGTTAGTATTCATTCTCCTGTACATTTGAGAGTCAGGTTTCTGCTTCGGTTAAGCAAAATACTGTGAAGAATATTGGTAGTTTCAAGGTAGGATATTTATGCCTGCCCATTTTGAGATCTGCTAGGTGACTGCAAGGCCATGATCACAGGTTTATGAATCTGCCCACATCATTGTCTTCATGCCTTAGAACTGTCTTTGTCTTTCTGTGGGTGTAATTTACTTCATTTTTTTATATCTACAATTGAAGAATGATCCTGTTTATGGAATTTCCATTCTAATAGATAACTGGACCTTACGACAATGTGTAAGAAAGCTGTAAAGTCTTTTTTGAAAATGTTACTTTACATAAGAAGGTAGAGAGAGTCCGATTACAGTGGAGGGGAATTGCATATTTGGAAAAGATGGGAAGTAGCATACAGGATGTAAGTTTAAACAGTCCTTAATGTTCTCTGAAGTGATAGAAAATTGTTGTTAATTGTCTTGTGAAGGGGGAAAAGCCACATCTTTGATCTAGGAAAATAAATCTAAATTGATGTACATTAGACAGTGTCATACGGAAGAGTTGTAAGTGTGGGGCTGGTTTTAAAGATTTTTAATTATTTTAATGATTGGAAGTGAAAGTGAATATTGATATTCTAAAACAGAAGATAAATTTTGTATGTTGAATGGTAGAAATTTAGAAGTACAAAAAAAGATTATAGAGAATTAAGATAGCAGGTGGAATTTCATATGGTATGTTGAGATTTTTAAATGGAAGTATTTGAAACTATTTGTATCCACCATCTCATATCTACATAGCTGATGATGTTCAGGAAACTGACCCCGGAGTATCAGAAAAAATAGAGGGTATGAAGAAGAAGTTAGAAGCCCAAACAATATTTAGTTTAATAAAGAACAATGTAGAAGCCTATACTGGAAAGCATGGTCTTATATAAAATATAAGTATAGTTCAACTTGACATGTTACTAGAACCTAGTCATCCTCCTCTCAAATGTAGAACAGCAGAATGAAATTCCAGATAAATGATAAAAGCATGTCCAAGAACTGTTTGCAGAGGAGGCAGACAGGAGGGAGGGTGAATCAACACATAACCATGTATATGGGTTAGAAGGGATTCTCCTGACTTTTAGTACAAGAGTAAGGGGGTATCCAGTCACACCGAGGAGCAGCAATTATAATGTAAAATTAATTTGTGGAACTCAACTTAGCAAGGTATCTTTAAATAAGAGCTCCCTAGAGTCTTGCAAAAGGATGTCAAATTAACAGAGGAGGAGAAAATCCCCATACTGTGGCATTGGTTAATTGGCCCTCTTCTTCTGTCCTGTCTTCTCTCCTCTGTCACACTATCAGCTAACTGCATAAGCAATGGAGTTTATTCCTAAACTGCCCTAGAGGAAAAGATTTTAAAACTACCAACTTTGAGAGGTTTCTTATAACCTTCCCTTGTAAGAAAAGGTAATAGTCAGAACTGAGGAGAGACTGAGTGGATTTAAAATGTTCAGGTTCCTGATTCAGGACAGTTGTGATATTTCTGTTTGCATTTTTTCAGAGTTAATTTTTCAGAAGTTAAACCGTTGACAGAAGTAATTAAGTAACATCAGGTACAGCAGAAGTGATATGATGGTAAGAAGAAGAGGGATTAGTGAGGGAAAGAAAGCTGAGCTCCCGAGTAGAGGAAGAAAGAGCTAAGTAGAGCAGTGCAGAATTAGCAGAGAAGAGATGGTGGAGACTGAAAGAAGTGTCCTATCATTCAGCTTGTTTGTATTTTTTTTCTTTGTTTGTTTTGCCTTTAGAAATTGAAGGCTCTTAAACTCACTAGTATATATATTCACAGAGTGGGCTGAAAATTTACTGATGTACAGTTTTCTGTTAAGAAATGATGACTTGATGGAATTGAAATATTCTGTGGGAATGGTTGGTGGGCTGCCCAGCTGCTTTGCTTTGCTCTTGGCTGCTGGCCATCTTGTCTGCTCCCCCAGCTGCCTGTCGTGTGGGCCTGCTGCCTTGTCTGTTGTATCCTATTTTAAGTATTTGTACATTCTAACAAATAAAACAGCAAATCACCAATTAGAACACCAATTAGTGATTACTACTAAACCAACTACAGTCTTAATTGGAAAATCATTTTCAGTAATAATTGATTGATATCTAACTAGCAACCATTAATCAATGAGCTTGCATTTTGATACTTCAAACAATTAAACCTTAAAAACATTAACACATTCTTATTTTAATATTTGACATATGTATAACAATACATAAAATATATACCCCAAAATATGCTATCCAGTAACATTTATCATTTTCAGATGTTACTGACTAGTGTAAAAATCAAGTCACAATTGAAGCGACCAGTGAGATTTTTTTTCTAAAGCTGATACTCAGAATTTTGCTCCAAATGTGGGATTTTGTTCAGTTTGCAGTTTACAGAACTGTTTTTATGCTAGAGCTAATGATGCCTGGGTAATGACGGGCGGGTGTCTGTTGTTCTTTCACACCTCCTGTCCTTTCTTCTCCCACTTCTCTTTGTAAGCGCACACAAACTGGAATTCCTCTAGTTTTCCTGGTGAAGCATCCTGAATGACATCTTGTTTCCTATGACATCTCTGAGCAGGAAAAGCACATGCTTGATTTAAATCTGTGCTAACGGGCTAAGTGTCTCTTCCCAAAGAGGAGAGTGTAATTAAACTCTTATGTACTTTCTGAAAGTAGGCCTTGGGGGCTCTTTTCTCTATCCAGCAGGTATTTTCAGTGACATTCCTCAAGTTTTTCATCTTTGAGATGTCTTCCTTTCTATAAAATTCATTTGAAGGCAGCTAACAGGTTCAAGAGTTATTCAGCTGGAAAGAACAACATATAAGTAGCAAGAGCAGTCTTAGGAAACTTGGTTAAAAATTCAACTTAAAATGTTTCCATTAAGCAGAGTTCCAGATTCAACTTGGTTCTAGTTACTGTCCAGCACAATGTGGCTTAAAGGAACAACCTTAGACAGTTTTGTCACTTAATTTGTGTGATTGTTTTCCTTTGTTTTTTGCTGGTTTGCTTGTGTGTATTTGAATCACTCTCTAGTCATTCATGCCTTAGTATATTCAGCTTGTCCACTCCCATTTTATGTGGAGTGCCTCAGGTAGAGCAGCTGTGTAATTAATGATATTAAGGCTTTTTTCCAACACAGCAATGATTCTCCAGCAGTGAGAAACTGACAGGGAAATAATGGGGCTACTTGTAAACTCAGTGGGATTCCTATCTTTGCTGGAAAGGGTTGGAAAAATGGTGAATCAAGAATGTAAAATTCCGTACTAGTAGTTCTATTTCATAAAACATTTTGAAGATGATGGGTATAAATAATGATGATCACTTGCCATATAAAAGGGAATAAAACATTTCAATAAACTGTCCAAATGTCATCTTGCAAAAAAGATGTTTCAGTAATGTTTGTGTGTATACATGAACAGATATTAATTTCTGTACTTTGATTGAAAACATTTGTGAAGAGATCTAATAATTTTTGTTAGGTCAGTGTATCTAGCTGGAAAAAGAGAAGAGCCAAATCCTTTAATAGACATGAAATAAGAGCAGTAGTTGCCAAAGAAAAACAGAGGTTGAGAAGAACTGCTTTGTGTTTAATTTGCTTATGCTACTGAATATTGGGGCCCCACCTCAAGGATATGGATAAAATAAAGAAGTGCCTACAGGACAGCACTATGGGGGAATATCTCTTACCTTTTCTGGGCGATCAGCAGAAATGGGTGCCTCTCTGAAGTGCTTGTACACAAGTGGATGCAGCATGGGGAAAAAATGGGAGGAGTTACAGGTCCACATGCAGTTGCAGGGCTATGATCTCACTGGGATCACAGAGATGCAGTGTGATAGCTCACGCAACTGGAGTGCTGCAATGGATGGCTACAGGCTCTTTAGGAAGGACAGGCTGGGAAGGTGAGGAGAAGGAGAAGCCCTTTATGAAAGGTCAGGTAGAATGCACGGAGTCCTGCTTTTGGGCAGTTGAGAAGCCAGTTGAGAGATTATGGGTCAGGATTAGTGGATGACCAGTGTGGGTGATGTTGTGGTGGTTGTCTGCTACAGACCATCTGGTCAAGAAGTAGTAGATGAGGCCTTCTTCCAACAACTTCCATTTTCAGGCGCTGGTCCTAATAGTGGGCTTAGCCATCCTGGTATCTGCTGGCAGGGCAACGCAATAGGGTACAAGCAATCCAGGAGGTTTCTGAAATACATTGATGACAAGTTCCTGACACAACTGATGGAGGAGCCAACAACAGGAGATGGTCTGCTCATCTCATGCTTGCAAACATGGAAGAACTGATTGTGAGTGTGAAGGCTGAGGGCAACATTGGCTGCAGGGATTGTGAAGTAATGGAGTCCAGGATCCTGAGACGAGGGAACAAAGCAAATAGTAGAATCAAAACCCTGGACTTAGGAGAGGAGACCTTGGTCTGCTCAGGGATCAGCTTGGAAGAATCCTTTGGACATGGCCCTGGAGAGAAGGGGGGTCCATGAGAGCTTGTTAATTTTCAAGAATAACTTTCTCCGAGCTCAAGAACAGTCCATCCTGACTTACAGGAAGTTAGATAAAAAGGAAAGGAATCCTGCATGGATGAATGAGATGCTCCTGACAAAACTCAGGTGTAAAAAGGGAGCATACAGAGGTAGAAGCAAGGATAGATGACTCAGGAGGAATATAGAGACATCATCCAAGCATTCAGGGATCGCATAAGGAAAGCCAAAGCCCACATGGAGTTGAATTTGGCGAGGGATGTGAAGGGCAACAAGAAGGGCTTCTACAAGTATATCAGCAGCAAAAGGAAGATGAAAGAATATGTGAGTCTGCTGCTGAATGGGGCAGGTAACAAAGGATATGGAAAAGACCGAAGTGCTTAATGCCTTCTTTGCCTTGGTCTTTACTGGGCGGACTTGCCTTCAGGATTCCAAGACCCTTGAAACGAGTGGGAAAGTCCGGACCCAGGACTACTTGCTCTCAGTAGAGGAGGATCAAGTTTGGGAACGTTTAAACAGACTGGATATCTGCAAGTCCATGGGACCTGATGGGATGCATCAATGAGTGCTGAGGGAGCTTGCCCATGTCACTGTGAGATTACTCTCAATTATCCTAGAAAGGTCATGATAATGGGGGAAGGTTCCTGAGGCCTGGAAGAAAGCAAATGTCACTCCTGTCTTCAAGAAGGACAAGAAGGAGGATCCAGGGAACTACAGGCCAGTCGGCCTCACCTCCATCCTTGGGAAGGTGATAGAGCAAATTATTCTGGAAACTATTTCCAAACACACTCAAGGCAGGCAAGTCATTGGAAGTAATCAGCATGGATTTATGAAGGGGAAATTATGCTTGATTAACCTGATAGCCATTTGCAACACAATGACTAGTTTGGTGGAGGAGGTGAGAGCCATAGATATTGTTTGTGTTTACTTTAGTGAGGCTTTCCACACTGTCTGCCATAATATACTCATAGACAAACTGATGAAGTACAGACTAGATAAGTGGTCAGTGTGGTAGATTGAAAACTGGCTAACCTGGGCTCAAAGGATTGTGATCAGCATCACAGAGTCCAGCTGGAGACCCAACCACTAGTGGTGTATCCCAGGGGTTGACAGGGGGGCCAGTGTTCTTCAGCATCTTCAGTTAATGACCCACATTGTGGGGTAGAGTGCACCTTCAGCAAGTTTGCAGAGAATACAAAACTAGGAAGAGACCACATAGTTGTGCTGCTCTGCGGGACCTGAACTGCCTACAGGAGCTTCATGGAGTTCAGCAAAGGGAGTGATGCCAAGTCCTGTGTCTGTGGAGGAATAACCCAATGCACCAGCACAGGCTGGAGGTTGACTGACTGGAAGGCAGCTTTGCAGAAAAGGCCCTGGGGGTCCTGGTGGACAAATTGACCATAAGCCAGCAATGTGCTGTTGCAGCAAAGGCAGCCAGCAGCATCCTGGGCTGCATAAGGCAGAGCATCACCATCAAGTTGAGGGAGGTGATCTTTCCTCTCTACTGAGCCCTGGTGAGACATTGTGGAGTGCTGGGTCCAGTGCTGGGCTCCCAAGTAGGATAGAGACAGGGAGATACCGGAGCAAGTCCAGTAAAAGGCCATGAGGCTGATTTAGGGCTTGGAACATCTGTCGTACAAGGAGAGGAGGCTAAGAGAGCTGGGGTTGTTCAGCCTGCAGAAGAGAAGGCTCACGGGCATCTTGTCAGGGTGTACAAGTAAATACCTGATGCGGGAAGTAATGAAGACAGAGCCAGACTCTTCTCAGTGGTGCCCAGTGAAAGAAGGAAAGGCAGTGGGCACAAATTGAAAACACAAAATTCCTTTTAAACACAGGAAAACCTTTTTTTTAAATTGTGAAGGTGATTGAACAGTGGAAGAGGTTGCCCAGAGAATTCGTGGAGCCTCTATCCTTGGAGGCAGTCAAAACCTAACTGGACATCGTCCTGGGAAACCTGCTCTAGTCGAGCCTTCCTTGAGCAGAGGTTTGGACTAGATGATCTCCAGAGACATCATCTCCATTTTTTGTGCAAACCTTGAGCAAATTCGTTTAGTTGTAAAGCATGCAGTCTCAAATATGGCTTTCTATTTGGGGTCAGGTTACATATTTTAAATCATGTATCATACAAAATCAATTAGAAATTTGTTATTGTTAACAGCATTCAGGGAATCTGTAGAGAAAGTATTAAATTTGGTTAGATGAATCATCTCTAAAATGTCTTTCAAGGTGAATTTAATCTTTGTGTGTTGCACAACACCTTTGCTCACTTGATTTGTTTCAGAAAAATACTGTTTTCTGTTAAGATACTTAAAATTATTGAAAATATTTGTATCAACTGGAAAATGAAGATGTTTACATCAAGTGAAATTTTATAAGCTTCAGCGGAAGGCACATAAATCAGATACCCATAGCAAAGATCACTATTTAGACATTTGCTTGTCTGTTTGTTCTTATGACAAATTTGAGGAGGTACACTAGTTGATTAGTATTCCATTTTGCCAGGGACCTAAATTTACTTATGGATAAAGGAATACCCAGTTTACAACACTGCATATATTCTATCATTAATGAAGAGGTTGTGAGTTATTTAATGTTGCTTTATCATTTTGTCTTTCATACTAAAGTACTCCCTATAAAGCGATTGTGGCACAGTGTATTACTCAAGGGGTGTTGAAATTATTAATGTATCTCGAATTAGTTACTCTATGTGGTTTTTGATAATTCATTAGTAGTCTTGTCTTGATGTACCCTGTCCTTCCCTGTGTGACAGGAAGCTTTTTTACAGATAGTGCTGGAAAGCCACTTGATGGACAGTGATGGAACAACACTCCGTCTTCAGCTTGTTTAAACAGGTTTTGCCATATGTGTCTTAGTCCATAAGTAAAAATGGTGGGACAGCAGTGTTTCAGAGAAGTTGAAAGAGTAGTGTTCATTCAGAGGGGAGCTACAGGGAAGTGCAGCACTGGTGGGGAGTTGCAAAGGCTATGGACAAACGTACTGTCTTTCCTAAAGAGGAGATGAGAAGGGAGCAGCATGGGGAGGAGAGTATAGTAATTTCAAAGATAGATACCACTTAGAAGGAGAAAAAAAAAAAAATTATTACTTTTTTTTTTTTACTTTGAGGGTGATGTGGGATTTTTGTTTATTTGGTTTTTATTTGTTTTATTTTGTTTTTTATGCTTCACCTTAAGAACTTTTCAGGGAAAGGAAAAAAATGGAAACTATTTTTTATGAATATAAGAAAGATATACTAGTCAGTTTTCATCTACAAATAGTAGATGTATTTTGGCAATACTTACTCTCTGAAAAGATTAACTTCTTGAAGACAAAATGAAATTACTTTGTAGTTATTTAGCAAGATGTTACATTAATTAATCTATTATGTATGCCAGAATATATTTGTCACAGGAATAATGATTTTTATATATTAATTGCTTTCACATGGCTGCTGGGATGCAGGGACACACCCAGTAACAATTTTTTGACTATTGTGATTATTGCTGAAGAAGCAGGGTTGTGCAAGCATGTTATATATAGCTGTATTTTAAAGATCCTATATAAACCTAATGATTTTTCAGGTACTATAAAATTTCTTGAAGACCTTGAAGAAGCCAAAACTACTGATATTAATTTGTAATACACCCCTTACAGGGATCTTAGTACTTTTGCACATGTTGGGAATGTGTAGAGCTTGTAGATAGGTAGCTCTCTTTTTCATGTTTGTACAAATCTAAACAAATCTCATTTGAACACTCCCCTCTTTCTCCCGAACACTTATAATCTTTGTGACTGGAACTGCTAGAGCTTGTCAGCTCCCAAAGGCATATAGCTGTTTATGCACAGGAGCCTGAGTGGAATTTTTTATGAGGTACATATTCTCCAGGGAACTGTTGTTATATATTGAGTAGTGTCAGGAGGAAGTATTAGGCACCGTAGTGTCAAAATTTCATCTTTCATTTTTTCAGTAAAAGAATAAATATATTCACACATTTGAACACAAAAACTGTTCTTCTGCTTCGAACAGGTGGTTGAGAGACCCTGTGACCACAGGATGCGATCTAAACTGTAAAACCTTGTTTTGCTAGTTAGGTTTTCTGAAGAGCAGTGGCCCCCTGCCCATGTGCGTCTTCTTCAGCCTGGCATGACGTGGGCTGGACTGCAGGTTCCACTGGTACTTGGGAAGCTGTGGAAGGGGTGTTCAGAGTTCTGCTGGAAGCAGTTTTAATATGTCATCGAAGACTTTTTGATTCCTGGCAATAGTAAGCAAATGAAAAACAGTCACTGGTCTGATAAGGGTGCTGAACTTCATCTTTTTCCCATAGTTTTCCTTCAGACTTCCACCAGCCAACTGCATGGGGACTTTGTTTCTCATGTTTTGTTTTTTATTTCGTAGTATGGTGGGATACACTCTGATTTCTGTATAAATTTTATCAACTTTTTAATGAAATAAAGGGATTATTTTACCTACATCTGGCCCTGCCCCTTAGAGTCATAAAGAAGAAATGGTGTATTTGTCTACGTGTCTCACTGGTTAAGGACCTGCATGGAGAAGGCTGACAGTCAGGCTGTGATGTTATTTCATGTTTTCATCCACCTTGTACTGACTCACAGAAGTTGATTTCTCTCAAGTCAAATGTTTATATGTGGCTTAGGAGGTAATAAAGTATTGCCTTTTTTTTTTAACGTAGGTTGCCTGTTTAATCTTTTATCTAGGATTTCACTCTTAGTGTTTGAAAAGTGATTGTAGGTTTGATATGCATTTTGTTGGTAGCAGTGTAGGCTTAAAGAGCTTTTACTTATTTTGCTTACATTCCACTCTTTCACTTGTGCTAATGCAGTTGTTTATGGAGGGGCTACACAGTGAACTTGGCTGGGAAACTGATCCAGTTAAAAATAATCCTTTTTTATCTGGATATTAATAACTCAGATCAGTTCTGGCATCCAGTTGGCTGTAGTACTCTACAAATGATTGTATCAGCAAAAATGAGAGGCAGTATTAGGGAATGTTCCTGAATCAGCAATGCTATGAAACTATGGCAAAAACTGCTCCTTTTCATTTTTAAGTTGGAAGGTCCTGACTGGATGCTGCCTGGAGGCTGCTTTGCCTCTTTAGTGTCTTTTTCTACTCTCTGATTTTCTAGAAGCACCTTCCGAACAGATTTTCATTTGCAAGCATAACTTCTTTGTATATTCTTGTGTTTATAAAACACAAATTTGGAATCGATAATAGGGTCTCAACTGCTTGTGGCAGATAAGCATGTTACTCGTGAAAAATATCTGGACCCAGATGTGGTAGCTATACATTCTTAGAGTCAGTCAAAGATGGTCATTTGTAAGTCTGAATGTGAGTATGGCCACTTGTTATGCAGGACAGGTGCATTTTTCTAACCTTGTGTTTATAGATGAAGTGTAACTGTGGTGGTCTAGTCTGATGTCTTTCTGCTGGAAGCACTGGCTGCATACTTGAAGATGGAGAAAAAGGCTTTGTTGTGAACTTGGCCTGAGATAGCTAGAGAACAGAGCACATGAAATGTTGAGGATCTCTTTCTATCTGCTGCTTCAAAGAGACTATGAACCAGTTATTTGGGTTAATGCAGAAGGTCTGTGAGATAGGTGGAGTTTTCCTCATTGGTTAGTTTACTTTTTTTCTTGATTGCTTAAAACAAACCAAGACCAAAAAGTCTTCAACATGCTTATTCATCTCAGTTACATAAAAAGGTACATACAGATATATTTTTGTCTTCTGAGTTACCTATCAATAAAATACTGTGGCTTATACATTTTGTAAAATGTAATTGATATGTTGCTCAGCAGTAAATAGCGCATGTAAGTAGCAGAATACACAATATAAACTTGACAATCTTCTTAAATTGCATAAGCATGTAAAATGGAAAGAGGTATTTGAGCCATCTAGTGGTTGGTATGAAACACTTTAACATTTTTTGATAGTTTGTAGAAAATGTAAATTACATCAGCTTGGATATAGCGTTTCTAATTTGTCTGCTTTTTAATAGCATGGCTGTAGAATGAAAAAACCCAGACATTCAACTTCAAATTTGAGGTACAGTCTGTTTTGGTTTGCAGCTTTTTTTCAATTTACTGTAGATTTTAATGAAGAGAGAGATCTGATAACATAAAAATTACATTAGAAGTTAGTAGCCAAAGAATGAGTTTTGTTAGCAAGAGACAGAAATTGTGAGGGTTGTCAAGAAGTTCAAGGAAAGGATTGTAATAAGGTAATTTTGTTTTCTACTTCTTACTGAAAAATGTTTGGAGAGAAGAAAGTGGGCTTGTGTCCTACCTCACCAGCTATTTATAGCAGGATTTTGAATAGCAGGGATTACATTAAAAAAGTAATCTTTACTGGAAAACATGGGATGGATATTTTTTGTGATAAACTTGTCCAAATGAAAGTAACAGAGGCAACTTAAAACAGATTTATTGAGATGGGGTGTGTTCCTGGTAAACAGAGTCACAGAATCTTATGATGTTAAGAAAAAGGATGTTTTATAGATGAAAATTTCATGTAATGATCTCACTTGGTCCTGATATGCATTAAGCTGTTCTAGCCTTTCATATTCGCTGTTGCCAATAGGAACTTGGCTGCACATTGAACTTGATGGTATTCTGCAATACAGGCAGAAAAGTTAGTTGCTAAAGTAATGAACTTTATGTGCATCTCGCCTTGAATTATTTGTGGGAAAATACTTCATACACTGAAACACTGTGATATCTTCCAGTCCTTGTGAAAGTCCCATCCAGGTTCAAACGCAGATTAGAAGATATTTTTTAATCTTTACTAAGACAAATCTAATAAACAGTCAACAAGCAGTACTAATGGTGTTACATGCAGTTAGAGCTATAGTATTTCAGAACAGATAAATATGATCCATACTGACATTTCAGAATTTGCATCTTTACATTTGAAATTAAGTATTACAGAGTCTTAAATCTTGCCCTGTTTTTTATTGAGAAGACAGTGGTAGCTTAACAGATTTTTAAGGTCAATCTCAAATACTTTGTAAGGCCAAATGAGAATGAGAGAAAAATGGGAAAACCAGTCAAAGAACAAAGGACAGAGCAGTGATGGTTGATTTGTATTTTACTGGGACAGGGACAACCTGAAAGCTTCATGTGAATTTGATATAGTAATTACATTTGGACAAATCACCTGCATCTTAGTCCTGTTGTGCCTTGAAAGTTGATTATTATTAACCCTTAGGATCAAAATATCAGCTAGATTAATCTTCTGAATCTGTAACTTGTTTGGACAGTGAATTCTAATAGGTTTCAGAAGAGGAAATTAAATTCTTTGAAGATTGAAGAGGTTTTAGTTGTCTGACACTTTTGCTTGAATTTTGCAGTGTGGTGATGAAGGATTTTTGTTATTACTATTATTCTCAATCTTTACAATGATCTAGTCTTGATTGCAGTTGGTGGATCTCTCAGGTAACACTGGACAGTTTTGTTGAACCTGCCCTGAACACAATAAAGGTTACTAGGTGTGCGCTGTGTTTTGCAGGCTTCCGTGTTGCAGATGTGAAAATCTCTCTTTCTATCTTACTTTTTCATTTAAAATTACTTTTAAATCAAGGCATTATGTATGCTCAGTTTTTGAGCTTGCTTTCTCTCCTAGTCTGTTGTTGCTAGAGCACGCTTGGAAAGCAGGAAATACATGGGGTACGGAATTAGAGGTCTTTTATCTTTACGATGTCCATGTTGTGTTTTTGTTCAGTTAAACAGGAATGTGGTTTTATGGTAGTATTAAAGTGTAATCTTTTATTGTTTATGTACTTCCCTCTCCACACCCCCTGTTAACATCTTCCAGTGCTCTGATTGTCATAGTATCTGGTCATACCACAGCATTTTCTTGGAAGCTATCCATTGCTGAAGCTATGATCCAACTGTGTATTCATGAAAGGATCTTTGGCATTTCCCCTGGTTTTAATTTGCATTTAGAAGATGCAAATGAGGTATAATGAAATTGTAATATTGGGTCCTGTTTCTGATGAATGCTGCTCTTTGAATTGTGCTCTGGTTACCAGTTATTTTCTAGGAGAAATTTGGTTATACCTTTTTTTTATATTTGGATTGGGTTTAAGGCATAACTAGGATTCCTTTCATGGAATTCCATAGAAATTTGACTTGTTGAAGAAGTGCACGCAAGTGGAAGAGGCATTATCTTGAACTACAGTCTTTGACAATGGAAATTCCATCTCTTGTCCATGTGTCAGGGCTTTGTGTTCTTTGGGATGCATTCCTGGTCCCTCAAAACCAGAATTATACATAAGAAAAGCCTAAAAATGTGTCATAGGCAGCATGTACATGTTGCCTCCTGTAAATAATGGAATAGCTCTACTAAATAGAAAACAACTATGCTGTGGCATAACTTTTTAAAAGAAAAAGCAATTTGTTAATTTTTCCTAATTTAGGTAATATGTGTTAATAATTTGTAGAATTGGATAGTTAGACATCCATTGAACCTCCTTAGTAATGTCACTTTAGAAGCAAATCATACTTTTCTGTGAAAAGAAAATGGAGTTTCCAGAAGGAGAATGGTTCTTTTTTTTTTTTTTCTTTTTTCATTTTTTTTCTTTTCCACAAAGTAGGGAAATAGAAGTTTGATTAATGATGAAGAAATATGATTGTCTTAGGTTTGAAGCCGATAGTCTGTATTTTTGGTATTCATAAAAGTGAAATTTCCTTAAGCATATTTTCAGATTCATATAATTAATGTTCTACTTTAGACACTGAAATTAGAGTGTGTAGCTTTGTTTACTTTTATGTGAGTATAAATTATTATGATTATGAAATGGTGTTCGGTCGTAAAACATTTTTTATTATATTAAATTGCCAAAGACCTCTACTCCGTCATTTCCTTCCCTACTGTTGTACAAGTAGAGCAAAGCACATCAGTTTCTCTGATGTAAAAGTACTTGAATATTATTGTTGTTACTATTCCTCCAAAAATATTTTGCAGAGAAGAACTTTTTTTTTTTTTAATGTCTACCTATCTTTTCATTCCTTCTTTTTGGTTCTTCCTGTTCAAGGTGAAATTTAAATATGCTTATCTTATAATGGAAATAGAATGTCAAAGGATGAATAAAATACTGGAAACTCAATCTTACAGCATATGGTTGTCTTATCTGGGTTTTAAACATTGTTTCTTTCCTTTACAGAATGCTGCCTTTTTATATGGCCTTGGTTTGGTCTACTTCCATTACAATGCCTTTCAATGGTAAGTTGGAATAAACTAACAGTACCAGTATTGTGAGGTGTTTTATTGGTAGGTGAATATTTCAACTTCAGTTCAGTGTTAGTGTACAATAGTTTAATTTTTTTATTATTATTATAGATATGATGTTTGAAGGCATACTGTCCTGGGTCACATATCTGACTTACTGTAACATCTGTGGCAACCACAGCAGTTGCTTGAAAAGGAAAGCACTTAAAGGAGAAGAATTTTAGCTCTCTATAATATGATTATAGCTCCCTATAATAGTGGAGCACTATGACTTGACAGGTTTTTGTGAATTGCTGTTATCGATAATCTGTAGCCTGTGTTTGTTTGAAAGCCTGTTTACAAAAAAACTTTACTTTTCTCTTGGAAAAGAAGTGGCAAAGTGGGCTTGTGTTCAGTAATTTTTACATAGCTGTATAACGTGAAAGTTTTGGACGTGAGAAGTAATACACTCAGACTTGAATCAGAACGTTTAAAACTGATGTAAAAACTCAGGAAGAGCTGTACATTCTGACAGGGCTTTGAGGACTGAAAGGAGCTGCTGTTGGATATAGGGGGAGGGTTGGTTTTCAGTTGGGGTTTTGGTTTTGCTTTATTGGTGATGAGGGAAGAATGATGAATGGAATAGACTCAGTCACTGGGGTTCTCTTGAAAGGTTCTCAAACTTTCCTTGGGGTTTATACTTGTAGAGTTATAGTTAGTGTCATTGGAAAAAAGTCAGAAAGGTGCGATGTTTAGGTCAGTGCTTTTTTACACTGAGTATCGAAACTGTAATAAAATAAGTGTGACTTTACTATTTGATTGATTACTAAAAGGTTTATCATCTTACTGGACTAAGCATGACTGCAATTGAGGAGGCAGTGACTACTGACTGATGGTTTGGAACAATAAAGTGGGACTCCCACCCCCTGTGCCCCCGCGCCCTGCTTGCGACTTACCGCTTTCTTTATTGATAGTAGTGAAATGAATGCCATGTATTGTACGTGACATGCGATTCTGTTGCATTCTAATTAACAAGAGAAGAACAGAAAAGTTTTCAGAGAACCTGAGAATCCACTGTTTTACTATTGTGATCGATCTTGGTTGAATTTCACAAAGTTCCAGAATGTTCTTGTTCTTATGCCGACTTGGCTTTATCATTTAACATTCAAGAGTATTTTGTGCACCAGTTCTTTTTACAAGGGGTATCTTGTTACAGTTTACACTGTGAAAATGGTAGAAAACTGTAAGATAAAATTAAATAAGACAAAGTAGTTAGATTTAGAGTAGTTGATTTTTTGAAAGACCACCTGTTCAACATAGACTTTTGCCGTCAGCGTATCGTGCTATTTAGCACCTTCCAGTGGATGGAGCAGCAAAGTCAGGTGATTGTGAGGCCTAAGTATTAATAAATTAGAGCTTTGAATTAATTTAGATTTTTCTTCCATGCCTTTAAGTAAGCTTGTTGAGAACATGAGTATAAATTGATGCCTTAACTGCGCGTAGAGCTTTACGTTAAGGTTGTATAGAATAATACTTGCAGTTTCATTCATACAACAAAGTTATGTAAAGTGTGGTACTAAGGAAGCTGTGTATCATTAGAGTATTGGGTAGAATTTTTAGAGGAAGAAAATCTAATGCAGATAAAATCTTACACCTTTGTGTGTGATTGTTTGGTTTGTTTGGGTTTTTTTAATCCCTTCAAGTGCTTTTTCCCCCCTTCTTTACTATGTTTTCTTGGGGGCAATAGGAGTGGGATGTGTGGCTGTGGGTGTTTAGGTGTGACAAAATCATAATAAACTTGGAGGTGATAGCAAGTCATTTACAGTAGATATGTTCTTTGTAGATCTTAATCCTCCACAGGACTCTCTTGCAAATTGCAAGGAGAATCCCACTTCTTTCAGAGTGAAATGCTAGTCAAACTGTTTTATTTCCTGCTGCAGCTATTCCATCTATTTATGTTCATAGAGTACACAAATCTGTATATTTCAGGCAGGTAGAGGAGACCTTTAGACCGTTTAAGGTAGTTTAAGCTATCGTGCTTCATCCATGAACTTTTTTTTTTTATCCACACCACTTCAGATATTCATAGATATTAATGAGAGGCAGGTACATAGTCCTCCTAAAAGGGAGGGGGTAAGGAAGTGCTTGAGGTTTTTTCATGTCTCATATGAACAGGGATAATTAAAAAAACAAGTGGGAATAAGGTCAGTTTTAGAATTCTTGTTCATATTTTTACATTATTTTTTAAGTTTTCCAGCTTTCATAAAAAGAAGTGTTGGATTGGCTCCAAGACACATATGCAATTCACTGTAATTCAATATTGTACACTTCTCTGTACACTAAAGCAGCATTGCAGTGTTATCTTAAGTATAAATCTTAGCTGATAACGTCATTTTATATTGGTGATTTTGTTTGACTATGCATGTAAGAACTGGAAGTTCTCAACATATATACAAATGTTGCAATAGTGTGATCAGACCACAGCTATTTTATGCAATTATTATAGTAAGATATGACATAAGGGATTAGCTCCATAAATTGAATCAAGTATAGTAAAATGGGTCCTATAGATCTTAAATATTGATACTCTCTTCTTTTACACCATTTATCATCAAGCAGTAAGTAAAGTGATTGGCTGATTTTTTCCCTGTTGTTTCCCTGTTTCTCAAGTAGGGTAGAAGACCAGTAGAATAGAGATAGCTGAGATATTCACATAACTTGAATAATTTCATGTCCTCCTTAGTTGTCTTTTAGATTGAACGCTTAAACAATTTCAATAGTTCATCAAAGGCTACCCTTCATTTCTGTGCAATAGCTGCATCCAATTGTAGTGACTTGGATGCCAATTTTTTTCTTTTACTTCAGTAAGGATTCTGAGCCTGACTGGTCTATCATCTGCTGATTTACACTGAGTCCCACCAAGATGAAAAGGTGGAGTCCAAGCTCTGTAGTTGTGTCCTGAAACTGGCTCTGACACCCTCTTTGGATCCCACTGTACCAACTGTGGTGCTCTAGGGCCAGCCTGCAGTGTTTTCAGTGACTGTTATCTTGCAAATTGCTGGACAGTGTGTGTGAGAGAGACACACTGTTCCTCAGAAATACCTTACAGGAGGCTGAGATCAGTCACCCTTACTGCCCCATTTAGCATACCCTGAGGCTCCTCAGTCCAGGGATTCCTTATCAGCTGTAGAAGTTAAGTGTTATGTAAAACTCAGTCCTTCAGCATTGATGCTTTTGCCAGACAGAGTCTGGAAAAAAGCCAAAGACTAATGGAAGAGATGATCCAGACCCTTTTCCTCACCTCCATCATGGCTAAAGATGCAGACTGCCTGAGGAAAATCTGTCATCTCTGACTGGAGCTTTTTGGCCCTTGTACAGCCATCCTTGCCAAAACAGAAGCACTGTCATCATCTATTCAATATCAAGCGGTATCTAGAACCACCATCTCTGCTTCTGGCTCCTTTAAAGTAACCTCACAGCCAGCCCAGTCTATTTGCACTGCTGCATCCTGGCAGTTCTGTAAGCCAGGGTTTTCTGTATGCCGGAATTTCTCCTGTTAGAGTAAATTTGACTCTTTGGAACAGGGACATGGGAGTTCAGCACAAAAAGCTTTTTTCCTCTGTTCAGCTCTGATTCAAAATTGGACCTTGACATGAAGAAGACAGCTGCAGTCTTTCATTATTCTTATCTAATTCAGGTAAAGGCATTTAATGGGCAAGAGGGAACCAGTGTATACAGCCCCCACTGGGAGAGTGCAGCACCTCCATCTCCAACATACAAGCACTGAACAGGCTCTCCGCATCCCATCTCTGCTGCTGCTGAATTCCACAACCCTCCAAAGGCCAAGCAGACAGCAGAAGGCAGCCCTCAGTTGTTATCTGTGGTACTGCATGTCATCTCTTGGTCACTGTGCAGGCCTCCAGGCACCTGAGAATCACTTTTCTCCTAGAAGTCCTTTGAAGGCTTCAGTGAAGCAGGAACATTCTTTTCCACCTACCTACAGGAAAACATAAAACTTACCATCACATGTGAGATGGCCTTAGCGCCAATCACATTGGACCATTTACTTGAGCTGAAGGAGTCTGGTCTCTCTCTTGCTCTCTCTGGCTGTCATTCTTTTTCATCTTTTTCCAGAAAATGTTTTGCTCTTCTCACAGTCATCCTGAAATAGTAAAGCAGGTGTTTAAACTGCTTTTAACGTACCCAGGTCTACAGTGGAACGTAAACTTCTTTTCAGTAGTCTCGTGTGCCAACCTTCAGTATTGCACACCTTATTCATCTACCCAAGAAACTATTGTTTTTGGTGATTGCTGTTTGCCTATGAGAATGGGAGACTCCTGTGCTGTTAAGGTCCATTCTTTGCCCTTCTTTGCTTCCTCTGTCAATACTTTTTTTTGTTTCAACAATATTTTTTTTTTTTTCAGGGGCAAGCTGTTAGTAACACAGTAAGATTTGTCTTTGAGGGGGTGGTTTGTTTGTTTTTTTTTTTCCAGCAGGACCAGATCCTTTAGATGGTTCTCAAGCTGTTTGTGTCAGTGGTTGGCAGATCCAAGAAACGGGGCTCTTCCACACAAAGAGTAGTCGAGCGGGTAGTGTGGGGTGTGTAGGAATGGAAACCGCCTAGTGGAGACCTCCTTCACTTGCGTGGGAACGCCCCACCCGCCATGCAGACAGCAACCACTGGACTACTTCATCAAATGCGATGTCTGCTGTGTACACCTCCAGGTATATCAGTAGTTTGTGGCATTATGGAGGGCACACAGCATTTGATGAAATAGTCCAGTGGTTGCGGTTTGCATGAAGGGCTCTGAGATTCACCCAGCTGACAGTGACATTGCACTGGTAATTGACAGTCTGTGGAGTTCCTGCTTTGGAAACACCTGTGATGGAAAGTCCAGGAGGGGTATAATTTGAGAGGAGAAAAACAGCTTGCTTACTTGTGATCTTCAAAGTGCACATCTGTATCGGTAGTTCTTTCCGTGTTTTGTCAAGAGTGCTTTCAGCTGGTCTGGTGTTTGTAGTTATCTTCATAAGGAGGGCAGAATTTAAACACACGCTGTGTAGATACCACTTTGTCAAATATTTCTCAGGTTTTGGGTGGCTGGGTCTATATATGTATTTTTCTAGGTATATAAAATGGGAATGTACATGTAGACTACACATACTAATTGTAATTAACCATTAATGAAGTGGTAGTTAACATTCTCTCTTGTTGTCTTTATCTTTCTGTGATTGTGTATCAAACATACTTCTTGGATTGATGAAAACACATAATATCTGCTAATGCTGGAAAAAACCCCAGAGCTCTCAGCTGCTGTTCTAGAGAAATGTTTAAAGGCTTTGCTGCTCAAAATGTTTCACGATTCAACTGTTATGGCCCTATGGACAGAGGGGTTATATCTAAAGATTGTAAAAATATTTCATAAAATGGCAGTGTCCTGACTACTGCTGTATACAGACAATTTGTTTATGTTTAAACTATGATTATGAGTTTCAAATAGAAATTTGTCCATCATAGTCTTATGTAATTTTCATTAGTAAGGCTATGAAATGACATAAGACTTAAAATAGGTGGTCAGAAAATTGACAGAGAATAAAGAATAAGAAAACAAAGTTTCATTCCAGCTGCATCAAGTATTTTTCCTGATACATTGGAATGATGTTGTGTTCTTTTATTTTGTAGGCTCATTCTGATTTTCATGGTTTTTGCTTGAAACATACAAGTGTTAACTTCTGAATAGTTAAATCAATGCTATTTTATTATATTCTTTCACCTAGTTCAAAGCTGATTTTATTCACAGTCTATCCTAGTAAAACCTTCCAATAAAAGTCTTATGACAGTTCACTAAATGTTTAATACAATCTTCTATTAATTATTATTCAGCTGCTTTCTTCACTTTCATAATGGTAGGCATTGTTGTATAGATGAGTGGGTGGAAAGATAGCTGCAGTATTGATTTTGGAAGTCTTGATTTGGAGATGATAGATTCATGTCATTTTTATTTTTCCTGAATTACTGTAGCAGTGCTGTGCAAAATGTGAGCCCAGAGGTGTTTTTCATCCTCTGTAGTGTCTGTTTTCCAGTCCTGCTTTCCCATTTTGCCGAGTGTTAGATAGCCTTTCCTACCTGTTAGTGGAAATGTTCCCATTCTTGGAGAAAACTCTTATTTAATTTCAATTCTAGTAGACTCAACCAAAGTTGTTTCTTACCAAGCAGTTGGTCAATATCTTCAGAGAATAAACCAAAAGTCATCTCTTGCTGAATTTAGATTACTTTCATTTATTTCTGTAGTATGAGAGCTCCCAGCCCTCCATTCAATGATTTATCCTTTGGACTAATGTATGTTTAGTCTGCTGAAGCATTAAAATGAAAAGCTCTGTCTGTGCATGAAGGCCAGTTAATTAGTGGTGGAGACTAACAATCTACTTGAGGAAGGCTGTGTGCCATTGTCTCTTCAGGAAGCTGTTAGCCTCTTAAGCCACATCCTGCTTCATATGTGACAGATCATCAAGCAGTTAGCTTATATCTGCTCTTCCGGTTTTGGTCAAACCATAGGAAAGCTTTGAGGGAAAACATCTGAGTAACTTGGATGCCTTGGATCCTGTAGACCCGTACCTTTCTGGATGTAGGCTTGGGCAGAGGACAGAAATGGGATTAGTGATGTTTCAGAGGAAACAAAGATTTGTACAAGGATCAAGTGACTCCTGCTGTATCCGGAAGGCCCAACTCGGGCAAACAGATGGTCCAGAAAGGACTGCAGTTACCAACATTGGGCCACGTTCTCTCTCATTTCCCTTTACTACTGCAACACTCGCTCCTACTTTCCACTTCTTCTCATGTCCACTTTCTTCTGTGTTGTACCAACGTGTACCAAGGCCTGATGTCATCTGCGTTGGATGTTACTGAGCCCTTACAAATGAAATGAATGTCGGACATTGCAGATGTTTTGCTATTGATGTAGTAAGGGACTGAGTGGAGCTCTGGGCATGGCACTGGGAAACAAACAGCCCCAAAATAAAACTAAAGTTTTTACTGTAGTCCATGTTCTTGATGTGTCCTGTAATCTGGAGTGCATTGCTATTTTGTTTAAATGTTTCCCATAGGCGAAATTAGATCAATATTAATTCAGCTATGGTGTGGAATTGCTCGTCTGTCTGTAAGAGTTAATACGTGAATGTCTTTTCAGAGTTTTGAGTCTTTTATTCTCTGAAAATTCTACTGACTATTGAAAATCAGGCTATAGATACCAAATTAGACATGAGCACCTACTACTTGTAGAAATTGTTGAAAATGTTGCCTTTCAGATCACTTTATTTGTGAAATTTGATGATGCCCTTTTTCACAGAAGTAGTGGAAGTAATTTGTATTTGTTATTACTGGTGACTGGCACCCTGGAAAAACTACAAATTGCATAATCAATATAGAATTAACACTAGAGTTAAGTAAGATGCAGGTCAATATTTTGAATGGAGAAGATAAAATATCTGGGGTTTAGTTTGAAAAGCTGCTTTGGGGAATATTTGGTGTATTCTTACAATATTTTTCCCTTGATTTACTGATGAAATTACGCTTCATTATAAGTTTAAATTTATGTTACCTTTCAGAATTCTCTCTTAGTTTTTATTATGGCATCCAAGGATACAGAATTTAAGATGCAAGCAAGTCACTGACCCAGGAGTTCCCTAGCATTTTGAGTGCATATGGATTAATTCTTAAATGTAAATCCATCATGTATTAGAAACTGAAAGAAGATTTCTAAGTGGAGAGTCTTTCACCAAACTCTCTGCCAGCGTGTCCATTCCATTGCCAAATCAGTGGAATGGTGGGAGCAATCAATGCTCCCTGGCTACACTCCTTTGAATTTTTTAACCTTTCAAGGAAATAATGCTTTTAAAGCATTGCCGCCCTTCCTCCCAAAACCATCAGTTTAGGAGTGATCAAATACAACTGAAATGTACAGCTAGAATATTACTATTTAGCCGTTTGCATGGTAACTCTAATAGTGTCATAAAGGGTACAGAGATTTTTGTTTTGACTTGGTTGATTGGATATATTTTTCCAAGCATCCATCAAAGTGGGTTGAAAAGCTCGCCATTACTTCCTGCATAGATTGTGTCTAGGGGAATGATGTCTTGTCCTAATTTTCTTCCTCCTTGTACATTTTGGGCTTGTCTTCATTGGAAAATTGTGTTGGGTTGTAACATTATCTCAAAGACTCATGATAACTACTAATGTTGAACCTGACTCCACAAGCAGGTTAGACAAGGGTGAATGGTGTTGCCGTGTCGTCTGTACAGAGATAAACCTTACGCAAACCTCATAGGGGGTGTCTGTGACTAGCAGGTTCTGTGCTAAACGTGGAACAATCTTTTCATGTTGTCTGATGATGATAATTTTACTGTTTTTTAAGTGCTGTGCTTCTCTGAAAGACTGAGGTAGGCAGTATTCTTGTTCTTTTGAATGAATGACAGTATACGTTCAAACTACATTTCAAAACTGTCCTTAAAAGTTGGGTGTTTTACTTGTGACTTTGTTTAACTCTGTTGCTCAGCTGTGGCAATGAATAATACTTCCTGTTCAGTAAACAAGAGACTATAAAAATATTTTTGTTTCTTACAGTTTCTCTTAAGCTTTTTTAGAAATCCATGTTTCAATGATCCTTCCGAATGAGACATGACATACAGGAAATACGGAATTAGTATTTTCTGACCAAGCAAGCTAGCTAAAATGTGAAGAACATGAAGTTCACAAAGTGTATATGAGCAATGATCACAATCTCACATGTGGTATAGAACTGCAATGTCTTTATTCCTGATTTTTGTCTTCTCTTTGACAGGGACCATAGACACTGGTTTTCTTCCTTTTTAGAACTTAGGATACTGTCTTTGACCAAGATGCAAATAATGGATTTTAAATACCGGTGGCTAAGATACTGAGTACCATATTAGAGTTAAGACAAGAAATGCAAATATACAATCATAAAATCTATACTTTGGCATTAAAAAAGCATAGCTTAAAATATGTGCTGATATTTAGCGACCAGTCCAGTCTTTGGCCTTCCAGTTTGAGTGGTGGTTTTTGTAGACGATGGTAAGCTTGTAGATGATGCTATGAGACATGGATCCTTGTTTGTTATGATTTCAGTGTAGATACTGAGGTCTGTGATTCATCACCACCCATACTATTCCAGGGAAGTTAAGATGAGATGTGAGAGACTGCTTAGCGGGTGCAAGTAGAAAAGTGTAAGTAGAAGTGCAGGTAGCTTGTGTAAGTAGAAAAGTAGGGTATAAGGTAAAGGAAACCCTTTCTGAATGATTGTAATAGAGGAAGCTTCAGTTCCACAATAAAAATGTAAAATTTTTTTAAGCCCATCTTCTCTTAAGTTGTATTTAAACAAGTCAGATAATGCTTTAGGTACAAACAATTTTGTTGCATTGTCTAGAGGAAGTTCTGTGCCTTTGGTTTGCTTTGCTGTTAAGAGTGAGAAAAGAGCCTGTAAGAATTTTAGAGCAGAATAAGTGTTTTTGCTGATGGATTAAAAAATGATCATTTATGTGTTTTGTGAATAAAAAGTCTATGAAAAATATTTATTTAATTTCCCATTGCAACTGCTAACCTTTTGTCCTTATAAATTATACTACACGTGCAGAGTAGGAATGAAGTCAATTTGCCTAAACATTGTGTGATTTTAGGCACTGTGGTAGTTCCTGTCCAGTGTCCCTGTGCTGCTCCACAGTGGGTACAATTCTCCCCATAGGCTTGTCTGTCACCTGCCTGCTCCGCATCCATCTCTGGGGTTGCCTAGGACAGCAAATGGGACGGGCCTCCCTGGCCTAGGTGCTTGAATCTACTCTAAGTGAGACTGATTCTGATTTCTGTCATTGTATGAGCAGTGATATAGGTATTTTGTTTCAACCTGTCATTAGGTTTCAGGCAAGCTAACGCAATGAGTCTTAGCTTCTTTCTTAATCCCTCTTGAATTTAAATCTGTTATCTTTTAGTTGCATTTCAGCTGTCCTAATTTTATGCAGCTGGCCTGAGAGGCAAAACAATCCTGTTAAGAATAACTTTTTTTCTGCTCCAAGATACAGTTGTTACATAGCATTTTTGTTTTATCTGGTACAGTGCCATCATCAACAGGGGCACGTGTAGAGAGGATTTAAAGGTAAGGAAATAGAATCAGAGCCATCTTTACCTATCATGGGAATATGAAAGGCAAGTTACAGTGGAAGGAAGTGGCAGGCTTTCATACCTGTGTTTTTCTGGAGGTAGTTGAGTGACTGGAAAGTAATGGAGCAATAGGTATTAGTAGAGTCCCTACACGGTGCTGGTGCTAAGAAAGGGAGAACAAAGTGGAAAACAGAGCAGGTTGGTGCAGTGGGAGGAGATGTGCATGATCTCTCCTTCTAGGCCTTCTGTTCTACTGCTGCTCTCAGGGGGTCTGCCCTACCTGGAATCAAAAGCAACCTAGCAGTCGGTTGTGACATGAATGATCACTGTATTGTTCTAAAGTTGCACTAATTTTGTTACTAATTCCTGAGTCATCCTTTCTGAAATAGCAGATACGTTACTGTATTTCATGCAGCAAATTAGTTTCTCTAAATTAATAGAAAAGATTAGACTTTCAAATATACCAGGATATCTGGAGTACAAAATTACCCAGTCCTTGAAGAATCAAAAGCCATGTACCAAAAACATTGTATGTAAACCATTTTTTTCATATGTTCTTCTGTAACAGTGCTTTCTCATCCACTTTCTGCTAGTCATATAAATAACATTGATTATAAAGTAATACTGTAGTAAAAAATGATTTTTTAATCTGTGTTTTTCTTTCAGGGCAATTAAAGCATTTCAGGAGGCGCTTTATGTTGATCCCAGCTTTTGTCGAGCCAAGGAAATTCATTTGCGACTTGGGCTTATGTTCAAAGTGAACACAGACTATGAGTCTAGTTTAAAGGTAGGTTTAAGTCCTTTCAGACTGAATTAACATTTGTTACAAGTTGTGTTGCATCTCAAAACTGCAAGGAATATGTAAGCATATAGCAGTTAAATACTACCTGCTTTAGAAATAGAAGTGCTTCAGTATGAAGTTTCTTAGTCTAAAGACTGAGTAAGGGTAGGATTTGAGGTGTGTTAGGTGCTAGAAATACTCAGAAAAGCCCAGAAAAATTATAGATGAGCTCTGATACCCCAGAAGATAAAAAATTTGGTGTAGGGCTCTTGTTAAAATAATACATTTTGGGGAGAGGCTGAGGACGTACAGAAAGTTGGAGGAGAAAGAAGATAGAAGAATTAGCAGCTTGGATTTCTCTATGTTCTTTCTTCTCTGCCCACCCCGCCCCCTCCCCCCAGCCCCCACCCCCCACTGAACTATTGTAAACTGGAAGTCCTTAAAAATTATTAAAAATAGAAAGCTTTTATGCAAAATAATGTTCTCATATGAATTTTTTATATCATTTCTACTTTTCTAGCAGTTAATCATTCTTTTATTTCCTGGTTTGAGAGTCAGCTTCTAAGGCAACTATTTCTGGCTAATCAGTTAGAAAGGGTTTGTGTTAATACAGTACTTTGTTTCTTCTGTACTCCTTTAAATTTTTTTACTGCTTGCATTCTTTTTCAGTCTCTGATTGTAATCTGTCATTTTATCTCTTGACGTTCAACATGTTTGCCCATTTTTTTCCTCCTTCCATTTCCTACTCTATCCCCATGTTCTTTCCTTCCTGACCTCTAAATTTAGGTATGTGTGTCTTGGAAAAAGGAAGCGCTCTTTAGCGGAGTTTCATGTGCCTTGAAATACACCTGCAGGGCTGAGAATTTTGTAATTTGTAATTAAGTGTAATTTATAAACATATTTCTGCATATTAATCTCTCCTAAAACTACTGAAAACATTACATGTTTTGTTTTCAAGAATCTTGTGGCTTCCTTTTCCCAGCAGATTGTTTTCCTGGAAGTTGTGTTCGTGAGGCTACCAGAATCACATTGTCCAAGATTGTAAAGAGTGGAGTGTTACTCTCAATTTTTCCGTTCAGTATTTGTAATAATGGGAAGCACTTCTCTCATCAGGCTTCCTTTTTTCATCTAGAGTCCAAGCTTTCACCTACAGAGACAGGTGGAGTTGGAAATTGTGATTAGATAGGATGATATTGCATAGGAGTAGGAAAGATTCAGCGCAATGAACGGCAAAAGAGAGCAAGGGGAGGTAGGGGTAGATCACTGTGTTGAGAAAGGGATTATGTGCGAGTTTGGATAGTCCTATTTCCTTATACTTTGGCACAGATTTAGTATTAGCTGTCGTGATACATAGGGAATAAAAGAAGTGCTGAAGAAGTACGTTTTGGTTTTATTTTTAAAGAAGTCAGGGACAAAACAGAAGAGTAAATTTACAAGAAGGTAGTAAACTTGTAATCAAGTAGTGGAAGGAACTTCTGCATTTTAATTTTTAATAGAATAAATTGATCAAGAAATAAATAACCTTTTCCTGCTGTGCCATGAAATATGTAATTCTATCACTGAACCAAGTATTTAAATAGATATTATGAGAATTCATTCTAAATAATTTACTGTGTTTGATCTTCACAACTTCGCAAAATAAAAAGGTCAGTTATCACAAGAATTTTGAGTAGACCAAACTTTTAGTTTTCAATACACCAACCACGAATAGGAAAAACGCCAAAGTAGTATTTTAAAAACAGAAATAAATTAATCTTTTGTAATGCAAAATGTTCATGATTCCATTGCTTTTATGTGCAATGTGATTAAGTCATTTAAGAAAACAAATGGCAGCAACAAAAACAGCTTACCCTGGAACAGAGTGACGATCTTCAAAAGGATGATAAAATAAACATGATGGGGGGGAGGGTGTTGCATTAAGGGCAGTTTCACATTGTCCTTAAATGAATACAACTGCAGGTTGTTGCTAAAAGGTTGTCTCATTTTCCGCCTTGCAATTCTGACTGCATTGTTCAGCACCCTCTGCTGCATTGAATCGAGGTGGTGGGGTTTTTTTCCGTTTGCAGACTGACGTGGATCAGAAGTCTGAACCAGCTCAACTTGAGATTGCTCAGTTGCTAGATCCAATGCAAAGTAGATGGCAGGAGTACGTGAATGGGAAGGAGGGGGTAGCGCTGTCTTATCCCCTTCTGGTGCAAAACATAGCATGAAACTCTACTCTGGAATTATCAACTGAAACACCTAAGGTCTCAGAGTTTCTGGTTTGCTTCCTCTGCTACGGAGGTTGCAATCCTTAGCAGAGAATAAGAGTGAGGAGCAAGAAAGAAAAGACCTAGTGGAGCAATCCACTCAGTCTCAAACAGTTTCAGATTTTTTCAGTTCAGCTCAGCTGTGGATTTAATGTAGAGTCCTGAGACTGATCTACTTTGTTTGAAAACAAAATATTACTGACTGAAACATACCAGTTCATACATCAGATTATATCAATTGAGGAGTAGATAAACAGAAAAAGCAGGGCAGTAGCTTCTTTAAAAGCCAATCTGACTGATTGCTGAGTTGAGGTTTAAAAAAAACCCTTAAGCCAGAACTCTGTGAGTGACAAGAATATGAGAGGCAAGTCAGAAAATACTTCCTTAGTGAAGAGAACAAAATGAAGTGCTGGTGCAGTGGTTATGCACAAGCATGGGGAGAATAAAATGAGGAAGAGGTATGAAAGAGTGCGAAAGGATGTTTTCACAGAATGTCTGTCTCATTCTCTGAGACCAAATATCTTGTCTCTTCACAAAAGAAAGATAAGTAACCCAAAGTAATGAAAAGACACAGTTGTCTTGTGCCTTTTTTGGTTTTGTGGACCTTTTTAAAAGGATCCAGGATTTTCGAGGATGGTTACGGGGTTTAGGATCCAGCCTGCTAGTGACTGGCCTTGAGCACAAACCCTTTCCCTCGGGCTCTATATAATGTAATTCATAGCCCAGTTTGAGCTTCTTATTTGACACTGAGGCAGAAAGTGGAAGTAACTTTTCATCTGGTAACATCGCTTGTGACTGTTCTGGATTTCACAGATTGTACCGACATTGCATTAATGTACTTTGAAATATCATAATATTTTTGATGGTATTTAAACATTCATGTTAAGTCTGTAATTGCTAAGAATAAACCATTGCCATCAGATGAGTCATTGTCAGTAAGAGTCTTCAGGCAAAGGGGGAAGATGGGAGTCTGAAGGTCATATATCCCATGTTTTTCACAATTTTAGACCATTAACATAAATCATCTATATTTTATGTAAGCAATTTAAGCACAAAATTAATTTTTACTATTTTAAGATGTTGATGATCAAGATAATTACTAGAGTGCTCTTTAACAAGCATAAAATCAGCTCTCTGTTTTTTCAAAATCAATTACTGCTTTTGCATGTTTTTAACATTGCTGCAGTTAAGACTTGCAAATTACTATGAGAACCCTTGACTGCTCTGTTACCCCATTGCCATAAGCTCTGGAAAGAACACCAGTGCTGTTGAAAATTGCTTGGCCTTCAGGCTTACATTAAGGAAAAAAAAAAAGGTGGCCCTTCTGGTTGAAAAGAAAACAGTCCTTGTGTAACCTGACAGGTAGGGCAGCGTTACCTTCAGAGGTGATACATGAAAGCTGCATTTGCCCCATTCATCAGAAAAGTACAATTAATTCCCAAATCTACTGGCAATGACTGGGGTGGAGGGTGGGGTGGGGTGGGAGAGATTTTATTATTGATTACTATATTAGCAACATACTGTTAAGGTTTAACTAACCTTTTCACACTTTACTGCATGTCCTGCTGCCCCCTTCCTATTTGCCATTTCCTACTAACGAACGCTAGGATCGCTGTGTTTGATGGTGTTGGCTGTGGTGGCACCGTGATAATCTGAAAGGAGAATAAAGCATGATCTCTAGGAATATTATACATCTTTTTATTGGTTTGGTAAATGTAGTTGGAAAAAATGTTCAAGCTTCTGAGTATGGGCCACGTTATTTCTGGCATGTTGCTTGCTATCCTTGTCATTTTCCTATTTATTGAATATATTTTTTTGCCTCCTTTTTTCGTACATGTATGTAATCATCCCGTCTTGTGCATATGTCTCAGTTCTTCTCTTACGTACTTTTGAATCTTAACCAATTTCTAGCAAATACGTCAGAAGGAAAGAGATTTCAAAGAGAAGTTCCTAGAACATTCCTGCGTGACATGTTGCCCCAGAGCCATTTGAGCTCTGCAAGCTGAGGACCAGGTGATCTGGTTGGCTTGATCTGCAACAGAGGCACCAAGCGACTGGTTGTGGGTCTGGTCTGTTGGGATGTGAAAAATTCCTACGAAGGGAACTGTCCCATCCACACAGGAGTTGCTGTGCATCGGGCAGCCCCGATGCCTCTTGTCCATCTGGAAGCTGAACGCAGAGCTAGGTAGAGCACGAAGAGGGATTGTGTGGGACCACTGACATGCATAAAAGGGAAGCTGAGGAAAAAAAGAAAAATTACAGCTTTGGTATTATTTAGTGTAATAGTTGAGCTACATTGGAAACAGCAGCTATGGGAAACCAGTCTTCCATCTGGTGCTCATTCTGCTTGGTGGTGTTGAAGTATCCTAGTGTGCTTTCGGTGGGGAGTTAGGGCAACGATCATGAAAGCCCTTTGAATGTAAAATTCAGTTCACTTCCATTGTTTGCTGCAGACTACTTAAGGGAAGAAAAGGAATCTTTGTTTTTCATATTTATTAGAATGATAACATTGAGGGAATGGTGAGTGGGTGGGAGATTTTCTGTGGGTTTGGTTTTGTGAGGAGGTGTTTTGTTTGCTTTTGTTGGGATTTTTTTGGTGGCAGATTTTTTTGTTGTTTGGTTTTTTGTTGGTTTTTGTTTTAGTTTCTTTTTTTTTTTTTTGTAATGGGTGGCCAGTAGGGACTCTGGACACAAGCAGGTTATTTTATGGCAAACCAAGCTATGTTGTGCTTTGGGAATTTTGTTTGATTTTTAAGTATTGCAGATGCATCCTGTACCCAGCAACAAAACATTTCGAAGAATGAGAACTAAATTTCTCATGTTTTCAATTATCTGCCTTTTAGTAGAAATACTGATTCTGCCTTTCACTTCTAGAAGTTTTTCCTCCTTATTTATGCACAAAACAGCTATCCTAGTAGTTTGCTTCAGGCCTATGCTTTGATCTTGCCTGTAATTCATAAATTTAAATATAATTTTAATCTTTAGGAAAATAATAAAAAAAATTCTCATTTGTTGGTAATGTTAAGACATGCTGCTTATATTAGGATAAGAAAAAGGCTGCAAAAGAATTAGAATTTATTGGGAAAATATGCATGAATTATGTGAATATGCATGAAATATAAAACCATTAAATACTGATACACAGATGAACAGTTCAAAGTACTTATTTATAGTCAGTCAGACACTTTTCCATCACTTATTCAAGTAATTCTCCTGTCTATATATACATCTTTATGAAAGATATTTTTAGCTACTGCAGCTATTGTATGCCAACATCTAGCTGTTACAGACACATTGTTCTTTTTTAATGTTCTTTTTCTTAGTAATAAATAAAAATGTGTTTATGAAAGTGAAAATTTGTGTTTTCAAGCCTTCAAGTGCTGTTTCACAACCTAGTCATCTTTCATATGTGCTTATATTAGTAATTTTTAAGCTTAAACATGTTAAATTGAAACCTTATGTATCTATTTTTAATTATTAAAGAAAAATTAACTAGCCAAAATACATACAGTTATGAGAATTTTTGAATTCTAATGTCTAGTTTTATGTCTGTAATTCTACAAGAAACTAATCAGTGACATTTTTAGGTAAAAAACAAAACACAGGGCTTTAACTATTGCAAGGTAGATATCCAAGATTGCAAGCAATTCACCTAAAAAGCATTTTGTGGAAAGCAAGATGAAATGAGTCAAAAGACTATTTTAATAAAAATGTAAGTGAATGGAAAACAGCATTTGGGAATGAAATTGCTCTCTAAGACTTTATAGTTTGCATATGCATTTGATGGAGAGACATATACGAGAAGTAAAAACGTGAAAGTTTTTAATGCAGCATGGCACTGTAACCAAAGTGCAAGGGAGTTATTAGGCAACTGGTTTTGACAGTGGATTACGCTATCACAATCTTTGGCCTACGGAGTGTTTTGTTTTGTTCTCTCTTGCTTAGTTTTGCTTGGGTTTGAGTCATTTTGGAGTTTTCGGATAAAAGAAACTGTAGGTGTATTTTTGAAATGTGATGATTACAAAGAGGAGTAAATGCTAAAATTGAATGAACATGCTGTGTGGCATCTTCTGTCATTTTGGGGGGTAGGGTGGGAGAACAAACCATGAGAAGAGAAATAGTTGACTCAGAAGTTGAGCATTCAAGCTAATGAGTATTGGTGTTGGTACACTTACATCATTTGTGGACCTTCTCCTCGCAGGAGGTTGATCTTGGTCCAGGTTTATTAGCTGTAACTGAAAGATTGGCATTCAGGGCACGCAATAATAGCTAGCTACGCGTACTGGCTAGGTAGCCACAGATACCCGGCAAGGATTATGCTGTGCTTTTGGTTCAGCCAGGGTGGTTGTGTGGGCTGGAGGCAGAGAGCTGCAGGTCCTGAAGTGACCCCAGCTCAGGGCAGTTCGGCTCCGTGGTGATGCTGGTGGTGCAGCAGCAGGAGCAAGCTTCCAGGCATCCCGTTTCCCTATGGCATTGTGTTGCTGCTGGCTGTCCTTCGGGCTGTACTGCAGGGGTAGCTGAATTTTGATGCTGCACAAATAATGATAAAACACGCAGGCAATGTGAGTATCAAGATAGCTTTGTGAAAAACACTCCGGTGTACTTTATAAGATGTTGGTCTTTCTGTTCAAACAGAATTTTTCAGATACAGCTAGTCAAAACAAGAGATTCTACTGAACATACTGCTGTTATTCAGTTTATGTCTATGTGTGACCTTTGTTTCTTTTGCCCTCAAGCAGCTTCCTTCTGTCATGTCCATGTAACAGTTTTCCTCAGTCTTGAGGTTTGGGGTTTGTTTTTTTTTTTTAATGTTGGACAAGAGTAAGTGAGTGTTTACACAAACCTTCATCTTACAAGATGAATTTGTTCTGAATTGAGAAGACGCCGGAGAGCAGAGCAATGAGCTGATGTAGCAGCACATGTAGCGCGTCCTCTCCTGACCCTCTCCCCTGGCCCCAAACATGCCCAGCAAATGGAGGCTTGGCGCTCTGCCATGGCTGATTACGCAAGGCTTTCTGTGTCCTACTTATCTGAACAAAGGCAGCTCTGAGGAGCATAGGCATCACACCTAGGTCACATAGGCAGAAAAAGCCACCTCCTGACAGAATTTTACTGAGTCATGATGGAGCTTTCCTTCATGGTAAGTCTGTGAGAATTGTCAGGTTTCAGATGATGGCTTGCCTTGCTTGCTAAATAAATGCAGAACTGAGAGCTATTAAACTTGCTAATGTCATCCTCAAAAGAAGGAGGGAGTAGAATCACTATTTTGTGGTCTCAGGCTTGGATGTAAACGGAGATAGTACTGAAAATCTTGCACGAAGAAGACGACAGTTCTTTTTGTGTTGGTCATTTATTGATTAAAGAAACAACAAAATCCTGGGTACTTGCCTCTTAAATTGTAAAGGACTAATTTGTTAGGAGAATTAGTGTTTAATTCTAGTAGTGAAAACATACTAAGTTACCTAAATCGGTGTCAGATTACTGTTATTTTACTACCAGACCTAATGCTTTCATCAGTTCTGTTTATATGCAATCCACTGTACTTCTGATCCTTGGAAAGGTTACCTTGGAAATTGTTTCCACAATCAGAGGCAAGTCAAGGACTCCAGAGGAGACAAAATAGGCTGTAGATAATTGTGCAATTACAGATGGCTACAAATCAAGGTATATTATGACTTGAGCTGCAGCTCTTGAAGACAGCCTGTTACTTTTTAACATTCAGAACACTGCCTTCTAGGTAAACCCTCTTACTCTGGATTTGAATTTCTATAGACTGCTGTCTGCCTTGAGGTATTGTATGTCGTCTCTGAACTGCAGCGGCCTCTCCTGCATAATAACTATTTCACACAGCAGTAGCCAGCTTCAGTACTGCAATATTTGAGAGAGGTGCAGATGTTTGCTAGCCGCTTCTGTTTGTTGCAGAAATGGAAGTTGGAAATGATTACTCTTTTTTTTTTTTTTTTTTTTTTTAATTTTTTGGTTCTGGTAATTGTGATTAGTGGATCTGCTTTTGGCTGATGACTTCTATGCGTTAGAATGCATGCATGCTTTTTTTTTGTCTGATTTCGAATACTTAACAGGGAGCTATGTATTATTTATCTGGCAAGAGGTGTAGGTTTGCTCATGTATGTGCATTTCAAAGGTTCTTGGTTTGAAAGGTTCTGGGTTTTCTGTGTATTGCTTTGCGATAATTGTTTAGTGCAAATGGTTTATTTTGCTGTAGTTATGGGCTTCGGTTTATCCATTTCGTTACTGTTTGTAGCTTAGTGAACAGTGCAGGCAGAAATTTAGTACACTTAGAAAATTTTCATAATGTGGATTTCAAGATTTGAAAGTCAGCTAATGTAGCAGTAAGAATTTAAATTTTTAGGAGGTATTGCTGAGAATATTCCTGCTTTTTTTTTTTTTTTTTACTGTACAGCACTGATACTACTGGCGTATTTAAATATTAAAATGGTTAGATTTTCTTACATGGTTGCCTGCTTTCTCTCAGTGAGTCTCACTGCAGTAACCCTTCTGAAAAGCTACTACAGAACAGTTGTCAATTGTTTCTGTTTAGATCTGCTTATTTTTTATAATAGCATTGGTAGGTGAGAGCAAATCTGTTCCTTTCTGCTTTATCTTTTCATATTAATTGTTAGTGACAGTGCAAGATGACACATCTGTGCAAAATGGATTTTGTACCATTTAGATCGGTATACTCAATGTACAGGCCAAAGTATATAGGTCTGTCTTTTTTTTTCTTTTGTCAGGCAAAATGCAATATAAAGTAGAGCATTTTATTTTTATTTAGCTTTTTTTTTTCTAAGTTGCCTGCTTAGTAGAATCACTATGGTAACCGACTAAAGGATGTCTCTGAGGCACACAACCTGCATTGCAATGTAAGTGAGGGGAGATTTTAAGTTCTCTGACTGCTGAACACTAGAAAAAGGAACAGGCAAGGCAGAGAAATAAGCTAATATTTAATATTTATAAGGTATTATTTAATGCTTGCTCTAAGGTTAAAAAGTTACTTTACAGGTAATGTATATGTGAGTTCATTGTTTTCTGTGCTCTCTTCTGGGAATGATATTGCTAAAAGGTTCATTAAAAATCATAAATTTTTGTTATTCAACTTGAGTTTGTTTCATTTTTTAAAAGCTGTTATATATTACAAACAATGTTGATCAAAATCAGTGAGGAGGTAAGCTGTGTCACTGTGCCTCGCAGAGCTCACAAGATCATCAACATTCTTTTTTTATGCTTTGCTATGGATAATACATTAAGTTTCTAATACTTTTTTGGTTAAAGATGTTTATTTAGAAATTTGGTGGTCTGTTAAACTCTTCTTATAAATCCTTGAGCTGTATGTTATATAGACATGCTATACATGAGGTATTATTAGGACCATGAGGAAAGTTCTGTAGTATCTAGCAGCTCTGAGTATGACAATACTGAAAGCAAGTTGCATATACATCCATTAATAAGGATGATTTTTTTTTTCTTCCCAGCTACACTAATAAGCTCCTGATGTCACCTGGTTTGGCATCCTGAACAGCCGGAGCTAAATTACCATTTTTGTGCTAACAAAATAAAATATACTGAAGTATCAGTAATGTTTTGTGTATTAGAAGCCACCTGAAACTGTATTTTGTTGATAACTGTATTTATTAACAGTAGTATTTTATATGCTGTCTCTTAGGTTCCTATATTCCTAGGCCTTATTCTCTATTGAATTAATATGTTAATCCAAATTCTACACTGTGTAGGAATTTTCTGTAAAGTTTATGGAAAAGTTCAGAGGCACTTGTGTGTGTATGCCTGTTTCATTCATTTTAACACACCTGGTTGCATTTCAAACTGTAAATAGCGATCACTGAATTAGTGTGACACTTGTGAAATGATTGCTCGCATCCAGACTTTCTGGCAGGCAGACGTCATTGCTCTGCTTGTCTGACCTTCTTTCTAGAAGAGTGAAATGCTTGGCTCAGAACTTCTGAATGCAAAGGTGTGTTAAAAGATATTTTTCATATCTCTTGAGAAAAAGTGATTAAAAATAAACAAGCTTTAATGTTTAACTGAAGTTTTCTTAATACCAGGAGCAGAGGATGTAAGAACTTATGAATTCCTTATGAACTCATGTTTTAGTGTAAAGGTATTCATTTTAACTGCTTTTTAACAAGAGATCAATTTTTTCAAAAGACTTCAAATCATTCAATTTGAAGGAAGAGTATTCTGTTTTTTCTAGGTAGACAAATTGAGAGCTTCAGTGTTTTATCTCCATGAGGCTATGAGCTAGTATGACTGCATTCCCAGTTGTGTATTCTGAGGAAAACTTGATCTTCCAATTTTGACCATTCATTTGATGCAATCATTCTTCCAGATGCTATCGCAATTGTTTTGTGAAGATGTCTGTTGCCATCTTACAGTACTAGAAGCATCGCTACGTTTGCAATAAAAAAAATTTACTTCCTCTAGTAAACAGTTGAATAGAAATTGAAAATTGTTTTCTTTAAGACACGTGGTAAAATACAGTATTCATTTTCAAGTACAAAATTGATTTATTCTTAATAATTTGCAAAGTGCTAGTATTACTTTGTTTGAAAAACAAATCATTCTTTTTCTTTCAGCATTTTCAGTTAGCTTTGATTGACTGCAATCCCTGCACTTTGTCTAACGCTGAAAGTAAGTAAACTATAAGTATTTCCATTTATTTTTTTGTAGATTTTTTTTTTTAAGCTTTATGCTCACAACTGTATCAATTTTTAATGAACGAATACTTCAGAAGAATCAGTACTGAGAGAGGAAGACTACAAAACCTGTTTCCATCTGTCAATGGAGGCAGATATTCCAGTGGAATTGTGGATTGTTTTAGTAAATGGACTAAGTAAAAATTGAGACTTAGTTTATTAATTGCTCTGAAGACTTGAGTTCTGGAGGAAATGTACTATTTGGCTGTTCATTTATTTATTTATAAATGTAGTGTTTGTGCCATAGCATACATTTAATAGCAATTATTTAAAACTTTGTGGCATCTTGATAATCTGTCATTTTTCTGTGATCATTTTAATGCCATTTAAATTTATGGATCTAAAGTTCAGCATCAGTCTTACGTTGTTGAAGTAAGAAAAAGTACAAAATGTAATTTGATTGTTTGTTTTATTAGGTCCCAGCTATATATTAATCTGTACTTGAATACGTTCATCTTTTAGTGTAGTATGATATCTCATGGGCAGTATATACTGTAGGCTGCTACAGAGCATCCTGCAGATATTTATCCATAGTTAGTGGAATCGTATGCACGAAAAAGCATATGTTCCTGCATGTTTTGGAGTCTGTAAGAATTAAAAAGTGGACAGTTGTGAAGGAAATTACTCCCTCAGTTTTTGAGGTACCTTCATGCTGCTCTTGGTGTTGAGCTTAAGTTACCTTCTAAGTCTAAGTTCAGAAGCATTGGATAAAGTATTTAAAAGCATTTTTAAATATCTTTAGTTCAGAGCTGGGCAAAATTGTGAATATTCTGTCGGCAAGGGTCATGAAAGGGGGTTTGTTTACATGGGTGAAACTGCTGGCTGTATTGGTATCAAGGAGCCAGCTGTGCTGCAAGGTCTTCTCCAAAGCTATGTCAGTTATCAGGAACAGGCACAGATAATTTTGTAAAATTATTTGCAGAATTCTTCCTAAGTCAATAGGCTTTTATTGTTTTCTGCCACATATGTGATTCTTTATTGTATTTCATGTTAGTTCATATTATTTCTCACTAACTTTATTGGTTTTCACTATATCTCTGAATTTTTGTAAGGTTTTCCTAACCCTTCCCCCACAGTCCGCTCTGCCCCCAGATTTATGTAGAGGTATGGCCCCATGTCAGGGCTTCATTGCCCCCTGGCCTTGGACACGGTGCCTGACAAACCCAAAGGAGGAGAGTGAAGAGGAATGAGAGATACTTTGTCAGGTTCTCCTGTACTACTTAGCGGAAGGAGAACCATGCACTCTGACCCAGGGTGTCAGGTACCGTCACATAAATGCTTGAGATTGCCGTAATCCTACCCCTTGCATTTCTAAAGGCTGGGTGAGTAACAGCATTACAGTGAGTGTCTTCCTAGCAGAAATGTTTGAGTACTAAGCATGTCTTCTTTCTATTTAGGCAGTCTCTAATGTGACACCTTTAATTTCTTTCCCCTGCAAGGCATGGCTTTGTTTTGTAGCTTCACACTGAAGGGGTTTTGCTATGAGGGGAAAAAAAAAAAGGAGAGATTTTTTAGATAATGAACTCCTGAAACAAAGGAGAGGTTTTTCTTTCATCAGTGCAGTGTGAAGTTTGACAATGTGGTGAACATAATGGGTGTGTTATGTGCCCTTTAGCAAGGAACAGAAAAAGTTTATTAAAATTTTAGATGATGCATTTCATTATGACCTGGTTTCTAAAGTGCACTAGGCTACCTTCTTTATAGTGAAGGACAAAGCTGTGCACAAAGGGAGCTTTTTCCCTCCCTTAAGACCCAGAGAGAAACCCTGGAACTCCAAATTACCTGTATGAACCTCTGTTTCACGCTATTCTGTAGCTTCAGAAGAAGGAAATCGGTGTAATTGAAATAAATTGAGCTTGGCTCAAACACGGATGTTTTCTTACTTGTAGTCCTCAAGAACATCAGGCAAAGTCTGTCTCAAAGAAATTTTTTTTTCCTCATCAAATCAGGATAAGGATCACATTCCTCTCAACTACCTTTAACTATCTACCAGTTGATGGCTAGTCTAAGTTAGCAGTTCTCAAGCCTTAGAGATCAGGAACTCCACCTTTTCCTTAATGATTTGAGCAGCACGAGGATAATTTTCCCTCTGCTTTTACTCTTGAACAACTCTCATTTTCTTTCTCCAGCCAGCAATTTTCTTGCCTTCAAGAGTTGCTAGTAGTATTATGGCATTCTGTGCAATTTGTATGAGGAATTTAAGATGCTTTACAGTAATGATCAGAATACCATATGTAACTTACGCTTTTAATTCAGTTTAACAGGGGAAAGACAATTCCTAAAAAGGAAAAAAAAATCCACCTAAGTTTAAGATCCTGTATAAAGCTGGCAGTGTATAATGTAGTTTTCTGTTCCGTAACCCAGGTAGTCTATCCCTTGGCAGCTGAATGAAAATAAAAACTAAGTCTTTATTTCTAACTCAGTTATGTACAGAAAATATTACCTGCATTCTCTTGTTGTGCATCTCTGCTTAAAGAGATTTTAATGCTAAGTTTACTGAAAGGTTAATGGACTCTGCATTTCAGAATACAAATAAAATCCACAGACTGCCTTTCTGCAATATCTGTTTGCAGTCTTAATGCTTTGTTAGGATACGTATTCATTCTCTGTCAGTTCTATTAAGTGTAAAATATCAATGTAAACAAATACTTTCTTTGTATCTTCAAAATGTAATTTATCTTGGTTTGCATTGGTAAATCTGAAACATTGTTTATCCCTCACTTGAAAAAACATATTGTAATTGTTGTTGTTCATTAAAACTAATAATTTTGATTTTCCCACTCTTACAGTTCAGTTTCACATTGCCCACTTATATGAAATCCAGGTAAGCTTTAAGCTCCTTTTTATGAAGTGTGGTTGAGTTTCTAACTGTATGATGTAATCAGTCTGTGGAATTCAGATTATAGATGCTTTTGTAAAGTTAGGCTTAAGTCTTGAATTGCTAAAGAAACTTTATTTGCTTTGGCTAAATTAAAAATATTTTTAATGTGGACTGTCATGCTATAAAACGGAGTAGCTATTTTAATAAACATACATATTTACTAGTCTCCCAAGTTGAGTGCAAAAAAAACCCTAAACATAATTTTTAGTAAAATGCTTTTATGAGATTATATATGTATTTAAAAAGTTATATGTAGATATAAAAAATGTGTAGTTTCTCAAATAATACAAATTCATATTGTTTCACACGCACACATACTCGAGTCTCGCCAGTTGCCCAGGTGCCTTTTTTGACATTAAATTTTCAAATTTAACTGAACATATGTGACAGAAACATTTGAGATCTGAGGTCAACAGCACATAAAGCTGTGTTATTAATTCTATATCAAATCCTACCACAGAGGGTTTTTTAGGTGAATCTTTTGGGAAATTACAGAACACTTACTGAGCTTCCAGAAAATAAGTAAATTAAAACCAAGTAGCTACTGAAATAGCTATTGTATATTTGTAATTTGACTGACTGGTCATATAATGTAGATTGTGTGCCCTTTTATCATGTTTATAGGTGTTATATGACTGAGGAAGGGATGTGACATGAAAAAAAAAACTGTTGTAATTAAAATGGAGGACAGACATAAATAAACTACACTTTCAGTCAGTTGAAAAGGAGCTTGATAAAGTAAGTGCTGTCTTTTGATGGCACGGTGAAAAATGACTTTAGGTATTTATATATAAATAAAAGATACATATTTGATAAACAAGATATTTTTCTTTTGAATGCTTTTGGTGCAAAGCTGTACGACAAGACAGAAATCCCCTGTCCCAAAACACCATTAAGAAACTTCATGGACTGTTGTGGTTCTTACCTGGCCACCGTCCAGATTTTATTCTGAGCACTGGAGCACATCTGACACGTTTATATAACAAAGCATCCTCAACACATTAGTTCTTTTGATCTGCTAGAGTAAAAGAGAAAGTTGAACATCTCAGGTCACCATGCCAGGTGCCTTATGTAATTGCGTGACCAATGTTACAAGTGCTTAAGCTATGCTTTCTGACTAACAATCGTAGGCAGCGGGAACTGTATTTTAATGCAAGTCAGAGGAAAAAAGTTTCAGTGCATTCTGCTATTAGAGTTAGTTTGTCTTGCAGTTCTGGTTGGGCGGGGTAGCTTCTTTTCTGGAATTTGAGAAATTTGGAACCACACAGGGTCTTGACTTCATTCTGGATATTACCTCTGACACCATGAAGAGATGTTTTTGGAAGGAGGCTGGTTGCTTGGTTTCTTTTAAAGGACACAGTACTACAATTTTCTGAACCCCTCCATATATTTGAAAATTATCTACTCTCTAATATTTAATGAAAAAGTTAATTCATTCCTTAATTATGTACTTTCATAGTACTGGAGTTTAAATGATGGGTTGCCAGCCTCCGAACAAGAGAATAGCCCAGTGCTGATAAGAGTTAGCAGTGGTTTTTCATGGTGTTTAATGGTAGTTTTTATTATTTCATCTGTGACAGTGTGAGTCCCTCTAGCTATTTAGGGTGGTAGCTTATACAGTGTCTAAAGAAAGATGTTGGATTGGGTTCCCCTCCCTCTTCCCATTTCTAAGACCCTTCATGGTGCAGCCTCTCATCAGAGACTTTGGATCTTTGGAATTAACATATCTAAATAAAACCAAATGTAAACAGTATGAGAGTTTTCTGTAATATGTTAAGGCATATAAGTAGACAGATTTCTAAAGGGTAAATAATACAACAAATAACAAAAGTAAAAAGTATTCTAGATCTGGAAAACATGCCCTATTTTAATAGGTCTTTCTGAATCCTCCTAAGCATGTAAACATCTCTTTCAAAGTGGGGATATTAGGCACTAATATTTACCTATTTGACATCTGGATTGCTGCCTCTGCTGTCATGCTATACAGTGAACTTCTGTTCATTTGCTTATCCTTCATAGTCATAAACTACAAATTTTGTTCCCAATGCTAAATTTAAAATTTTTTCCTAATTGTCTTTATTTTGCTGGCCATGGATATTTTATTTATTTATATTATTTGTTTTCTTACCAGTTGTCTGCATTTCATGAACACCAATTAAAAATCTTTTCTACCAACTTCCCTTTGTTCCATTTGAAAGTATGTAATTGCTGCTTTAATTTTTTCTCCTGACTAGAATAAGGTTTTAAAACCAACAGTTGTCTTTTGTGATTGTGAGATTTCAAGAAGTTAATAACATTTTTAACTTCTAATAGGTATTTATATTGTTTAGAGTCTTCTTCCCAGTTGTCCCTTTTAAAACACCAGTAGTCAGTAGTGTGTACTCTTTGCATAAAACGAATGTAAAGTAAGTCATGATCGTTTGCATTTAGGTGGCCCCATTTATTTTAGTACATTCTTCATGTTTCCCAGAATGAAGTCTAATGTTGAATTATCTGAAACATAATCTTTCTTAAAAAATTGTATAGAATTTTTAGAAAGAAAAAAAAAAGGGGGAGAAAAAAAAGAAAAAAAAAGGTACTGTTACGAACAGACCTCAGTATCTATGTCTGCTAGACTTTTGTGGGGGAGGAGGAACAGGAGGAGGAACAGAAGAATTAAGCATTTAAAATACATTCACTGTTAAACAATTATTGTTAGGGTAATGCAAAGATAAATGCTGACATTATTACAAAAAAAATAATCTATCAAGAAGTCTTAACGTTTAATATTTACAAAACAGCTCATACTGTTTCAGAAATTAATAAAGACCACGATCCTAACCTGAAAATGTGTTTTCGGTATCAAGACCTGTTCATATAGGGAGTTAAGAATTGAATGTTTCCGTGCTTTAAGCACACTTAAACTATATAGCAAATAATAAGATGGCATATCTTCATTCTCTAGGCATAATCCATGGATATGTTTTAATTCTACATATGGTGAGGCTCTTACCAGGACAACAAATATGTGGAAAAGGCAGTTCAAATATACCAAAGGAAGGAGAGAGGCAAAATTATACCAGCCACCAATTACCAGTGATCTTCATTTCTGTTATGAATTTTCTGGGAGGAATTTGTGTAGGGTTTTTTCAGATATAGACTCACATTCAAGCATTCCCCTTAAAAACAGTATATTCATTTTAGTATAAGAAGCATAATGCATATATGAGGAGTTGACCAAATTTAATACTTTGCAAATTTCCCATAATTATAGTCAATTTATATTAAATACCATATTTATGAAAGTTATTATCTTACCGTATATATACGTCACTCATTAAAGCTTTCATATGCACTGTATGCCAAAAAAAAAAAAGTTCTAGAATTTTTTTGTCAACGTGTTTGTGTGCTGTCAGTGCTGTGAAATCGTTGCTATTGGTGATCTGTTGTAAGCTTTATGATTAATCCATTTACTTTTTTCCTTTTGCAGAGAAAGTATCACTCTGCAAAGGAAGCTTATGAACAACTTTTGCAGATCGAAAACCTTCCTGCACAAGTAAAAGCAACTGTCTTACAGCAGTTAGGTATGTAAAATTAACTTTTATTTTTCTGTGTGTCTTTTTTCCATCTTCACCTTCAGCAGTGTTTTTTAAGGCTCCATTTCCAAAGTGAGTCTTAGACACTGAGTATGACACCTGAGATTTTCACCCAAAATAGAATGCATAACAGTAGATAATTAAGTAAATAAGAGAGGAGGAAAAAAGTTTAATTAAACTTACAAAATTAAAAAGGTGTTAGACTTGCTACAGTATGTGCGTTACAGTTTTTGGGCAATGAGGGGATGGTCTTTCAGAAGAGTGCAACAGTTAAAATTCTGTATTCTCTGTTCTGCCTCTGAGAACGTCCCTTGAATAGCCAGGCTAAATTCACTAAACCAAAGTACTTTTCTCTGTTGCAGAATAGAAGAACATGGCAAATGAAAAATTCACCTTTTCTTTCTCTTTAATTATAGTATGTAATGAAAACCTATTTCTGTAACTAAAAAGCTTATCATCAGATTCCATAAAAGAAACCACATAAAAAGAGAAAAAGTATTATTTTGTAAAAATTGTCATTTTCCATATTTCTAGAAAGCTGATACATCATTTTTAGACCAAAATTTCTAATGGGTGGGTAGAATAAACTATTTTTGTCCTATATGCCGTGTAAAAGTATTTCCAGAATATTTTGTTAAAATTATTCAACCCAGTGCAAAACTTCCTCATTCACTTTCTCCATGTTCTTCATCTAATTTATTATTCTAAATATTAATTTAATCTGCTTATGCCCATTTTTATTTTTTTTCCCTCCTTCACATAGTGGTCATTTAATTCAAATTAGTAACTGGCACTAAGTTATGGCCACAATGCTTTCTTTTTTTGTAATGCAGGTTGCGTATGGATTTGGAGTGGGCTAATTTGTTTAGCTTTTGATTCTTCTGTGTGAAATCACAAATGAAACTCCTGGAGGAGGACTCTAGGTTCTGATCTTTTTGCTGTCACGCAACAGTGTTGCTTATATTTCAGTATCCCCTTTGATTTTTTTTTTTTTTTAATTTGATATTATCCCACCTAGTATAAATTGTCAGCAATTTCATCCAGCAAGGCTATACATACGATCAATGGAAGACAGGCTTCCCAAAATAGCTGACCAATGCTTTTTCAACTCCGTTTGATGTATGTTGCCACATTAGGAGCAAAGGCTCATGGTTGTATTCATAAAATCCTACCACAGGTCTCTGTGCTAGCAATAAGAGCAATGACTCTGAGAATTGTCTGCTGTCTGAAAACTGGATTAACTCCCTTTATTCAGCAGCATAGGTCACCTAGTTTTGTAGTGTGGGTAGCTTCTATGTGGAGAAAGGGACAGAGTGGTTTTAACCAGAACATTCAAGGAATAATACCATTTCTCTTGCTCTTCACTGTTAACAGTGGTATTTATCAGAGTATGGTGTTTATCGCAGATTTAGTCTCTAGCAGCTGGTAATAAAAACACCTCCTCAGGAAACATAGTCCGGGTGGTGCACTGCTGCTTAGAAAGAATAATAGAAAATACCTACCATCTGCCAGAATGCTACTGGCAAAACCCCATCAAAATATATTTGTATTTCTATGTTGAACTCTCTTCTCCTCTCTTCTCCTCTCTTCTCCTCTCTTCTCCTCTCTTCTCCTCTCTTCTCCTCTCTTCTCCTCTCTTCTCCTCTCTTCTCCTCTCTTCTCCTCTCTTCTCCTCTCTTCTCCTCTCTTCTCCTCTCTTCTCCTCTCTTCTCCTCTCCTCTCTTCTCCTCTCTTCTCCTCTCTTCTCCTCTCTTCTCCTCTCTTCTCCTCTCTTCTCCTCTCTTCTCCTCTCTTCTCTCTCCAACAGAAAAATCATTTTGGCATGAAAATACTCTTTACTTTATTTTCCTTAGATAGTTAATTTTTATTGAGCCAGAGTTGAAATTTAGCTAAGTTCAGATGTCTTGTGAGAGAATTATTAAAATCTTTGCTCTTGTTGCTGGTTTCCAGAGCAGATCACTGGAGGAGAACCTTGCGATTCTCAGATAAATACGTATCTGTTTGAGCCGATGCATGCTGACTAGTTTGGGTAGATGTAAATGTAAGATCTGTACAGTTGGATAAGAGTAGTTTCTTTCTTCTTTTTCGCCATTTCATTTGCTTTCCAAACAGTAATTCTTTTCACTGCTTTGCCTAAAATTACATTAAATTAATGAGACTGAAGGTCAAATCTGTCCCAGTGTTCTTCAATTATACTCAGCAGTTGCATAAGGAAGAGTGTAAGAACAATGTAAGCATCTGCTTAGAGGTTCTCAAGGCACTCTCCCAATGATTTTCGGCTAGGGGCATTCCTACGTGGTGTCCACGTAATTGGATGAGACATACAAGAAGCTAAAATGGGGAAGAGGCTCACCTCTTCAGAGACTGAGATGATGGTGTTTATTGGGGGAAAAAGCAATTGCCCAAAGTTCAGCATGAGAGTGATGGATAAGCATAAAAATAACCTTGCAGCATGAGCTAGACTAGCACATCCTCTTTGCTGAGGGATTTGTTACAAATTAGATTGTAAAGACCTAGAAAAGAGTGTGGAATATTTGTGAAGTGTCTTTTTGTTTATTATGTTGAAAATGTCCTGAGAGTGGAAGAGTATTCAATATGTTAGTTGAGAATTTGAGTTAGGTCTTGCAAATGGGAAACTGCACAGTTTACCAGGGTTTTTCCATCACCTTCTTTCTGTACGTTCTTCATTTTATGCATGAGGAGAAGAGAGACCCAGTTTCCTTTACCTGTGCTATTCTAGTAGAAAACTTTTATTAGTTCTCCCTCACCCTGTCTCTTGATTTCTGCCTTTTTCACCTCCCTGTGCAGGAAGATAAAACCAGGAAGCAATCCTTGTTTCAGCAGCGAAACTAGATGGGGATTCCTAGTTCTCATTTCTGTCTCCTAGAAATAGATTATTTCTTTTTATCAGTGAACCTCAGTAAAGATCTCCTGAAGATTACTACATGTTATCTTTCAATCCGGCAAGGTTCTGATGAGACAGAAAATAAGCATCACCACACAATATTTCCAAAGATTCAGGAAATTGTTTAATGTCTTTTTTTACCCTTGTTTATGATCCCTGAACTATTACCTTTATCTCAGGCTTTGCCTAGCACTGCACCTGATCCTTAGTGTACAATTAAGCAGGTGCATTCTGATAACCAACCTCACATAAGCCTATTTTTCTTAAAGCATTAGTATTTTCTGTATGCTTAAGAACTTCAGTGACTTAGGATTTGAATCAAAATCATGGCTTGTTTTTGAAGTCCATGAGAGAAAGTTGTGTAAGTTATATTACATATATATATATATATAACTCTGCAAAAATTACTGGGTTTTTTTCCTTTTTTTTTTGGATGGGTAGAGTTTTGACTTGATCCATCTTCAGACAAGATAAAATACTCTTTTTTCAGCACCGTAACCACGTGGCTCCTAACCTGACATTTCTTGCAGTCCATGAAACATTCAAACTTCTGCTTCTGACCACAGTTTCCAAGTGATACTTCTTAAAACACCTCAGGCAAATGTTGTTCAATAGATATGATTTTCTTTTAGATAGCCTTTTTTAAAGCTTGGAAGTTTGCCTTCCATTTGCAAAAGTGTTGCTGTGACTGTTAACAAACTACAAGTCCATGGAATAAAATATAAGCTGTATAGAATAGGTAGAATAAAATATTTAAGATATACTCTAATAATAGGGAGTGAAGTAAGGCTGCAGATACTCATCAGTTCAGTTCTTAGCCTTGCCTACTTTGTCCAGCATTTCAGATGAGATCTGAATTTGATCTGGATCTTTTGAGTGGTATTGCGTGTTCATGTAGTTAGGCTGTATCAAAAAGGATAGGCTTAGCGTGCTGAAGTTTAGCTGACGGAGGTTTTAAATGGACATTTAGTGCAGACGTGTGTACAGCTCTGTAGGTAACTAAAACTTTATACAAACCTTGGATATTTTATGAAATTGGTATCATAGTGTTCCACGAGGGACCGTTTATGGGTGGGACACTATAAAAACATAGGGACAATCCATTGTCACATCTTACGTTTTACAAATGTTGGCTGAAAAGCAGTGGATTGTTAAGACAAATACATGGAGATTAAGCAAACAGCAAGACATTGCTGACCAGTGTGGTATGTAGTGATTTCAGCAAGCCAGCTGCCTGTTACAAAGGATTTCCTTGTACTCACGATATGAATGGCACTGATATGATTTTGTGGCTGCTTAAAGGAATTCCATGTAAGCATAGAGGCAGATGAGGAGCAGCTTGAGAAGATGATGAAGGTGCTCTATTTGAAATGGTAACCAAGCCTTGCATCAGTGCTAGAGCAGAGATGCATTTTAATAGCATGTAAAAGATTATATGGGAGCATGGATTGTGGGAGGCCTTTAAAGTGGGGATGAATAATTTGTCTAATGTAATGAAAGAAAAAAAGGCATTTGAAAGAATATGATGTGTGGTTAGATGAGGAAATAAAATGATCTTTTCAGCAGAATTTGTTATGTAGATGAGAGGTGATTGCATTTGTCAAGGTGAGTGGAAAGGATGTTGTAGCAATGAAGATGAAATGACAATGTAAGAAAGGTTTAAGTGGAGATACAAAAATACTTACCAGTGTTCTGTTGGGGAGTTGCCCAAATGTAGATACGGGATAAGCATGAGGATTTAGAAGAAAAGGAGTAAACTGAACATAATATACAGATAATTGATTTGCGTGGCAGGGAGAACGGTGGCTTTTTTCACAATGACAGGGAAGGTATCTGTGTTCAGAGGAGGAAAGAGTTAACATTTTCAGATTAACTTTTTATAGTAGAAGACTGAGCAGTACATAATTGTGCCACTAACCTCGTAGAAAATTATTTAAACCAAAAAAATGCTTTAAAAGTACCTGAAAGTAATTTTGACTTAGGGTCCTTTTGTCCTGTAATTTTAGTATAGAACTTTAAAAGTGTTAAAAGTTTCACTCATAATATTGTATATAAGTGATATTACTGTTTGATATTCCTGTTTTTAAAGAGGAACTAATGCTATGAATATCCTGCTGTGTCAAAGTGTTAAGTGGTCTTAGGGAACTTCACTTCTGCCATTTATGGATTCTTTTTGTAGGCTGGATGCATCACACCGTGGATCAGCTTGGAGACAAGGCAACCAAGGAAAGCTATGCTATACAGTATCTCCAGAAATCTCTAGAAGCAGATCCAAATTCTGGTCAATCCTGGTATTTTCTTGGAAGGTGAGAAATGACTTTATAGACGCTGTAACTATATTTGTAAATTTTTTTGAGGATACTCATTATTGTGAGTATCTTACATTGTTTTTCTTCTTAATATTTTCAGAGGAAAAAATGAAGGGAAAGGATGTATGTATCTACTGAAGTCTAGTTTTCTGGAAAGTGTATCAAAAGACAAGGTGCTAACATATTTGGGATGAATATAGATTAGAAGTTGAAATGAAGTATGTTACCCAAGTGGTCCTGCTTTTTTAATAGTTATTATTCACTCTACACATTTACAGTAATCTGAGTCTGCCCTGCCTGGTTTTACCTGTTCCTCCTCCTACTACCAGATCTTCTATTCTCTCTCTGTCCTTTTTTCCCCCCTGGTTTTTTTTCTTGGTTTTTTTCCCTTTTTTTTTTTTGGTAAATGCTCTGTAAATGTTGTTACTTTTCTTCATACCTTTTTCACAATTCTTTATCTCTTTGTTTTCTCAGAATCTCACTTCTGATGTCAATCAATTTTTGCACTAAAATACAAATATTTTCCCAGGCATACATCCATTTCTAAACAGCGTATATTGCAACTGAATATTAGGCCAAGATAGCTCAGACTGATCCATTCTAGTATCTATTTAAGGGTTGTACTAATTCTGTACTATGAAACAGTATTTTTTACTTGAAAATTAAATTATTCCAATATGTAAATAATGTAAATTTGATTACTTTTCTTGGTCTCCTTTTTAAGAAAATAGAGTGCTTTACACAAATCAGCAGTAACTCTTGAAATAGTCAGGTTTTGGAGAAAGCTTTGATGGCAATTCAAGTTCGTATGTGAACAGGTCAGTTCTGTTGAGACGTACATTAGAAAGGAATTAGGCAAAAATAAAATTAATGTCCTAACCTCAGTATCTTCCAGCCGACACTCTTGGAGGTTCTGGTCACATACAACTGGAACCTACTTTTGTTTTTGTCATCCTAATTACATGCCTCCAGCTGTGCTATAAGAGAGGACTCTTTGACCAGCTGTCCGCAGGCTAAGGGAGGAACACCGGCACTGAGTGTGAAGGGCAGAGGGCTAGAGCAGGTGTGGAGGGAAAAGGGAAAATGAGCCAGGGGTCATCTGGCTCATCATCCACTGGGCTGAAATCCTGTTTTTTCCTCAGTAGTTCTGTTCCATGTGCCTTGAGCTAGTTGAGTTCTTACACAGCAGCAGGACTGGAGCAGCTGCTGTGCTCCTGCTCCTACTGTGGCATGGCTTTCATGTGTTTAGAATGAAACTTAGGACCATAAAAACAAGGGGGAGAAATGCAGGGGGTGGGGGAATCTAGTGGAAGCATCTGTTATATTCTGCAGGGAGTACTAGAGCAAAAATGTTTTTGTCCCCCATTCCTTCAGTCCTTACACTGGCAGAAGAGGAAAGGAACAAGATTACAGGGTTGTGTGTTCACTCTTCCTCTTTTTCCTTCCTCGTGTATTCCCTTGTATTATTCCTTCCTCTGCTGGTTGTCCAAACTGGATAGCAAGTTGGTTTAAAGCTACCTTTCAAAAATATACCACCACCACCCTCCTCCCCCACTGAAAAAAAATCCATCACCCTGTTTTAAGTTTTGTTGGGTGCTTAATGCTAGTGGTATTCTCATCAGAGTCTTCATGTATCTGATAAACAGACAGATTGAAACGTGTCTATAGGAACTTGGGTTAGATTGTGATTAAAATGATCTTCTGAAACATTGTATTCAGAGTTAATGGATGTTTTAGGCAAAGTACTGCTAGATTTTATTGTATTCCTTTCCTAGTGTGCCTCAGAATACATGAAAGAGTGTAGCATGTTTGACAAACCTTTGCCTGTACTGTTCTGCTTGGTTTATATTTTTTACTAGAATAAATTTTGTTGTTGTTTATGTGTTTTGAAAGTTGTCAGTTCTTTTTCCAACAGGGAAGCTTATTACAAACAATATAAGAAGCAAAGCTATTGTAGATTAAAATAGTAAATATATATATATTTTTAATACTGTATTTATTTGGAGCTTTTAATTTTAAAACGGTAGGTATTATCCCCTGTAGTATAATTGTAGTTCTCTTTAGAGTTCTGATATTTCTGCTTATAGTGCCATAATACCTTTGAATTTGTATGTGAAAAATATTCAAGTAAGAAACTATGAAAAAATCCAGGACAGCAAGATTTTTTTACAAAATTCCGTGCTCTGTATATGGAGTAAAACTAGCTGAGGAGTTGTTCATTATTTGCAGTTACTGAGATGTGAGAAATGCACATAAAAAGCTTCCCAGGCAATTGGGAACCATCCTGATTGAGTAGGTCGATATCTCTTAATTCTGAAACACTTCTTATAGAACATGAAGTTTCACAACCATTTGTTTGATAAAATAGGTAACTTAATTTTTTCTTTATAATGCTGTCTGTAGATAAATATTGTTCTTATTGACTGATAAGTTATCACAAATGAAAGAAATGTAAGTCTTTAAAATGTGGTATGACATCTGTTTTCCTTACAAATGCAGTAAGCTAGGGTTTAAGCAGTTTTGGTGTACTTTTCAAATAAATAATTAGTAATACATGTTGATTAAGATGTTTGAATCTGCTTATGCCTGGCATTCAGAAACAGCAAATGTTTTGGATTCATCTAGATGAGTATGTATTTGCATGACTTAACTTTTATCAGATCAGTCTTGGTAAGCCACCCTCAATGATTACCTTCTCTAAATATTACCAAAGTTCTTTTTTTCTTCTCCCAGGTGCTATTCAAGTATTGGGAAAGTTCAGGATGCCTTTATATCTTATAGGCAATCTATTGATAAATCAGAAGCAAGTGCAGATACATGGTGTTCTATAGGGTAAGAATGATACAGGGTAATACAGTGATATAATTCAATGCTAATACATATAAATAAAGAATATCAGCTTTTTAACTCCTTTGTGCTCTCAAGGGGACCGTAAAGCTTTTTTATGTATACCTTCATGTTGTCGGACTTGTCTGATTTGAAGTTTAAATAATACATTTATATTTGCTTTCTCATTTTTTAAAATACTGAATATACTATGTATATGAACTTTGCATGTTAAGATTTTGTGTTGTTTATGCTTATTACTGTGCTTTATATAATGGCAAAGTTTATTAAGGGTTTTGAGGGGGATGTGTATATTTGACTTATTTGTATTTTGACTTTGTTATTAATTCTCAACTTCACTAATCTTTCTATTCAGTGTGCTGTATCAACAGCAAAATCAGCCTATGGATGCTTTACAGGCCTATATCTGTGCTGTACAATTGGACCATGGCCATGCTGCAGCCTGGATGGACCTAGGCACACTCTATGAGTCCTGCAACCAGCCTCAGGATGCCATTAAATGCTACTTAAATGCAACTAGGAGCAAAAATTGTAGTAATACCTCTGCACTTGCAGCACGGATAAAGTATTTACAGGTAAAACTAAAGTTTTAAGAAGCGGGAAGTACTCTTCCAAATACATGGCAGAGGGGAGGGGAGAACAGAAGTTTAACTTGCAGTTGTTTGTGGTGTGTATAACCTGTTTTCATGTGTACTGTAAGCATATCATAGCCTGTAATATTTTATTTCTTCATTTTTAAGTGAAACTTAATTCTTTATAAACCCTATTTTGCACATTTAATCAAAGCATACTGTTTTACATCACTTTGCCTTTTTCTTTGTATTGTCTACATTTTTAAGTTCTCATAACATAGAGAGAGAATACATACACGCTATCTTTCACTCTTGTTTGCAATTTCAGAAAAAAGGAATTATGAGACCTCTGAATCCAGAGCTCATCTTTGTTCTGATTCTCACAAAGGTTTATATTCTGGTTACCCTCTTTATACTTAGCACCTTTCTAAAACCCCAAATTTTAAATCTATCCTCTCTTTAAGACATAATTAGCTACAGCATTTAGGAAGATTTCATGGACTTGCTCTTACTAAAGTAGGCTTGTGTTAAATTTGCTTTTTACATAATTTTTCCTAGGCTCAGTTGTGTAACCTTCCACAAGGTAGTCTACAGAATAAAACTAAATTACTTCCTAGTATTGAGGAGGCATGGAGCCTACCAATCCCCGCAGAGCTTACCTCCAGGCAGGGTGCCATGAACACAGCACAGCAGGTGAGAAGTTGGGTTATGTTCTGCAGGTGCCCAGCTTTAAGGGTTCTTTACAATCGGTAGTGGTCAAGCTTATTTTATTGAGCACAGGACTGGCTTTTGTTCATAAAAAGCCTTTGATTTATTTGCAAAGGGATACTAGATCAAGAAGCTCCCTATAATGTGGGAGAAATATGGGGGTACCAATTTAGAACCTTTGTGGATTTTCATGATTTTAAAAGATTTCATCTTAAATAGAAATGCTACAGTGGTTTAATAATCCCGTGAAAGGTACACATTCCTCCATTGATGACCATATGGAAACTGATTTTTCAGTTATTGAGATCATCTTCAGAATATCTGCTCGGCCCTTTTAATATATGTGGGCTGTTAAAATATATAATTACAAGGAAAGAATTAAGAATATATAGAACCATATTTTTGTCTTCCTTCTGTGATTCTTAGGCTTGTAAACCTCATCATCCAAATACTGAACCTGTACTAGGCCTCACTCAAACACCAATTTCACAGCAATCCTTGCCACTACACATGATTCCTTCTAGCCAAGTAGATGACCTGACCAGTCCTGCCAAGAGGAAAAGAACATCTAGTCCAACAAAGGTATATATTCTGATGAACTAAAGAGCCCCCTACCAAAATTACATGGAAATATGCATTAAAGTGATGCAGCATGCACAGAATTTGTGCTGTAAATTGTAATCCTTTGGCATCAAGGTGGGGAATGTTTTTAGGAATTTAAAAAAACATTTTTCAGTGATGTGTTTAATCAGGTTACAGTTCAGACAGGAAGTGCATAAGGGCAATGCAGATTGGCAGCACTATACTACAATCATACTTGTATAAGTGAAGAAGTACAATAATAGTCTGATGATAGAGAGGGAGACAATCATGTCATCCTGTCTATTGCCTTTGCTTATATTTAGAATTCAAGTGTTTCATCATCATGTAATAGTGTTACAGTAGATAAAGTATTAAGTTTTAAATGTAGTGTACATTTAAGTTAATTATGCAATTTGATTTGATTGTTTCTCGCTATGATATTAGATACCATTCAACTTTTTCCTCTGACTACTCTGATACTGTGTGGGAATGGTAGAATGAGACTTGGCATGTTTTAGTATGTTCTTTGTTTATATTGTTATTCTTGAACCAATGACTAGTTCTTTCATAAATAAGATAAAATCTAGATAGTAAAAGAAATTATGTTGACCCTTTGATAGTCACGCATTTTAATATGATGTTTTCTCTCAGAATACTTCAGATGTTTGGAGCAGTGGCCATACAGTGTCACATCCTCCTGTACAGCAACAAATTCATTCTTGGTGCTTGACACCACAGAAATTACAGGTAGGTATGTTGCAGATCTTTAGAAGCTTTGAAACATTTTTTTGTTTCTTTCTTCCTTTCAAGAAAATAAATCTGGAACATTTTTCGGCTTCGCATTTCTGAAATTCAATGTGAAATACTTCCCAAATAATTCACACAGTGTAATTCAAGTTGTGCTAATATTCATGGCTTCTCTATGTGAGATTAGTTCTGTAGTAAAATAAATGATCTCTAGCAGAAACTGAACACTTACATTGTATGAATTCTATAATTTATGAAGTAAGAACATACAGTAATTCTTTTTCTTATGATGTTTTAAAGATAGGTATGCAAATTGCCACACTTGTGTGCCAAGTGAGTTTTGCTACTTGATGTAATGTGGAGGATATTGAAGGAGGTGTGGAAATATTGTAATATCCTCTTTTTCCTCTGAGGTAGCTTCTTGTATCAAATTGCATAAACGAACATGCACATTCTACAAAATGTACTTACTCAAATGAAATCTGATACTGCTCTTCTATATTTTATGTCATCTAATGTATTTATATGAAATGCTAGATTTTATTTTTGAAATCTTGTTTCAGGTCATCTTTGTTATGGTTTTTTGTTGTCTCTTCAGTTCATTAGGGCTTACAGTGAGCTTCAGCAGGAATTCCATATTTTGAAAATCAGGCCTAGCTGGAGACTCTTAGCCATGTGTCACAGACACTGCTTTGGATGCAAGGAAAAATAGAAGGGAACACAGTGCAGAGACAGAAGGCATTCTGATTGACTGAGCAGTGTTCCCCTCAACTCCAGTATAGTTCTTCAGCTGTTTCTCTGTCTGAGCAATATTGGCTTTATTATGCTGCATAATTTTTCTCTCCCTCCCCTCCTTCTCCTTCCCTACCTCCCCACCCGTTTGGTCCTCCCTAATCACTCTTCTGTATCTCTCTCTCTTCATGAATTCTCATTATTTCTCGCTGCTTATTTTGTATCCTACTACTTTTTCCACTTTTTAGTTTCACCTTTTTCCGGATCCAACTTCCTCTTCTAAGCAGTATCTAAGTAGGCTTCTCTGTCTAAGTACGGTATACTGGATTTGCTGGCAATAGCTTGACAAGCTTCCAGCGTATATCAATACAAAAGCCAAAAAGATATGATGCAAGAAGAGAGTGAATAGAACCTTTATTACATCTTCTAAGTCAGCTTTTTAAAAGTGGTAGCTCAGAGGCTGGATGGATATGGCACATAACACACACCAAATGGCTCAGCTAACAAAAGCAGAAGGGGAAAGGGCTATGGCCACACAGTACCTTCCGGGGCTGCGACGTGCCAGTGGAGGAGAGATAGTTGTCGATGTCACAGAACTGGTGGGCAGCAAGAACAGTGCTGCCCGCAAAGCCTTTACACCCATAGCACTGGAGAGGAGTGCAGACTTGCCTCTGCTGACATATGTGCTAGGTCAGTCTTTCTGATTCCTGTTATCCTATTTAGACATTTTTTAAAAAGCAAAATAACAACAGAAGAGCACTGGTTCTGGCTTCTGTGTACCTGGTGCATGCACTCCCGTGGAGACCCTGTTGACGTCTCACAATCATATGTATGTATGTATAGATTAGCCTTATTCATTGCAGTCCCCTACAGAGGGACTTCAGAATGGAAGCTGCTGTTAATCCAGGGAGTTTGGCATGAACCATCTTTAACCACTTTTTCAGACAGTGTTGGATTTTATTTTTTTTTTTTAGTTGATAGTTTGCAAATACAGTTGTTCAAAGCAGAATGAACTACACTTTATTTAATACTCATACTTCAGTTCCATTTATGTATTACTAATACAGCATAATCAAAGCAAAGGAGATTAGAAGGATGCAGAAAAATAATACATGCAGACCTGAAAAGAACTAAAGGAAACATGATCTGGTTTTGGGTTTGGTGGGGCTTGGTTTGGTTTGTTTGTTTTTTTTGTTTGGGGTTTTGTTTGGGGCTTTGTTTTTTTGTGGTTTGGGGTTTTTTTGTTTTGTTTTGTGGGTTGGTTTGTTTTGTTTTGTTTTTGAAAGGATTTACAATGATGTGAAGTAGCTTAGTATTTAAGAACAGTCAGGAATAATGTCTGTATGTCACCTTTTATGTAGCACAACTTTTGCCCTCCTCTCCACACGCACTCCCTTCCTTCTCAGATAGTGCTTTTGTGTTCCACAACTTCAGCATTTATGTCATACCACTTAACAGCAGCAGACTTACTGGTAGAATGATGGTGTGTGCCGAGTAGTTTAAAATGAATATGAAGATCAAATTTTTGGTAATAGATACTTAAATTTATCAGTTGCAAATGAGTTCAGTATCATAACTTAAGATACTGCTCTCTGTAACTAAGTTGTATGGTTTTTTGGGTTTGTTTTTTTATCTTTTCTGGGGAAGTTTTCATGTGTGACTATAGGTTGAATTTATTTTGTGCTGAACAATATTAATAAAAGAATAGCACAGTACAAAAAAGTGTTAAAACATACATAATGATAATAAGAATTCTATATAATCATACTTGAATGTAGTTTTCTTTTACTGTACCAGTATGCTTAATTTGAGTGTGGTGATAATATTTATACATCCAAATAATGTAGAAAGTCTCTTTAATTTTAGTAACTAGTTATAAGGTTTGCTTACAGAATAGTGTATGGAAAGATGTTTGAGTCTGCAACAGAAATCTCAGTGATGTTTTCAGCTTTACAAGTCTTGTCTTCATGGATAATTTTTAGTATTGTATGCAAGAAAGTTATTACAAAGCACATGCAATTTTAATGATTCTGAACTGTACTGCTGTTTTTTCAGCACTTGGAACAGCTGCGTGCAAACCGAAATAATCTAAATCCAGCACAGAAACTTATGCTGGAACAGCTGGAGAGTCAGTTTGTCTTGATGCAGCAACACCAGCAGGTGAGAAAAAATATTTTTCTCTTCTACAAAACTTTGGTCAGTAATGGTCTGTTGTGTTTCTTGAATTCTGAAGAATTTCTATTGTACAGAGTTCTCATGCCCTTTACTACGTTACATTAAGTCATCTTTTTCTGTATAAAGTGTAATTGTGGTTTACTGGTTGAAACGTAACGGGTTTGGCGGTGTTTTATTACAGGGCTACCAGATAATGTAAAAGTTTTCAAGCCTCACTTTCAAACTAAAGTGAGTGGACACGTCTAAAAGCAGTCTGACTTGAAAAATACTTAGTTCTAGTAAGCCGTATTACAGTATATCTCTCCTCCTCTCATTGTTCGCTTCTCTCTCTCTTAGTGTCCAACTTTAGCAGTAAAACGCTAACACTCAAACTGAAGAGCCTAGAAGAAAAGTGTGCCAATAGCTTTACCTTAAAATTCACTCAGCGCGTTTGTGAGCACGACAGTCATCTTATTTCGCAAAAGCAACTGTGAAGATCTTAATATCAGTATAAAATTGGAATTGACCAGTGCAATAAAGTACACAAACCTTGTACAATCTTTACTTTTTAAATTCTGCAGCTAACATTCTTGTCCTTTGTTCATCTTCCGTTAGATGAGACAAACAGGAGTTGCACAGGTACGATCTACTGGAATTCCTAATGGGCCAACAGCTGATTCATCACTGCCTACAAACTCTGTCTCTGGTCAGCAGCCGCAGGTTGCTCTAACCAGAGTGCCTAATGTCGCTCAGCGTGGAATCCGTCCCGCCTGCCCCGGGCAGCCTATGGCTAATGGACCCTTTCCAGCAGGCCCCATTCCCTGCAGCACAGCAAGAACGCTGGGTAGTACAGACACTATTTTGATAGGCAATAATCACATAACAGAAAGTGGAAGTAATGGAAACGTGCCTTACCTGCAGCGAAACGCACTCTCTCTACCTCATAACCGCACAAACCTGACCAGCAGCGCAGAGGAGCCGTGGAAAAACCAACTATCTAACTCCACTCAGGTATACAATTTCAGTTTACTCATAGAGTACGCTAAGGAGGCTTGATAAG